>NW_024066981.1:0-600000 GCF_015039405.1 Cantharellus anzutake
TTCATAATGGGTTTCCATAGTGTGGCCGTTATTTCTCCTACAACGCTGTCCTCATTTGTGACAGCACTGACAGACCACCCTCTGTTGCGGACTTATCAGCACCGCACTGATTCCCACATCCCATTTTGCGGACTTGTGTCGGTGCTGCACCAACCCCACTTATTTGCAGACTTGTATCGGTGCTGCATGCTGACCTCCACTTTTCCCCTCTGGCCATTTTTGTCACTTGGCAGCATACCATTCATTCCTTGCCGAGTGCCTATATTGTTCATCTATTCATTCGCTTAACTTGCCAATATTGGCTCTTGATCCATGTGCTGATGCACTTCTTATTACCTGTCAATATTGATACTTGATCTGCTTTTGCTTTAGTTCATTGCCTCCCATTTCCTGGGCTCTTGTCTTTATTCAGTTTGACAATCCCCACTCATTTCCACGCTGGACTGCACCGGACTGACCAGCCCTTCTTTGTTTTCCTCCTGCCTATTTATATCCTGTAAATACTTTCAGGGACCTCAGTCTGAAATCAACTAGAGTACCCCCCCTGTCCTGGTCTGAGTCCCTCCTTCTGCAAAGGGGGCTTCCCCCCCTCTGAGTCCGTGCTTGCAGAGTCCACGCTCCTCCTACAGGTCCACTCCACCCGCAAGTCTTGTTTGAAGTCTGCTGTAAGTGTCAGTCTATAAATATGGGATCTCCCCCAAATGTCAAGCTCAGGGCACAGCGCTCCACTTGAGTCGCTGAGGCCGCAATCCCACTCTGCTAACCTTGAACAGCGCTTCCGGATGCGCCGCATATTTCCACCTGCATATCCACACATGTGCGCTCCAACAGACTTCTGCCAACACCTCCGACCCCAACTCAGACAGAAACCCATCCGTCTTCAGTCTGTCTTCTGACAGTCTGCCCGACTCTGACAGTATTCCAGACTCTGACAAAGATCTAAGTAGTAACTGAAAGGACACATCCCCCCTGAAATCAGGAATTTCTTATGGAAACTCACCACAAGTGCCTCAAGATAGGCAACTACTGGATGAGAATCCCAAAATATGAGCACCACAGCAAGTGCAAGCACTGCCAACAAACAGAAACAATAGATCACATACTTTTCAAATGCCCACAGAACCATGGCAAAAGACTCTGGGCCATTGCCAAAGTGATATGCGATCGCAGGAAGATCACTTGGCCAACCAACCTCAATGTCTCACATGTGATGGCTGCCCCGATCGCCAGAATAAACACCACGATCGGACAGTTGAAGAATGGCAAGACCAGGCTATTCAGAATAGTAGTACTTGAGTGTGCATGGCAAGTGTGGAAAGCCAGATGCTGTAGAGTAATGAACCCCAATCGACCACTCACCACACTAAAAGAGGTCACCAACACCTTCCAAGCTGGCCTCAATGAAAAGCTCCAACAAGATATCATGTCAACGTGCTGTAAGAGATTCAGCCACAAAGCGCTACCAGCAAAACTCGTGCTACACACCTGGAGTGGCAACCTACAAGAAGAAGAGCGGTTTCCGGACAGCTGGCTTCACAGCAGCAGGGTTTTAGTGGGTATACCGGACCGGGAGTCCCACACACATGCATAATGCATTTCCTCATAAGTGGCAGACCGGACCAAACCGATCATTAACCTAACGGGAACACCCATTTCCCAATACAAGCCCCAAATACAGTAATGTATCGCGAAAGCTACTGGGGCTCCACTAAAAAAAAAAAGAAAAGAAAAGAAGCAACCTCAAAAAAGAACAACTTCCGAAAGATTGGCTAAAAACCAGCGAGGTTTTAGTGGGTATTCCTGATCCCCCCAGATCAGCGTGAGCCCCACACTAGCCTGGTAACCCCCGACAGTGCGTAAAGGCATTTCCCCGCGGTGGAGCTTTCGGATTAACCAGAACATCATACTCTACTTCCAACCCAGGAGCTCTGCTCCTACCTACAAACCCTCAGGCAGCCCCTGCCCAGCGAAAGCTACAAGGGATTCCACCAAAAAAAAAAAAAAAGGGTGTGAGAGTTTCTGAAATATTCTGTGCTTGCTCTGCAATCATCAATATAAGACGAAATGTTGGACTAGCGATGTTGTCGCTCAGTCCCGTTGTACGTGAACTAAAAGTATATTAGAATAATCACCTAGCGATGTTGTCGCTGGTGTACGAATATTAGATACACGTTTTATGGATGATGAACAAGAGATAACCAACATACCTCAGTCCTGTTGTACATGAACTGAGGAAAGGTTGGGTTGTGAAAAATTGTTCTTTTATAGTCAGGCGCTATGAATGCGCACTGACTTTGGCATGGATGCCACCAAGAAAGGCAATAGGTGTAAATCTAAATGCCACACGACTCAACATCACCAAACGTGAGTTGGTCATAGCGAACACCATAATACCAAGAATTCTAACATGCCCACTCGCTAGATCTACTCATGTAATCCCATCGCAGTATGGAACTTCGAATGTTTTTCATGTGCCAGAGCCTTTGTAAGGACATCGGCTACTTGGTCGTTCGTCAACATGTAATCGAGTGTGATGTCGTTGTGTTCAACGTGTTCGCGAATAAAATGATGTCGAACGCCAATGTGTTTCGTACGAGCGTGGAAGGTGGGATTTGATGCCAGCGCGATAGCGCCCTGATTATCGACGAGTAAGGAAGTGGAATGGGCGAGAGGGAAGTGTATGTCACGAAGGAACTGTTGGATCCAAAGTGCTTCTTTAGTAGCATGAGTCATTGCCATGTACTCGCCTTCTGTACTCGAGAGTGCAATAGATGTCTGCTTCTTCAAGCTCCAGCTAATAGCCGCGCCAGCCATTATAAAAACGAAACCAGACACGGAACAAAAGTCTCTTGGGTCTCCAGCCCAATCCGAATCGGAATATCCAGTGTGATCGTCGTATTTTGACTTTCTGTCGTAGACCAATTTGTAGTCTTTGGTGGCATTGAGATAGCGAAGAAGTCGATTGATGGCGATCCAATGTTCTTCCCCTGGATTCAATGAGTACTGACTCAGTGTGGTGACGGCGTAGCCAATGTCCGGTCGGGTACCGAGCATCGCGTACATAACGGAGCCTATTCGTGATTGGTACTCGTGGGTGTGGATCTCAGGATCGGGTTGATCATGGCGAAGGAGTTTAAGGTTAGGGGTCATGGGAGTTGAAATACTGCGAGAATTAGTAAAGCCAAATCTTTCGACAACGTCAGACACGTATCGTGATTGGGAAACGGTAATTAAGCGCTGTGCACGATCGCAAGTAATCACCAGTCCAAGAAACCAATGAATTTCGCCCAAGTCTTTCATTTTGAATGCAGAACGCAGCTGCCTCTTCTTCTTTCGAAGTAAGTTGAGATCATTTGAAGCGATGAGGAGGTCATCGACATATAAAGCGACGATGCAGAATTTGGCGTGGGAGGAATAAATGAATACTGCGTGGTCGGATTCACAGCACGTGAAGTAGAGTTTGTTGAGTTCGGCTTTCGCCTTCTTGTACCAGGCGCGTGACGCCTGTTTGAGTCCGTAGAGGCTCTTCTGCAACTTCCACACAATATCGGGCCACCCATAATCATCGCATCCAGGAGGGGGATCCATGTAGATTTCATGCTCTAGATCACTGTTGAGGAAGGTGGTCTTTACATCCATTTGATGAAGTTCGAGATCGAGACGGGCAGATAGGGCTAGGAGTATTCGAATGGAGGTCCATTTGACCGCAGGTGCGAAAGTCTCGTCGTAATCGATTGCGTGGACCTGACTAAAACCTTTCGCAACCACGCGCGCTTTATAGCGCTCCACTTCTCCGTTAGCATTTCTCTTTATCGCAAATACCCATCTCGAACCAACCACATTCTGAGCATCGACGTCTCGCTTTCGCACTGAGACGTAAGTTCCCGTCTCCCTTAATGCTGATAATTCTTCCACACAAGCCTCGAGCCATGAACCCACGTCGTGACGGTCCATCGCCTGTTTGTAAGTCCGTGGTATTTCCACATTCACGTTTAACGCCCAACTAACGCCCACTGTTTCAGGGGCTCTCGTCGAACGATTGTAAGAAGAAACGGAGTATCGAGCGTCGTCATCAGGGATGGGGGCACGATGGATATGTCCTGAGCGTCGTGGTTCAGGGGGCCTGGATTCAGGTTTAACAGGTATGTCTCCTCCATCTACCTTCTCCTCATCATCGCTCTCACTTCCCCTTTCCTCTCGATCTTCGTGATCACCATCACCATCACCGTCTCCATCTTCATCTCCCATTTCCTTAACCTCTCCTTCATCACTCTTCGCGGGGACAACGACGTGCGTCGGGGAATCTTGTGATTCAACCTCGATCATCACCCACTCAGATTCTCCATCCATTCCCTCAAAGAAGTGAACGTCCCTGGACTCGTGGAGTTTACGAGTCTTGGGATCGAAGACAACAAAGGCCTTCTTGCCTTGCGCCATGCCAAGATGGATTCCAAGAATTGAGCGATTATCGAGTTTTCAACGAAGATCGCAGTGGATGTGGAGGGTGGCTTTACAGCCAAAGGTACGTATCATGGTAACACTTGGCTTATTGCCAGTGTATCGTTCGTAGGGGGAGAGATCGTGAGGAAGTACGGAGTGGGGGGATACGTTTTTGATTAGTGCCGCATGTCGCAGCGCGTACGGCCAAGCAGTGCGGTCGACTTTCAACTCGAGCATAGCGATAGTCATGGTGACTAGAGTCCGGTTGACTCTCTCAGCTACGCCGTTCTCCTGCGGTGTTCGCGGATTTGTACGCTCATGAACGATTCCGATTCCTTTTAGGTACGACGAGAACTCATCCGAGAAATATTCGCCACCACCATCAGTACGGAGGATCTTGAGTTTAGACCCTGTCTGGCATTCCGCTTCAGCAAGATACTCTTTGAATCTGTCGAGCGCGTCAGACTTCTTCTTCATCGGGTAAACAGTAAGATAGCGGCTGAAGTCATCAACGAAGGTGATGAAATACTTAAAACCTTCTCGCATTACAGTTTTGGTCTCGCATACATCGGAGAAAACTCTGCCAAGGACTTGATCGGCGCGAGTATGAGTTTTGGAGGGGATAGGATTACGATGGTGTGAGGACGCCTCGCATTCTGCGCAATATTTTGGTTCGTCCTGCGTTTCACTCCCAATCAGATCCATGCCCTTTACCATCCCGCTTCTGATCATTTTGAGGATAGATTCCTTCAAGATATGACCAAGGCGTTTGTGCCACACATCCAATGATGCGCTGGCGGTAATCGATCGTGCGATATTGGAGGAGTAGGAGTCGGCAGCGTGGGAGGAGGTGATATAAGCCTTCTCCAAGGCTATGACCGTAACAGGTAATTGGTACAAACCGTTCTCGGCGTTGGCAACAGCAATGAGCTGGTCCGCTGAGTCAAAGATCTCACACTTTCCGCTTAGGAACGTTGCATATGTGCCAGATGAATTGAGTTGGATGACGGATAAAAGGTTATGGGCGATCTTCGGGCGAATGATGGTGTTTCCAGGTGAGTTTCCAGTAAGAAAAGTCACTTTCACCTGTCCAATGCCTGGCACTAAAATTACCTTTTTGTTACCTAGGACGATTTTTCGAGGAGGATCAAGGGGACGATAGGAGATGAACCACTCGCGATTACCACATAAGTGCGCGGTGGCTCCAGAATCGACTATCCACTTGGAGCGTCAAGGTTCATTACCAGTGGGTGTTGCACTTAGTAAGTCTGAAGCTCCAGCGACTAAGACTTTGTCTTTTTCATCAGGAGAGGTTGCGACTTTGGCCGACTCCTTCGGCGTCATCGACTTTGACTTGCCCTTCCCCCTTCTGCATCTCGATCTCTTCCCTTCCGACCCTCCACCTTCCGACCAACATTGTTCTATTGTATGACCTAGTGCTCCACACTTAGGATTCGAGCAACGAACCACCGGTTTGGCAGTATTCATTGTCGAGCCACTCGACTTTTTCTTTTCGCGATGGCCAGACTTTCCACCGTTGGTGAACATGGCGGCGATCTCAGGGTCGTTATTCCTGAGTTTCTCTTCTTGGAGTATGTGTCGGATTAGGCTTGTGGAGGTTACGGTGTTGACGTCGTTGACGTGGACGATGACATAGGTCTTTATGGCGTGATACGTAGCGGGGAGTGCTTTGGCAAGAGCTATGACGAAGTCACCTTCATCAACCTTCCAGCCCATTTCGGATAGTTGGGTGCGGAGTTGTCGCATTTCATTGATCTGTGGCTCCAGCGGCTTAGAGTCGTCCATGTGGAAAGTATACAGATTGTCATATCCATACAATCCCGACCTCTGCTCCGGGCTCCCGGAACTCCGAACTCCGACTTCCGGAGCCCTACTTCCCTTCCGTCACCTTCTCCTTGCCAACTCCCAAGAGGTTATCCCACCTCCGGCTCAGACACCACCTTCGGTCCGACTCCGGAACATTCCGGGTCCGACCCCAACCTCGACACCTTCCAGACGAGTACGCAACACCTATGTCCCCGACTCCGGACCTCCGCTCCGGAATCCTGTTGACGTCTCGTCTCCGGAACCTCCGGTCTTAGCTCCGACCTCGGACTTTGACCCCACCTCCGCTTATACCCATTGTATTGGTTAGCTCATTCCATTTAATTACCTTTGCCAATATTCCGGAGTTTAACCTCCGAGTTCGGACTTTCCGGACTTACTCCGGACCTTGCAACTATTGCATTGTCCATTTCAATTCCGCTATTCTCCCTCATTCCTATTTGGGCTGCTGCTTCCTTCTATTCAGTCAGCTAGCCATTCCCGACTCCCATCCTCCTTCCTTCCTCCTTGGGCCTTGGCCCTTCATTCCTCCTTTGGGAAACACCATTGAGTCAAACACTTGACCCTCGGTGTTGTTCCTCTTTCCATCTCCCTTTGTCTCCTTTCATCCTACCCTTGTTCCTTTTGATTCCGGACCCCTCCTTATATACAATGTACCTAGTAACTTGTAACCTCAGTCCGAAATCAACTTGAATTCCCCCCAAGAGACTTTCCCTCTGCTAGATCCGAAATTAGGGACCCCTAGGACAACCAGCAATGGCACAGCGCTCCACATGAGTCGCTGAGGCCAAGGTCCTTCCATGATAAGTCTCCGATTCCATTCCGGAGTCGTCCGAATCCGCACATTCTAACACAGATCACCGTGGATAATCATGGCATCGTGTGCACCATGACCGTTGTAGCGATTAGAAAGGAGTTTCCATGCTTTGCAAGCATGGGGAGCTTCATCAATTAGCATGATAGGTTCGTCACCTATATAGCACTTGATATACATTAACGCCTTCATATCCTTCTTCAACCAGTCCGTGAGGTCTTGGCCTGTTTCCGTTGGCATGGCAACGCCGCCTGTTGACGTGTCTTGCACGACCTCCCAAACCTCTCCTATCTGAAGTATCGACTTCATCCTAGACGCCCACGTACAGTAATTCTTGCCCTCATTGTCTAAGACTTTAATGGGGAACCGGGAGCTGTCTGGGGAGATGGTTGTTGTTGAGGAACTGGCAGCTGCACTAGCGGTTGCAGTGGTGTTGGACATTGGGAAGGAAGGGGATATGGAGTTCACAAGGTAGGACGAAGTTCAGAGTGAACGGGGCTCGTAACCTATAAGACGAAATGTTGGACTAGCGATGTTGTCGCTCAGTCCCGTTGTACGTGAACTAAAAGTATATTAGAATAATCACCTAGCAATGTTGTCGCTGGTGTATGAATATTAGATACACATTTTATGGATGATGAACAAGAGATAACCAACATACCTCAGTCCCGTTGTACGTGAACTGAGGAAAGGTTGGGTTGTGAAAAATTGTTCTTTTATAGTCAGGCGCTATGAATGCGCACTGACTTTGGCACGGACGCCACCAAGAAAGGCAATAGGTGTAAATCTAAACGCCACACGACTCAACATCACCAAACGTGAGTTGGTCATAGCGAACACCATAATACCAAGAATTCTAACAATCAAGTGGGTGATACAACAGAAGATAATAGTAGTATTTCTGTACTATCCGACCGTGGATAATCTTCGCCTAAACACAGTGCTAGTACTAGTACCGCAGTACTGTGTTCCCGTGATGAGTAATAGGTGGTCGTAAGCGGGATCTGATACGTCCTTACCCAAGTAAAAAAATCGCGTGTTCAGGGAAAGTAGATATGAATACAATCGGTAGAAAGGTGCTCATTACAGTACTGCTGTGGAAGCCTGATGATATGCGTCGCCTGAATGTAGGTATAAAAAATGTCCAGTGGATCTTCAGGGATGATGAAAGGCTAGTCGTGGCGGCTCACTCGGCGTACAAGGCCGGCGACAAGTAGCATACCGGCGGCAGCCGCACCACCCATCAGAGCCATTCCAATATATCCATCTAAAAGCAGGGAACGTCAAGTACCATCGCAAGGAGATTTTTTCATCCAACAGACCTCTTGTAACAGCCTGGTTAATAAGTGAAGCCAGACTTTGGGCTTGCAAATTTGAGGGCTCCTTTTGCAGCAGCAAGTCTACCAAGTCAAGCGCGCTTGGGACTTCCGATGATGACATGAGATGGGAGTGAATCGAGCGTACTGTTAAACTTTTGGGCATCCTCGTGATTACCCATCTTATAGTGGCCGAGTGCAAGATAATATAGGCATTCTCTTCGTCTGTTAGGCTCATCCCGATAAATCTCTGCGCAAGAAAAAGCCGTCAGATATGAACCAGCGTCTCGTCGCACCAAGTAGTAGCAGTAGTAGTCAGAAATGGGGCGCACCTTGGAGTAACCTAACCCCTTCAACCTGGTGCTCCCTCTGTGGGCTCTTCACTAACCCCCACGCATAATTGAACTTGGTCTGTACAGAGACGTATGCGGACCCCTGCTCCTTTTCGTACTGGAGCTTCAGCACCTGCGAGTGATAAGTTCATCTAAAGCCAGGAGGTTCGATGAGGAGAAAAATGCTCACTTCCAACTCGTCGTATGTGAGGGAGATTTCTGCGTCTGCAGCGTATGGAACTTCAGTCGGCATGTTGTTGATATCTTCCGGCCGCGTACGAGGCTGTGCTGTTACGTAATGCCCCTCAGTAATATTGGCGCTGTTGTCCATCTCTCTGGGAATAACAAGGATGGCCGGCCACTATACCGATAACAGTAGCCAGGGGGGCGATTGCGAGAAAACTCCGAGAAGTATTGAATTTTACCGCTACTAGGGCAGAGTCCGTGAATCAGGGAACGCCCTTATCGTCCGGATACCATTCATGCAGAACGCTTGGCAAGACTTATGAAGATCCTTATCAACAGTGAAAAACGAATCGGCAAACAGACAGATTGTCATGATTATGTATTATCTGGAACATGAAGTTGTCGTCATTTCCATTATGGTCCGATTACAGGTAGTCGACTTTGCTAGTATGGACCAGCCCTTCGGGCAGTGGATTTTGGGCAGGGAAAACAACAAGCAAAGTTACCAATTTCCAACAAGAGGGGGGTGGGGAGGTGTGGGTATTTGAAGATATGAAAAGGCGTGGAGGTGGTTTGTTATTGCACGCGTCCACATCGAGAAGCGAAAAAGTAAAAACGAAGATACACAACCCTTCCTAGATATTGACCTGGTCGTCATCCCTAATAACGAGGCACGCGGATGGGGATTAACAAGGCGTTCACAACCTGAGGACACAAAAAAAAAAAAAAACAAGGGTGTCAGAAACTCCTCTCTCTCTCTTTTTTTTTTTAACGGAAAGAACTGCGGAGGAAACCTACAATTGCTATGATCCCAGAAATCCAAAGAGCCTTCCCAAGTGGTAATGGCTGGAAACGGAAGATAAGGGCGAAGAAGATCCCGCCCATGTTACCGAATGCCCCCACTATCCCAGACATGAACCCGTTAGAGTCTAAAACAAAGGGAAAGAAGGGGAGGGGGGGGAGGGGGGCGAAATTCTTAGTCGCCACCTTTTATTAGTCTGCGCGTAGAATGAAAAAAACGTACAAGCATTGCAGTGAGGGACGAGTGAAAAGTTGGCACCGTTGCCCATCTCGTTGGGAATGACGAGGATGGTCAGTATAGCGATGACGGTCGTCAAGTCAGGGTGCTTTGTCGAATCGATGTAAAATCCCATGGCCAGGGACAAGACCCTTGGAGAATGCCGCAAGCCAAGGTAAGGTACTTCTTCCCAGGCACGCCAAATCTTCTGTACACGACATCGCCAAGATAACCACCAAACGGACGTGTCCACACGTTCATCAGCCCAACAATAGAAGTAAACTAATTCGTAAGAAAAAAATCGTTTTTATTATGTAAGTTTCCAAACGTTTAGATCGGTGTGTAGAACTGCCCATACATATCCAGCTTTGGTTTGGCCAAAATGTGGAGACTTGTAGAGCGAAAACAAGATGTTCGCCATGCTCGAATCGAGAGCCAGCTCGAAACCGAAAGTGGTGAGATAGGCTAATGCGGGCAGCCATGTCAATGGGTTAATTGCAATTTCCAGTGCCATCTTGGACGTGAGGTTTTGGTTTATAGCCACATCCACTTCCGAGACTGGGTGATCACCAAGGAAGTCGAGGACATGAGGTTGAATCGATCTCGAATAGAAATGACACAAACAACATAAGCGACTTACTTGGTGGCACGGACAGATCTTGTACGTGAACAGTGGCACCCTGCTCTGCGTCCAGATGCTTCTCCCCCACGACTCCATCTCTGCTGGCGCCTGTAGTGACTTCGAGACTGGCAATTGGCTTATGCCTTTCAGACCACTTCCCCTTGGGGTGATCGGTGCCAAATACGAGGGTGAGGACGGCAACGAAGAGTAAAGCAGGCACAGGAACGATAGCGAACGCAACACGCCATGCGGAGTGGGGCGATAAGCTGTGGTGTCTCGTTAACCGGGAAAAAAGCGCCACCTGACGTTGTGGGACGTGATGAATTGAGGCCGATCTTCTAAAATGGAATGCTTACCATGATAACGAACGTTGTTCCTCCTCCTGCATTACCCCATCCACCGACGAGAGCGTTGGCTCTACCGACGCAGTTTTTGTCGAAGAATGCAGTCGTCCACGCTTGACCTACGAACGGCCAATATATATCGAGGATTCCATCACGGCGACTAATTGTAATTAGTGTGCTTACAAGGGACGAATGTTCCTCCAAGGATACCGATGAAGAACCGAACAGCATATAAACCCTGCACTGAATGGACAGTACCAGCAAGTCCAGATGGAATGGCACCGAGTATGAGAATAGCAGCCATCACTTTTCGGGGACCGAATCGATCGACCAACGGCCCGGCTATCATGCGCACAATGAGCGTAGCGCTCAAAGCCACGATATTGGAGTTCCCTGGGGACAAGTCAGAAAAAAACAAGCCAGTTGGTCATGGTGAATCCAGCGAACCAACTTGTGCAGACGTAAGCTTTAGATCGGCCTTGATAGCTTCCGGCACTGTCAACAGATGGATAGATCAGTTGACGATCGAACAAGAGCTAGCACGCCAATAATGCCTACGTAGTGGTGGGAAAGCGAACCACGACAAGAATGCGACATGGAACGCAAGCCAGGATCTAAGCAGAGTCGATGAACGAACAGTAAGCCAAATGGCTCTTAGAGTCGATACTCACAAATGGAAGTTGCGTGCGTAGGGCGACTTGAGATTGAAGATTGGAAGAGTGTAGCTCTTCAAATTGATAGGATTCAATTTCTCGCGTTCCCAAAGACTGCTGAATTTGAAGGGAGGAGGTCCGTCCGTCTCCAGCTGGGCATGTGGACTTGCGACTACATTCTCGGACTGTGGTGAAGTCTCCGGAGCCATGGCGAGGGAGAAATCGTTTGGGGGTTGTAAAAGGTCTTCCTCGCCACCTTATAAAAGAAGACTTTGCTATTGCAGAGTGATAAGAAATGTTGGAGAGAGGGTCGAGAACTATCCAATCCCTACCGATGGGGACTAGTACGATCGTCGCCATTGAGACACCGATCACACTGAAAAAAAAAATATCATCAGATTTGACTTAAATAAAGGGGCGGGAAGAGAATATGAACACATGGATAAGTCCAATTTATGCTCAAAGACTATAGAAAGGTTCGTCTCTACATAATCTGATCTTCCCAGAAATTTTGTCGTGCCCGGTGATAAATCCGCATGGAGTCAAAGTTGTTGAATCATCGAAGCCAAGAATCAACATGGTACTTGAAACCGGGCCCTTCCGGAGGAGTTGTACAAACACATCCTTCCATTCTAGATATAATAAATTGCCATGACCGGCTTGGATCTGTTTATTCCAGGTTAGTTGAGACAAATTCGTATGCTGTTTAGTTCTTATCAGTGGCTAAGTAAGCAACAAGTTTTGCTCCCTTCGGTTCTCTGCAGAACACCCGGATGAGGAAAGTAGTGCCCCATAGATAAGGGGACCTAGTGGCCAGTGAGGAAATCCTGCTAGCCTGCAGATCCCCCTATTTGAGCTTTGGCTCGATGTCGGCTGCTGCGGATTGTTGATGACGTTGGGGGGGGTGACCGAAACAAGCATAGAGTCCTTCGCGCTTGGCGAGTCAAGATATGGATTGAGATCGTTGTTATCCGTGCTCTAGGTCAAGACCGAGCGGTTTCTCAATGGAAACCTATTGCAAGACATGGCATTGAGGTGCTGCCGTGCTTACCATGTCGCCCCAAAGATTTTTGGCGCATAGGGTCAGAAAGCTGTATCCTACAGACCAGGCACGTCCCCAGCCTGTATGCAGCAAATGGGATAATTGAAAACAAAATGGCGATCTTCCTATTTACATAAAATAACAAAATCCCCATTTTGTTTTCAGGAGGATCATCATCAATCAATTTCGACATTGAAGAGATCGTAGTCGACATAGCTGTGGCACAACCGAATGGGAACCGATCTTTCCCGCCGGCCTTGGCATTACAGTATAGTAAAAAGCGACCCCGATGGCAGGATGATGATAAGCTTTTTCATTTAGAAAACTCCAGATGAAGAGCAAGGTGATAACGTGAAGAGAAGAGTGTTATCAATTTCAATTCGCGTGTAGCCCATCGTAGGTTTGTTTACCGCCCGCTTGTTCCATTTGCGATCTTCAGAGGCTGTGAGTCAAAGGGTCTCGGCAAGATGATAAGTTCGACCTGAGAGTATTCGTCCTCCTTCATCCAAGTAATGAGGGGATTCTTAGATATGGCAATCCGCTACTCAGTGGCTACAACTCGCGATCGACCAGAAGTAATTAGTTAGTAACAATGTTGCTCAACGCACGTCTGTTGCGCTGATCGTTATATATGTATCTGGGTGGGGTGACGATAATACAGATTCGACATTGCTTGCAGAATAACTTTCAGACTTGATCGTGTCAGAGAAACCGGTTTCCTGGAACGCGATTCGCTCATCGTCGCTAAAACCTCCACGCAATATCACCATTTTGCTCGAGGGAGCGTGTGCATGTAAGCTTAGCTAGGCTCGGCGGTTCGATTACATTGCGCCAAACTCAAACCTTGCCGGTCCAGGACACGTCAGTGCCAAGTAGCAATATCCGATCGATGTTCTTCCGGCTTTTCTGGTCCCTTTTGATCTGGCTCTCTATTTCTTCATTTTACTTCGCGGGGGACACGCCATTTAGGTGAGATACCCCCAAGTTGGTGCCGGGATAACTGACTGGTGGCGTTGGCATCCGGTTCATTGTAGAATATGGATAAGACAGATCCTTCAAGGCGGGAAATGAGACGGCGTGGATCCCAGAGGGTGGATGAAGATCGAGCAAGCAGAACGCTCACGAGCCCTTGAGGCAGGGGGTTACTATTAAGTGTATGGACGGCAATTCCCTGTCCTCTCCGTGAGCGAGACTTACAAAGTTCAATCTTGCTGACCGATAGATGACCCAAATCTAATCAAGCACGACAAGAACAGCCGGGAATGAGAATGAGCATGAGCAAACGGACCGAGATACAAAGATCTTTTGAATGTGCCCCCCCCCCCCAATGCAAGTTCGACCAACCAAGCAATCATGCGCGCTTACGCTATTAACTTCGCACAGATCCCAACATGCAATGGATTGACGTACGTCACCACAAAGTACTGTAATGCCAGATCATCAAAGCTAGGACATAACCAGGTGTTGTAGGAGTTGCATGCCGATCCCATTGGTAACAAACATTCTTCAAGCTACGCAGGAGGACATGGATGAAGAGCACTACTACAGTATAGGTCGGGGGATCGAAGATTGCATTAGTTTCTAGGCGGAAGCCCGTGGAGACCAACAGCAACATTATACGCGTCTGCCACCAGCACTTACAACATGCCCCCCTGTTAAAAGGGGGCTTAGTGGCGAAACTCGGTCGGCGACTCCTCTTATCTTCTTTCAGCGTAAATGCACGCCACAACATCGCTCTCCAACAGACTCTTCATTCGCCGCCAATCAAGTTACCTTGCCTGGTTTCGGTGGGTAGTTGTCTGGGTATACGAATGGATTGATAAAAGTTCTGATTGTCATGACTATCTCCTGTAATTACCAGCTTGCAGCTATTAGGTCTCCATATCTACTTAACAAACTACTGAACAGCGACGTACAATTACCCTCTAAGCTCGATAGAAAGAAAGAACCCAGAGGTGGAGAAACAAAAACAGTGTCGAACTACAAAGGGCTCAACAGACAACAAGGATGATTTGTTTTTAAAGAAAATGAAAGAAACACTAATCGAGCGATATTGAAATGGGGAAAAGTCAAACATCGGCTAGCGAGGAAATGTAGAGAACAGGAATGGCAGGGAACAGAAACGGTGGCACACGCGTTTGACAAACAAAAGAAAAAATAATAGATGCGAGGAAGGGGGCCAGCACCCTTCTAATCCAGCGTAAGAATCGGAAATGGAGAGAAGAGCGGCATCGGAAGGGGGATTATGGATGGCAGCAGTGGAAGGAGATGGCCGCTCAGATCGGCGCTTCTTCTGGCCTCGGCAGTGCGTAAGCCAAGTCTACGCTAGGCACGAGAAAGGAAACAAAAAAGCAGAGGGGAGAGGGATGGGACAAGAGCGTGACTATTACAACACTATCTGAGTGAGCTGAGTGATGGCGATGGCGAAAGCAAGCGAATGGTAAAGTCGATGACTCGACGAGCGAAGTGCGTGTGTGTGTGCGCGCGCAGTACCATGGTCAATCTTGTCCTGTCATGAAAAATCGGTCATGAAAGCTCGAGAGGGAGCCGATGAATCGACGAATCGAGTCGAGGTCCAAATTAGCGGAGTGGTTCTTCCGTCCCTCGTCAAGAGGTAAGAGGTGTAGTTGATTTGTAAAAGTGGGATAGGAAAGCAAAGGGGGCGGAACGAGAATGGTTCGATTTCCAACCCCGAAAGCAAGCCAAGCCAAAAAAAAAAAAAAAAAGAAAAGAAAAGAAAAGGGAAGATTAATCACTGATAAACTTGCAAACTGTTAATCTTCCAAACCGCATTCTTCAAGTTGCCCGGATCCCTCACTACAGCGGCACAAGCAGCACCCCCACCCTTATGCGCCGCATCTGCCAGATCGCCACAGAGCGCGATATTGAACGTGATCGCATGACCCTTGAAATGCTTCTGAATATCGCATGTCGACGAAGCCCAATGAGCTCTGAGGAACTTTTTGTCCCACGAGTTTGGATTGGGCGTTTGGCTTTTCAAGTCGCTCGGCACGTTATCTGGTGTGAATCGCCAAATCCGGATGGCATGAGAGTCCCAGAGCATGGCAAAGACACCTCCCCCGGCATTTTTGAGTCCTGTCCCGTATGAGGTATCCTCCGAATCGCGGAAAGCACACCCCTCATTACTGTCTTTCGTGGAACCACATTGTTTATTGCCCACGTTCCCGATGAGAGCCTCAGAAAGGACAGAGGGGGACGTATCAATGGCGCATCCGGGACCGGTATGAAGCGTGTATTGATTTCGGGTGGCCAGGTTCGCACCTTCGATAATGTCGATCTCGCCATTGTGCGGCCAACCCTTGCCGACGGTCCAAAATGCAGGCCAAACTAATCCAAGCAGTGTAAGTTGATGAATAAAGATCAAAGAGAAAAGGAAGGGAATTCCCAAAAACAAAATGCAAGGGGAACGTAACGTACCCGAGTCACCATATGGCATGGAACCAATGTCCAGAACAAACAAACCTCCACCATACCGCTTCTTAGTGGCGATGCGAACACTGTCACGCTTCCCATGTCGCAGCTTGTGGCCAGGAGTGGTATCGTCGACCTTCATTACCACAACACCATTATCAACATACGCAAGGCGCTTCTTCATGGCGTCCGTACGGCCAAGGTAATTGACGAGACCATGAGTAGGATCACTAATGGACAGATGTGTATTGCGTTGCGGTCAGTGTTCGGAAGGACAAATGCACAATCACTGGACAAAAGGGAAAAAGACTTACCGGAGGTTGAAGAAATCAAAACCGTCAAAGAAATTATTGCCATTATACATATCGATAAGCTTGTAAGTACCGCCATTCTTGGGGTTCTTTTGTGCGGCGATATGACCCTGGTAAGTGTCGGTGGTATTGTCGGCAGGTTTGGATGGAGTGGACTTGGGAGCAGTGGAAGAAGTGGTAGGAGTGACAATTCTAGTCTCGTTTTTGCCCTTCTTGGGGCCGCAAGGACCAGGTGGCACAGAAGAGCGCTTATATGGGTGTCCATACAAATTGCGGTGATGATGGCGGCGCTGAGGAACAACTTGATGTATGCGTTCGCTGAGACCCGCGTAGACAGGAGAAAAAGAAGCAAAAATAGCAATCAAGAACAAGAGAGCCGATGCAAGCATGATGGCGAACAGAAGACGTAGAAGAAAAGGAAGTAATCAAGGCAAACTTAAGGCTAGGCTGTAAATAACGAGTGAAGCAAATCGACCAAAGCGAAGGGAGGCGCAGAGAAGACGAGAATGGGGTCCACAGGACGGAAGTGAAGAGGAGAAATGAACGAACAAAAGAGGCACCACGGTTAAATACATTTGTGGGTTTCCCGATGTACGCTTGTTTTGCTTCCAACAACTGAGTTGAGTCGTTGACTACAATGGGAAGTAGAACGGAGTAACGATCGATCCCGTGCGGGCCACGGCAAGTCAAAGATTGTCGTAAAGTGGCATTGTTTCTTGATTGTCTCAAAGCATCAAAGCACAGTCCCAGCTCGACCTCAGCCCGCATTGACCTTGCTGGGATAGAATGGCATTGGGCGGACCTCCTAAACCTTTCGCAGGTTGCGATTCTGAAAGGAGGTGTGAGCTTATTCCTTTCTTGGCCGTGGAAACCCGGCGGTTGTCCACGCACGCTTCTCCGCTCATCTTATCATCACTTGCTCAAGTGCCATGATACAGTATCCATCCTCGTGTATTCTTCCCCATTTTTTCCCCTTCCTGTCGTTCTCATTGTCTGGTCGAACAGATGGCAGCATTCCATCACAACTGCCCAACTCAACAATCCACCGGCTTTGATCATCAACCTCAATTCCGTCCGTACTCGTAACTTAATGTTAAACTCGGCTGCTTCCTCGCGGGTGTGGTACCCAAGTTCAGCAATACCGACTTGTATGACTAAGGCCAAGACCATCCTTCATATATATGTCCACATAGGGCAACAATCTGCCAACCTATGCGCTGCCAATCACCGGCACTGCTCTCCTTCAGCATCATCCCACGAGACTCCCCACCCGTTATAAACTTGTCCTGCATGCGGCCACGGTCACCGCCTTCAAAATCCGGAGCAAACTAATCCAACACAACACTCGACAGAGCCAAGATCGATGTGACCGCCAAGCGATCAGATTTTGAACGGCCCCCTACCCCCTAATCGTGGAAACAGCCCCACTGAACTGACCCCAATGATGAACACCTCAGCCGGCCTATGCTGCTAGGCCGGTACCCGAACATATTATGGTCATGGAGAGTCATCAGCTGTGTAGCTCAAGCCGGATTCTCCGGTCCGCAGTCTCATTATCTTCATCCCTCTTGTTCATGGGATTGCAGGGTTGGAAATAAATAATAATAATAAAAAAGACTCTCATTAAAGCCACGCACATGCGCCGCTGTCCTATCCTGTCCTGCGGTTCGGTGTTTGCCGTCCCTCTGCTTCGATCTACATCTGCTTGACAACTTCAGGACCAGTCAATGATATGTCCGTGCTGGCAATAGCACTATCAATAGCTTGAACCATGTTTATCAGAGCCATGCCTAACTCGCCCTCGTTCTCGCTGAACCTTTCATAGCTGTATATCGTGCAGTGATCTCAGAAAGGGCACTTTGGCATTTAATTCCTCGCTATCTTTTATTGGTGTATTAGTCTATCGGGACCACTTTTATCCCGTCCAGTGAAGTTGAACAAGGGACTACTCGATTCCGCAGGGAGACTGCGTGTACAATATACACTAGATACCAACATCTAACTGTCGCATCTCTGCTCGACGCGTATAGTAGTCATGCTCTGTTCTTGGTTATCGGATCTCTCTCTCTCACACATATCCCTATCGATGACCAATGATATTACGCGCATCTGGAACCACGTACCTAAAGCATAAATTAGTTCCCAACCTAAGCTTCTCTCTTCACACACAAGTAAGCGATCAAAAGTCATCACAGCGTCACGAGGCACTTGATGTTACGCGCGCGTCAACCCGGTATGCCCATGATCAGTGATGAGCATGTACAGCAGTTATGCACAAGTAACAGGATTCGCACCACTATGAAATACTTTTTGCACGAAAATCAACATCTCATGAATTCTAATTTGCATCAAGGCGCACATTTCTGGCGACCATCCGTAGTCCTAAAACACCAGATCTACGAGGTCCAACTATGAACAAGATGCTGATCAGTTAGTATTCACCTGCGTTACGAGGACCGTCGATTAGGGATCCCAAGTGCTATGTTTTCCCCTCTTTTTGCTCCCATTATTGCTTACAGCAACACGTCTCCACAGGTCATTCCGGCTGTTACTCTGCTCTATTTTTGTTCTGTCCTAGTCTTCCCATGCATTGAGATGTGTTCATGCGTGCACGCATATACATATATCATCCGTATGTGTATCATTTCAGTGTCCAAACTAGTACTTCGATCGATCCAATGTACAGTCGTAGGTTTGTTATTATGTAGCTGGCTACCCGTGTACAACGTCCATAACAACTTTATGATTAAATTACTCGATCCAACCGCAGAGGTGTCCACATACAAACAACAAATCCTTCTAAAATAATGTTGTACATTAAAGCTAGTATTGATCGGCTAAGTTCGGTCATCACCACAAATAAACGAAAAGAACATGAAAGATATACGACGAAAGTGGGGGAAATGCGGAACTTCAAATGGACGACATCGTCTCAAGAGAAAAAACTAAAGGGGGAAACGCCAAAAATGGGGAATACGAACATAAAAGGGGAAACTACTTATGATGTGTGGAAAGTTTTGGTTACCGAAAAAAGTCCTCCAGGTGCGTGCACTTCACGCTACGTTCAATCGGCAGTCCGTGCTGTAACGTTGTAAATCCGAAACGAATGATTACTTGTAAGAGTGGGGGAGAAATTTTCATCCGGGAAAATGGAGCTGATATTGTATCGCCACAAAGAAAATAAATTCGGCCAGCTCCGCTACACTGCAGCTAAGGTAAGACATACAAGCCGCTCATTGGCTTGTATATCTTACCGGAAGAAGCTTTGCAGCAGCACCAACACGTGGTCATTTTGACTCAGTCCTTTACACGTGTTGCCAAACCGTCACGTTCCTTACGTTCCAAACGGCCTCCTGGAAATTCACAGGATCCGCAACACGTTCACTGCACGATTGACCGCATCCCATCGAAGTGTACGCAGCCCCTGCCCAACCACCACAAATCGTCATATCAAACTATTCATAAAAGGATAATGAGCAACTCCGCCACTCTTCACAGCCATAGCAAAAATCCAAGGGTATACTCACAATAAGCTGCTGATTTTGAATCGTATCCTTGGTCTGACAACTGTCACTAGTAGGGAAGAACGCAGAAGGGGTACCCCAACTATCCGGATTGGGATTTCCAGCGGTCACATCCGAAGG
The DNA here is from genome assembly GCF_015039405.1 of Cantharellus anzutake. Taxonomy (NCBI): domain Eukaryota; kingdom Fungi; phylum Basidiomycota; class Agaricomycetes; order Cantharellales; family Hydnaceae; genus Cantharellus; species Cantharellus anzutake. Next base: position 20,000 of record NW_024066981.1, read on the forward strand.
TACGTTCGCCCTCTGGAACCTCCACAACTTCGTCCCCACATTCTGATCGATCAACAACGCAAAGACCGCTCCACCCGCTTCATTAAACCCATGACCAAACGATTGAGGAGAGGGATCTTGATAGGCGCAGCCTGAGTTGGCGTCTGGCGACGAGGCGCAGGTTTTAGACAGAAAGTTGAGCGCGACATCGGAAGGTTTGACAGAGTTAGTGTTACAGCTTGTGGAAGAGCCGCTAAATATGAATGTAAGAGGAAGCAAAAAAAAAGGCGTTAACATCCACGGGACAGTGCCAGAGAAAAAGATACGTACGTATGAAGGGTCATTTGGTTCATCGTTGAATTATTAACTCCTTCAATGATGTCGATCTCTCCCTCATTAGGCCAATCATACCCCACAGTCCAAAGAGCAGGCCAAATACTACACCCAAAAGGCATGCGCACAATATCAAACAACATCAACCCCTGATTATACGTATTCGTCGACGAGATCCTGACCGAGTTCCTATTTGCGCCCGCTGCCAATTGAGTCGTTGAATCGATTTTCATCACGGCCAGTCCGGTCGCTTGGTCGACGTATGCCAGGCCGCTCGACAGGGCATCGTCTTTGGAGACATAATTGACGAATCCATTTGTGGGATCTGCGCCGGTGAAGAAGGTCCATTTGTCGAAGAAGGATGAACCCGAATGTTCTTCGACAAGCCGGAATTCGGACCACGCGGGGGTACGTGACGGAGAAGTGGGGGCGGCGGGGATGGCGGAGGTGGTGGTGGCGGCGGGGGCGGAGGTAGCGGGAGTGGTGGAGGATGACCCAAGGCTTGTAGGCGAAGGCGAAGGCGAGGGTGAGGACGAGGATGACGATCCGCTCTTTTGGAAAAGAGTTAAAGCCCAACAGCCACCACATTTCTGGCTCGCATCCCCATTACAAGCCAAATCACACTGACTGGCATTCAAACTTTGTCCAACAACTGCCCCTTTGTTCAAACTGTTCCCACACCAGCATTCTTGTCCATATTGAACACCAGCAAAATTAAAATTTGCCGAATCACACGCGGAAAGGCACGTATCGACGGTCACATTATTTAGGTTGCTTTTCGTCGAAAGCAGACGTTGAGTTCCATCTCCATCTTGCACGCATGAGTTTGCGAGGGTCCAGATTGAAGGCAAGTCCGCTCGTAACCTGTGACGAGGTTGAACGGAGAGGATGGAACCGGGGGATAATGGACGTGCGGAGACGGTGGTATCGGTTGTAGATAGAAGAAAGCCAAGCGCGAGCAAGAGAGAGCAAGTTGTGTACATGGTCAGTTGGATCGGGGAAAATGTGTTGGGCTGGCCGATTCGCGTTTCGCTGGTAGGCTTGAAGAAAAGAACGCGAACTAGAGCGGGCGCAGAAAAGACAGAGGGAGGTGAAGAACGACCAAGAGCTAGCTTGGCCAGTTATAATAGTGAGAGAGAAATTAAAGAAAACCAATGACAAGCAGTGCGACAGAGTGGCAGAGACCAAGCGAGATGACCATGATTTATTGCTGGCGATTATCCTAACAACCAACAAAATAATATTTTGCCACATCAATTGAATCGAATACAACAAGTCACCACGTACGGTACCTGAGTGGGCCCCTAGGACCCATTTGCCTACTCTCACTCACCCACCTCCCTCGGTTCCACTCGTCCGTCATTTCCCCCTTACTTGCAGATCATACACGACATAGAGGATTTCCCGTTGGCAGTTCTCACAGAATCTCACCCAAGTATGGTATCCGGAGGTAACCGGAGAAGCCGCCATGCGTAATTTAATTTATTTATACCATGGCAACTCGATCTCATCTATTCAACCCATCGTGAAGGCGACGAAGATGGTGGTTCGTAACAAAAAAAGGATAAATATTGTACATAAAGGTGAAGAAGCGACCACACGGCTTGCCCACCACTGGGCGAAGTCGGTTGGCTGTGTGCATCCGGAATTAAGCACAAAACAACCTATGCCCCCCTACGCCGGTGACGTGACTGGCAGCTGACAGCGCAATGTGGTCCGTGCATCAAAGCTGACACTGGCAGGGGGCATTTTTACAACTGAAAAACACTCACAACATCAATTTGGCACTGCAATTCCGCTGTCCCATCAGGCAGGCCCCCGACGGTACCCGGGGTATGTAGGGTATTCGTCTCTTGACGACGGAAGAACGAATGTAGTGTGTAGATTCAATTTCTCTCCTAATTCTACAGTAACTCAAATCCCTTTTGTAAAGGTAGCACCCGGATTTGTGAATATTATGTGGTGGATTCTAGATGCCAGGTACATACATAAGACAATCTCAAGATTACTTGGGCCTGTACCCGCACTCAGTCCCGTCCCCGCCTCTGGATGTCACGTTGCACGTGCGATTGAGTGTACAACGACGCGCGTCCACGTATGGTTCCTGCAGCACATATTAGTTGGGCAGTGGACCAGATCGGGGTGTTGGAAACGCCGTTATTCTTAGCGCCACTCGCGCATCATGCCCAGGACGCTTGATCGGACTCAGATAGCCACAGCTATTGCATTTGCGCGGACATGAACCAGCGGCCGGGCAATTGTAACACCGGATTTGACAGGAAACTGGATACGCGGTGTCGTCCCGGCCGGGGGTGCACATGCGATGTGTGCATGTGAAATTGCTGGCTGGATGCGGGGTATAGGTACAGCCAAGCCGGCCTACGCGTCAGTGCGGGGTTAATTCCGATGGCTGTGGAGGCACTCTGCTCCAACCGGCACCAGGGCACGAATCGATCTGTTTGTGATAGGAGGGTGTGAACTATGCTCCTTCCATTTATGCACCGACCACCGCTAGCTGGCTTACTTATGCATGCTGTGTAGTGCATCTGACGGTACAACCCGAAAACGTAGAGACACTGGCATAGTTCATACTCAACCATCCATCAGAGAAAACATATTTGGCATAAATATACACACGTTCTAACCAGAGCGTCAAGCTGGGATCTAAGGGCCATGAAGAAGCTGGTACATAGTGAGAGAGGAGAAAAAAGTGACAATGATTCGATACAACAGAGCAACAACAACATATTCGAAAAAGCTAGAAAGGGGTCAGAAAAACATAGGAAGAAAGCCATGCCGGAGGTTGAAAAATCGTGGTTAGAGACAGACATATCAGATGGTCAGGACACGTCATAGAACAGCGATGCGATCGTCTATGTACGACATCATGATTGACCGATCAGCGAGGCTAGTATGGTGTGCATGAAGAGAACCGAGTAAGTCCCCCCGCGAAGCCGAACATGTCATGAAAAGGGTGAGGTGCATTGTGGGATCGCATAACTTCTGTGGTGAGGGCAGTGACTGGTTGTTGAACCTTCGAGTAAATAAACCGGAACAGGATGAGACGCGCGTATGGAGCCAGTGGGTGGTGGTGACGAGGGAGCTTGGTGGGATTACAATGGATTTGCAAGCGATCCTGGTCAATACTCGTCATAATGACCGGAGTCGCTTCATCAGATCAAATAGGGTAGTCGAAGAAAGCAATTGGTCGACTTCGACGCTATAACCCATACAAAGGATAAAGGTCAGCGAGTTATCGTTGATAAACTTTCAGCTCCTTGCCTCCACTACGTCCAACGCCGCTATCGTCGAACCACCGCAGGGCGCAGTACTGTTATGGTGTTTTTCCTTTGTCGCAAGGGTCTCAGAATTAGATGTAGATGCAGGAGATCCAAATCCGAAAAAATGACAAAAGGCCGCAAAGGAGGATGTGGGACTCATATCACGCCAGGAAAGATGTAGTGGTGATAGAGGGGCAAGTTGGAAGTGCGTGTGGTGATACCGGTACCGTAGTGCTTGATTGCTTGATCAGAGTTGGATCGATGTGGCTTTCGCAGGTGATAAGCACTGGGAGTGAGGAGAGGGTCCGATCGTTGCACTCAAATATCTTCGAGCACAGAAGTGGGTTTCTACTAGCCGGAGAGGGGTTTGGCCATGGGCCAAAACTCTTTATGTATAACCTCACCAAGAACAAAAAGAGGGTGTTGCTGATTGACTTGCGTGACATTTGCAAACCAAGCAATCCGAGTAGTCTCGGTCCCCGTCAGTTTCAAATAAACGCAATGTCACTAAACAGAACGCATAGTCATCATCGACGTGAAAACGCAAAGGGAAGAAACGGCAGGGCAATATTTGAACAATCCTATACAGTTATCTGGTTCTGAACGGAAATTCATTCCGAGAGCGGGAGATGTAGGTCCGTTGAACGAGGGAGATTAATTGGTGGGGAGCAATAGAGGCCCGTACCGTAGCAAGCCGAACATCCTTACATAGTCATAGAAGAGGTGGAGCTTGTCACCGGGACCTAGACGTAATTGATCGGCCTAGCATAAACGTCACTCCGAAGGTCCTCGTGATCGGAAACTGGTCTCCGGAGTCAGACGTCTTGTTTCCCACGCTCCATATTGCGTAAGGTACTGTGCACAGACACATCGCACTGCTCAAGCCTGTACGCTACGGTGTAAAGGGCTGGGATAGCTGTATTTCCACGTGACAACGAGGCGCGGGGTAATAAGAAAACGCATTGCCACGCTGTCCAGTTGGAGAGCCACAAGCAGCAAGAAAGGCAGTTGCGCCTTGAAAGGCACGTAGGCGATCTCCGATTGTCAATGCCAGTTGTATTCATGTAACTGATTGATCCCTTGCGCGTACACGCGTGTCATCGCTCGGTTGTGGCAAGCATTAGTGCTTTCGCCACGTTGCTTGTATTACAGTGTCTGTAATGCAACTCGGTAATTGAGATGTGGTGAGTACTTATGCTGTGATTTTTTGAATGTTGGCTCTGCAGTTGAAGATAATCACAAAGCACCAGCTGCCCCTGTACCCGCTCACAGCTTCAACTACAATAGCGTTTTCTGGCTGTGTCCCCCATGCAGTTCTGATGGACATTGATTTCGTATAATCAACTTAGCTCGTGATAATCTGGTCATCGATAACATCCCTATCTCAGATCGATGGGTATCAAGCCGTTTAATGTACGACACCCCTCTACAACCAACTGAACCCTCCGGTGGCTAAGGGGCTTACATGAGAAACTGGATCCAGGCAACTTGATCTTGCCCTTTTGCCATAGCTCGCCTTTCCTCCCCTCTTCTCATTATAAAGCTTATATCTATAGGCTCAACAAGTGCCTGAACCCATTTGGGGAAGATCTCAAGCTCACGTTGGCATGCTGCGAACATTATACCTCATCGTTTCCCTCCAGCCCTTCAAAAGAAACTCCTTCCCCGATGTTTCGATCGATTGACATATGTATGACGGTGCTGAAGGCGGTCTTGCGTTTATTGCTCAAACTCCATAGAGAGATATCCAATAAGCCTGGACCTAGAAGTCCCCTCCATGGGGATGGGACTACAAGGATGTGTCCCTTGTTATCATGTCGTAGTTTTAGCAGTGCTCGGTTCGTTAACAATGACTGGCGATCTTAAATTGTTTCTACTCAGATATCACGAGAAAAAACCGGGCAGTGTCTATGCCGACACCCTTGCAAAGAGAAAACGCATGGGAATCACAGCGGGCACTTGGGGATGGGAAAGTAAGGCCTGCAGCTTATCCCCTCTGCCAGCGTCCTTACTGCTTGACTATATATGGGTCATAAACTATGAGAGAAAGCTCCGACGTCCATTCATGCTAAGTGGGCGCCAAAACGTGGGATTCACGTTGAACTTTCCCACGCTTCAGTCTCCAGTTCCCTCTATCCATATCATCGTCCGCGATCCGCCAATTCACTGACTTTCTGGTCGTCAGTGATAAGCGATGAGTCTAGGGGTTGTGGTTCCTCCCATAGCCCTTCGCACGTCACCGTTCGCTCACTATAACGTTGCATGGTCACCTTTCCACGCTCACCTACTTGCACTCGCGTCGTCTGCAAATTATGGGCTGATTGGAAACGGGAGGGCACATCTATGTAGCCTCTCTGGTGCACCGGCACCTATCGTACCGGCTGCAGGAGCTGACGGTCGGGAGTTAAGATTGGATAAGTTGTGAGCTGATGCGTGGGTTCTGGGTAGCTTTCAGCCCACTTAATGTGATGCACTCCTTGTAACAGCTACAAAACGCAAGATGGGTTATACGATCTTGCGTGGTCTGAGATACATGAGAATCAACTCGTAACAGCTTCGGGGGATGGCTCATTGAAGTTATGGGATATAATGCTCAATGTATGTTTAGGCTTTTGGCATTTTCAATTCATCACCTTTCGCTTGATTTGGTTTATAGCTAATGGAAGGGATTAGTAATAACTTTCCTGTTATTTCGTTACTAGGACTTACCGATTCGCGCATGGCACGAACATTCAAGAGAGGCGTTCAGTGTTGATTGGTCAAATATAGACAAAACAATCTTTGCCTCTTCATCTTGGGACGGTTTAGTGAAAATTGTAAGCTTCATCTTGCTTTTTTCATTGACATCAGTGGATTGAACGTTAATGTAGTGGACAACGGAACGCCCAACTTCAATTCAGACTATTGCTGCGCACCAATCTTGCGTTTACCAAGCTATGTTCTCTCCTCATACCCCAAACATCATCGCCAGCTGCTCGACAGATGGATCAATTAAAATCTTTGACCTTCGCACAGCAGGCTCAGGTCCACTTCCACCACAGTCCTCGATCCCGAGCGCTGTACCGCCGGCGCCTCCACCAGGGTCCAGTGTCCCATCTATCGTCATCCCTGCGCATCCTGCTGCTGAAATCCTTAGCATTGACTGGAATAAGTACCGACCATGGGTGCTCGTGAGCGGGAGTACGGATAAAATGATCAAAGTGTGGGATGCACGAAACGTTAAGCCTGTTGCTAATGGCCCGCAAGTTGGAGGAAATTGTGAAATTTCGTTACACGGACATGAGTATGCTGTTCGAAAAGTGCAATGGAGTCCACATCGTGCGGATCTGATTGCAAGCGCGGGCTACGACATGACGTGCAGGGTGTGAGTATTCAAAACCTATGGTTCGCTGTCTCGTTGGGCCCCAAATCTGATGCTTCCCGTTTAGATGGTCGACAACTCCGAATGGGGCACACCCACCGCTCCGGACAATCCATGATAAACATACCGAGTTCGTGACGGGGTGTGCATGGAGTTTGTATGAGGAGGGTTTGTTGGCATCCTGTAGCTGGGATCACTCTGTTCATTTGTTCAGGCCGTACAACGTGTAGCCAAAGTGTATTGAATATATGTAATACGCCAGGCAGCATTTTGCACGGACTATCGGGGTCGGATTCAATGTCGTGACCGGTTAACACACGAGCATATGATATCAATCCCACCGACTCTGACATCATAATTGACACTAATGAGCGCGATCTAGTGACAAGGGAATTCTCTGTCAACAAGGTCGGTGACCTGGAAAAGCAGGGCAGACGCACTCAGAACGAATCTTGTGCATTGCATGTTGAGCTGTCAACTTGTGATTTAATGTAGGTATAATAGTTGTGAGCTATTGGCGGTGAATACTGGTTCCGCTCCACAGTATATATATGGAGCAATATCCATGATGTCACTTGGCATCCTCATTCCGCTGCGCACCTGCATCCAGCCAGAAAAGATAACCACTCTGCAGAGCTGACCTCAATATTACTCCCAAGCATAATAATGCCACAATCTACTCCCGCCCTTGCGCCAAGAAAAGACCAACGTGACGCTGAGGTATTGACGATTTGTGAACGTCATTAGGGCAACCCTTGTTTATGATGTGCGACAGAAACCTGATGAAACCGATACTGGTATTACAGCAGTCACTGACTTGCCAGGATCGAAGCAGGCTGAGCCGGCCACCCTCGACGTAGTAAATGCGCCAGGTCAATAATTACACTAACCCGGCTTGTCCGGCGAACCGGTATGAGTATTGACGCATTTATTCATTCTGCTCAGAGCCTCGTCAGCAAGGCGCCACACAGCCAGGATCTGGAACCGTCGTTGGTGCGGATGTTCAGCAGACGAACAATGAAAACCCATTCGGTGGCGACTTGCCCTTTAGTGAGCAAGTAAAAGCATGGGCTAAAATACACAGAGGAACGGTATGTAGTATTTGACGTCTATCCTCAACCACGGCTGATATCTTATCACCCGTCCCGACATCAGCTTCTTGGAAGGGTGCGCCTCATTTTTGTCTCGTAGATCCTCCATGCTGACGCATGCTTATTAAGACGGAGGAAAAGGAAACTGGAAAGAAGATTCTTGCCGGAGAAATCCCCCCCACCAAGGGGAATAAGTAATTCAACTTGGGTCTGTCTTGATCACTTGTACTTCTGCCACTATAGTAACACTATATCTCTCCCTCCAGAATTGTTGACAGAATGATCCAGTCGCGAACAGGATGTCTGGAATACATGTAACACAATTCAACTGATGTTAAAGCCAGATGACTGAAGAAAACCGAGATCCTCGAGAAAATATGTCCTGAATGCGGTGAAACCCCTGCATATCTGCTTGGAGGTAGATGTCATTCGTGGGCAGAGTTGATTCATCAAATCGTTGCATGCTTCGGCTCACGTATACTACCAACAAGATAAAGCGATACTAGGATGATGAGGAAAAAAAACGAAGCCACCGCAGCTTGTTGAGCTGCCGCTTTCTGTGATAATACTGTTCGAGGAAAAACTTGAAGTGACCGTTTTGCACTGGGAAAGACGCGGCGAAGTGAGTCGAACCGTTGACCAACGGAAGAAGGGGAAGAGTTAGAGGGTTGCCTCCCAAAGGCAAGAACTACACCAGCAACACGCTGAAGATGACCACAAGTGCTATGTAAGGACCAGACTGGGTACGAGTCTGTGTAAGGACCATTCGCGAGGATGCCAATCCAGTTGCGGACACTTTACTCGTGGGAACCGTTGGCCTTTCACAGCAACCTTCGGATCAAACACATCCAAATTGGCGATGCCTTTGTCAAACCCTAAATCGCGTCGCCAGGAATGCGTGTGGTCGTGTATCCACATAAAGTAGTGAGAAGTATCTGCCTCTGGGGAAGAGTCCACTAGCTCTGCCTTCACTACTTGTGCGAATCGATGTACAACTGCAAAATCTGTCTGGATGATGAAGAACTTATCAGTTCGCTCCCGTGTGGTATGTGGTCCCCTGCGCTACGGAAACTTTAGGATTCACTTTCCCTCTGTCTGTAACAGGACATATATTTGGCACGACGTGCATTGAAATACACCTCCGGATCACCCCTTCTTGCCCCTCTTGTCGTCGATCGTACACACCAAGGGATCTAATGCGTCTACACCCGGATTTCTTGCCTGTCGAACCAATAAAATCTTTGAAACCATTATCTCAGGACTTGAATGAACCATCTGTGGTCGAAGAGTTTTCGCGCACCCCTACTCCCTTACCAGACCTCATTCCAGTTTTCCCCTCAGATTTGGGACTGTCGCCATTATATAACACCCACAGTGGCCCTAACGAAGTTGGGCAGGGGGGCGAAGAGGAGGAGTCAATGCTACATGAAGAAGAGAATGCAATCATGCAAGATGTCGTAGCATCATGCCTCCCCTCTCCCAACGCGGTCGGGGGGTCCGGATTTGCATCGCAACGCGCTCCAGAAACAGAGGTAACTCGTCTGGAAGAAGCAGTCAAGGTGGGCTCGAAGCCACTGACTTCCACAAAACCTGTATGCTCATATTGCTTTTTATGTCGAAGACACATATACAAATACTGTCCAACGCCGTGAAGGACACTTGCTCTAGATTAAAGTATGCAACATTGATAAATGCTGTGCTGGAAGAGACGATGGACTACATCACTATCATGGAGGAGAGGGAGGTTGAAATTGAAGATATGACAGAAAGTGCCAGAGAGGCCGGGAAGCAGAAGGACGAAGTGATGAAGAAGCTAGCCAGGTTAAAGAGAAAGGATAGAGAAGTGTAGGCATTCTTTATTTCGCATCGTCTTGGAAAGGTCGATATTGACTCTTGCCCAGGCGTCAGCGATACGAGATCGCGAAAAGGGAGTATGGGCAGAGGATAGGACGATTTGCTATCGCACATGAAATTAACGAAGTAAAGATCTCTCAGCTTGCCAGTGCAGTCAGTTTCTCCCGTTTGGTGATGCGCTTCTTTTTGTGCCCAACTGATAACTCCGCTATATCGACGCAGATCGTAAAAGAACGCCGGCGAAACATCAAGTACAGGTCGAAGGTATGTACTTTTTCCTAGTATCTATTTCACTAGCTTACCTCTCGCCTAATTCAGATCACAGATTTAGCTTCAGGCGGATACGTTGCCCCTGGACCCTGGCCGCTCGATCCAGACGATATTGAGATTCGAGATGACAAGAATACGGAAGTTTCGCTACAAATACCTGGGAGCTACCCGAAGTCCAACCTAGATGGAGCCACTCAGTGTGACGAAGGAAACCTGCTGCCTAGTGAATTTAAGTTTGGAGAGATTTTCTAAATTTCCTAAAGATACGCACACGTTCTGCCAAATGCCATAATGCTCCCAACAATGATACTCGAGCGGTCGGAAAGACGGTGGGCAATTGCTACCACAAATATTCCGGACAGCTCCATTCCCATCAAGTTATTCTAATAGAGGCTGTTACCCGGACAGCCCGCCTTTCGGGCATTAAGTGTGCCAATTGAATCGGCCAACTCCGCGGCCACTGGGATTGTACCTGACTTCCATCAGCCTTTCGATGACCCTTGACGCCGACTCGGACTCGGTACGATGCCTCACTGTCGAAGAGTGTCAGCAGCTCCCTATATCTCCAGCACTCGTATCTTGTGCAGCCAATCTCGTTAATTGTGTGTTCTCTGAGCCGGAAGTGTCTATGTGCGTCAAACGATCCCATCAGCCTCGATGTTTCCCACCGATCTTCGCGCTTTTCCATGCATCCTCTGTAGCGCGCATCATCCAGAATCACTGCCTTCTCGCAGACTAGGTGCTGTTCTAGTTCTTCTCTATGAAAGGGAAGGGAAGATAAGGGTGCTTCTTACCACCCGCTCCAAGCGTCTGAGAAGCCATCCCGGTGAGGTTGCCCTCCCTGGCGGGCGCAGTGACGACGATGACATTTCTCCGATAAGAACTGCTGTGAGCTTAAACGTATTCGCCGAGCCACTCCTCCGTCTTGTTGATGTCCTGAAAGCTCAGAGAGGCGAATGAAGAGGTTTCATTACCTCTTGGCTGTCCTCACATTCATGTCCTCCGAATACTTCCTCCCTTCCCTTCAATATACTCACTAGTGGTCACTCCTGTTGTCTCTGTTCTTAATGACACGTCAATCCTCACTCAGCTAGTGCCTAATCCTGGCGAAGTTGATGACATCTTTGACCATCCACTGGAAGTACGTGTCTAACATGATGCGAGCCTCATTTTTTGATGATACTTAAGGCTTTTCTGGATTATAATATTATGAACGATGAGCCAAACCTCTCTCCACAGGATAGCGAGAATTGGCACTATCCAGAAGAATTATATGTGGGTGGGTCATTTATACTTGGGGGTACGCGTATAACACAATGGACATCCAGAACCAGAATGAGCATCCGATATTCGATGGAAATCACATGTATCGAAACAACCGCTTCCGATCGACATCGATGGCTGTCAAAGGTCTCACATCATCAATCATGGTCAGCAATACGGTGGTCACTATTGCATTTGTGTTAATCATTGATGACGATTAGATTTTCGTTGCGGAAATAGCATTCAATCGCAAACCATCATTTCAGCATCTTTCCGCCCTACATCTCCCATTTGGTGAATCCGTTCGAGCTATTGTAGAGGGAAAGCTGATGCGACCAAGTGATCTGCAACTTCCGACCACTTCACCATATCGAACGCGATTGCAGGATGAGATCTCGGCTGAGGAGGGCGGGTATACGTTGGATGGAAGTATGACCCCTGGAGTCGTGCCGGAAGCTTGAGTATGGATCCAATAGGCGATGATTTCAGTGTAATGCACTAGTTATAAATTTGATTTGCGCGGAAAAGCTGTTGGTGTTGAGTTGGCATTCAGATGCCCTTTGCGCCAATGTCCCTTAGTTGTTCCTTTGTTTGACCAGTGCTTTGTGAGCGGCGTTGCTAAGAGGATGCGATTACCTTTGTTCCTCATGTTTGTGCCACACCCTAAGTGTATATCAGCGCAATGAGGATAATATTTTTTGGCCTCGCTATTCGAGAGAGGCTTGTGGTCATATATATCGGCGTTTACACCTTAGGTGCGTGCTCCTTCGACAATGAGCATTGAGTATAGCCTGATGGCTCATAACGAGTGTCTCTTTGTTGGAATCTTGCCCTTCGAAGAAAAAACTTTGCATTTCCTCCAAAGATTCTTCACTACAGTTTTTCACCCCCCAATGGTGAACATTTTGTATTTTGCATGTAGACACTGCAATTTTGCATCAAATTATATGAAGATTTTTGCAAATAGGAATGTTGTTTCATACCCTAGCCAGTTGGCTGAGGAATGTAAGGATGAAGGAGGAAATCAGGCTAGTCAGCCAATTAACCCACCCTATCAAGGGGTGTTTTTTATGCTTCAAATAGGGCCTAAACAGCCTATTTCAATGTGGATGTCCTGGGATGTCCTGGTGATGCGGCTTGCTGCCAAAAATGGACTGTGGGAAAATCTGAGGATGTCCTGATAACTATGTGCCCTGTGATGTTGTACATATGGCTATTTACATAAATAGTAGACAGGAAAATGGAAAAGATAAAGGGAATTAGGGCCGAGGTGGGGGAATGGCCAATGTTTCTCAATGATTTCGAGCATTATACTCTGCCATGGTGCTTTCAAGGGGATTTTTAATGCTTATAAAGATTTTGGAGATTTTACAGGCCATTGTAGATAACCATATCCAGTATGCACCTACTATGGGTAGCTTGCAAGGCTGGGATCTCTGTCAAATCTCCACCGATTTGGAAAATCCATTGCTTACAAGTACATACAAGCTCTGGCTAACATTCTGTAAGGAAATGTATAACCTTATAGCTAGGTATCAGAATGAAGAACACATATGTTATGTCGCATGTAAGCATATATATTACCACATTCAAGTTCTAACATGTGTTGTCATGAATATTCACCGAACATGGATTGCGTGGGGAAGGGAAAAAGTTGACATTCAGAGTCTCTCAGGGGGTTGGCTCAGGATGAGCCACCCTCGCCACCAACCTCGTCATCACCATCCCCATTCGGATGGTGGGGCCTTCTTCCTGAGTTAGACCTAACTTGGTCTACATGCCTCTTGCTCCCTTCTGGAGCCGCAGGTGGTTGTGAGAATCAGTGGTAGTGATCCAGCACCCGTCTGAGTGCTGTGCCATGGGACAGTCTTTCGGGGTCTTCACTGTTTGCCCCACGACCCACGTTGTATATGAATGCCGCATCTGCATCCAGACAGGCGTTAAAGTCGAAAGTAGATTCGCTGAGACTACGCTTAGCGAAGATAGGTCTGACCTTGGCGGGCTGTCCGCCAATGTCATCTACACGATCCTGGACGTAGATCAGGCGTTTTTTTCATGTGTAATAATCATACGGAGCACTGGTGACTTCCGCATCACCGTCTTCCTCCTGTATCATCTCTACAGTGGCTGTTAGAACCGGGGCGGAAACAGATGACTCCGGAGTGGAATCGGAGACTTAGCGTGGAGGGACCTTGGCCTCAGCGACTCAAGCGGAGCACTGTGCCATTGCTGTTTGTCCATTTGGTCCTTAATTTCACAGTAGGTGAGCAGGAAGTCTCTAGGGGGCATTTCAGGTCGATTTCGGACTGAACCAAAACGAGTATGTACAAGCGCCGATATATATAATGGAGGGGGCAAAAACACAAGGAAAACAAAGGGTAACCGAATCGGAACGAAGATGTCCGAACGGGAACAAAGGGTAGAGGAAGTGGAGCGGTACCGAAGGTCATAAGGCAAGACCTGTGATACATCCGAAAGGAGGTAGGGAGGGTGAGGCCCAGAGGGGCAGGAGGATGAGGAGAAGTGGGGATGATGACTAACTGGCTAGGATAGGAAGAAGCAGTAGTCCAAATAGGGATGAGGGAAAAACGCGAGAGATACATTACAGGCGGCGAAAGTGCCGAAGGCAATCCGCGAAGCTCGGAGGTTGCAGAGCTTACGGAGGTTACGGAGGCAGGGTTGAAAGTCCGAGGGATATTGGCAATGGTGTTTACGTAGTATGAGGTCACCAATGCAATGGACTAAGACCGAGGTGGAGTCAAAGTCCAAGGTGGGGACTATGATGGAGGCTCGGAGCAAAGGTATGAGCGGTGTCCGAGTACGAAGTACGGGACAGCAGTGGAAGGTCGTAACTTGGCGGAAGGGTGGCGGAGGAGTACCAGAGGGAGGAGAGAGGGGAAAGGTAAGGAAGAGGGAGTGATGGAAAGGAGAGTTGTCAGGTCCGAAGGTGAGTATTGGAGCGGATGGGGGAAGCGTAGGAGGATGACGGTGTAGGCGGGATAATCGCCCATGCGCAGAGCCGGCTCGGATACCCAATTTCACGACCATAAAACCACTTCCATTCACACAACAACTCGGTACGGATTCGGTATCTAAAAATAGTCCTAATTCGTACGATTCTGACGATACCAAGAACGCCCCAATCGGTCGAGATTTGACGGAGTTCTGCATTGGACAGGTTAGGCACGGAAGGTCACGAGTATGTGCGGGTGTGGGAATCTCAAGCGGCAACCCAGAATTCCAGCCTCACTCGTTCCCACGGCATCTAATAAATTGGTAAAAATGCTTATTGGCTGCGTGAGAGTTATCTCCGGCTCCATTTCCAATTTTGGCCTTTAATTCCATAAATCCGTTGAGATATCGCTTATTTACTTATATTTTCATATTTTGCATCATTTCAGTTATTGATCAATATTCTTTTATTGATACTGTTACCCTTTTTTTATTATTTCGCCTAATAAGAAGTTCTCCCCTCCCCCAATTTTCTCTAAGGTGCTAGGACGTGCTAGAGTGGGTGTGAGTGTGTGGAATTCCAACAGTAGGAATAAGGGCAGTGATCTAGCTCACAACGAGTGAGTAGTGGATACTGAGCCCGGACCTTGTGGAAATCCTGGAGAACCCACCACGGAGTTAAGGATCGAGAGTCGAGCGAAGTTTAGAGAGAGAGTAGAGGTTTTGGAGAATTTGGCCCCACGAGCTTAGTCAGCATAGAGAGCCGCGAGCCCTCTTTCAATGGGAGGGTGGAGGTGTTGTGAAGGAGGAGCGGAGTAGGAGGGTGGAGAAGTAGTAGGAGGGTGGCGAGAGGGGCGGTGTTCGGTCTGAGGTGAGTATCGGAGCGGAAGGAGATAGGGTAGGAGAGGGAAAGAGGAGTAGGGGTGGCGTGGGGGGTAGAAGGAGGTGTGTTGCCAGGACCGAAGGTGAGTATCGGAATGGCAGCGGTAGGGTATGACTCCGGAGGTGAAGAGGGTGGAGGTCCGGAAGTCGGGTAGTGGTGGTCGGGTATGCACGGATATGACAGTGGCCTTCATTGGCACTGCTTTCTTTCTCCTGTGGTCGGGAGGGAAATTATGCGTTTGAGTAGCGTCAACATGTGGTATTTTCACCCCACCGTTCGTGGGTTGCGATGACAGAATGAACGGCGCAGGCACAAAGCCTGGCCTGAAATGGGATGGAGAAGTTCCACTCTCCCCCACAGTCGACGATCCAGCCAGTTGTCCTGGGTCGATCTCCCTACCTTTTCCCTTGGCATCAGTGGTTACTGGCACCGTCGATGGGGTAGGTGGCTTAGTTCCACTAAAGATGGGAACAAATCGTCTGTCAGATTCTTGTACCTCGACAGATGGGCATGAACTTGCTGCCACTGTGACGACAGCAGAGACAGTGGGGATCTCTCCAGGTATGGGGACCCCAATGATTGGTTGACCCATTTGATTAACAGGGACTACAGGGACCTCCTGGGGCGCTTGCGCCTCCACAGCGGGTTTAGTGGTTGGTTGACCCATTTGATTAATGGGGACTACAGGGACCTCTTGGGGCACCTGCACCTCAACAGCGGTTTTTTTCATCTGGTCAGAGATGATGATAGGGTCCCCACCCGTTGTTGGGTTCACTGGAGGGTTTGCAGGTGGGTTATCCACCGTTGCTGCAGGTGGCTTTGGCTCGTCGCGTCGAGAGAGTGCGAGGAGAATTTCGTTTAATTTCTCATTAAGTCTTTCCTCCACCTTAATGATGTTTCAATCTAGACAAGCAATGTTATCGCTATTCCCAGAGATTTGGGTATTCATGTTACGGACATTGCCCCTCAAGTCAGCGATGTCATTGTCGACTTGGTCGATGTGATTTCTTAGTACTTGTGCTGTTTCAGATGTGAGGGAGTGGGTTGGGGATGGAGGATGCGATGCATGCATTGGTGTCATATCCATACAATCCCGACCTCCGCTCCAGGCTCCCGGAACTCCGAACCTGACTTCTGGAGTCCTACTTCCCTTCCGTCACCTCCTCCTTGCCAACTCCCAAGAGGTTATCCCACCTCCGGCTCTGACACCACCTTCGGTCCGACTCCGGGACATTCCGGGTCCGCCCCCAACCTCGACACCTTCCAGACGAGTACGCAAAACCTATGCTCCCGACTCCGGACCTCCGCTCCGGAATCCCATTCGCATCTCTGTCTCCAGAACCTCCAGTCTTAGCTCCGACCTCGGACTTTGACCCCACCTCTGCTTATACCCATTGTATTGGTTAGCTCATTCCATTTAATTATGTTTGCCAATATTCCGGAGTTTAACTTCCGAGTTCGGACTTTCCGGACTTACCTCGGACCTTGCAACTATTGCATTGTCCTATTCAATTCCGCTATTCTCCCTCATTCCTATTTGGGCTGCTGCTTCCTTTCTATTCAGTCAGCTAGCCATTCCCGACTCCCATCCTCCTTCCTTCCTTCTTGGGCCTTGGCCCTTCATTCCTCCTTTGGGAAACACCATTGAGTCAAACTCTTGACCCTCGGTGTTGTTCCTCTTTCCATCTCCCTTTGTCTCCTTTTGTCCTACCCTTGTTCCTTTTGATTCCGGACCCCTCCTTATATACAATGTACCTAGTAACTTGTAACCTCAGTCCGAAATCAACATGAATTCCCCCAAGAGACTTTCCCTCTGCTAGATCTGAAATTAGGGACCCCTAGGACAACCAGCAATGGCACAGCGCTCCGCCTGAGTCGCTGAGGCCAAGGTCCTTCCATGCTAAGTCTCCGATTCCATTCCGGAGTCGTCCGAATCCGCACATTCTAACAATTGGGACGAATGCCGCGAGAGTCTCAGCTGTGAGGGCTTCAGACATTGTGACTTCATCAACGTCTCTCATATAGGTGAGACATGTCTGAGACGTGTCCCTGGGCCCTTGCAGGCCCAGATCACCACCATCACTTGAGGTGGTGTCATCTTCCGCCCTACGGCCAGTGGAGGGGCTGGCCGTGTTGGCGGGAGCGTTGGACGTACTCCTGGTGTTGTATCTCCACGACATCCAGAAGAGGTGTCGAGTCGTTCAACAAGTTTGCATGAGAACTTGATCGAAGTCGCGTGTTGTCAGGGCCGACGACGCATGCATTGCCAAATGGGGTTTCGGCACCAGTAACGCGGTGCTGAGAATGGAAAAGAGAATAGAGCTGTGAGGTCTTAGGGTAGCTTTAGCACACAAGGCCGTAAGTGATACAAGTTTGTGTATTTTACGGTGGTGTGTAAGCAGTTACCCGGAGGTTCCCGCTTGCCCACGTGACTATATGTATCTAATTTACATGTGACTCGGGGTTCGGGGCTATTGCCCTGACATTCTCCCCCCTTGCGTTGCATTTGCGACGCATACAAGGTTGATAGTGAATAAAACAGAGTTTTAATAGTTGATTTACATTGAGTTTGGAATTATCAATGAGTGTTTTTTTTGTTGTCGCCACTTTAAAGTGGGTGATTTTGTACATGTCGGTGAAGAAAAGAGAGGGGGTTTAAGGAATGAATGAGTGTGGGCCGTTACTTTGAAGTGAACAGCGATACATTGGTATCGCAGGGAGAGAAAAAAGAAAAAAGAAAAAAAAATGGTGGAGTTTGTCGAAAATGAATTTCGACCCAAAGGTTGTATGTCTTTGGTGTTCCTCACTTGTTCTGTGAGGGTTCGTGTGTAAGTGGTGTTTACACACGAGCGGTGGTGGATGTGGGTCTTTTGACGGAGTGGAGATTTCCGCAATTGTTACTTGCGGTTCCTCGCATACAGTATTGTGTGTGGGGCCTCGAGTTGGGGGAAGGTGTTTTCACGGGCGCCTCGATGGCGTATTGCCGTGTCACTTTCCCTTCTCTCAAGGGTGGAGTCATTGCCCCGGAGGAGGGTTTTCCTCCGGGTTGTTCATCTGGACATCCAATTGCTGCATTGGATGCGATGATGTAGCCTGGGCTACGTTGTCAGGCTGTGGGCTCGACGAAGTGGGTGCTCCCTGGGTGGGAGTGGGTTGTTGTGTTCCTGAGCTGCTTGGCTCAGGTGTAGAGTACGGTAGGTCTACCGTTCTTCCCGTGGGGAAGGATGGTTTTGTTGGGCTGGTTGTCCAGCATGGAGACTTGCGTCTCTTTCCCGGTATTTGGAAGCTTTCGCTTCCTGTTCCGCAGTTCTTGCAGCACGTTCCTCAGGAGTCCTGAGTGGTTTGAACTGGGACTTTAAGTAGGCAGCTTTGCCTAGACTTTCCCAGGAGATTTTTCCCTTATTCTCTGGGGAATTATATTCCTCCACGAGTCTTGCGATACTTGGGAGTCCCAAGAAGTATTTCTCAGTTTCCTTCGCTTTTTCGCGAAGGGTTCTGTGTACCTTGCCGCTTTTGAAGGCAGCTTCGGCCTGTTCGTACCAGTGTACGAATTCTTTCCCACTCACGCTTGTCCACCAAGCGTATGCGGCATCATGCGCCGCTTCTGACCCCGCTATTCTCCTCATGGGGAAGTTGGGGTCGATTGTTATGTCGACTGGAGCTTCGACTTTGCCGAACTCGTTGAGTTCAGCGGTCTCGTATAGCATGTGGACACTTCCCTGCAGGGTAGCTTGCCCATAGGGTGCTGAGGTACTCAGCGGCCTGCCACCTCTGGCAGTGGTCCCCGTTTTAGGGTCTGCCGTCGGTTGCCTACCGCTCTCCCTCTTCCCCTCAACATGGGTTTGCCCCTCTGAGGGCGGGCCCTTATGCAACCTGGACAGGGTTGCCTGCCCACGGGGTGGCGGGATAGTCGGTGCCCCACCCCTTGATGCGCTAGTCCCCATGTGGGGTCGCATCTCATGAGGCCCGGAACCGTATCCCCTCCCCCTGACCTGGGAGGCCCCCATCATGATGGGTTTGGCAGCGAGGTCTGCCAGTGCACATGCCTCTCTGAGCTCGCGTTTCAGTAATTCAATCTCCCTTTTTTGGAGATCGACTTCTCTCTCTGTGTCTTTCAGAGAGTCAAAGATGCCCTCAGCATCTCTTTGTGCTCTGTTGTATTTGCGCCTCCAGTGGGCGCAATGGTCGCAGGCGTCTTCTGACGCCCTCGAGTTATCAGACTGTGCCCGTTTGGACGGTCTGGACGAGGAGCCGCTGTCGCTCCCTCGTCTCCCTCCTACGAGGGACTTCATCTCTTTCAGCTCCTCACGGAGCTGACCTGTCTGAGCAGCTACCGCTGACGCGATGGCTGATTCCCAGCCTGCATTTGGCTGGGGTGTTGTTGGACCTGGGCCAAATTGGCTAATCCAGGGGTTGATCTGGCCAGGGAAGTTCCCTGGGGAGTATGCCTGGGGCTGCAGCAGCAAATGCTGCCCCTGGAATGGCGCTTGTTGCACCATCGGTGCAGTTTGCACCGCGTATGGTTGGAAGCCTCTTTGGGGAGGCTGGGGGTATGCGGTGCCTGTTAGCAACGCGGATGGTTGTTGGTTCGCAGCACTCATTTGTGCTGCATGTGTCGTGTAATCCATGGCGCTTATCTGTGCCTGGTGTTGTTGTTGTTCCGGGGAGCCTTGCTCCCCAGGTTGTCATATTTCGATATCCAGTGGTTTGTTTGGATCAAACTGAGGGTTGCCTCCCCCAGAGAACGACATTTCGTCGTTATGTTACTCATGGTGGTGGGAGGGGTTTTTGTTCTTGCATGCATGGGATTCACCGCAGTTGTGGGTTCTTTTGCACATGAGCCTGTGGTTCACGTGGTCTAGGCGAGTTACTCGCCTAGCCCATGTGATCTCTAGTACATGGTGTGGCTGTCCGGGCGAGTTACTCGCCCAGAACTTTCCCACGCTCTTGGCTGTGGGCCATCGTCCCTTGGCTTTACTTCCTCCGCCTCCATTTTTGGGGGCGTAGTGATGCCGAGAGTTCCCTGTCTTCTTTGATAGGGAGTTTTTCTGGTTCCCTTACATTTTGTAAGGTGAGGTACTCGTCCAGGTGGACGGGGTCGTTGCAATTTCCTAGGGGTTCCCATGTGGTGTCCCCTAGTTCCCATTTAACCTTAAACCAGAGTTCGTTGTGAACCCACGTGTGGTTTAGGATTTCGCGAACTACTGCTTCGCAATCGGGGTCTTCCCCAAAATCGTAGAATATGTTTACTTCCCTATTTGGGAAGATTTCCTGGTCATTTGGCTCGTGAGGTACGAGCCGGGATACATGGAATCTTGGGTGGATTCTGCATTGTTCAAGTTGTGGTGGCAACTTGAGGACGTAGTTTGATGTTTCTGGAAATGTTTCCAGAATTTCGTAAGGCCCTATGTATAAGGGCTTTAGTTTTCCTGCCCTGCCTTTGGGTAGGTTCAGCTTATCCGTGGATAAGTATGTGAGCTCGCCTTTTCTCAAAGGCGGGTCCGGGTGTCTCTTCTTATTCGCCTGGATTGTTTGAGCAGCGCGATTATGTATTATCGCATCGTGTGCTGCCATGAGGTTTTCCTTCGCTTTTTGAGCGAAGTCATTCTGTACTCCCAGGTAGTCCGAGAGTGGTGCTGTTAGGCACATCTTTGGCATATGGCCGTAGATTAATTCGAACAGGGCAAATCCTGTTGATGTGTTCGAGCTCACATTGATTGCGAATTCCGCCATTGACAGTTTCGCTGCCCAGTCGCATTGGTCTGGTCTAACCATCGTGTGTAGTATTTGTACTACTTTTTGTATCATTCTTTCCGCTTGGCCATCGCCTTGCGGGTGGAATGCAGTTGTGAATTTCAACTGTACACCGAGTATTCGGTGTAGTTCGCACCAAAATTTTGACATGAATTTTGAGTCTCGATCTGATATGATCGAGTGTGGTAGACTGTGGAGTCTTACAACTTCACGAAGAAATACGAATGCTAGTTCTAGTGCGTTCGTTGTTGTCTTTATTGGAATTAGGTGGACGTTGGACGTCAACCTACAAATGATTACCCAGAGGTAATCATATCCCAAGCTTGTTGGGAATGGACCTGTGAAGTCCATGGCTATTGATGACCATGGTGTCTCCGGGGTCAGGAATGGGTGAAGCATTCCGGGATTTCTTCTGGTGCTTTTCTTTGTCGTTTGACAAGTTCCGCAAGACCTGCAGAACTTGTGGGTATCCTTTCTCATCGACTTCCACCAGAAGTGTCGACGGAGGGTTTCCATTGTTTTCTTGGATCCTAGGTGTCCAAGTGTTTCATGGATGTTCTTGAGGATTATTCCCCGAATGGACTTCCTTTCGTAGTTTCCTTTCGGGACTACTATTTGGGTCGTTCCTCCTCCAAGTTGGGTTATCAGCCCATCTTTTATGGAGAAGTTTTTGAAATTCCCCGGGTTCTCTAGGATTTCCCGGTGGATCTGGCTTTTCAAGTATCCAGATTTTATTGCCTCAATGAGGTCTTTTTCTTCGAATTGTTTTCGAAGGTTTTCTTCTGGAGTTATGATTTCTTCCAGATTTTGGGTGCTCCCCCCTAGAGTTTCCTCTAGGTTATTGCTCCCCCCTAGAGCTTCCTCTAGGGTGTTTCTTGCGCGTATCGCTGCGAGTCTCTTCCTCTCTGAGTTTTTACTCAGGGTACTGCTTAGTAGCAGTTCTTCATATTCCTCGATTCTGTCAGGGATAATGTCTTCTGCATTTTTGTCCAGGTGGATGTCCGCCGACACATAGTCGTCGAAATGCAGATCCTCGTCTGTTGATGAGTCATAGTATCATGAGAGTGCATCTGCCACTTTGTTTTTGTGGCCTTCCATGTATTTTATTTCGCAATTGAAGCTTGCAAAAAAGGCTTGCCATCTCAGGTGTCTCCCTGAGTTGTGGTTTTTCACTTTGAAATATTCCAAAGCTTTGTGGTCCGTGATTACTGTGAATTCACAGCCTCCCATGAGGTTGTCTTGCCATCTCATGAGTGCTTCGAGGACACCCAGTGCCTCGAGCTTGTAGGCGAAGTACCTACATTGTGTGTTGGTGAACTTTTTGGACATGAATGTGGCCGGGCGGCAAGTCTGCCACCTTTTGCCTTGTCCAATTAATGCACCCATGCCCGCTGGGCATGTGTCTGTTATGACCCAGACATGGAGTTTGGTCCTCTCTTCTTCTGAGAGGCTTTCCAGTGGGTTCCACTGGACGGGCTTCAGGATCGGAGCCCTGCATGCTAGACATTTGATTTCGTCGAAGCATTTCTGGTGGAGTGGTGTCCACCTGAATGTCTGCTTGTTTGAGCAGATTGTTTGCAGTGGTCCTGTGTAACCACTGACGTTTGGCATGAATATCGATAGATATTCTACCATTCCCAGGAATCTTAGGACTCCTGTGTGGTCTACTGGCTCTCGCCAGTTGCGGATTTTTTCCATTTTATCCGCTTGAGCGTGGATGCCCTGTTCGTCCACTCAGCTTCCTAGAATGTCTAGGATTGGGGCAAATGGCTGGAATTTTTTCCGGCTTATGTAGAATTTCGCCCTTTTTAGGCGAGTGAATAACCACAATAGTGCTTTATTGTGGTTTTCCACCGAGCTTGTGCTGGTGAATATATCGTCGAACCAGATGTGTAGGCGTCTGCCTACTTCTCCTCATAGTTCCCAGGTCAGTGCGCGCTGGAAGGTGCAGGGAGCGTTGCAGTCTCCTTGCTGCATCGTGTTCGAGTTGTACATCCTGTGGGGCGTGGAGAATGTCGTCCTATGGACGTCATCTGGATCCACACGTATTTGTTCGTACGCGTCCGACATATCGATCTCGGATCGGTATGTTGCTCTGGCGACTGATTCTTGGATCAGTTGCATGTCTGGCATTGGTGTGACGTCGAGGATCGTGTTTGAGTTACGGTTCCTTGCGTCTATTACCGTGCGCAAAGATCCATCTGCTTTGCGGATGCACAGTAGCGGGCATGCTCACTCGCTGTTCGCAGGATACCACCATCCTGCTTTTACATAGCGATCTATTTTGGTCGCTAGTGCTTCCTGCAGTGCTGCGGGACATCTCGGGGTGTTTTCCCGAAATTTCTTGTTCGGATCCTTCAACGGGATTCGATGGTTCACCTCCCTCAAGGGAGGCATTTCTAATGGCGCTGGCGCCATTATGGTTTCAAATTTTTCTCTCCACCACTCCCTGAGTATTTCGAACTCGGGGTTGTTCATGGAGAGACCTTCCAGGTGTGGTACGTCTGGAAGTTCTAGTCCTTCCGGACTAGGATTGGGCCAACCTTCAGGGTATTTTCTTGTGATTACCCTGAGGTGTGTTTCAATCCCGCCTCCCTGTCAGGGGGGCTTCTTTTTTGGTTGTTCTCGGGCTCTTGCTCGAGTTTTCCATCCGTGTGATCTCGTCACATGGTCTTCGCTTATTCCAAGGGTGTCTATGTTGCCCTTGTTCACCGTTCTCACTTTGTGGGACCGGAAGTCTAAGCTTACCTGGTTTTTGTTTAACCAGGGGGCGCCGAAGATGGCGTCGTATCTGTCAATGTTAATTATATCGAAGTAGTGTTTTTCTATGTGGCCGTTGATCTCAAAGTCCACATTGGTTCCGAACAGGATCTGTGATCTTGTTCCTTTCGTCCCCATTTGAAGGACGACTGGGTTCTCCAATTGGAGAATTGGGATGTGGACCGTGCAGACAAAGTCCGGCGATAAAGCGTCCGTTTCGGCTCCACTATCGAATAGTGCATAGGCTTTTATGCCTGCTATTTTTATGTGAGCCGTTAGCGTTCTCTTCGTTGAGAGCGGTCTGTTTGCAGGGTATTTTCCTGTGTCTTTTGAGATGCGGAATTTCGCATCAAACAAGGGGGACTGGGTTTTGATGGACTTTTGGTCCTTCTTCCCTTTGTCCTTGTTTTCCTTGGGTACTTTGGTGTATTTCCCCAAGGCGTCTTTTCTTGGTGCTTCCACCAAGGCTTCGGCGACTTTTTCATCTGCCGTGTTTTCTAACTGGTGTGCTACAGCCAGTTTGATTTTATAATTTATGTCATTGTGGTCGACGACTGACATTGGGCCCATTCTTATGGTCCCAACGTTGACTTCCTCACCCTCTGAGTCGGGTGAGTATTGAGGTCCTTCGTATGGGTCCTCTACTTCGAAGCTTGATGCTTCGGAGTTACCAGAGTTGTTCTCTGGTTTCTCATCTGATGAGCCTTTCGACTCTTCATCCGTTGAGTTCGCGATCTCCATGGCAGCTATGTGCCTTGGTTTTTCATCGCTTGTTATATTGTGTCTTGGGCAATCTTTCGTTTGCCCTATTTTGCCGCATTTGCCGCAAATTGGAACTGACTTTTGGTCAGTTTTCCTCGAGTTTTTCGAGGATGTATCCTCTTTCCATCTGGGTTTCAGCTCTTCCGCCTTCTTTCCTGATGGGAGGGCTCTGCCGCGGCTCGTGGTTGCCGTGGTAGTTGTTCGGGTGTAGTAACCTGATTTGTAGGCTGAAGACATCTTCAGCCCATCAATTATCTCGTCTACATGAGATATTGCTTTTAACATCTCCTCGTTTGAGGAGAAGTCTGCTCTGATTCTATCATGAGCAATCATTTCCCTCTTCCATTTGAGGGGAATGTAGTTTAGGAACCTGGCATTGAAGGACACCTGGTCTGGCGGCATCACCATCTGGGACGCTGCTTTTGACAGTTCTAAGTAGAACTGTTTTAGGCCTTTTTCCGCTTCATATTTGACGTTGCGGTATTTCTTTGTCGCATTCAACGCGGTGGAGGCTTTGATGAAGGTTCTCATCAATAGGGGGTTTCACAGTTGACTGAAGTGTGTCTAAACTGGATTCTAAATTGTGTCTAAAGTGACCCAAATTTTACATCACATGGGGCCTCAGTTCAGAGTGACTTTAGGTCCAGTTTGGAACTTTGCATTAGGGCGTTCACGGTTCACAGTTCTAAAGTAGTCGGAGCCGATCCAACCTAAGTCCGTTATCACACTGTATTATGTAAGAACTGTACAGCTTGAACATCTCTCGGAGTGCTGCCACCACTGCTGAACATCCCATGCATCGCATATACATCTCCTGCAACCTTTGCATTTCCAGTCTGCAGCACTTTCCTCCATCCCTGTCTCACCTTGTACATACATCAATGTACTTGTATCCCTGCCTGCTGCGACACCTCTGGAAATTATCAGTAGCCTATGTTGAACCAATCCCATATGACCGATCTGCCTGTTTATTAGCTAGCTTGCAGCTCAGTCCCATGCTGGAGAACTAATAACATTCAGCTATAATTCGGCAACTACATACATGAACATAACATGTGTCAGTTATGGATAATGAGCGGAGTCCAGTCTCATGTTGGAGAACCGAAGGGGAGTGAGTGTGAATGCAGTATGAACGCGGTATGAACGCGGTATGAATGCGGTATGAACACGGTATGAATGTGACATGATTGTGGTATGGATGTGGTATGAACGCAAATTTGTACACTGCCATGAGGTCAAAGCGTGAAAGGTTTGCTTACTATTTTGGGGACGGTACGTTCCGTTCCCCCATTTGCCTCAGGCCTCAGGTAGTCCGTCTAAATATAAGCTTTAATGTGCTGTATATTCAACGGGGTAGAGGTAAAAGGCTACCGCGCCTTTACAACTACTCCGAGGTATATATATGTAAATTACATATCTCGGCACAAATAAATAATGAAAGAACAGCATCACTATAATGGGAATTATAGCGATGCAACATAATATAAATATCACTATAATCGGAATTATAGTGAAGTAAGGTTAATCCCTTACAAAGCGTCAGCAACATGGGAGTTGAATAAAAAGAAAAAAGATGATGAACCATGGGCACATACCCTAAGTTCCTAGTGGCCTACACTATGATAGTTTTCATGGAAGTTCACGACCATGTTGGTGACAGTGGTGACAGCGGAGACAGCGGTGGAGACAACAGGGATGGGAATGTGAAAGGACACTCTCAGGGCTCATGGACTTACTGGTAAATCCGAGTTTAGATCCAGTTCAGAAAGTCGACTTTAGATGACTTGGGGCTCTTGAGCCCCAAGTCAAAGTGACCAGTTTTGATCCAGTTAAGGTCCAGTTTTGTCACTCACGTGCCACTTTAGAAATTTCACTTTAGATCCAGTTCAGCCCACTTCAGTCAACCGTGAAACCCCCTAATATGTTGAGAACTTTGAGGAACATGCCCTCATCTCCTCTGAGGAGAGTTTCGTCTCGGAGTCTATTCCGAGGTCGAACGTGGGCCCCCCTAATCCACGAATCAAGCAGTCCAGGTGGACTTCGTCAAATTGGGGACCTTTGCATCCTCACGAGGCGAGGAATCCCAGTAGTTCTGTGAACCACTGCCAGAACGATTCCATGTCGTTCTCCCCTGACCATTTCTTGTCAGGGAATGCCGGCCCATTCTTTAGGGCTTCTGGTTTCACTCCTTCTGGGTAGGGAGTGAGTATTCTCACTTTGGCCATTCTTATGGCCTTTTCGTACCATTTCTCCAGGTACTCTTCTTGCTCCCCTGCCTTCGCGGGGTCGCTATCCAATGGAGATCTCTCCTTTGGGGGGGTTTTTGCTGGGGGAAATCTTCCTCGCAGCGTTTCTTTGGTTTCAGGCGAATTCGCCTGAAGTTGTATTTGTATTCTCTCATTGTTTTGAGAGGGTGTGAATGAGTTACCTCTCTGTTCGAGAGGTCCGTCATAAGTGGACGTTTGGCCAAACTGTCATATCCGTGCATACCACAACCCCGACCCGACTTCCGGACCTCCACCCTCTTCACCTCCGGAGTCATAACCTGTCACGACCATGCATTCCGGCCCGTTAGCCGCCTGTCCCGATGCCGCCCGAGCCTATTCCCGCTGTGCAAGCGCGAGCGCGAGCCCCGACCTCAGTGTTAGAATGCGGGGATTCGGACGACTCCGGAATGGAATCGGAGACTTAGCATGGAAGGACCTCGGCCTCAGCGACTCAGGTGGAGCGCTGTGCCATTGCTGGTTGTCCTAGGGGTCCCTAATTTCAGATCTAGCAGAGGGAAAGTCTCTTGGGGGGGAATTCCAGTCGATTTCGGACTGAGGTTACAAGTTACTAGGTACATTGTATATAAGGAGGGGTCCGGAATCAAAAGGAACAAGGGTAGGACAAAAGGAGACAAAGGGAGATGGAAAGAGGAACAACACCGAGGGTCAAGAGTTTGACTCAATGGTGTTTCCCAAAGGAGGAATGAAGGGCCAAGGCCCAAGAAGGAAGGAAGGAGGATGGGAGTCGGGAATGGCTAGCTGACTGAATGGAAAGGAAGCAGCAGCCCAAATAGGAATGAGGGAGAATAGCGGAATTGAAATGGACAATGCAATAGTTGCAAGGTCCGGAGTAAGTCCGGAAAGTCCGAACTCGGAGGTTAAACTCCGGAATATTGGCAAAGGTAATTAAATGGAATGAGCTAACCAATACAATGGGTATAAGTGGAGGTGGGGTCAAAGTCCAAGGTCGGAGCTAAGACCGGAGGTTCCGGAGACGAGACGCGAACGGGATACCGGAGTGGAGGTCCGGAGTCAGGAGCATAGGTTTTGCGTACTCGTCTGGGAGGTGTCGAGGTTGGGGTCGGACCCGGAATGTTCCGGAGTCGGACCGAAGGTGGTGTTGGAGCCGGAGGTGGGGTAACCTCTTGGGAGTCGGCAAGGAGAAGGTGACGGAAGGGAAGTAGGGCTCCGGACGTCGGAGTTCGGAGTTCCGGGAGCCCGGAGTGGAGGTCAGGATTGTATGGATATGACACTCAGCCCTATCCTCCCTGAGGGCTCCCTGCTCACTCCCCCACTTGCCCCTAGGCTCCCCTACACTTGGCCGACTCCCCCACAGCCACACCGACCTCCCTGCCCTGAGTCCGCCTCTGGTACCGACCTAGCGTGACTCCGCGACATTGCCTACTCCGCTATTGACACCATCGCCGCTATCGCGGCCCTACACCCCTTCGTTATTTATCTGTTATTGTTTGTTTTGACCCTCGGTCATTGCCGGCCGCGGTGCGGCCAACCCCGCTCTTTGTTCCTATTTGCTTCCGGACCCTTCGGCCTTCGGCCCAGGTCCGCTTCTATTCATTCCACCTTCATATATATATCCTGTATACTACATTATAGTACCTTAGCTCTAATATCGATGTGACCACGACCCCTAAGTCCTGACCCCAACAAGGCAACCCCAGTGAGTCCGAAATGAGGGCCAAGAGACAGCTAGGGGGCACAGCACTCCCTTTAGAGTTGCTGAGGCCAAATGCCCTACCCCCGGGCCTTGTCTGAGGCATCGCGGCCATTGCGGCCAATAGCGGCCCGCATCGGCGACCTTCGGTGCCGACCCCGGACCAGTGTCTAACATAACCTACCGCTGCCATTCCGATACTCACCTTCGGTCCTGGCAACACACCTCCTCCTTACCTGTCCCCTCTCTCCTCCCTCCGTTACTCCTCCACCACCCTTCCGCCAAGTTACGACCTTCCACCGCTGTTCCATACTTCGCACTCGGACACCGCTCGTACCTTACTCCGAGCCTCCATCATAGTCCCCACCTCGGACTTTGACTCCACCTCGGTCTTAGTCCATTGCATTGGTGACCTCATACTACGTAAACACCATTGCCAATATTCCTCGGACTTCCAACCCCGCCTTCGGCACTCTCACCGCCTGTAATGTATTTCTCGCGTTTT
Source organism: Cantharellus anzutake (assembly GCF_015039405.1). Lineage (NCBI taxonomy): Eukaryota > Fungi > Basidiomycota > Agaricomycetes > Cantharellales > Hydnaceae > Cantharellus > Cantharellus anzutake. Next base: position 48,987 of record NW_024066981.1, read on the forward strand.
CCCTTCATCCCTATTTGGACTACTGCTTCTTTCTATTCTAGCCAGTTAGTCATCATCCCCACTTCCCCTCATCCTCCTGCCCCTCTGGGCCTCGCCCTCTCTACCTCCTTTCGGACGTATCACAGGTCTTGCCCTATGACCTTCGGTACCGCTCCGCTCCCTCTACCCTTTGTTCCCGTTCGGACGTCTTCGTTCCGATTCGGTCACCCTTTGTTCTCTTTGTGCTTTTGCCCCTTCCATTATATATATCGGCGCTTGTACATACTCGTTTTGGTTTAGTCCGAAATCGACCTGAAATGCCCCCAAGAGACTTCCTGCTCACCTACTGTGAAATTAAGGACCAAATGGACAAACAGCAATGGCACAGCGCTCCGCTTGAGTCGCTGAGGCCAAGGTCCCTCCACGCTAAGTCTCCGATTCCACTCCGGAGTCGTCCGTTTCCACCCCGTTCTAACACAAACCTTTGGTATGTGCCAATTCTCCTCCTAATCTCTGAACGATGCCTTCTTTCGGCATCGTCTTCTCCTATCCTTGGGAGAAGGATCTCCTTAGCGTCTCTGTCGAGTCACTGATGATATTCCAGTGTGCTTTCACTGGTGGTTCTTTTCGTGAATTTTTCACGAGTTCTATTTATGTCCTGGACCGTGGTCCAGGGGTGTTTATTTGTTTCCTCACTTTTTTGTGAGAAATTTATTTCCTTCAGCAAATCTGTTTGTTCGCTGATTTTTTCAGTCAACGCGTCGATTGCGTTGGCCATTCTTTCTAGAGTTATCTCTAGACGAGCCATGCTATTATGGTTCGTTTCCTCAATCTTTTTTTGGATCGAGTTTATCGCGTTTATTATGCGCGATTCCTGGTTTTCCAGGAGGAAGTTTGGTTGGGCGAGCAGAGACTCTCCCCAGTTGACATTTCTGCTTCTGGGGGTTCCAGAATGGGTTCTTGGAGTGAACACTCCACGCTCGCTTTGTTTAGGCGAGGCCGTTGTGGAGGGTGCTTCCCTTTCATAGAGGGGTTTGTTCGCTGGTTTTTCCTTACTTTTATGTAAGGCTTCCTCAGCGAACTCCCTCATTTCAGTTCGCCTCCTCTTCATTATCTTGGAGACCTCCTCTGAGGTTGGTGACCTTGCCTTGTCTGGCATGGTGTGTGGGAGTGTAAACAGCGGAAGTTCTTTTGGAGCTTCCGCGCTCTGGGAGATCCTGCTCTCAGGGTGTATTTTCGCACCTTCTCGGGCTTTCAGCCTGAGAAGAAGTTGATCTTCACTTTCCGTCCTCCATTCAGACGGAACCTGGAACAAGTCCAGTAGTTTTTCGGATAGCTGATGCAGGGGCTCTTCCCTTTGTTTCCCTTTGTCTGCCTTTGGGGCTTGACTTGGGGACGTGAGGGGGGACTCCAGGGGATAGTGGGGCCCTGGAGTTTCCTGCAACTCTATCCGATCAGCTTTTTGGGCTGATCGTTTGGCGCTTACACGTTTTTCACGCAAGTCGATCACCTCGTGAGGAGGTGAGGGATCTTCCCCAGCTTGGGTTAGATCGGTATGTTGTGGAGTTCTGGGGGTATTTTTCCCCGCACTTACTCCACGTAAGTTTCTAAAACCTTCAGGGACCAGCCCTGAGGTGGTTGCTAATGCCGGATCATGTTGATCCTCGTCATCGTCTGACGATGGCTTTTGGTTTGAATCTCCCATGATGGGAGATTGCGGTTTCTTTATAAACCGCTCGTTTCTTTTTAGTGTCGCTGCAGATGCGACCTTGCCCTTGCAGGCGTGTTTAGGTGCCATAGGCGCTTCCGAGTCAGATGTTAAGATTGTAGAGTTGTGGGTTGTGTTGTAAAACACACCTCATGCACTTAAAAAAGTGTGAGGTCTTAGGGTAGCTTTAGCACACAAGGCCATAAGTGATACAAGTTTGTGTATTTTACGGTGGTGTGTAAGCAGTTACCCGGAGGTTCCCGCTTGCCCACGTGACTATATGTATCTAATTTACATGTGACTCGGGGTTCGGGGCTATTGCCCTGACAAGAGCGTAAAAAAGTGAAAGGTATCTTACTAGTTTGGGGACGGTAACGTTCCGTTCCCCCGTTTGCCTCAGGCCTCAGAAGTCCGTCTAAGTATACACTTGAATTTGCTGTATATTAACAGGGTAGAAGTAAAGGCTGATCCGCCTTTTACAGCTACCCTGAGGGTTTATATACAATCTAATACATTCTCGGCACAAATAAATAGAGAAGCTTCCGCGATCCTAAATTAGCGTCGCGACATAATTATTACACAACACAACATCAACTGATGTTGTGGGCGGAATATAGACATGGGCCGGGGCCTCACAATGGCCCATTCCTGTCCATTCTAGGCACAGGAAGAGGGAAGGGGGTCTGGCATGAGTTCATATGAGGTTACAGATGTTGTTATAGATGTTGTAACATTGAGGTTTACAGTTGGTTGCACAAGCAGTGTTTTAGATGGTAATAGTTGGATTCATCCTAATTATTTACATATCATGTGATTTGGGTGTGTGCAGGGCCCATAAGAGTCTAAATTCGGAAATTTCCCATTTCCATAACATCCCCCTGCTGGAGCATGTTTGAGACATACATACCCCAAGGAGTCACAAATGCAGTCAAGTTCCACACACACCTGCTCATACATGTTGTAGGTGGGATAATCGCCCACGTGCAGAGCCAGCTCAGATACCCACTTCTATTCACACGATGACTTGGTACGGATTTGGTACCTAAAAATAGTGCTAATTTGTAGGATTCTGACGATATCAAGAACGTCCCAATCGGTGGAGAATTGACAGAGTTCTATGTTGGGCAAGTTAGGCATGGCAGGTCACGAGCATGTGCGGGCATGGGAATCTCAAGTGGCAACCCAGAATTCCTGCCTCACTTGTTCCCACAGTGTCTAACAAATTGGTAAAAATGCTCATTGGCTGCATAATAGTTCCATTCAGCCACATTTCCAATTTCGGCTTTTAATTCCGTAAATCTGTTGAGAAATCGCTTATTTTCTTATAATTTCATATTTTGCCATCATTTCAGTTATTGATCGATATCCTTTTATTGCTACTGTTACCTTTTTTATTATTTCACCTAATAAGGTACCCAGGTGCCATATGGTACCAATATTCCCCATCTATTCTTTCTAAAAATAATTATTAGATATAATCCTGTACATACTGGATTTTGAAAAGGACCCTCCCCCAATTTCTCTAAGGTGCTAGGACATGCTAGAGTGGGTGTGAGTGAGTGGAATTCCAACAGTAGGAATAAGGGCAGCTGTCTAGCTCACAATGAGTGAGTAGTGGACGCTGAACCCGGACCTTGCAGAAATCCCAGAGAACCCACCATGGAGTTAAGGATTGAGATAAGTCAAGTTATGCAAGAAAGTAGAGTTTAGGGAGAGTTTGGCCCCACAAGCTTAGTCGGCATAGAGAGCCACTAGCCCTCTTTCAACGTCCATGTCACGACCATGCATTCTGACCCAGATGCTGGCCCTTATTCTGTTTCCTTTTGTTTCATTTTGTCACCTGACCCATTCAATTTCTTACTATATATATATATGTATATTACATTATTATAACTTTAGTCTGAATATCGACATGGTTTGTCCCCCCTAACAAGGCAGCCCAAGCCACTTCAAAATGTGGCACTGCCCAGAAGGGAGGTAATGTTAGAACTGGGCAGATTTGGACGACTTGTCATGGCTGTGCATTCCAGCCCGTTAGCCACCCATCCCGATGCCGCCCAAGTCCGTTCCCGCTATGTGAGCATGAGCGCGAGCCCCAACCTCAGCCCTATCCTCCCTGAGGACTCCCTGCTCACTCCCCTGCTTGCCCCTAGGCTCCCCTGCACCTGGCCGACTCCCCCACAGCCACACCAACCTTCCTGCCCTGAGTCCACCTCCGGCACCGTGCCCAGCGCGACTCCTCTACCCCGCCCACTTGGCCCCTACAGGGCCGCTACCATTCCCACACCCAACTCCAGCCCAACTCCGAGTCCAGCACTGCTACAATACCATCGCCACTATCGCAGCCCTACGCTCCTCCCTTTATTTATCTGTTATTGTTTGTTTTGACCCTCGGTCATTGCCGGCCACTGTGTGGCCAACCCCGCTCCTTATTCATGTTTGCTTCCGGACCCTTCGGCCTTCGGCCCAGGTCCGCTTCCATTCATTTCTTCCTCCTATATATATCCTGTATGATACTTTATTGTACCTTAGCTCTAATATCGATGTGACCATGACCCCTAAGTCCTGACCCCAACAAGGCAACCCCAGTGAGTCTGAAATGAGGGCCAAGAGACAACTAGGGGGCACAGCGCTCCTTTAGAGTCACTGAGGCCAAATGCCCTACCCTCGGGCCTTGTTTGCAGCATCATGGCCATCGCGGCCTATAGCAGCCCACAATGGTGACCTTCGGTGCTGACCCCGGACCAGTGTCTAACACGACTCTGGAGTGGAATTGGAGACTTAGCGTGGAAGGACCTCGGCCTCAGCGACTCAGGCAGAGCGCTGTGCCATTGTCAGGGGACGACTCCCGGGTCCCCATGACCCTCCCCTATGGTCCACAGCCTGACCTATGAACAGCCCTATCCAGGGCAACAACTACTGTGGGTAAGGAGATGAGAAGGAAGCTAACTTCTCATCTTCCCACAGTGGCCACCATATCAGGAAAACTTCCGGGGATACCCGGAAGTCACATGAAGGCAGGATCCGGGGCCGGACCATGCGGCACACGGAGCATGCGGCGCGGGAATGCGCGCGGGAAGTGTAGCGGGTCCGGATGCGGGTCCGGGTCCGGGCTAGTCAGGGTGCCCTGACAGCCATTGCTGGTTGTCCTAGGGGTCCCTAATTTCGGATCTAGCAGAGGGAAAGTCTCTTGGGGGGAATTCAGGTCGATTTCGGACTGAGGTTACAAGTTACTATGTACATTGTATATAAGGAGGGGTCCGGAATCAAAAGGAGCGAGGGTACTCTGAAAGGAGACAAAGGGAGCTGGAAAGAGGAACAACACTGAGGGTCAAGGGTTTGACTCAATGGTGTTTCCCAAAGGAGGAGTGAAGGGCCAAGGCCCAAGGAGTGTCACGGCCCCGCAAAGTCCCTGCCCCTCTACCACTTTCTGCACCCCCATTCTCACACCCATTACTCATGCCCGTTAATCTCGCCATTGCCCATCACTTAGCGGCGCCGATAGTGGTTCCCGTTCTACGGCCCCGTAGCAGCACCTCCTTCGTTCTCCCACCACCACTTGAGTTCCTCAGCCATTTGGCCGATACCATTTTATTCTATTCATTCACTTAACTAACTAGCGGTTGATATGGTCACCGTTGATCCGCTCCTTATTGACATTCCTTTATTGACAATTGGTGTCAGGGACCGACCCGGGGTCGAGAGCGCCTGGGTGTATCGCCCGAGGCTGAGGGTCCGGTAGGTATGATGCAGGCATGCGTAACAACGGGCCCAAAGCAGACAAGGGTCCCTGGCCACTGAGACTAAAGTGGGAAATGTGTTATTGTTATTATCAGGGGAAGTGTAAGCTACTTGCCTAAAGTGGGAAATGTGAGAAGAAGGTTGCTTCTCAGTTCCCACTTAGGCTGTGTTTATATACATGTGGTTGAAGGCCACGTGGGAAGCGCCACGTCATCCAAGCACACAGCCACCTCCATCCGGGTACCTCCATAAGAGGTCCTAGGAGCGTCCGGTATGCAGGGGGTCGTCCGGTGTGTCCGGGTTCGGGCGCGTTACACTGCAGCTGGGTCAATGGTACATTGATACAAAGGAAGTCATCCGTGTGATAAGAAAGGAATAAAGAGGAGAGAGAATAGAAAAGAAGGGGAAGAAGAAAGGGAAGGGAAAAAAGGGGAAGAGGGGGGAGGTCGGGAGGAGCGGATGGTGGGGCACCGGGTTAGGTGGGGCCGGGTCAGGTGGGTGTGCCCTGACAATTGGTTATTCCTTGTCAGGGATCAGCAATGACCCTGGACCCTATGCCGGCTGCGCGTATGCGCATGGGAAGTATGCCGGTAATTCCCATCTACTCCGCTTACCTAAGCCCCGGTGACCCGGATCATCTCCGGCATTGTTCTGGAACATTCTATGATCACGTGATTCTATCGGCAATCCGTTTGGTTTCCTTATTGCCGGACTCTACATGTATATAGCTGACCCTAAGATGGGGACATCCCTTTCCCCCAGCTTTAATCACAACTAGGTTATCGGAGCATCTTGCACGAGCATGCACGTCCCCTGACAGGATTGTATGGATATGACAGGTAAGATCTCAGGTGCAGGCACCATGACATCCTCAAATCACAACCTCCACCAGTTGCGGAGGGCACTAAAACCATCGTCCATCATTGGGCAATTTTCGAGATGAGAACAGTCTGGTAACTTCCCAGACTGGGGATCAGGCCAGTGAGCCAGGTAACTTAATGCATCTGTTGTGGATGCATTAGACATGGCCTTCATAGCAGATATGCTATGAAGACCCTGCTCCTCCCTAGAGGAGTGATTGGGCAGCAAAGTCTCCTTCACCTTATTGAGTCACACATTGGGTGTGTTGGTCGAAGCAGACACACGGCTGCTTGTGGGTGGAGGCCTCTTAGAGAGGCTAGTGAAATCTCGATGGGCCTGGTGGCCAGTTGACACAAAGGAACGTCAAAAGTGGAGATAAAACCACCCTTCACATGGACGGTGTGCTTTCCGAAGTCCAGCAAAGCTTTGTAGGTGTTCAACCATGGAGCACCAGGATTTATATGGAAGCAAGAAATCCGTCACTCGACAGATCAACTGAAAACAGCAGTAAAGTGGGCAGTGCAGAGTTTGGCGAAGCGCAAGCACTCTAGTTGAATACAAAAGCTACTTAGTTACATTTCCACATTGCAGTGCGTTCCACATTGCGCGCGTCCACGGAGCTGGGTACGAGTCTGGATCACGTGTATATTATCCTTTTGCGCTCATCTCAGAGGGGGTTTGCAGGTTTTTTCATTGCGTGTGGCACATCCACGAACGAAAACGACTGGGTACACCCCCTTGCCGTAGACGCGTGACCGGTCGTTGGTCGTTGGTCGCGTAGGTGGGCACAGTACTTCGCTTTCTCATCGCTATTAGCAGCGCGCTTTCGTGAGTTCACCCGCCGCTGTGAACCACCGTCTGCTTTCTAACTTGGGCGTTTAGCCCTGCTTGACTCCCGTTCACCTTACTTTTCGCGCATCCTGCCCCCTTCCCCACCACCGCTAACTAAACCTCAGAAACATTGGCCAGTGACTGGGGAGTCTGTTTGTATCCCTGCCCCACAGTGTCGACTATACATCAAGTATCTACCTTGCTCTCTCTTCTAGCATGCCAGTGAGGACAAGAAAGCAAGTTGCGCTGCATCGTGATCGTTCCGCCCACAACAACCATCAACCTCTTTACAAACTTTTCCCTGAAATCATTTCCGAGATCTTCCTATATGGCCTCCCGGATGTCTTACCAGCTATGATGAAGATGGGCCGGGATTCATTGAGTGGTCTGTGGAATGAGCGTATACGCTATCTCACCTTGATCACAGGCGTGTGCGCCCTGGTTCGAGGCATCATCTTGTGTGATCCTTTATTTTGGAACGTGATAGGATATGCGCGTAATCGGGGTCAAGAAACCCTGGAGGAGACATTTCTGGAAGTGATGTCTGCATTCATTCGGCGTTCAAGAAATGTGAACGTGCATCTCGTCTTGGTTGACTCCGAATCCGACCCGTTTCGCCAGACAATTGGTGTGGAAACATTGCGAAAGCTTCTTTATCCCATCCTTCCTCGGTGCTCTACTCTTGTGTACCGAGCTTATTTTCATTTTCATCATCCCTTCTTCCCCCTCCCTGGGAAGTTGAAGGTCCTAAAAACACTTGTGATCGAGGCAGTCGGGGGTCGTCGTGATAGAACGTATAGAACGTATTCCCCAATTTTTGACGACCACGACCCGGGTTGTTCTCTCGAAAACCTCAGTTTAGAGGTTTGGTGGGATAAGGATAACAAGACTTTGGGGGAGAGTTCGACTTTTGCTTCTGTGCGTACTCTGACTTGGAGCTTCCAGTACGGGTATGCAGTGGGGCAATTCCGTCGAGTGCTTTCCCTTATGCCCCGGCTCAGGCATCTTGTGGTCGACATGCATTTTGGGGGGTTTCTGAACAACTGGGATTTTAATGATATTGCCACTCAAACACCACGGGAAAAATGTATCATTCCATCCCTAATCTCGGTTCAAGTCACATTCAATGCGTCTCTTGGGTTCTTCCAATTCGTGAATGCTCCTCAATTACAACATCTGTGCCTCAGTCCCTCCAGGTCAGGCGAGACACGCCAGCGTATCCCATGCAGCTGGATTCTCAATCTTCATCCGAGCCTGACGACATTCCCAAGTTTGAAGACGATCCGCATCGATATGTCGACGTGCTCCCTAAAGGTGATGGAGAGATTACTATGTAACGGGACCTCGCTTGTGATGATTGAAATCCTATCGGACAACTACGTCGATCTTAATATCTTTCTAGACATCCTTTCAAACAGCAACACGGCCCTTCCACTTCTATCCTTTGTTCGAATCATGTGGACATCTCGTTGGTCCCCCTCGTATCCCAATCGGGAAAAGATCGCGAAGATTCTGATGAACTCCAGCGAAAGAAAGAACGTTCGGATAGAGTTTGTTCGAGATCCTGCTCAATGGATAGAGGATCCGTATCCGGCTTCGTTAGCGGAGAGAATAGAGAGTGTGAAGGGGAATGTTCAAACTGTTGAACCCCTGCACATGAGATATCAAAGGCTATATGGGTCTGAGGCGTAAATCCATTCGTTCTGATGGTTGTTCGCAGTAGGTTGTGATTTGCAGTTTTGCTCGAGAACAGCTCGCCGACATGCCATGTCACGATGACTGTCATCACACCCTCGGGGCATTTGGTCTATGCGCATTCCGAATTTAACATCTACAGTTTACAATGTACAGCACTTTCATTATGATTCCCAATTTCATACATTTCCCGCTAGCCATGAATGAATGAAAATTTACTGTGGATAGATTGGATTAGCACATAGGTGACAAACCAGGCGGCTACTTAGGACCCCACTCACTGTAATAACGGTGGGCTCGCTACGACCTAGGAATTCCGGCAATTTAGTAATAGCGAGAGCCACCTCGATAAGACCTTTCAACCCCTCTGCAGTCGGTCGCTCATACTGTGCCGGATCCTTCGAGTATCTCTCAATGTAGAAACGTACGGTTGCGCCTTGACTGCCTGTTCCGCTCAAACGGAAGACGACACGAGAACCATCTGTGAACTGAAGAATGTGACCCTGGTTCTTTGAGACACTGTTATCAATAGGATCGGTATAGGTGAAGTTAGTGACTTTGGCCACAGTGAAAGATTCGGAGACGGATTTGGCGTTGTAGGATGAGGAGATGAAAGATGGGTCAGCGAATAGCTTGTCAAGGTTGTCTATCAAGGCCTGCGCGCCTTCAGATGAAACTTCCTCATAATCATAACTGAAGCAAGGGGACTGGTGAACAAACGCGGCTATAATGTCATAAGAAAACCCACCGAGAGAAGAAGCTGCGGCCGTATTTCTGATAGTGGTCGAGTAAAATTTCGTTGATGCCCCAACCTTTGTTTGTCTGATTGGCAGCGGCAATGATGTTGAGCCAAGCTGGCAAAATGTTGATGTCAGGGGATGTCAGAAAGGTGACACTCAGCATACCTATAACAGCCCAAATTCCATCCTTCTCGCGAATGTGATCAGATCCAGTGCCGAAGGACTCTTCTCCGCAAATAGAAAGACGACCGGCATCCATCAAGTTTCCAAAAAACTTCCATCCTGTTGGCACCTCAAAGACCTCATAGCCTTTCGCCTCGGCAACATAGTCAATAGCGGCACTAGTTGGCATACTCCTTGCCAAACCCTTGACGCCACCCTTGAAATAAGGAATGCTGTCGGCCCAATCAGCGATGATCGCCACCGAGTCCGAGGGAGTGACAAACGCCCCCTTGCCGTAGATCATATTTCGATCTCCATCCCCATCGCTAGCTGCTCCGAACTGAATATTGTTCTTCTCGACGACTTCGACGAGACTGTGGGCGTAGGTTAAGTTAGGATCAGGATGACCGCCACCAAAGTTGGGAGATGGCTCGAAATTCTGAATGGAATCCCGGGGAAGACCAAGTTCCCCAAGAAGAATGGCCTTTGCGTAGGGTCCAGTCACTCCATGCAAACCGTCGAAGAGCACTTTGAAGGAGGGAGTCGAGTGTAAGAAGGATTTGATGAGGCCAAAGTCGAAAATAGATCGAAGCAGCTCGACGTAGTCCGCAACTGAATCAATGATAGTAACCTTCAAAGGACCATAAGTCTGATCGCCAATCTTCGAGAGGTCAACCTGGGACCACAATATCAGCACATTTCCAACATCTTTGATGATGTGAATCTGGTGAACATACGGGTGGTGCATCGAGGACTTTGTATGAGGTTATCGACTTTGTTCTTCCGTATATGGAGTTAGTGACATTTTCAGGGGCCGGTCCGCCATTCTGAACGTTGTATTTGATACCAAAATCAGCGTTCGGTCCGCCAGGGTTGTGGCTAGCAGTCAACAAGATACCACCAGTGGCTTTGTATTTGCGAATGATGTTAGAAGCGGCAGGAGTCGATAGGATACCCTGGTGGCCGATGATAAGCTTGGAAACACCATTCCCTGCGGCAATACGCAGGATGATCTGAATGGCGGGGACAGAGAAGTATCGTCCATCGCCTCCGACGACGAGTGTCGCGCCCTTCGCACCACCTTGTGCAGGAATAGAGTCAAGGATGGCCTGCACAAAGTTTTCGGTGTAGTGCTCCTGTTCGAACACTTTCACTCTGTATTCAACAGAATCAGCGCCGATCGCCGATCAGAAAATCGAGCGCAACGCGGGTTCACCGTTTCCTGAGTCCGGATGTGCCTGGCTTTTGGCCATCGAATGGCTTAGTGGGGATCTCTTTGATATCACTAGACATCGTTTAGGACGTTGGATATGGTGGAAAGATCGATTGTTGGAGCCGGAGTGGAGTACTAAATATTTCGGCCAGCACCTGAATTTGGGATGTTGACACATATTGATAATCCCGATGCCAAGACACGTGTCTGACCGAAATTTATTGTTATCATTCAGGGAGGTGCATGCTGTGGCGTGGCAGACCCTCAGGGAGCGCAGGGGATGGCTTGTAGATCACCGTCTACTTGTCAACGGCATCAAACAACGTTTTGATGTTGCAACCACAAGTCCCAGCAACGCGCGGCCGCAGGTCACTTAATACAGAACTGCAGGCGAGCACAACACGATGTGTTCCGGTAGACAACAATGCCTCTCGGTGCAGGAAGCCATGCCCCGGTTGCGCGTTTGCAGACCCAAACCTGAAGCAGCCACGTTTTCTTCCACGCTTTGAAAGAATCACCGCGAAGCCAATGCTGAACAGTTCGCCTATCTCAATAGCGTCCCAATGCTCGTTCAATTACTAACTGGGTAACAATCACTCAATTGTCCTGGTTGTCACTCAAGACAATGAGACATGTGGATATCGGAGTCGCAAACGGCCGGGCACGCGACTTACGTCTTCTGGCTTCTGTTATAACCCTATGGGTTGTCCAAGCATGGGAATGGCACCTACTCCTCTATCCCATAGTCCCTAGTCTCCGCTCTCGTCTCTGACTGGTTTATCAATGCCCACGAAGGTAACTGCGGCGGGGAAGCCCTCCTTGGCGCTAAAGGAGGACAGCGGTTTCCGAGGGTTTTTCAGGAAGCTGTCATTGAGTAAGAAGGGGGTGAGTTTGTCCCACTATTCCCCATTCCCAATTTACCCGCTCTTCTCGTCTTCTGGTGGTGGGCAAACGTAGTGTACTTAGTAAGGTCCTTCGTCTGTAGTCGAGTACACACGAGGAGCTGGTTGCTCCTCCCCCGCCTTACAAGGCTTCTCTATCCCCAACTTCGCCAGCCCGCGTCATTGATAATGGTACACACTACCCACTCGCATCCTCTCGAAATATTCCCCTGACATGCATTCGCGTCACGCCAGATTCCGCGACTTCGCCGTCCACGCGACCACCTCGGCCGGACCTGACTCCCGAAGAGAGGGAAAAGCGCCGCGCCCGCCGACTAAGTAAACCTCCACGCCCCGCACCGACGCCCGCTTCCGCTTGCACTCCGAATGTTGTGACCGGAGTGTACCCAACCGGCGACCCAAAACCACATGGCTCATCCCGCACATCTCTTTCTTCGTTCTTTCTTGCTGCTACTGCCACAACGCGCACAGGCACCCCCAAGAATAATGTCGACTCTTCCGGCCGTACACGACCTCCAGTCAGCGGTACGCCTGCTCGAACTCGCCCCGGGGCCTATCGCCATCCCAACCCACTGCCAAACACGGCTAATTCAAAAAACAACAATAACGCCCCTTCCATCGGACATGCGTATCATTATCAACGTACTCGCACAAATAGCAGCACTGATCTGTCGCGCCATCATGAAGCTATATCATGCCTGGAAGCCGTTCTGAAGGCCTACGATGCTAATCTCGTCACAGATGTACGGCATGTCATGGAGCAAGTTGCACTTGCCCGAGATATACTAGTTGGAGAGGATTATGCTGGGAGTGGAAATGCTAGCACAGCGTTTTTGATGAAGAGCGCGAAAACGAGTGAGTTGAGTGTTGATAGCGTGGAATTGCCGCCGCCTCCGGCAAGATCGAAGACGAGGGAACGTAGAAGTGCCTCGCCAAAAGGAAGTAGTTCTTCTTCGGACTCTTCGATGGGGAGGAAAAGTGGAGATTCACTTGGAGGTGCGAGTGAGGGATCGGAAGCATCGTCCGTGACGTCCGCCGATTCGAAGCTAGCAGGGGAGGGGAATAGGATGACGCTGTTTGCGACCATTCCATCGTTCCCGCTTGCCAGCCCACCCCCAAAACCTCTCCGCCAGTAAACTCGATGGACACTATCAACTCTTGTCGTTCCCCTTGACGAAATCCAATGATCACCGTTTAACGATATTTATTCCACTTCCACCTCGCCGTTACCCTTGTGGAAACATTGGCGTCTTACACCTGCAGCCCCCCTTCATTGAAAACTCTGGAGTATTCTTTCCACTCGCTTGGTGTTGGCCTTGTACAGTAGTTGTACATGAGAATGTACATTACTTAGTGTCGATATATGACAACTATCATAGTAGCATCATGGATGACGTTTATTTCCCTTGTGTACGTAAAATGCATCCTTGCAAATTAGGCAAATTGCGGTATTTGCCGTTTTACGTAAATGCCTGCTGAACGAACATGCTGATCTTGTGAAGCACCCTAGATCAAATCACCTCAGCCAAATTTCACAATCGGATTACTGAAATCTTTGCTGTCTTCTGCTCTTTGTTCTATTCCAATACAGGCTTGTCGCCTGCCTAGGTCTTTGTAGCCAGTTGGCTTGATCGTCCCACTCCCAGTGCCGCAAGGGCTGTTACCGCCAGGGGCAAGCTGTGTGATGGCTGTGTTCGAAGGACAATTGTAACCAAACTAGGAAGAAACCATTAATTCAAATTGGAAAGACCATTGACCCCTCCCAACACGTTGGTACCTCGAACTTAAACACTCCCTTCCTTCCCTCCGTCTGCCTCTGGAGGCTCTCCTTCCTCGAACGCTTCGAATTGGGTCTCTTACTTCTTACTGTCTCTCTTTGACATTCTCTTCCCTGGGTGTTTTAGCTCAATAGATCATATCTTATGGCCTGGTTGAAGTTCATCTTCGCCGCCTTGACCCTCATATCGCGCGCGTGTGCGGGGATCATTTACAATGGCCAGATTGACGGTCAGTAGAGGCTGTCCTCACAATGCCTAACTCAACTTATTCGTTTCCATCCCCATTGCCGTTTTACGTACATGCACCACGACTCGAACATTGCTTGCATAAAACAATACTATAGATGCCTACGACTTTGTGATCTGTGGAGGAGGCCTCGCTGGCTTGGTTATTGCATCCCGTCTTACAGAGGACTCGAACCATACCGTGCTCGTGCTCGAAGCTGGCGATTCTGGTGACGCTGTCAAACAGTCTATCGATGTCCCTTCCAATGCATACTTTTCCACCCTCCTCGGGACATCCTACGATTGGCAATTCGTCACTACGCCTCAGCCAGGGCTTGGCGGAAAGACTGCACCTTGGCCAAGAGGTAAAGTCGTCGGAGGCAGTTCGGCGGTGAATGGCATGTATCTCGTTAGACCCTCCACTTTGGAAATGAACGCTTGGAGAAATTTGTTGGGAGACATGCCTAACGCGGACGCTTGGGGGTGGGATAGAATGTTCGCATATATGAAGAAGGTTGGATGGCAGCTTAGCCATTTTTGGACAACAGTGATTTTTGGTGCTGACTTATCTGGTGGTTTTTAAACTTTTGCAGTCAGAAACGTTCACTCCTCCTACAAAGGCTGTCCAGGATGCTGGGGCGATCCAGTTTGACCCTGCCTCTCATGGATCCAGTGGCCCCTTGCACTACTCCTATCCGGGGTGAGGATTGGATTTCTATATCATTCACCCCGAACGACTGAACATCGTCAATGTGATTTCTGCTCAGATTTATCTTCCCTATCGTCGGCAATTGGACATCTACATTAGATTGGATCGGTATTCCTCCTAGTCCCGATTCTAATGGAGGAAGCGGGTGGGGAGCATTCATAGGTCTGTCGAGACATGTATAACATTCCATTGATTGAAGTTCTAATTCTACCTCCATCATTCACATTCGGTCATACAGCAACTTCGGCTATTAATCCGTCAAACTGGACCCGGTGAGCATGTCTCAACACCAGATTTTGCTATTCCAACCACTCACGCTCTCCTGTGCATCAGATCTTATTCGCGCTCCGCGTATATAGACCCTCTCCCTCCACGCCCAAACCTCGCCATTCTACCCAATGCAACGGTCACCCGAATCATCTTCAGCGGAAGCATAACAAGTGCTATCGATGGGTCTACAGGTTTAAATGCTTCAGCGGTCGAATTTGCTTCAAACCCTGGGGCAACTAGACGGACAGTTCTGGTGAGGAAAGAAGTCATCGTGACCGGGGGTGCCATCGGGAGTCCGAATATTTTGATGCATTCTGGTGTGGGTCCTAAGGATATCTTGAATAAGGCTGGAGTTCCCATCAGTGAGTGTTTCGATTGTATTCAGAGAACACACAGGAGCATGATGGATGGTTTCTTTTTGTATTCCTAGAACACACCCTTCCAGGGGTCGGACAGCACCTTCAGGATCATATTAGTACCCAAGTCGTCTTTCAATTAACACCTGAGGCTGCCGCCAGTCTCCACCAGGACACGCACACGGTACGTGCCTGCTCCAGAGTTTCCCTATTTCATGGCCAATATCGAAACTAATATTTGTCACTTTGCTTTCATCACTACTTACAGCCGGGCATCACAACTTCACGTTTGGCATCGTTCGTCAACTCGGCGATTGCCTATGCCAATGTCTCTGATCTGGTCGTAAGTTTTTTCTGATTACACAGTTCCAAGTCGCATACGACTGAACATCGTCGATAGGGACCCGATTATGCGCCGACCTTCAAAAAGGATATTCAATCCTACTTTCCAGGGGCATATGCGAAGGTTCCTAGCTCGGATCCCACTGTCAAAGCCGGTTTCGCTGCCCTTTATAACACGACGTTGAATAATATCCTGCTTACCCGCGCGGGACAAGTCGAGCTTTTGTTCTCCCTCATGGACTCGGTTTCAGGAGGCACTCATGTGGCAATCCAGGCTGCATTACAGCATCCATATAGTGCGGGGTCCTTGTACATCCAGAATAACGATCCCTTCGCCGCCCCTATCATCGATCCTCAGTACCTGTCTAATGAGGCAGGCAAGTGGTGTCCCTCTGTCCATGGGTGCTCGAAAACTGATACCGGTTTATCATAGATATTGTCATGCTTCGCGAAGGGTTGAAGCTTGCGCGTACTCTGGGTGTAACCCAGCCTCTCAACTTGAGCATCGCAACAGAGCTCATACCAGGTCCCAAAGTGAACACAGATCCTGCATGGGATGCCTGGCTTGCGACACAGGTGGGAACTGAGTTTCATCCCTCTGGTACTTGTGCCCTGCTCCCACTCTCTTTGGGTGGTGTGGTGGACGCGAATTTGAAAGTCTATGGACTCGCCAATGTCCGTGTTGCTGATTCGAGTGTATTTGCGTTGGAGTTTGCGGCGCATGTGAGTCCCGCTTTTTCTTCCAATGCAGGCGGATAACTGATGTGCTGGGTCCTCTTTCTTTCGTACAGTTGATGGCCCCCACGTACGGTCTGGCAGAGCAGGCGTCTGACCTCATTCGCGAGACGTATTGGGTCAACAAGCCAACGAGTACTACTTCGTCCGGCGCTCAGAGTAGGACGGGAAGTCCATCGTCTACCGCGCCACCATCATCCACGAGTAGAAAATCTGCCTCGTCTCAATTAGAGGCTCCTTCATTGTTCGGAGGCGCATTGGCGCTTCTTGCAAGTCTTTTCGTTTTCTGATACATTCTTCCCGCCCAAGGCCACATGTGTCATTATTATGTGCAGTGTTACGCTTTCTCCCATGGACCAAGAGACACTTTTCTACATTGCACCGTCGCTTCGATCTCCCTCTGGGTGTATATATGATGTCAGGTAACGATAAGCTATAGTGTTTTGCAATGGCATGGCCCCAACTCTTCTACACTTGGGAAGTGTCTGCGCTCGGCTCTAGTAGCTATCCGATTACCAGACTGAACAAACGTCTATCATTATCGTACATTTGGTGAGACGGTATGAGCAGTTGATCCATCTGCCCTTGTGCGATGCGAGTGATTAAGTTTTTCTGACGGACTTGATCGATGGCAATGGGCTAACACACATGCCGATTATTTGTTATTTAATGGAGGTACGAGATTAAATCAGACTTGTGCGCACTCAGTCTAAACGCACTCTTTGGTCTCTTTTCGCGCGTGGCATTTTTCCCGGTGGTGCTTAATCTTATGCGCCGTACCCGCTGTCGGCCTTACGCATACTGTGCCTTCCGAGGTTACAGTCATGCCGATTCAGGTTTTTGCCGCTGCATTCCTGGGTCGATTCTTCCGGACAATCTCATCCGTGAGTTTCGTCCGCCTATGCTACAGGGCTCTGGCCCTCTTATACCTTATCCTCTGCTGAAGGCGTGTTCTTTCTTAGTCTTTTCTTTTGTCCTGTATGCTGTTTTTTGACGAAGTCTTTCCTTCGTCTTCCTTGCTTCCGGTAAGCCTTTCGGTCTCGCCGAGGGGGAGGTGTTGTGACCTTTGGTTACTCTCGGTGGGTGGGATCCCGATTGCTTACTTAGGTTTTTCTAGGTTTCCTTTTTTCGGTTGTTTCCTTGCCCTCTGTAACTTCTGTCTTTCTTTCCTTATTGCTCGTTGTCCTTGTCGTTTGCGAAACCCTCCTCCTTCCCCGGTCTCCTCCCTATTGTAAATTAACCGGGTCGC
The DNA here is from genome assembly GCF_015039405.1 of Cantharellus anzutake. Taxonomy (NCBI): domain Eukaryota; kingdom Fungi; phylum Basidiomycota; class Agaricomycetes; order Cantharellales; family Hydnaceae; genus Cantharellus; species Cantharellus anzutake. The sequence goes on from NW_024066981.1 coordinate 66,483, forward strand.
CTTCAATTCCAGAGGTTCTGGCATTTGCCGGGACTGTTGCCCCGCTAATCGCTTGCGTCTCCTGCGTGCACACAAGTAGAATACCAACTTTGTTTACATCGGGAAGTTGTGTGGCGGTCATTCGTAGCGGTTATTCTGGGGCGCTTTGAAGCGTTGGGGGCGTTTTGCCCTTTCTTATTTTACTTTATAACTCATGTATAATTCTTGTCGCAGTCTAACGCGACATAGGTATTTACAACATAGACTTCTTATTCGAGTCTGAGTCTAACGCGACATAGTCTGAATTCTAATACCGATGACTTCGATATTCTGTACACACCTGAGTTGTGAATACTCGCACACCTGGAGAGCTGTAACAACTAACAAACATTGGGTGTAACCGACCATTTCTGAGGGACTGATCACCAATCTAGGCCACACCGAGAGAGCTAGCTACTCGATAAAGCAAGCTTACTCCCAAGTGTCCAGATGAGATTTGCACAGTCGATGAAACATGCCGGAAGTTGGTGTGTACGTTGAACTAACCCGACACGCACAGAAATCAATTTTTCCCGTTCGGAAACTGACGCCCCGCAAAAGGCTAGAGTAGCTTCCCGACCACCTTCGGGACCGAAAACAACCCACCCCGGATTCTGCTTGGCTTGCTTGGCATGGGAAGGCAAAGCCAGGTTCTTATCCTGGAAGGTTTACTTGTTCGGCTCTGAAACACATATTGTGAGGGGAGTGGAAATTGGACATCAACATCGCATAGTTTAAAAGAACCGTAGAGATTCTTGGCAGTGAAGGGAACCAGGAACTGCCCAGCAGTTCACAGCAGACTAGAATAGGGCGGAGTTCAGTTGCCGTGAAAAGTTTGTGTGAGTTGCGTTTGGCGGTGACCACGCCTCAAAAGCTGGGACTGACTCCTGTGAATCGATATGATCATTAGAACTCCGCGACTGTGATTAGTTTTAAAGCCTCACAAAGCTTACTTTCACCCATCACACTATCCCGCGGTCAGAGACGAGGATGAAGAATACGATTGCATGGGCGTCACCTGTTGATGCGGGTCTTGGACGCATGTTGGCGGTTATCTGAACTGTAAGGTCTCATCGGAGCGGCAAGAAAGCCAAGAAACACGAAGCCTTGAGAACGGAGGCACTTCGTGCCCTTTACACCTTGATGGCGAGTTCTTACAGACTAAGCCTGCTCAAACCGAAACATTCATACCAGCGGCTAACCCAGAGAGCAGAAAGAGGGGGCTAAATCCAACAAGTCTCACTAGAAGGTCCCTGATGTTGTTCTGATGATGTTTGACATCACAACCACCAACCATGAAGGCAATCCATTGAGAATTAAGGAATGCGATACAGATGCTTCGGTGCGATTCCATGGTCCGCGGAGATCACGAACCCTGACGAAGAGGGTTCGGAGCGTGCTTGGTGATCTTGATCCTGTCCCCAACGCGAAGCACTCCAGCCGCAGAGACGGGGACACCATAAACTCTGTATGATACCATGTAGCGGTAGGTCGCAGGATCGGACCGGAGGAGCGTGGACAGCACATACCCAAAGTAGTAGAGACCAGGCTGAGGAACTACCCTTCGATATCCCATCAAGACTTTGTGTGGAACTTGAGAATCGCGAACCCCAGTGGCAGGGTCTACATTGGGGAACTTCGTCCCAAATGCATTGCATCAGGTAATATCTTCAAACCAGCGAAAAACCACGCCTTACAATGCATCGCGGAACGCGCCCTGGAAACAATAACGAATACTGCTTATCCCCCACTTGGCCTTCTATCCAGTCATCTTCCCCAAAAGGTGTCTCTACTCCTAAGACCACATTCTGAAGTCAAAGGGCTGTTATCCAAGGAAGTGAAGCAGTAACCACCTTCAACGACCAAGTTTGGTCGCCATCTGTCAATACTAACTTCCCGGTTAATATCCCACTCAATGGCCCCGGCTTTTTGAGCCTCCCCGATGCGTCTCTGCGCATCGACAACCGAAGCAGTAGAAGCAATCATGAATGGACCAACATCTGCAAAGACAGTCCTTGGACCACCTTCATAGTCCAAGCCTGCAGCATCGATGGTTGCGAAAGGAACAGGACGAAGGTGAGCGGGGGGTTTCATTACTAACTTGACATGATGACCAGTAAGATTTGACAGGACGACAGATGGGTCTGGTGCACCAGGCGTTGAAGAAGGGACAACTCGACCACCTGTACAAAACTTAGTTGTCACCAAATCTGGAAAAATGGAGGGATTTCTCACTCAGGTTGTTGCCCCATAAATTAACCCCTTCAACTCTACACGACGAGGCCATTGTTCAAGCTAGTGCGCGAACAAGAGCAAATGGAACGTACTCTTCCCAGCCAAACACTTCCTCTGCAGGGGGGTCAAGTGGCATAGAAAATGACGGCACAGACGGGTCGTCTGGAAATGAGACGTCGAGCATTCCGCGCTCGAAATCAAATGATGGTTTTACTCGAGCAAGCTGAAGCAAAACCTGGTCAGTAGGTTGCCATTGAGTCGCAGCCCAAAAATTCACACCTTGATGCCTCGATTGTCCCTGGGACTTAGATGCTTGTTCTTCTCCAAGTCAACAATCATCCACTTGCGGTCGAACTTAATGCACAACTGTCGGTGATGATACAGCAACAACCAATGGAACACATCACCACACCTGAAGCCCTTCTTCGGTGAACGAAGATTCTAACAACGAAATGCCCATGCAACTCTGTCACGGACAATGAACAGAAATTCCGGCATCATAAAACACTTCGAAAGCACCTTTATTGGGTATACTGCATAATCAGGGCAATAAAGGAGTTGGGTGCTCGTAAGGCGCCTAGCTGGTAGCGGATGGGCCCACCAATGATACGGGAGAGCATGATATCTTGCTCATTTGGTGGTCGAGGACTGGAAGCACTCTTGAAGTAGCTCACAATACTAGTAGCCAATAGCTGTTCAAGGATTTTAGATGAAAGTTTTCAGGGAAAAGAAGCCAAAGATAGCCACCGATGCCATCCCCGTGGCACAGATTCCAAGGTTCAGTTAGCCAGAATGCCGCACCATGACTCAGCATATATCCTGTCGCAGCGGAATTTTCCGCCAAATAGGCCCGTGTGAAATCTCGTGACGTCAGACGTTGCGGTCACTCACGTGCCAGCAGTCGATCAATTAGTCGATGGCTCGAATATCCCTCGATGAAGAAGTACGACTATGGAATACGAACGCAGAGAGGGAGAAATACGAATCGCTAGCGACTCTATATGGCATCATCGTTTCGCTAGACTACCTCGAACGAGCATACGTGCGTGATTCGATAACCGCCGCTCAGTACGTACCCCACCTCGTGGTTCCTTATCGAGGAGAGAGAGCTTAGAAAATATGGGTTAGGAAGGTATTCCCCTGCATGCACAAAGCTTCTCGGCCAATATAAGACTATGCTTAAGCTGGTATCCGATGATGTTCCGAGTATCGAAGAATTCATGAAACGATACAGAGTCAGTCATTGAGAATATATGGCAGCGACAGGATTCTGAGGCTATCGCTATGCATAGATGGAGCATCCTGCAGCCTTACATCGGCTCAAAGTTGACGTTCCTGCCACTGTCGAGCACGCTTCTGACCAATCAGGGACTGAGACAGGACAAGCAGTGGCTGAAACCACTCAAGTGAGCATTTATCCTTCTTCGAGTTGAGCAACATTCACTTTTATTTAGAATTTCATCACATTCATGGATGCCCTCAAATTGCGATTACGAGCAAAGGATCAATTACACCCCCTTTTGCAAGAGCTCATGACAGGGTACGCCCGCTTTAAGGGAAGCGCAGAGTGGCAAGGAAGAAGCAAGATGATTGGTTGGTGAGTCCCTGGTTCGTTTATTCCTCGGATTGCATACATTGATCCTTGGCAGGCTCATAACCCTGAACCAAATGAAGGCTTCGGATGAGATCAGTGATGAACAATCCCGCCAAGTAAGATACGGAGACCTCCTCGACCTTGAAATTTAAGTTCACCTGACGTGGACGACCACAGATGCTATTTGATATCGACCATGCCTACCAGGAGTTCTTCAGCTCCCTGCGGACAGGACAGTCCGCTTCGCCTAGTACTTAGGTCTCTGGGATCAGAACCTTTAGTGACTTCATGTGATATTTTGGTGAAAACGTAACGGCGTATATGCAAATGAAAGGAATCCAGACGAAAAATCATGGGAGTGCACAACCCAGTGCAAAGGACCACTGAGAGGACGTTACGGGAAGAAACCGAGAATTAAATTAGGCACGGACTAGCCATTTGCAAAATATCCCCGGTGGGAGAAGCAGAATCGAACGAATACCAAATGGTAGGTAATAGGCCAGTCGGGGGTCATAAAAACGAGGCCGTGGCATTCTCTCAGAAAATTCTCCGTGATGCTCTAGCAGAGCAAACAAACTGGACAACTTTTGCTAGTATCTGCCTCTTGCCACTATTTGACACCTTTCCCTTCGACTCAACTGCAACATCAAGTTGGGCAGGCCCCCGGGTGTCAGTGGGACGTTGGAACGGCAGAATGAAGTCCAAGTCATCGTCAGATCCCCCAAACGCATAGAAAGACGAGCGTATCACTGGAGAGTTCATCACGAGCCGAGGTCCACAGATGCGCACAGGGTCCATTTCATCGTGGTCGTGGACGGTAGTGCTTGGTGTGATGGCTGGAATGTAGGTCGGCATTGAACTGGGACGACGAGGAGCATCGTAAAGTTGTTTCGACGCCTTCACGTTGAGGTCCCTTGCGATTGATTGGTCGGATAGTGTGGGAGTCATTTTACCCAACTCGGAGATTAGAGGGTAGGGAGATTGGAGGCACATTATTATGGGACTGTCACAGGCAGAAGGCGTGAAGGGCCCCAGAAAGGAAGCTGGAGAGATGGAAAGGGGCGAGTCCGAACAATCTCCGAGAAAAGATCGATCCACCAAGGAGCTCGAACCGAAGGAAAGGTAAGAGTATGAACGGCCACAGGAAGGGGCAGGGTTCCGCACAGGAGTAGGAATCACAGGAGAATCAGGAGCGGGAATTACAGGAGACTCGGCGGCTTTGACGAGATGAATTGGGTTGTGGTGGCAAGATTCAACGATTTGCTGAATGTGAGAAGGCAACTACATGGGTGATACATATGTAAGCCCGAAATGTGCATGTGCATTACAACTCCTTACCTCGGCGTCAGTTTCATTGGATATGTCAGGGCAGTAGATCCAAGTGGCATTGCGAGCAGATTGGAGACACATGACCCTCCATGCATCGCCTCCATTGGCGGGGATGAGGCCATCCTCGCTCGAGGATTCAATGGACCAGGCGCGGTCAATGCCATGAGGCATTGGCAAAAGATTGTAGACAACAACACAGCGCTTTGGTTTCCAAACGTGAACACGAGGGCCAAGAGCCCCTTGTTGAATATCACGAAGGATTAAAGCGGAGAGAACAGAAGACCAAGAGTGGTTAATCGCAATGGAAGCGCTAGCCGAAGGTTCGAGAAGATAAGGGTTCAGCTTGAATTCTAGCGCACGAATCCAAGCGGTATCTTTGGGGTCGTCAGGTCTGAGCGCGTGACAAGGAACAATAACTTCGAAAGAGGAAGATGAGTTCATGATCGGACAGAAGATAACCACACGAGGAGCCTGGGAGAATGGGCAAAAAAACAAGCAGCTTGTAGGCCGCGAAAGTTGTTATTTAAGGACTGGATCGAGATCCGGCCCAGACGTAAATGATTTTCTCCCAGACTAACGTTTCGTTTAGGACCATCAATACTGTTGATTACAGTTTCGACCGTACCTCATGTCTTGGTCGTGACTGAAAACAAGGGTACTAAGCTGGTCTAATTGTCAACCCAGAGGGGACTGTGTGTATGCTGAAGGGCAAAACTTGTTTGCGCATTATTCGTACCCACGGGAGTAAATATGCTGACACAGTGAGCCGAGTCATTATCCGCGCCGACCCTCCGATTTTTACCACGTCTGGTCGGTCTCTTGCTACTTTTTTGTATCGTTACTTCGCAGTCGGAATGTAGGGTTCAACGCTTCATTTTGGACATTTTTAGGAATTCCCTGGAGAATGAACTTTCATGATTTAAAAAATCGTGTTTGGTCACCTGAGAACTGTGAACCCAACAATGCCCACCTTTTCGCTCACAACCCTGTGGAATATCCAACTCGCTATACCCTAACCTGGCTAGACCACGCGACTGTGGCCCCGAAAATTGTATAAATTCCCCAACTCATTTCACCCACAGGAGTACCTATCCTCTCAACTCCCCATCATGAGCCAAAGAGCTACTAGTTTCTCTACCCTCACTACTGGAGCAACGTCATCACACCCTGGCGCCCCCGCAAGGGTAACGTCTTCTATCCTCTTGACCGCGAGTGACGATCTTGCTAGGCAGCGCGCTATTCTCAAGGAACGTCTCGTTCTTGGTTTGCGCATCCTGCACAAGCATGGCTTCGAGTATCACGTTGTAAGCCCCACGAACCCTTCGCAAGAATAGTTGGATAACGAATGCCTTATCAGTCCCCCAGGATAACCGTCCGCGATCCAGGCGACCCTAACACTTTCTGGGTTCACCCCATTGGACTTGCCTTCAAACGTACGTCACACTACCTCCTAACTCTACTGAAGCCGCCTAATTCCCACACGTGTCAAATCAACGTCTCTGTAGTGGTAACGTCAACCGATCTCATGCTGGTCGACAGAGATGGCAACTATCTTGGAGGCGGCGGCGATCGCTGCAGGAAAATCAACGTCACTGCGTGCAAAGTTGATTACCCTGTCTTTACTGCTCGTCCTGTATGTCACGGGCGTGTAATTTACCGAATTCTCCAACCCCGGCTAATGATTCTCTTCTAAACAGGACATTACAACGAGTAAGTCTGCTGATTGAATGCGTGGGAATTGGCCAGAAGACCGACGTCATTGGCATCTCCACAGTTTGCCACATCCACTCCACTCATGGAATGGCGTTCTCTGCTCTTGGGCGACATGTATGAAAATTCACATCCACTTGGAGCTTTCGGCTTAACTAACATTTTTAATGCAGCTGGACATGCTCACTCAGGAATCCGCCGTCTTTTTCGAAGAGCATAACTTGTACGCTGGTAGTGGCGAACTAGTAAGTAAGTCACAAGAAGGTCGTGAAGTTGCCGAAGCTCTTGGGAAAGGGAAAGCGGTTATTCAACACAATCATGGCCTCATGTGAGTCGATCATGTTACTTGTTTGGCTGTATCATTCACCAGATGTACCCCTAGGACGGTCGGTACAACGATCGACTCAGCCCTGGCATGGGCTATTGTGTTCGTCCTCAATTTTCTTTTTTAGCACTGGTCTCGTGAACTGATTGTGCCTTAACGGGTAAACTCTCCTGTTCCAGACTCGACAAGGAGTGTCAGGTGCAGTTATTGACTCTTTCTACTGGTCTTTCTACAGTCAAGATCCCTCCTGAGGATGCCGCTTTGTTGAGGAGTTTGGGTGGAACCGAGGAGGACGGTGTTAGAAAAGCTGCGGTGAGATTTTTCGCTCTGCCATGGGAATGTAGTTCCTTATTAATTAATACAGATTTACTTCCAAGAAGCTGAAGCGGAATATTTCAGCGAGTCTTACCGCAAAGGATACCCCTAGCTTTGTTGTCGTGATCACGTCACACTTTGCACGCATTATTGTTAGTTCGATTGCTACCCACAAGCAATACATGTATATACATGTATTATATCCTGTTACGAGTCCTGATCACCGAAAATTATTTCGCAAGGGCGATAATTTGTCCAGAATCTCGATAACCCCTTTGTTGAAATTGACATTAGATGCACTAATGCCCCGTGGCTATCGTCAGCTGCTCTGGACACTGAATCGCCCCTCGAACCACGTGTTGTCCTCCCCCGACGCTCGGATAATGACCAATGAGAGTTGACTAAGCCCTGTTAGGCTGGCTTGCGGGGCATTTGTTTGTGGGGCCAGACTCCATCACTCAGTTTCCCCGAGGTTTAGCCGCTTGCTTGTGGGTTGCTTCCGGGGAACCAAGTTAGGCTAGACCCTCGGGACAATCGGGCTCGAGATTTTTTCCATGGCGCGTTCTCATGGTTGACTATTTCAGGAGAAATTCAGATTAAAGCCGAACCGCCTTGGTCACAGTGCCCCGCCTAAGCGGGCCGTTCTCCCGCGTTCCGAAATCCATCTGCACTGGATTTTTTTGAAGATGAGTTTCGGTGGACCGCTTATCCAAGAGGGAATCGAATTATTGATCATTGATCGCATTTCATGAGGAAGAATCACCCAAGCCGAAAGTGTGGACCGCGGAACCGCGGCGAGGGTAACACCAATCATGATGAGAGAATTATGGCATGGGAGCAACAGATCGATGGAAGTTCGTCTGAGGAACATTCGAGATGAGTGCAGTAACAACGAAGTGTGAACGTGGCTTCATTGAGTGAATCGAATTCCCCGAGACAACCGTAGATGCGTCTTTACCCCCACGAAATGAGTGTAAACGGCGTACCTATTGGAACGGAACGTCAGGAAGCAAAGAAGTCATCCACACACAGCAGCTTGTCTCCAATGTCCGCCAAGGATCGCAACAATGAGGTACCGAGCGTCCGGCGCATCCAGCGCCACCAACCGACCCGGGAGATCCATCGCTTGCTGCATATTCGATTTGGGAGACTCATTATTGAAATTATCAAGCCATCAGGGAGACATGATGTTCCTTATGAGCAGAAATTTCGCTAGTAATTATCCTTGCAGCGCAGCAGTAGAAGCTGGGGGCGATTCCAGGCCTGCAGGCTGTAACACATCATGACGAACATGTGTTGGGATAGGGCATTTCCTGGAAACATGCTATGCGAAGTGTTCTTGCAACGCGCGGCGCGTGCAAATGGAGGCTTTGCTGTTCGCTTCCTAAGGAATTGGTCTTCCCCGCGGAGCAACTGAGCTCGTATCGGACATGCACATACGGCTAGCCGGCCCCCGCCACAATTTGGAGTCCCACGTGCACGACGCCTCATTCGAGGTGCACTCAAGGGTAAATGGGCCTAGGCTCATTGCAACGAAACGGGACTGGAAAGATAGGCGAAATACCAGAGAAGCAATATCTAGGTGAGGCCGAGGATTGTTCATTGCTTCTACTTGGGCTATGTAGTACGTCCACAGGACCCAAGGGAACCAACTTGTGCTGCCTAGGAACCCGCACTTCCAGGGGTGCATATCCTTACGACATTGGCACGGTGGCAGATAGCCGGTGAGGGTCAGAAGCACCAAAATGATATGCAGCAATGACAAATTCTGTCTTCAGGAACCAGTGGACTGATGAATAGGTAGGCAACGCGTAAAGTTGGAGATAGAGATAGACGGTAGCCTACGGTACATAGCATAATATTGAGTTGGGAGCAGGATCGGTTTGGTTACATGCTTTGTTCGGGCAAAAGTGAGCTGAGCAACGGCAGATGCTGGAATTCGTGTGTCCGGCGCAGGCGGTGCATTTGAATCGACATGATACCTATACGAAATGGGCGGCGGGGGGTCTGACCGTCGTCCGGTCCGACCAAATTTTAAACATGTCACGAGCTGGAGGCAACACGTGGTGCCACCTTCCATTCAGGTCATGGCTGTCCGACACCGCGGAGAAACGAAGCTGTGGGCTGTTGCGGTTCGTGTGGATTCAAACAGACCATTCGTGGTTTCGCCGTGTTGTTATGAGCTTGACTCGGCTTCAAGACTTCGCCCGCGATTAAGTACCTTACCCTAGACCAGACTAGCGATGAAGCAAAATTACGCCAGTTGCTCATGGGGATACACCTCTTGACGTCCTTGAGGCCATCTTTGGCAGGAGCAATTTGAGTTGTCTGGTCTCCCTGAGCTATGAAACAGCCTTGCAGTTGTTGTGAAAGAGCCTTGCCAATAAGGGCTAGGGCATTCAGAAAGGCACGGTTTTTGGAGCCATAGAACCCGGTCCTCAGCAATTCCGTCTACGAGTTGGTGCTGGTTGCAGACTACACAGTAGGAGTAATCTCATATTTGGCTGAAATTGGAATTGCTCACCAGTCCAGCTTATGGGGCTTGCTACGACTTGAAATCGATGTCATAGTCCTTGAAATGCTTTGGAAAAAAATCTTTTTCATGAGCACCAACCACAGTCCCTATTTTCTTTGGACACCTTATCGAATATGTGAGTATGGTCTTCCCCTCTTATGACGAGGTCGAATTTCCAAGCGTTATGTTTCTCAACCTACGCGCCCTTATTGTGGCCGAGAAGACGATCGGTTACGTCCCTGGATCTAACCCGACCGACGATAAGGCGTGCCATTGCGGCATGTCTCAAACTGGAAATTTCGTCCAGCGCCCGACCCATCGTTACGGTTCGGGCCCCCATGCTATTGGATGGGGCCATTTTGCAGCTAGAACTTATGCTCCAGTCACTTCTGTCCAGAGGCCCGCCATACGAAACCCGACAAGTCACCCAGCGTTTGGGAAGTCTCTGGATGTTCTCAACGAGATCGAAGATCTTGGCAATGTCAGCTTATCGAGGGTGACCCGGCATTCTCTGCCGCTCTTCCAGCACGGTTTGCGGCACATTGTTCGTTTACCTGTCCTTCCTTGCGAAAAATTAAGGGGTTTCTTCCCCTCTGCGGAAAGCCAGAACTCGAGCTACCTTTCTAACCACAGATACGCTTGTGGTGCTTACCGCATAATAGCCACAGCGCTTGCCACTGGTCATGTAAGATCTATAACTTTAATCGGCCCAGAGAACTCTTTCATTTCAATCCACACCCTTGTCATGTGCAACCTAATTAGGTTGGCTCAGCACAACATCCATTCCTGAGTTTCTGTCAATTCCATATAGCCATCAGCGAGAGATGGTATTGGGATCCAGTAACGCACCACCACAAGCGTATGTGACAGCTGGGAAGATTAAGTATTAGTGTGTTCGCTTTGTATTGCCAGATTAGTGATATAGATGCATTCTGCCATGTGAGTGCCTAGCCCCCCACCGAGAGACAACAGATACGATTGATGCAATGGACCAGATAGTGGAGAGTGTCGCACGTTTGAGTGCAACCGATTTCTGGCTTCTACACTTCGGGATTGTGAGTTCGGAGTCACAGACTACATCAACGTTACAAATTACTCATCACGCAGTTGCTATAACATTCTTGGTACTATGGTAGGTGGTGACTTGCAAATCGAGAACGATGCGGGAGACGGCTCTCACATTCTGGTTGACCCTTTCTCCAACTGTATGAAGTCTCCGAAAAGGCTTGCGAGCGGACGGGAAAGACTGATTGGCGCATTCGTAGAATAACTGCACTGCTCTCTGGAGACTATCTGTGGGCTCACGCAGGGGACGGTAGTGACGAGGTTCGTCTTGCTTCACACTGGTTCCTGCTGAAAGCCTGACCAGTTATGCGGTGCGATCATCGTCACTTTATCATCGCCATGGCAGACGATCTTGTCGCTTACCTTAGAAATCACAAGACACAGGGGACCTCTACAAAAAGCAGAAAACTTTCCCCTTTGACATCATATACAATTTGTTGCAGTACTGCAACCTCGCAATGCAGCGAGTCATCCCACTTGTCAATCGAGATTGTTATACGGTGACACACCAATGTTTATGAAATCATATTGCGGTGCGATCTTTCCGTAAGGCTACGCGCTCACTATGGCCGTGGACGCATCCCGTTGATTTGATATGGGGTTGCGAAACATCATTCGAGACCCAAATCGGACTAGATGGATACCCTGTCAATCCGAGACAACATTCCTGCAACGTTTTCACCACTACGAAATCAATCACCCCTCCTGCCTGGACTGGAATCGGATCGTTTGGATCGCGACAAGTTCGCCGCTGCTTCTCAAAGCACTGTCACAAACGAGTCGCCTGGATCATTTGGACCTTTCTTCCTTTACAATCCTCTCATCTAAGCAACTTGCGGACGCCATTACACCCCCTTTGGTCTCTGGATCACTGCAACATTCGTTCCTCGGTGTGCCGTTCGGGTGCTGGCCGAACCTCCTCCGTACACTTGCCAACCGTCTATTCGGCATCTCGTACTCACCCATCCGATGACGTTCGTAGTCACCAGCGCCATGGACGCTCCACCCCTCCCGCCGCATGCCCCAGTTTGCAATTCGGCCAGCACAACCGGTGACCGCCCTTTGCAGAGACTCCGAGTTCTCAGGGCCCCGCATAGGTATCCTTCAGCCACACCAAGGCACTCTGATTTAATGATACGCGGCTTCCGATCCGTTGCTTTCAATGACTGGTTGACTGCGTCTTGAACGGCCCTTCATTTTCATCAGAGAATTTATCGGGAACCAGGGTGAGTTTTGGGACGGTTACGCCATCTGGCGCCAATCCACTCGATCTCCAATCTAAAAAGGCTCCACATATGCTGCAAAGACCATGTCCGCTTTCCTGTTGTTCGCGAGGTGTCTTTGAGGAACTCGTGGAGCGATGGGACTGCTCACATGCGAACACCATGAGGGGGTCATGCACGGGTCCTGGTGGGACGGGACGTGTGAATACTAGCGGTCAATGGGAAGGACCCGGGTTGCGAGGGCCTGTTCCAAGGCAAGCCCGAAGCTGTAGAGGGTGTACATAAATGGGGGGGGGGCTAAGTAGGCCGCAAGCGAACCACTGAACGCTAGATGGAATAACATTGGTACATTAGGGAAATTGTGTATAATTTTCTTATCGTTTCGTTGTAACATATCCTTTGATCCGGCTTATTTAGGTCCCTTTTCTGTTACAACTTACAAGTGAGGTCCTTGTCATGGCTGACGGAATTGCGGTACATGCTTCAGCCCAATAAATAACCAAGGAAGGAAGCAGACGCTAGGGGAAGTGGTATGCACCGAAAACATAAGCCAAGCCGCTACACAGTCGCGGTAAGTATCAACAGGAACTAGGTGTGATGGCTCGCAATGGGTGTTTGCGGAAGATCGAGTTTTGAATCTTGGTGTTGGACTAGTGTTAGATTATACGGTATGATCAGGCGCCAGGTGAATTACTGGCGCTGTCAACTCGCAGCATATCAGACACCAGTCCAAACTGATGCGAACGCGATGGCGGACTGGAGGATGAGGGAAACTTCGAGCCCCAACTCAAATTCTCACCCCAACGTGATTGGTGGTGTGAATTGGATTTATGAAGATAATCGAGTGTGGTACTTAGAAAAAGTAAAAGGCAGTGGAAGGGGCCACGATACCAAAGGGCATCGGAATGCCACGAGACTTTGAGTCATTCCTTAGCTGTATTGTAGCGGAGTTGGCCGAATCTATTTGTCTATTTATGACACAACCAAAACAAGGGTCGTGAGAATATTTCCCCGCACGGAGGCTGAGCTACCATGAAGCTCCTCCAAATTCTGAGCCCACTGCTCTCCACGATTATACCGAGCCTTTTCTCTCCGGAACAAGACACAGAATATGTCACTCAGCGTATCGCGACCGCTACCCTTCGGCCAGTATCCATCGAACTCAAGCCTTGGTTCAACAACCGCGCCGTTGGACCGGACGCTAACTTTGACCATCACAGCGGGCATTACTGGGCCTCCGAGCTACTTCCAACTGGGACACTTAAAGTTGGCTCTGTTGATGTGCGTGATTCCTTGTCATTTGATTTGGGACAGGGGATTGACTCCTTTAATGGATATCCTTACCCACGGACTTTACTCCAGTTCACTTTACCGTTGGAGTGGGACGGATCTTTTGACAATGTCGTCTCAGATGGCCAGGTATTGCCCGCTCCGTACCCAGTACGCTTCGCGAAAGAGTTGCATGTCTTATATGCTGGGGACTTCATAGATGGTCTGATGGTCACTTTCCGGAATTTATTGGTTTTTAACGCAGATTGCCTTCAGGTGAGACCGGCGCACATTTTACGTTTCACTTTGAAGATGGAACTCAACAAACGGTAGAAGGTGTGGGGTTTTCTTGTGTCTCGATCCTGCCTTGACATTGTTAATTAGCTTCGATACACAATTGGTAAAGCATGAAGCCTGTTTCAGTAAATCGACGGGATTAAAAAGTCATGGTAATAGGTGGAATTTACACTGGATCAACACTGGCGGGGCCATTCAGACGTGAGTAGGTTTACCCATCAGACCTTCATCAGTGTATTACAACGATATCCTTTCAAAGTCCCTATCACTATAAGCCTGGAGGCGAAAAAGACTACAATATCACGCAGATGTATACATGGACCACATCTATCAAGAGTGATTCTCCGCTAACATCGATCCAGCTTCCTTTCAGTTCTACCTCGTGGAATCGTCTTCATATCTTTGCCTTGACCATTGTTCCCAGCATTGACGAAATAGGAGGGGAATTCCCTCTCATCTCACTCAGCAACCTGCGCCTTACTACTAAGTGGAAACACATTGATCAACGGAAGGCGTTCGCTGTGGAACTGCAAATAGCAAATATACTTCCGACCGCCTTCTCTGTGAAATCCGAGTTTTGGGTGGACTTTAAATTCAGCGTGGCCTATATGTCTGATGTCCTCACGACGATTCAAGAAGGGGAGGTGTATCGTTTAATGCCGGGAGATCAAGTCATCGTCAAAATTTGGGTGACGGCTCGACGGCCGACCGACGAGGGAGATCTTCGTAGATCACTCGCCAACACACCTGGTACACTGCGCTTAAAGGGTTCAGATGGGCGAACGATTTATGAAAAACACGTCCTACATTTGAAGGGTGATGGTGAAGAGGAAGTTGATCCTCTTCTGAGAGACGTACCCCAGTGGTGGGAGGAGGCTAAACTAGGTATATTTATGCATTGGGGCATATATGCTGTCCCAGGGTGGGCGCCTCCTGGACCGTGAGCCTTTTTCTTTCGAAAATCGTCAATTCTCACCATCAAGGTTTTGATAGTTATGCGGAATGGTACTGGTACCATCAACACCACGAAGACTATGATTCCTGGTCTTTCTGGACGCACCACTTGAATACTTATGGAAAGGTAATGTACTATAGCGTGGTACCTCCCTAGAATAACTTATCACCCGTTTTCATCTCAAGGATTTTGTATATGATGATTTCATACCGCAAGTTGGCTCGAAATTCAATGCGAGCGAAATTGTCAGAATCGTTGCCGCCAGCGGTGCCAAGTACTTCATCCCGACCACAATGCATCATGATGGATTCTGCATTTTTGATTCAAAAAACGCGACGCGCCGTAGCAGCGTTCATCTAGGCCCTCAGAGGGATTTCTTGGGAGAGCTCTTCGATGCGGCAAAGAAGGAACAGCCGCACCTTAGGAGAGGAACGTAAGTCTGTCCCAATTAACCCGACAGCCGATGGTTTGACTTACATTACATCATCTCACGAGGTATTTCTCAATGGTTGAGTGGTACAATCCTAACGTCGGAGATGGTGGGTACGGATGGGGAACGTGGCCGGGATGGCTTGCGCGAAACGCCTATGATACATCGAAAGAGGAGCTGTACACTGGGGTACCTCTGGTGGAAGACTGGCTCCGCGACGAGCAACTTGCCAAGATGAAGATTTTGGCTGAAGATTATGAAACTGAGGTTATGGTGAGATTCTACCACGCTTTTTGTTCCGTGCTTTGTTAATGCTGTTCCATTGTTTAGTGGTGCGACATCGGTAAGTACTGTCGAGCTGCTTCAAGGAAACGGGTTTCCTTACCATTGGCAGGGGGCCCCAACATGACAAGAGAATTCCTCGAAGACTGGTTGCCTTTTGCTGATAAGAAGAATCTCCAAGTCGCCATGAACAATCGCGCGTGAACTTTCTCTATGTGGCGAATGTCGGACACTGAACCTACTCGTCAGGTTGTGGAACACGTCCACAGTTTGATACACCAGAGTATACGAAATTCTCTTCCATTCAGGCAAATTTTTCCAGTTGCTCCTATGTCTTGGCCTCATGCTGACCCTCGCACCTAGTATTCCAAATGGGAATCAACCGAATCAGTCGATCCCCACTGTGAGTCTATGAAGGAGGAAAGCCGCGAAGTGGCTTACCCACTATTGTCCAGCATTTGGATACAACCGATTGACTGCCCCGCATGACTACCGCAGCGCATATTATCTCATTCATACTCTTGTTGACATTGTCTCTAAGAACGGCAATTATTTGCTTAACATTGGCCCCGATGGGGATGGTGTGGTTCCACCTCCAGTTGTTGGGCGATTGCTCGAGATGGGTCATTGGTTGGGACATTCCGGAGGGTGCATATATGGGACGGTGAGTTCCGCCATCGCGCAATACAACCATTGTGTCGTGTGTTGACGTACATCTACGAAGCAAACCTTTTATCCAGGGGCAGAGTTCAAGGCGCTGCGATTCACTCGCACACCCACAACCTTCTGCATCATCTCCCTTCATCGACCTCAGGATGAGGTGGTTATTATTAATACGCACATACCCCTTCTTGAGAATGACACCATCAGCTTGCTCGGGGCCGGAGACGTTGGTAAGAGCCTCCAGTGGGCAAACCTTGGCGGCACGTACATCATCAAAGTACCAGAAGTGGCCCTCAACAAGGTGAGCTTTATCACACGGCTTCAGATTGGATTGCCTAATTTCACGGCAGGTCAATTATGCTTGGGCATTTCAAGTCGAGTATGCAATGTGATTTCTGGGAACCTGTTTGCGTCAACAAAATTTCGAAAGCACACTGTGGAAACAGATTGTTCAAGTACTATCACAAATCAATGCTTAATTATTCTCCCCAGGCGCTTATTCTGGATGAAAACTTATAGTTTATCGACGTCAGCAGCTTTGCAGCGATCGTCAAGGTCCCAAAACCTACAGACCCTTGATCCCTCTACCGCTCGATTCGAGGCTTCTAAGCTGGTGATAGCATCCGCGCTGAATCAAAGTCTAGAGTCGCGTGTACAATAGTTCCGAAAGTGAACTTGCAGAGCCGGACTCCAACCTCCGCTTTCCCCAAAGATCCCACCACGGCCTCTGGCCCAAGCTGTCATGTAGAATCAGTTATGTAGCTATTAGAAGGGCGTCCCAAATATGACAACCCGTCTCCCAGCAGTTCACTCGTAGCCCAGATGTAAAATAACTTCAGGAATGTACATACGGCGCTGAAGCGCCCATATTCATGCGTCGCAGTAATCAAGGGGACCGCCGGGTGGTCACAACGAGTTGATTCTGTAAGCTGTGACCAGTGGAAGGGGAATTGATGAACACGAGCCATGTCCCGGAGGGCAATGGGGCGCTGCTGGACTAAGTTCAAATGATTATGTCGTTTCTTATCAGATGGTTGCATCATTGGCCGAGCTTGCGAGGCGTTGTTTACAGAGGGGTTAGTTTTTTTTTCGTGGGAATATACCGTGTGAAAGTGCAATCCCACCCCCCCATGGCCACCCCATGAGAAATGGCCACCCCGTGGGATCTGTGCAACATCGGATCCAAATGTATATCTCATCCGTGCAATGTGTGTGCCACAAAATATTGCGGCAACACTTGCAGTGTTGTATGTTAATAAATACATAATAATCATAACAATCATTTAAACTATATATTTATTAACTTTGAGGGAAACTTAGGCTCTATGTAGCCTTTTGACCTTATCAACATAAGAGGGATGGCTCACCCGTGATATTGTGGCTGTGCTACATACACGCGCGCAAGCTGCAGCCCTCTCTCTCCCTCTCTGCAACTCCTTGCTACTGGCTCTCAGGCCCTTTCTGCAAAGCCTTAAGTGCCCTGGGCTTAGGATTTTGTATAAGTAGTACTATTTGGAGCAGATCCATAGGGTTCAAAGGTCTACTGAAGTGCGACCCCTGTCCCCCAGCCCCTGTGTTAGCCTGCACAGACTGGGATCAGTTCGGCAGTTTAAGACCAGCACCTCTCATAGCCTACAAGTTGTAGGGATTCCTGGCCCCTTTTTTCCTTTTGGAAAATACGTCAGCCTTGCTCCTTACTGCAACTTGTGCAGCGAGCCTGTTCCCTGCTTCACAATAGGAAATTTATTCAATTTGCCTGTAATAGGGCATATTGCCTTTGCAGAGGCCTTTTCTGTTTATACTGTGTGCACATTGAAGCTGTGGGTGCAAGAATATTTATAATTAACATCTTATGGAGTTAATTTAAATAAATTTTTAGATGCCAACTGAGGATGAGATCCTCCGTGCAGAGAAGATGAGGAGAAGAAATGAGAGGAAGAAGCTGAATCATGCAGCTAGCCAAGGATCGCTACATACACCACTCACTCAAATCCATTCTCAATCAACTGTTGCTGGGCCCTCCCAACCACCCAACTCTTCTGGGACATCTCAACAGAGATCCCAACATAATCGAAATCCATCTATTGGGACACAGCTTGCCCTTGACCTTCAACAACTGGATGTCCAATCTCAGGTTGGGTCTGAAACCCCTGAAATTCCTAGGAATACACTACTTATGTTGTATTCAGTTCTCAGTAGAATACACAGAATAACTTTCTACACAGAAATCACTCCACCAAGCTCTGCTGGTCCTCGACTTCACTCTGACCGTCTCTCACATACTCCTGAAGAGACACGTAGACAGCACCAGAGGACTCGTATTGGGTCTCCAGCTCAAGGTGGAGCTGATGTTGGCATGTATTCACCCTCTGGGCCTCTTGAGCCTTTCTCCCTTCCTGGGCCTTCATCTGTGCCTCAAAGTCATCATCATGAATCATCTCAAGATTCCGTTCAAGTTCATAATTCTCCAGAGCCAATGCAAAGATGCAATCATGGCCATAATGCACCTG
The DNA here is from genome assembly GCF_015039405.1 of Cantharellus anzutake. Taxonomy (NCBI): domain Eukaryota; kingdom Fungi; phylum Basidiomycota; class Agaricomycetes; order Cantharellales; family Hydnaceae; genus Cantharellus; species Cantharellus anzutake. The sequence continues at coordinate 85,218 of NW_024066981.1, forward strand.
TCTCTGCATTTGATGGAGATAGGAACAGGTGTCGGAGATGTATTGACACTGATCACAGGTACAAGGAGGCTCGCCAAAAAGCAGCCCAGGAGCGAATGGTGGATCAATCTTCACCTCCCCCCTCATCTCCCATTTCATCACAGGAACAACCTTCTCCTGCACCCTCTAGGCCATTATCTCCTCTGCCTTCATCCTCACCTCCAGACCTATCAGATTCACAGTGGGATCAAGGGCTCAATGATGAAGATTTGATGAGAGGATTTGCATCTGCAGTATCCGCCAATGATCGTGCTCTGTTAAAAAAGTTTCGAGAAGAGCTGATGAAGGTTCAAATGGAACACTGCGATGCTTGCCATGAGACATGGTTTGACTTGAAAGTCAAGGATGGACATTGTGCGAAGTGCAGAAAGGATGCGATCAAGTATACAGCAGCAAATTCCATGGACTCAGGCTGCAAGCCACAGTTCATTGTGGACGATCCTTCTTTGGAGCTCACACAGATCGAGGAGATGCTGCTTGCCCCAATTCATGTTGTCATGCAAGCCCACACTGTGTATGGTGGACAGATGAAGTATTCTGGACACATTTGCAACTTTGTCCGTGATACTTCTGAAGTTCGCCAGTTGCTCCCCATCCTTCCTGAGGAGTGTGAAGTCATCCAGATCCAACGGGAGGGTCCAGATCATGTCCTTGGTCATGATGTCCAGCATCTCTACTATGTTCGGCGCCATGTTGTTCAGCTGTGGTTAGAATGGCTTGTTGAGCATCACCCAGCATATCAACATGTCATTATTAGCCAGGAGAATCTGTCCCAACTTCCAGAGAGTGGTAGTGTCCAGCACCGCCTACAGTCCATTAGGATCAGTGAAGCAGGTGATGAAGGAGATGATATCCTGGGGCCATCAAATGGAGATGAGACTGATGGAGCAGAGGGGGGGAGGGCACTTTTCACATCAGGATTTGTTCCAAATGTGAATGAGGAGCGAGTCTCTGAGCTCCAAAACTTGCGCATGGCAGCACAGGCAGGACAAGGGCCTATTCTCATGCCGCACATTGAGTCCCAGCCAATCAGTGAATGGCATGACAATCCTATTGCCTCAAGGGCTTTCCCTAGCCTCTTCCCTTCTGGCCAGGCAGACTTTTGCAGTCCCCATCAAAAACCAGTCTCATTCTCTGAATGGGCTTCACACCTCATGCGATATGAGGATGGTCGCTTTGCAAAACACCCTCGCTTTCGCTATTGGGCATTGAACACAATAATGCGCACTCAGGCCAAAAAAGACTCTTCATGGTATCTTACCACTCACCCAGATGAACGACAGTGGACAGTTGAGCAGATAAGGGAAATGGTGGCAGATGCTGGGCCTGACCAGCTGAGGGAACTAGCAAAGCGTGTCTCCAGATCAGGAGTGAAACTTGCGGGAACTAAACCATTTTGGATGGCACGTCAGAGTGAACTCACCGCCATGATGTATCAGCTCCGTTCACCTCATGCATTCATAACTGCATCAGCTGCAGACCTCCAATGGCCAGACCTCCACCAGCACATGCCACAGTGGGCAGAATCACAGGATGTTGGGGAGCAGGCAGCCTATCGGAAAAGGCGAGAAGACTTAAATGACAATCCTGCCATTGCTGCATACTACTTTGTGAAGAGATGGGAATTGTTTGTTGATTTAGTCCTCAAAAAAAAGTTCCAAATCGTTGATATGTGGTGGCGGTAAGTCAATGGACAGTTTACTTGGTACTGTTGTCTGATTTGTATCAAATGCTTAGTTATGAGTGGCAGTTTAGGGGGAGTAGCCATGTCCATGGCTTCATCTGGTTGAGGGATGCACCACCTGTGGATGATTTGGACCTCGATGATCAGGAGTCAATCCAGAACTTCATTTCTTTCTGGGATCCAATTGTGTCAACCTGGAATCCTGATATGCATGCCTTTTCCCATCAACACGCATCCTCACTATCCTATACTTTACTAGAAGACACCCAGAAGGAACTTGCAGAACTCCTTAACCGTGTTCAGCGTCATTCCAAATGCCCTTCCTCATATTGTTCGCGACGAAACAAACACACAAAGGAAGTGCAGTGCCGATTTGGCTTCCCAAAGGACCTTGATGAGCTCACTAAAATTGTCAGGGATGAGAAAGGGATCATTGATCTTTGTACAAGGAGGAATGACCCAATCCTGAACTCCTACAATGATACTGTCATCCTGGGATGGCGTGGAAACATTGACTTCCGTCCCGTGACAAGCTTCAGTGCTGTTCTGGCATATGCTGCAAAATATGTCACAAAGGCTGAATCCAAATCTCGAACATATGATGAAGTCTTACAAGCCATCCTTGACAGGTCCAATGCTTCAGACCAGGTGCAAGGGGTATATCTGAAGCTACTTCAGACCCTCATCACTGAGCGAGACTTTTCCGCACAAGAGGTCTGCCACCTTCTCCATGGCCTGAAGATGCACCATTCCACACGCTCCTACATATCTGTCCCACTTTTCCCAAGGCCTTCACTCCCACTTGACTTTGAGAATGCAACACGAGAGTTCAAGACACTCAGGGAGAAATACAGCTTGCGGCCTCATAATCTTGGCAATCTGTCCTATTTAGCATTTCTGCGGAGATATGATTATCAAAGCTATAAAGAGCGTGGTGCGAATCCACAGCGTGCAAATGCTGCAAAGGAACGGGTAACCATCATGTATCCCATCCCACACCCACACCCTGAAAATGAAGAAACATATCCCTTCTTTTGTTTTGCAAAGTTGCTTCTTCATTGTCCATGGAAATTAGGTGATGCTTGGCTGGAGGATGAGGATTGCTGGGTGGAGAAGTGGTCTGAATGGTCTGAAGACCATCATGAACTTCTAAATGATGGACTACCTTCTTTGGAGCAGAGTAGGACTGAGGATCAGGATGGTCAGGATGATGAAGATGAATTAGAGGAGCTCACTCAGGAGGAGGGTTTTAACCCAATGGAGGGTTGGCAGCTTGAAGCATTACTTGGGCCCCATCGACAGCCAGGTGTTACAATTGAGGCATTGGGGAGCAGACCTGTGGATCGTCAGCACAACTGGTGCCAATCTTCACTACCCATCAACATACTGAGGGATGCAGAAAACTTCCTGAAGGAGGCCAAAGCCATCAAAGGAGGCAGTTCAGAATTGGAATTTGCCCCTGTTGAATACCAGAAACTGAAAGGCAACCAGAGAATTGTCTTCATTCGGGTTATGGCATACTTCAAGGCACTATTTATGCACCTTCGGGACCGTATAAACCCTAAGCCTGACCCTCTCCACATTAACATTGATGGCAGTGCTGGGACTGGAAAATCCTTCCTCATTGGGGCCATTTGCACATCCCTTAATGAAATAGCTACTGAATATGGCATTCCAGGATCCCCTGTTGTGTGTCTTGCACCGACTGGGGTGGCAGCATTTGGGATCAGGGGTTGGACAATCCATTATGCTTTGGGAATTGGTGCCAAGAAGTGGGTAGGGTTGACAAATTCTGGGAAAGCACGCCTCCAAGACAGGTGGAAGGACATCAAGTTGATCATTCTTGATGAAAAGTCAATGGTTGGATGTAGAACTGCTGGAAAGATTGTCAGTCGCCTCAAAGATATCTTTCCTGAAGCAGCAGATAACCAACTGGCTGGCATGTCCCTGCTCCTCTTTGGAGACTTTTGTCAACTTCCACCAGTTGGTGAAGCCCCTTTATTTACCACAGCCAATCTGAAGCATGACCTCAGTCGCATTGGAAATCGTCTCTACCATTCTATCCCTGAGTCAATAACGCTAAAACAAATCTTCCGCCAAGAGGGTGCAGATAGAGAGCAGACACATTTCCGTGATTTCCTTCAACGTCTTCGAACCAATGAGGTCACTTTGGAAGATTTCAACCAGCTTCTGGTTCCACGCATGTGGACTAACCTCCCCCAGCATGAAAGAGAGGGTTTCTCAACAGAAATTCATCTTCTCCCACAGAATGAGCTTGTTGATACCTTTAACCTTCATTGATTAGCCTCATTGAATAAGCCTGTTGTTCGTATCAAGGCAATAAACCATGGGGCAGGAGCAGCAGCTGCATCAAAAGATGAGGCAGAAGGTTTGGACAGTGAGATCTTGCTAGCAGAAGGTGCTTCTGTCATGCTCACTCGAAATATTTGGACAGATAAAGGTGAGACATATAAATACATGGTCTTCCCCACAAGGTATTGATATAAATGCAGGTCTTGTGAATGGTGCTCGTGGGACAGTGGACCATATTGGATATGCACCAGATGCTGATCCCACTAAAGACATCCCTCTGGTTGTTTTTGTATGCTTCCCAACATACACTGGCCCAGTGGATGCAAAGTGGCTATCTCAAAACAATCCAGATTGCCCAGTTGTGCCCATTATCCCCTTCACTACACGCTGGGAGACTCGGGATAAACACTCACTTTCCCGTACCCAATTTCCACTTACACTTGCATGGGGTATATCCATCCACAAGAGTCAAGGTCTAACACTTGAAAGGGCAGTGATTGATTTGGGACCAAGTGACTTTGCAGTTGGATTATCATATGTTGCAATCTCACGGGTCAAGTCAATCAAGGGAATTGCATTCAGAACATCATTTGACCTGACCCGTCTCCAAAAAGTCAATAATCCAGAAGGTGGGATTCGGGGAATGTTGCTCCGAGATAATGTTAGACGTGAACAGCTTGATTTTCATGAAAACCCATATGATGTTGATGTATCTGAATATGTATTTTTAGATGATGATTGATTGATTGGGTCCTCTTCCTCTGACATCTATACATTATTGGCCAAGCTTGCGAGGCATTGTACATGCAGTCACATCCAGCAGCACAGTATGCCCAGAGAGTAACTGCCATGGGTTGAGACAGTGGTTTGTTGGCTGAGCTTGCAAGGCATGCATTTGTTTGGGTAAGGGCTGTGTGTGTGCAAGTGCTGAGTGTGTGGAGTGTGTGTGTGGTGTGGAGTGTGGAGTGTGTGAGTGCAGTGTGTGAGTGCAGTGTGTGAGTGCAGTGTGGTGAGTGTGGTGTGTGAGTGCGGTGTGTGGTGTGTGGTGTGTGGTGTGTGATGTGTGGTGTGTGATGTGTGGTGTGTGATGTGTGGTGTGTGGTGTGTGGTGTGAGTGTGAGTGCTGAGTGCTGAGTGCTGAGTGCTGAGTGTGGTGTGTGAGTGCTGAGTGCTGAGTGCTGAGTGTGGTGTGTGAGTGTGGTGTGTGGTGTGTGGTGTGTGATGTGTGGTGTGTGGTGTGTGGTGTGTGGTGTGTGGTGTGAGTGTGAGTGTTGAGTGTTGAGTGCTGAGTGCTGAGTGTGGTGTGTGAGTGTGGTGTGTGAGTGCAGTGTGTGAGTGCAGTGTGGTGTGTGGTGTGTGCTGTGTGTGTGTGTGTGTGTGTGCTGTGTGTGTGTGTGTGTATGCATCCCTGGAAAGTAATTGCCCATGGGTTGGGTTGGGGGGTTTGGGTTGGTGGTTGGGTCGGGTAGGGGGTTGGGAAGTTGGGTATGGGGCTGTGGTGTGGTGGGAACGTATCTCTTTAATAATGCCATATGGAGCAGAGCAGGACAGCCCCTGCAGTGACCAATGTGGAGTAAGGACAGGGAGCAAGTGCAGAACACATGGCTAGCTGTCTCTGATAACATTGATTTCCCTGGGTAGCATGTAACACTATGATGGCAACTTAATAACATCGATTTCCCTGGGTAACATGTATATATGCAATCCTGCTTCCATTTTTATCAGTCACCTGCCAAGACTTTAACCCACATACATGTGGAGGAGTGTCCATGCACCCTCCCTCTACCTGACATCTAGGGCTCCTAGCAGATCAGACCCATATTGGCCTACTGTACTGGCACAACCAACAACCTCTTCCCATGGCCTCCAGGAGTTACTGGAGCCATAAATCAATTCAATTTTGTTGATTTTCAATTCAATCCAAGACCTTCACGTGACACGTGACAGGTTGTTGATCGTGCCAGTACAGTATCTTTGTGGGCCAATCTGAATGTCAGGGACATAGCATATGACTACATATATCACTGCATGTAGCTGCATCAGCCCATAACTCTCTCACCCCTTTCCCTGATCTGACTCCACCCCTTGATCTGAGTATCTCCCTGTTTGTTGCCTACCTCATCATTTAGTTCTGTTGATCCTTTTTCTTCCAATTGATTCATATCTCTCATGTATATAGCCCTATGTGTTGCTGAGGGTTGGAACCTCAGCTTTGTCTATGACTAGGTTTTTGGGTGATACTTGACTTGGACTGACAAGCAATCCCTGACACTGAATGCACATTTCAATCTGTGGGTATGGCTCAGATTCTGTCACGACCATGCATCCCGGCCCGCTAGCCGCCCGTCCCGATGCTGCCCGAGCCTATTCCCGCTGTGCGAGCGCGAGTGCGAGCGCCGACCTCAGCCCTATCCTCCCTGAGGGCCCCCTGCTGTCAGGGCACACCCGCCTGACCCGGGCCCACCCGGGCCCACCCGGCCACACCACACCCGCTCCCCGCTGTCTATCCCCCTCCCCCCTCCTTCCTCCCTCTCCTCCCCCCTCTTTTCCCTTTTCTTTCCCCTTTCTTTATTTCATTCTTCTCATGTTCCTCTTCCTGTTTATTTCTTTCTATCTACACGGACCACCTTCCCTTGTATCGATGTACTATTGACCCGTCCGGCCCACACACCCCGGACGGCCTCCCGCTGTGCCCAGCACGCGCGCTGCAAGAGGGCTAGCGGCTCTCTATGCCGACTAAGCTCGTGGGGCCAAACTCTCCTAAACTCTCTACTTTCTCTCTAAACTTCGCTTGACTCTCGATCCTTAAACTCCGTGTGGGTTCTCCGGGATTCCGCAAGGTCCGGGCTCAACTAATCTACTACCCACTCGTTGTGGGCTAGACAGTTGCCCTTATTCCTACTGTTGGATTCCACTCACTCACACCCTCTCTAGCGCGTCCTAGCACCTTAGAGAAAATGGGGGAGGGGAGAACTTCTTTTCCAAAATCCGGTATGTACAGGATATAAGGAACAATTATTTTTAGAATAATTGATGAGAAATATTGGTACCATATGGCACCTGGATACCTTATTAGGCGAAATAATAGAAAAGGGTAACAGTAACAATAAAAGGATATCAATCAATATCTGAAATGATGGCAAAATATGAAAATAAAAGAAAATAAGCGATTTCTCAACGGATTTACGGAATTAAAGGCCAAAATTGGAAATGAAGCCGGAGATAACTCTCACGCAGCCAATAAGCATTTTTACCAATTTATTAGATGCCGTGGGAACGAGTGAGGCTGGAATTCTGGGTTGCCGCTTGAGATTCCCACGCCCGCACATGCCCGTGACCTGCTGTGCCTAACTTCTCCAACACGGAACTCCGTCAAATCTCCACCGATTGGGACGTTCTTGGTATCGTCAGAATCGTACGAATTAGCACTATTTTTAGATACCGAATCCGTATCGAGTTGTCGCATGAATAAAAGTGGTTTTCTGAATGTGTGAACGGGTATCCGAGCCGGTTCTGCGCGTGGGCGATTATCCCGCCTACAGCGCATGTAGCGGACGCTCTCGGGATCCCCCACGGGGACACCCGGATGCCTGCGGCTGCCTCCGAGGATGACGTGGCACCTGTCATGTGACTCAAGCCGCATGTACATAAATGTACCTGAAGTGGGAACCGAAGAAGTAACCTTCTTCTCACATTCTCCACTTCAGGTAAGTAGTATAGTTTTCCTCTTTAATAATAATAACACATTCTCCACTTCAGTCTGAGTGGCCAGGGACCACTGTCCCGGATCGGGCCCGCCAGTACGCACGCCCGCTCCACACCCCGCGACGGCCTCAGTGCCGGGCATTACCCCCGGGCCCTCTCGACCCTGGACGCGTCCCTGACACCTGCTCACTCCCCCACTTGCCCCTAGGCTCCCCTACACTTGGCCGACTCCCCCACAGCCACACCGACCTCCCTGCCCCGAGTCCGCCTCTGGTACCAACCTAGTGTGACTCCGCGACATCGCCTACTCCGCTATGATACCATCGCCGCTATCGCGGCCCTACACCCCTTTGTTTATTTATCTGTTATTGTTTGTTTTGACCCTCGGTCATTGCCGGCCGTGGTGCGGCCAACCCCGCTCTTTGTTCCTATTTGCTTCCGGACCCTTCGGCCTTCGGCCCGGGTCCGCTTCTATTCATTCTATCTTCATATATATATCCTGTATACTACATTATAGTACCTCAGCTCTAATATCGACTTGACCACGACCCCAAGCCCTGACCCCAACAAGGCAGCCCCAGTAAGTTCGAAATGAGGGCCAAGAGACAACTAGGGGGCACAGCACTCCCTTTAGAGTTGCTGAGGCCAAATGCCCTACCCTCGGGCCTTGTCTGAGGCATCGCGGCCATCGCGGCCCTTAGCGGTCCGCATCGGCAACCTTCGGTGCCCGACCCCGGATCAGTATCTAACAGATTCTTGGATTGGGTATGGAGTTTATTTACTGCAACAAATAGATCATTGCCTGAACTAAACACTTTGCATACAAATGAAGATGGCATATATTTGAAATTGCAGTACGGTTTGTTAGAGGGTTCCTCCCAAACTGGATGGCCAAGCTTGCAGCGCAGCGCCGAAGGCGCTGCAAGCTCGGCCATCCAGTTTGAGGGGAACCCTCATAACAATTGTAGCCTGGTATAACACCGTAGGGCAAGCGTATGGAAGTTGCCGAGTTTGAACAGCCACATCCAAGCAATGAGCACGGACGATAGCCCACCCTTGCACTTTATCATCGAATCATCGACCTTAATTCCCACTGGGGATGCTTTTCGCAAATTGCGTGAATTCCTTCAAGATTTCAAGGAGCGCACAGAAACTAGTGATGCTGGGGGGCAAGATCCCAACAATGCAGCGTTAAAGATTGCCCAGCTTAAAAAGCTCGTGCAGGGGGGCCGCAAAGTGAGTTCTTCTTGAATCGATTCAGCCTTCTCATCAAGTACATGATAGGATTCTCTTAAATATTAGAAGGGTTGGTACATCGGAGTCTGTGGTCCCGCAGGCCTGTCTTTTGCAGTTTTGTACTACAAGCTCCCGATTGATTTTGATTCTAGTTCACAGCAGTGATTTCTGCTCTTGGCCGCTTACACGGACAATATGTGATCTCACGATATGTGTAGGACCTACACTAATCAATAATATCCATTGACACGTCCGAATGTGCCTTGATATGTCACACTCAACACTCAAACTATCACACGAAACCACCGGTAAGTGGTGATTCTCATTCGAAAATCAGCTTAATAGGTGTACCGGGGCGCGGGTTCCACGTACATTGAGTCGTTATACAAAACCAGACGTCACTTTGAATGTTGACGATGGGTGATGAGCGTTCCCATGTGTATTACCATGCATGGACAAACTGAGGCGCGATGAGGAGATGTAAGGGAGACGTAGGGGCTAGAACCAAAGCCCTTCGTAGGACATTCACCGCACCGAAGGAATAGCAACATCGAATACCAAATCCCATCATTATCCACTTTTCAAATCCAACTCCATATTAGACGTTAAACCGGCACTGAGCTGATTGTTTCGGCGTGGACGGGGTGCAGATCCTCTCTGTTTTCCGCCTCTGCCAAATCGGATTGAACTTGGCACTAGAGTGAGGGCGCTTACGTTCTGGATTAGTACATCCATGGCCGCGCCATTGTTATCTGCGTCATTCGAGAGTTCAGTAGACGATGGAGGAGCTTTTGGAGACGACGGAGTGGGAGTTGCGAAGGCTCGAGAAGAGGATTGGTTCTGGGTGGAGGCCGGAGGAAGTGATTGCAAGTGAGGTGGGGGATCCCGGACAGTTTTCGGCATTTGAGATGGTTTTCGTGGAGCTGTATCATATGAGCGTTCAACTTCTTCGCCATCTTCATCGCCATTATCTTCGGAATCACTGGAATGTTCTGGCTTTTCCCGACGCTTCCACTCTTTTCGAATGAGGCTGGCACCAGGACCCCACTTCTTCAAAAGACCTCCAATTCCCTTATTGGTGATGGCAAAGAAGTATTCCTTGGGGTAGTTGTGTGAATTAATTAGATGAAGTCTCCTACCCTTTGGCGTTAGGAAATTTCTTCTACATGTGGCAACGAAGCATTCGAACTAGAAATGAAGCAGCCGATGCATCAGTGTCACTTTCGATATAAGTATCACCCGACCGTACAATTTTCTCTCCCCTCTCCTTTCTAATTGCCGCCAAAGTGTCATGACATTCCACCTGGTGCTTGTTGAGATATCTCATCAGATTGTCACTGTGAAACAGAACATAACTTGCACCCACTAATTCAAGGAACCTCTCGTCGGGAAATACGGTATGGCATCTATCAGCTGCACAAATATGTGTGTGGCATACAGCATAATGTCGTTCCATCTCTACAGCATCGCGAAGCCGAGTGGCGCGGTTAGGACCAGAGCAAGTTGGCGCGAGCCGACAAATCAAGGCAGTCCTACGGCTTCCACCAGGCTCATCGCATTGGTCGAAAGGTTCATCAGACGAGCAGATCATCTTGGAGCTTGCATCGTGAGCATCGTTATTCTTATCCGGAACTGACTCTGTTGTCTCATCATAATGGCGCTTCATCGTGACGGCGCAAACGTGACCAACTGAACGGTGACGGTGACCAGCATATTAGTTTACATCGGGACCAACGTCACGGTCCTTGGGGAAATATGACATTACTAACAGGGTACTGTGAGGAGTGGTTTTACATAGAAAGGATGGAAACGACGAAGAGTGCTGCTCCAATACCAAAAGCCTAAGTATGCAAAGCGTGCAGCATAGTCGAAGAAAACTAATGCAAGTATGCACGTTAGTGCGGGTGAGGGAAGGCTGGGGCTGAATAGAGTTGTTGGTCGGGGCTACTAAAGCTCGGCGTCGGTATGGGTGACGCGGTTGGGGAGTCCTTATACACCCTCAAATATTTGGAATATGTAGGTTGCCCACCTGACGCCTCGAGACCTAACCTCGTCCCGTCCACATAGCCTAGTTGGAAAACTTGAGTGTCAATGCGACGAACAGTGAGTATCACACTAGTCACCATATTTAACAATCACGTCTAGCTCCTCGAGCTCATCTGCATCTGCATCCTTCGTGCCAGCGACTTCAGCCGCCAGGATTTCCCTTTTCATTCCTGCTGCTGCTGTACAGCTAGGATGTAAGGGATTGAAACCTCCATCCACGCCCTTCTCGAAGCCCACCCACCCCCACCCCCAAAGCAAGGCAAATAATAGGATCCCCGGACTCAGTAGAAACATAAGACTGTATTTCCCTGATACCCCGAGCTTGTATCTCCGCGTTGCGAACGTGTAATCCGTTGTGTTTGGCCATGTGATATTGGAGATACCGTCTAAGAGCCCATACATTTCCGTCGCTCCGACACTGGCCATTCGCTCAAGCGCAAGTTCGAGGGCCCTTATCGTTCCTCCAGGAGTCGATCTTGTCTGTGGCGAAATGAGCGATATAGCATCGAGTCTTCCGTCTTGACCTTGTGATTTGACCAGTGCCATGGGCGCGATGCGAACCACTTGAAGTAGGGAGGAAGGGGATGGTTCGGAGCGAGGGGGGCATTGAAGCGAAGGGAGTGTCTGGACATAGTTATTTCCTACGATGCGAATGGGGATGAGATATTGATGGGCACAGACACGGCATTGGATTATGGGGGAGCTAAGGTTCTCGGCATATTTCCCAGTGCTTTAAATGGAGACACAGCAATCAGATGTTGTTAGGAACACAGGTGGAACATAACGAGACCCACCTCAAGATCGTGACGACCGTTTCTCCATTCTGATAGTCATCATCCTGGAAAATGGAGATTGCACCATTGGCGTAAACCGGGCCAAATTTATATCCGTGCTCAACATAACTTCCATCGCTGTTACGAATGCGGAAGGTGGCAATTGAGTTGCATCCCAACTTGTCAGGAACGTCGAGCAACTGCACACGCGGAAAAAAGAGTAAACTGAGTCACTTAGAGGGATCAGTAGTGGTGTCAAAACTGACCCCAACTTCCGCAGTCTGGCCATTGTCGAGGTTGGGATTGCACGTTGCGGTCACATTGACTTTTGGCACACAGGAGTCGAACGTATCGGTAGGGAGAACCGAGCGCTTCGGATTCCCGCTTACATCCCGAGCGTACCGAGTGGATAGCGTGGAAATCGAGCCAGAAATGCCGAGAAGGGTGGAAGGGTATGAGACTCCGTCCCTGGTGCTGCTGATGGGAAACTTGTCACCCAACGAGTCAATGTAGGCCTGGGTGTGGGTGAAATTTCGAGTCGTAAATGAAGCGCAAGGGTGTGGACTGACGTTGTAGATGACCCCGTAGGCGTTGTTGAGAGGACAATTTGTACCGTAACCGTATAGATTGATGTCTCCATTGCCATACGAACAGCTAATGCACCAATGTAGGGTTAGAAATGGCAGCGGACTATACATATTGTTCTTTACACTAACGTGACGTTCACTTGGTTCGTATCCATAGCAAGGTCAATAATTGGCATGCTATGCGTCGTTCCCCAGTTCATGATATCGGGAGAGACACTGTTGACTATTGCCTACTCGGTCAAGTTCAGAAATTGAAGCTAAAGTTTAGCGTGGAGAAAAAGAACAACATACGGAGGTAAAGAAACCTTGTGCCAACATGATGACGATGGCGACGAAGGCAATCGGAGCGAGAGAATGTGGGAGTTTCCCGTTGGCTGCGATCGATTGGTATGATTAGCTCAACCCTTGAATCATTTACAATGACATTGAAAGGGTGACTCCGCTCACCAACAGAATGGAGATGGTTCATTTCTTCAAAGGTGATCCCCCGGTCAGATATCTTCTTCTTGGTGAATGCCGTCACTAGCGATGAGATAGCGATGGCATTGGTGCAAACGACGATTTGGCCCACGAGGGACGCGAACGTGGGCAAAAATTTCTGTAAAGAGGTCCCTACGGGGGGGAGAAAGACGTCACACTGGTGAACAAGCACGACAAGTCCGATGGTGGCAATATTGAAAAGGACAGATAGAAACACCCAGGCATGGCGGGTGGCGGCGTATTTGTTCATCTTCCAAGCGGACGGATGTCAACTGCAGGAGGAGACGAGGCGGAAGGGCTGTAACATCAGCTTCACTGCCAAGGTCATGTCAGTTTCTTTCAAATACAGCCCTTCCGCTGTGCCAGGCAGTGGCAGGCACACAATTGGTCCAACTGCGCATCTTGTGTGCACACTGGTGTGACAGACGGGCAACAGCTCGGGCCCGACGAGACTTTTTGAATCTCGAGCCTCCATTAAATCGCAAGCCATGATGGCTGGACGAGTTCAATGCGCAACACGTCAGTTTCATTGCCAAGGACATGTCAGTTTGCTTCAAATACTCCCCCTGTCCCGCATTGAAGTCGTCCAGCTATCATGGCATGCGCAATCGAATCAATTACAAGCGTCAGAAAAACCCGCACGCATGTAACAAGCCTGTAAGAAGATTGTGGCTGGGGCACAGGCACAGCCTTCACATCAGAATTTTCACCATCAAAGAGGTTGATTGCCGTGATATGCAAATCAGGGTTTTCGCTTGTTGCACTTTTCTACGATATTTCGTTTTTCGCTGTAAGGGTCACCTTGGACAGCCGGTTGTGGGCGGGGCCTTTTTAGGGGAGATTCTCAGGACGTTTCCATAGGGCCTAAGGCCACTTTTACTTCCTGTGGCTGTCCAGTTCACCGTCTGTGCAAAATGCCGGCCACTGTCTAGCGCAGTGTCAGGGCTGTTTCCCACGGTGTGGACACACTTTACATAGATGAATACGGTGACCAAGCATATTGGTTTGTATCTTTGATGGGATCAAAATTAGTCACTGGACCTAGGGGAATATGGCATTACTAACAGGGTACTGTAAGGAATAGGGGTGCCGTAGTTCTCAGAGAACCGGTTCGAACCGGGACTGAACCGTGAACTGAACCATCCTGGAACCGAACCACGGTTCGGTTCTGATCTGGTTCCGCTCCGGTTCGGTTCTGGTTCTCTAAGTCAGGAAGGTGTTGTGAACCGGTTCTGAACCAAACTGAACCGCAGAACTGTAGAAGAACAGGTAACCCCTCTTGAATCAATATTGCAGGAAGCATTTCTTTATGATAATTTTACATTTTTGTCGGATGATTCGGAGTTGACCGAAAATTTGAAAGAAAAGGAAATTTAACTATACAGTAGTCTCGGACCGGTACAATTCTGGCAAATCCTTGGCAAATCCTACCAATGGGGACCTCTTCTGGCGATGAAAGCGAGTTCCATACAGACCCAGAAAATCCAATGCTGGGTCCGGATGGTAAACTTCGTGATGCTGCGGACAAACCTGATCAATTTGTATTCAGTCCTTCGGATGTTCAGCCAAGCCACCCTTCTAACTCTGAAGGGTACAACCCAGATAATGACCTGCCTGCGGCTCATCGAGTGGCACAGCGGCCTAAGCGGGTTGTGAAACATATTACTTGTGAAAATCCGATTGAAGCTTTCGAGCAACAAAAACTATCTGCCAAAAACAAAAACAAATCTAGTGCTTTCCGGAACAAAGATTTGGGCATTGGTGCTTCCCAGAAAACTCTCGCAGCTTTCTCAAAAAATGGTCTTCAATTGGACAATCCCAAGTTACCGAGTAATGCAAAACGACCCATCAAATCAATCTATGCTGGAATGTCTGGAGATTCCTCCACATCGGATGGAGAGTTGACCACGGAACAGAGTACGAAGCGTGGGCGTCACCAGGTGAAGAAGGCCCCGAAGCGGGCCAGAATTGATAATGCAACAAAGGCACTCAAACCTCTCTCTGCACCTGAAAATGCGGAGCTGGGTGGAGGGGCTGGAGTTTGGGAAGAGGATGCACCTGGGGCTAATGAGAACCAAGACGAGTTTGCCTGCAAAGATGCACAGGCTGCACTTGCAGTCAAGCAGTCTCAGAAAGCGCGAAGAATGCAAGACCTCGAGACGGTGTTCACTGAAGTTATTCATGATGACCAAGGGAGCTATCGGGTATGCCGAGTATGCCAGTAAGTGCCAAATAGAGTCAGTGGTCCGGGTGAACATTATGAAATAGATCTGCTCACGACAACGGGGACCGGTCAAGACTCTTAACACCACGATTCTCAGCAAGTTCTGGCTCCAGCACACTTCGCAAACATATCAGTCATAGTGGGGGGGATCACTGGGACCTCTATATGAGGCAATGCAACACCCTTGGAGTTGCACCTGATGATAGAGCAATACCGGATGTGGTACGACAGGCGGCTTTAGTGGCCAGCAAGTAAGTTCAGATTCAATTCAATTTGTTTCGGGACCACCCTCATGAATCACAGGACAAACCAACGACGGATCACAAACTTCTATCGCCTAGCTGAAGATGAGATATCATGGACTGTGGAGGGGTTACTTCATAGAATCGAGAACTTGATCATTGAGCATGATCTTGTGTGTTATTTTGACTATTCCCGGATCAATAAAACTAACTTTCCCTAGGCCTTTGACTTCGTTGATTCAGACTCATTTCGTGATTTAATGAGATATCAAGCCCGTGCAGGCCTTGATAGTTCCCCACACTACAAGGAGAAGGACCTTCCTCACCGGACAAAACTTACCAAACTTATTATGGAGCGGTCAGAAACTGTCACAGCGGACTTAAAAAAGCAGCTCATGGCATGTTTCCACCCCTCTCATCATAGCTGCTGATGTGGATTGACTATTTGATACAGGAGGTACCAGGTCTGGTTCATTTTTCGTTCGATGCATGGACATCTGCGACTATGAGGGGCTTTCTCGGGGTGACGTGTCACTTCTTGGACAATAAATGGAATGTTCACTCAGAGCTAATGTCTTTCCGTGAGCTTGATGGGCCTCACACAGGTGAAAACATTGCAAAGGTATTGCTAGCAGAGATCACAGAAATGGTACCAGCGGCAAAGGTGAGTATTCAACTAACTTCTTACCGATACTGCTACAATTTAATTAATGAGTAGATTGGTTACATCGCATCAGACAATGCTTCAACAAACGATGCAGCAATGCATATTATGGGCGATATTCTCAGTGAGGAACACAACACCAGATGGGTTGCTTCCCGCTACCGCGTCAGGTTTGCCAGTGATGTTTGGCATTATGGTCGCGTTCCTGACTTACACTGTGCATTGACCAGATGCATGGGCCACATTGTCAACTTGGCCCAACAATCATTCATCACTACTCTTTTGGGTGATACTGGCATGCAGCCTCGCGACACCGATGATGATGATGGGATCGATCTCTCCGGTCTTGAGATCTCCCCTATGGAAGGTATCCTAATTGGGCCACTGTTAATCCGTGTTCGCACTTTAATCATTCGTGTGAGTTATGATTCCACAGCAACAAATTTATATTTAACACAGAGCTGTGGCAGATCCGCAAGTCCCCCGGTGCAAAGCATTATTTACGAGAATGTTGCACCAAAGTATTTATCAAACCATTGGAACTCATCATGTACGGAAATACACGCTGGGGGTCCTGGTTGTTACTTTTGAGCCGATTTATTGAGTTGCGACCTGTATGACAGTGCCAGCCTGTTATTGTGTGCTTCACTTACTTTATAATAGGCTATTATGCATTTCCTCGAACACGCGGATCGCAAAGACTCCGTACCAAAGGCAAAGGGTCGTACACCCAAATATAGCACATGGGTATTCAGCGATAATGATTGGAATACTATGGGATTAATTGTTGATGCACTTAAGGTACGTGAAATTTTTGCTTTATAGGAATATCCAGGTAACCATCTTGACAGGTTGCCGCTCATGCTCAACAATCATTTTCCGGAACATCAAAGGTCTCGAGTGCTACACGCTTGCTCTCAGTGTACGAACAACTTATTACCAGCTGGGAGGGAATGCAAAAGACACCAAAATATGCGTGTATCTCTGATGCCCTTAATGCCGGCATCGCTCTTTTGGGCAAGTATTATGATGAGACAGATGTGTCCCCTCTTGCCGTTCTCAGCACAGGTATGTCATCGCGAAACCTCTCATGTGGGATGTGATATGTATCCACTTGCGTGCTCTCAATCTAGTTCTTGATCCGAAAATAAAGGATTCGTATATTAAGCATTATTTTGCATCTTCATTTCGAGAGAAAGCGATGCAGACTGTGCAAAATATTGTAGGTACCAAATCTCTGAGTCTCTGAATGTAACTTACCTAAGTATTACAGTTTCTCGAGTATCGTACCGCATATGCGGCACAATCCAGTGCCCCAAATGCAAATGAACTCGGAACAGATGGACCCGATGTACAGATGATTCCAGCTGCCCTCTCAGCTGATGAGGTGTATGGATTTTCACGGCGCCTTGCAGCCAGTCAAGCTCGGCGAGCCCAAGAAATAATAAGCGACAATCCTCATGCAGAACTTAATCGTTACCTTAATGACCCGCTTGAACCACCCGGCACTGACATTCTCGATTTCTGGATGGTAGCGTCACCGACATTTTGTCTCAACTGCTCTCTGGATTGACTGTATAATTTTTTAGAACAAAGGCCCTACATATCCAATTCTGACATCCATTGCCCGGGATCTCCTTTCAGTCCCCGCATCTTCCATCCCGTGGGAGAGGGCTTTTTCTGGTGCAAAACACACAGACAGTGAAAATCGGAGCTGCCTTACTCCCGAGCACCTTGGTGCCATTCAGATTGCCAAAGCTGATATACAGCGGAATTACCTTAAAGAACGGGAAGCAAGGAAGACTGTGGAGGCTGCGAAGATTCAGGAATGGCGGGAATATGAAGCCAGTCTTACAGAGAGAAGGGACTCTTAATGATGAAGTAAAATTGCATATTTTGAGTACTTATACATGCATAATTGCAATAGATAACTTTGTCGGCAGTGAATGCGTGTTCGAACCGTTCAAAACCGAACCGAACCATAACAGAACCGAAATGGGGTTCGGTTCGGTTCAGATACTGGTTCGGTTCTGGTTCGACATTATCACCAAAATGTGGAACCGGTTCTGGTTCTGGTTCTCAAAAAATGGCCCCAGAACCGAACCGAACCGAACCGTGGCACCCCTAGTAAGGAATGATTTTACATAGAAGCTGATCGAAAGAGATTGGGACGAAGCGTAACCGCTCCAACACCAAAAGCATATGCAAAGTGTTAGTCGTACATTCGTAAAATTAATGCAAGGTATGCACGTTAGTGCGGGTGAGGGAAGGCTGGGGCCGAATAGAGTGATTGTTCAGGGTTATTGAAGCTCGGTGTCGGTATGGGTGACCCGGGTGGAAAGTCCTTGTACACCCTCGAATATGTAGGTTGCCCACCTGACGCCTCGAGGCCTAACCTCGTCCCGTCCACATAACCTAAAGCGAAAGTCGGAAAACCTGAGTATTAATGCGACTGAACAGTGAGCATCGCACTCACCATATTTAACAATCACGTCTAGCTCATCGAGCTCATCTTCATCCGCATCCTTCGTGCCCACGACTTCAGCCACCAGGATCTCTCTTTTCATTCCTGCTGCTGCTGTACAGCTAGGATGTAAGGGATTGAAACCTCCATCCACGCCCTTCGCGAAGCCCACCCACGCCCACCCCCAAAGCAAAGCAAATAATAGGATCCCCGGACTCAGTAGAAACATAGGACTGTATTTCCCTGATACCCCGAGTTTGTATCTCCGCGTTGCGAACGTGTAATTCGCTGTGTCTGGCCATGTGATATTGGAGATACCGTCCAAGAGCCCATACATTTCCGTTGCTCCGACACTGGCCATTCGCTCAAGCGCAAGTTCGAGGGCCCTTATCGTCCCTCCAGCAGTCGATCTTGTCTGTGGCGAAATGAGCGATATAGCATCGAGTCTTCCGTCTTGACCTTGTGATTTGACCAGTGCCATGGGCGCAATGCGAACCACTTGAAGTAAGGAGGAAGGCGATGGTTCGGGGCGAGGGAGGCATTGAAGCGAAGGAAGCGTCTGGACATAGTTATTTCCTACGATGCGAATGGGGAGGAGATATTGATGGGCACAAATACGACATTGAATTATGGGGGAGCTAAGGTTCTCGGCATATTTCCCAGTGCTTTAAATGGAGACATGGCAATCAGATGTTGTCAGGGACACAGGTGAAAAATAACGAGACACACCTCAAGATCGTGATGACCGTTTCTCCGTTCTCATAGTCGTCATCCTGGAAAATGGAGATTGCACCATTGGCGTAAACCGGGCCAAATTTATATCCGTGCTCAACATAACTTCCATCGCTGTTACGAATGCGGAAGGTGGCAATTGAGTTGCATCCCAACTTGTCAGGAACCTCGAACAACTGCACGCGCGGAAAGAAGAGTAAACTGAGTCACTTAGAAGAGGCGTCAGTAGTGGTGTCTAAACTGACCTTAACTTCCGCAGTTTGACCATTGTCGAGATTGGGATTGCACGTTGCGGTCACATTGACTTTTGGCACACAGAAGTCGAACGTATCGGTGGGGAGAACCGAGCGCTTCGGATTCCCGCTTACATCCCGAGCGTACCGAGTGGATAGCGTGGAAATCGAGCCAGAAATGCCGAGAAGGGTGGAAGGGTATGAGACTCCGTCCCTGGTGCTGCTGATGGGAAACTTGTCACCCAACGAGTCAATGTAGGCCTGGGTGTGGGTGAAATTTTGAGTCGTAAATGAAACGCAAGGATGTGGACTGACGTTGTAGATGACCCCGTAGGCGTTGTTGAGAGGACAATTTGTACCGTAACCGTATAGATTGATGTCTCCATTGCCATTCGAACAGCTAATGCGCCAATGTCGGGTTAGAAATGGCAGCGGACTACTATACATATTTTTCTTTACACTAACGTGACGTTCACTTGGTTCGTATCCATAGCAAGGTCAATAATTGGCATGCTATGCGTCGTTCCCCAGTTCATGATATCGGGAGAGACACTGTTGACTATTGCCTACTCGGTCAAGTTCAGAAATTGAAGCTAAAGTTTAGCGTGGAGAAAAAGAACAACATACGGTGGTAAAGAAACCTTGTGCCAACATGATGACGATGGCGACGAAGGCAATCGGAGTGAGAGAATGTGGGAGTTTCCCGTTGGCTGCGATCGATTGGCATGATTAGCTCAACGCATGAATCATTCACAATGGCATTGAAAAGGGTGACTCCGCTCACCAACAGAATGGAGATGGTTCATTTCTTCAAAGGTGACCCCCTGGTCAGATATCTTCTTCTTGGTGAATGCCGTCACTAGCGATGAGATAGCGATGGCATTGGTGCAAACGACGATTTGGCCCACGAGGGACGCGAACGTGGGCAAAAATTTCTGTAAAGAGGTTCCCACAGGGGGAAGAAAGACGTCACACTGGTGAACAAGCACGACAAGTCCGATGGTGGCAATATTGAAAAGGATAGATAGGAACACCAAGGCATGGCGAATGGCGGCGTATTTGTTCATCTTCCAAGCGGACGAATGTCAACTGCAGGAGCAGACGAGGCGGAAGGGAGTACTTGAAAGAAACTGACATGTCCTTGGCAGGGAAGCTGATGTGTGGCGCATCGAAGTCGTCAAGCCACTTGGCTTGTGATTTACATAATGGAGACGAGGTCTCGTCGGGCCCGAGCTGTTGCCGCCGTGTGCGCAAGATGCGCAATTGAATCAATTGTATGCCTGCCACTGCTTAAACACAGCGGAAGGGCTGTAAGGGGAGTATTTGAAAGAAACTGACATGACCTTGGCAGCGAAGCTGATGTGTTCCGCATTGAAGTCGTCCAGCCATCATGGCATGCGCAATCAGAACAAACCGCGCGCCTGTAAGCTGGGTGGGACACAGCCTCCACATATGAATTTTCACCATCAAAGAGGTTACGTGATTACGGTTGCCGAGCATCCGACTCAAGCGCCGCGCGTCACATACCTAGACTTTGAGCTCACCGTTACGCATCTATACATAAGTCAATTTCGTTTTTAGTGACTCGCTGTTCACACTTCTCAAACCAAAAATTTCTCACAGCGCTATGTAGTTCAAAATTTGCGCCGAGGCGCTGCACATATGCAAGCCACTTCTCTACACATGCGTATGTAGGCCAATCATATCACCAACGGCTCCGCCATTGCAAAAATAACTGGTGGATGCTGCCCGTCGCGGCAACACCCCGCCACCCTACCTTTTATCTTTATTTTATTAAAGTGTTCAGAACCGTGTTTCTTTGTACTACGTGCTTGTTTCTTATTATCCCATTCAGCATCACGTACTCGAATTTTGGTTTTTACATGGATACCCCCCCCAACTTTCCACACCAATCAACGAGATCAATCATATTCAGACAAACCTAGATCATGCAGCATGCAAGATTTTCAAAAAAGTCAAGCCAAGCAGATCACTGCCTCCTTTTACATAGATAATGAAATCAGAAGTACCGAGCAAGAAACTGAAGGTGAATTCCTTGGTTTCGGACGGAAGTATCTGTTCAAGCCCGTCAGGTCATCACTGGAGGTGGGTGGATTATCTGTGTCCTCATCAGCCGCCATGTCTTTGTTGCAACGGAAAAATGGGGACTGAGTCCTTGCAACTCGTCGTCAGCGGCTCGTGCCTTGCTGGAGATGGACAGGATGGTGTTGTCGTCCTCCGGCAGACGAGTGGGCCCAATAATTTGCAATGGATTTGGAAACTAGGAATTTCACCTTGTGCGGTATTTCAAGGGTGGGTGCTGAATGTGATGGTATTGCTCTTCACACTGATGCCTGAGCGTCATGAACAATACTAGTACTCACAGATGCAAAGTGGCGGTCCCGACGACTACGACGCCGTTTTCATATAAGTGTTACATAATGCCCACGAAATATTGGTATGGCACGTCGGAGATGATCCTCGGGATGGCTGTGATCGTGATTGGAGGTACTTGTGGCATGATGATCGATCGCTTCCTGAACCTGTGCACAATGCGGGTCCTAGATTTTGCAGGACCCGCTATGGAGTGGCGGGAATACAATGTGGTATCCTTGCAATGGTGGAGCTATTGGTAAATATGATTTACCTACATATGGATGTGTAAAAGTGGCTCAAAGTAGAGGTATACAGCGTGGATGCAGATTTTGAACTAGCGGTGTAGCGCCTTGTATGCTTACAATAACACTGGAGCCCAAGTGACGTAGGTATAGACGCGCAGCGGTGAGCTCAAAAGTGCAGGTATGCAACGCGCGAATTTCGCTCCGAAAATGCGAAAAAGACCGGATGGTGTGGTGCCTAGTACTATGTCCACAACAGCGCCAGAGTCGCTAAAATGCAATCGACTTATGTATAGACACGCAGCAGTGAGCTCAAAGTCTAGGTATGTCCTCACCATTGCTTGCGGCTGTCCAGCTCACTGCGCACAATGCTGGCCACTGTCTAAGCACAGCGTCAGGATTGTTTCCCGCGGTGTGGATACACTTTACCACGGCGACCAGCATATTGGTTTATATCTTTGATGGGACCGACATCAAATGTTCACAAAATTAGTCACTGGGGCATTACTAACAGGGTACTGTGAGGAATGATTTTACATAGAAGCTGATCGAAAGAGATTGGGACGAAGCGTAGCTGCCCCAACACCAAAAGCATATGCAGCATAATCGTACATTCGTAAAATTAATGCAAGTATACACGTTAGTGCGGATGAGGGAAAGTAGGAGCCGAATAGAGTGGTTGTTCGGGGCTATTAAAGCCCAGCGTCGGTATGGGTGACGCGATTGGGGAGTCCTTATACTCCGACACCCTCACATATTCGGAATATGCAGGTTGCCCACCTGGCACTTCGAGGCCTAACCTCGTCCCGTTCACATAACCTAAAGCGAAGGTCTTGAATATTAATGCGATCGAATAGTGAGCCATCGTACTCACCATATTTAACAGTCACGTCTAGCTCATCAAGCCCATGTTGATCCGCATCCTTCGTGTCAGCGATTTCAGCCACCAGGACTTCTCTTTTCATCCCCGCTGCTGCTGTACAGCTAGGATGTAAGGGATTGAAACCTCCATCTACGCCATTCCTGAAGCCCACCCACACCCACCCCCAAAGCAGAGCAAGTAAGAGTGTCACCGGACTCAGTAGAAAGATAAGACTGTAGTTCCCTGATATCCCGAGCTTGTATCCCTGCGTTGCGAATGTGTAATCCATTGTGCCTGGCCATGTGATATTGGATAAACTGTCCAAGACCCCATACATTTCCGTCGCTCCGACACTGGCCATTTGCTTCAGCGCAAGTTCGAGGGCCTTTGTCGTTCCTCCAGGAGTCGATCTTCTCTCTGACGAAATGAGCGAAATAGCTTCGAGTTTTCCGTCTTGACCTTGTGATTTGACCAATGCCATGGGCGCGATGCGAACCACTTGAAGTAAAGTGGAAGGCGGTGGTTCGGGGATAGAGGGGCATTGAAGCGAAGGGAGTGGTTGGACATAGGTATTTCCTACGATGCGAATGGGGAGGAGATATTGATAGGCAGAGACACGACATTGGATTGTGGGTGAGCTAAGGTTCTCGGCATATTTCCCAGTGCTTTAAATGGAGACATAGCAATCAGACATTGTTAGGGACACAGGTGGAACGTAATGAGACACACCTCAAGATCGTGACGACCGTTTCTCCGTTCTGAACGTCGTCATCCTGGAAAATGGAGATGGCCCCATTGGCGTAAACCGGGGCATATTGATATCCGCCATGGCTTCCATCGCTGTTACGAATGCGGAAGGTGGCAATTGAGTTGGGCCCCCCCGAGTTGGTAGCAACATTGAGCGACTGCACACGCGCGGAAAGAAGAGTAAACTGAGTCACTTAGAGGAATCAGCAGTGGTGTCAAAACTGACCCCAAATTCCGCAGTCTGACCGTTGTCGAGACTGGAATTGCACGTTGCGGTCACATTAACTCTCGGCACACAGGAATCGAACGTGTCGGTTGGGAGAACCGTGCGCTTCGGATTCCCGCTTACATCCCGAGCGTACCGAGTGGATAGCGTGGAAATCGAGCCAGAGATGCCAAGAAGGGTGGAAGGGTATGAGACTCCGTCCCTTGTGCTGTTGACGAGAAACGTGTCACCCAACGAATCAATGTAGGCCTGAGGTAAGTGTCAGGTGAAATTTCGAGTCATAAATGAAGCACAAGAGGCGTGGACTGACGTTATAGATGACCCCATAGGCGTTGTTGAGAGGACAATTTGGACCGTAACCGTACAGATTGACGTCGCCATTGCCATACGAACAGCTGATGCGCCAATGTCGGGTTAGAAATGACAGCAGACTACTATATTGTTATTTGCACTAACTTGACTTTCACTTGGTTCGTATCAATAGCAAGGTCAACAATTGGCATGCTATGCGTCGTTCCTCGGTTCATAAGATCAGGGGAGAGACTGTAGACTATTGCCTACTCGGTCAAGTTCAGAAATTGAAGGTGAAGTCTAGCGTGGAGAAAAAGGACAACATACGGAGGCAAAGAAACTCTGTGCCAACTTAATAGCGATGGCGATGAAGGCAACCAGAGTGAGAGAGTGTGGGAGGTTTCCGTTGGCTGCGATCGATTGGTATGAGCTTAAATCGTTCACAATGACATTGAAAAGAGTGGCTCCGCTCACCAACAGAGTGGAGATGGTTCATTTCTTTAAAGGTGATCCCCCGGTCAGATATCTTCTTCTTGGTGAATGCCGTTACTAGCGATGAGATAGCGATGGCATTGATAACAACGAGTATGTGGCCCACGAAGGATGCGAACGTGGGCAAAAGGCTCTGCAAAGTGGCTTCTGCGGAGTTCCGGGGTAGGGGGAGAAGGACGTCACGCTGGTGAACAAGCACGACAAGTCCGATGGCGGAAAGATCGAAAACGATAGAGAGAAACACCCAGGCATGGCGACTGGCGGCGTATCTGTTCATCTTCCAAGCGGACGGGCGTCAACTGCAGGAAGAGACAAGGTGGAAGGGCTGTAAGGAGGAGTATTTGAAAGGGATTAATTGACATGTGTCCTTAGGAGTACTAGTGAAGCTGGTGTGTTTCCGCATTGAAGTCGTCCAGGCATCATGGCGCGATTGAATCAATTGAGTTAGGATTGCGGCTGGCACAGCCTTCACACATGAATTTCTATCGAGCCGGATGATTCGAGGGAGGTGACGCATGACACGAACCTCGAGGAGCTCGGTGCAAGTAAACCCTTGGCAAACGGAAAAGAACTTGAAGTGAGCTTGTCCCGCCTTTTCGAAAGTGTTCCGCCTGTCGTGGTCAATTGCAAATACGATGGAGATTGAGGCGGTCAGCGGACAGGAAATTCACGAATTTCATCCCGGAGCGCAGGAACCGGTTTGTAAGCATGTGTGGTTTGGCCGATCTTGACACGATTTTATTCGATGCGGGGATTTCCGAGGACCTCGCAAGAATTGGGCATGAAGTCCATCTGTGACAGGCATCGCAGGTTTGTGTGGACCACTCAGGACCGTATAACTGATGGACTCGCCTGTTGCGGCACGACTCGCTATTGTCCTGGTCGTTTGATATGGATGGATGATATCACACAGTCACTCGACGTAGCGTTATCAGTAAAAGTCTGCCCTGCCGCTGAAATTACGTGTAGTTCTTATTTCCTATTTTGTCTTCCCACGTTATACTTTGTACGTGATGCTCTTTTTGTGATACAAGTCACGCTTTCTTTGGCTGCTATCTTGTATTTAGCGAATTTTATTGTCACTAGAGTGCTTGCGCTTCGCGCTTCGCAGAACTCTGCACTGCCCACTTATTCCGTTCTCATCAAATAACTATGTTGTTATATTGTAACCATCAATGAAATTCAATCATCTTTCTCGCAACAACACGATACAGGGAAAGACATTCAAGAAAATCTAAAAAAAAACGGATGCCACGGCAGCGAGTGAAGGCCATACATGGCAGCCTTCAGATACGATGGTACTGATCAAACTGAAACGATACCGTGGAAAGCTGAGCCATATTCAACTTGGTAAAGATGCAGCCACATAGACCACCTATAACCTCGCAGAATAAGAGGAACCGGTTGAGCCTCAGAGCCAAGAGGCCCATAAACAGGAGGAAGCGCAGGGCGCTTCTGAGAGTCAGCTCTCAGCATAAGCTAAGAACACCAGTGAAAACGGGTAGGAATACGGTCACTGGGACCGTGTCTAGCCTTCTGGAATGAAAGGGAAAGAAGTAAGGGCCATACCCTCGATGTACCCAGGATCTGGCGAAGCGCAGGCACATCCAGAACTCAGCTCTCAGCTGAGCTTAATACCGGCGTAAAACCAGTGGAGAGATGGTCGCATAGACCATCTGAAACCTCTCGGAATGAGTGGAAAAAAGAGTGAGGGCTTGAAATCTGAAACAACCCTGGATGCGACGAAGCGCAGGGCGCTTCCTGAGCTCAAAGAGTTATAATACTGGTGCAAAACCAGTGGAGAGATGGTCACCTAGACCATCTCCAGCCTCGCAGACTGAGAGGAAAGCAGATTGGCTTTCCATAGGGAAAACCCAGAAAAGGAAAGAAGGAAGGAAGCGCAGGGTGCTTCCAGAAACAGCAGCGGCTCCTGGGGCTAAGGAGCCAATAAATTATAGATAGATGGTCGGATGGACCATCAGAAACCTCCCAGCATGAGAGGACTGCTGCCAATGACTGGCAGCAAAGCCCCACTACATTTGTCTTGGACTAACCTGTACATTAAATACAACAATTGCCGTCCATTCATTGAAGTAACGTAGCAAGCCAGGTTAACATTAACCCAAAAGTCTTCTGTATTCTACATTCGCAACGTCCAGCTTTGACTCGGGCAAGAACAGCATCGCATGAGACCTATGTCGCACACAGCTTAGCGCAGTGTACAGCTGCCCATGCGCAAAGACATCCTCTCCACAATCAAACAGTACTCGATCAAGAGTGAGTCCTTGGCAATTATTGAACGTCGCAGAGTAAGCCAATTTCAGTGGAGACTGTTTCCATCGGACTGTGTATTTCGCATAGTTGGGTTTAAAGTCGAAGTGAAGTTCTGGAACAGGAGGACAAATGGGGAGCGGAAAATAAAAGAGAGAAGGGACAGGCGAGATGACGTAAAAGAAAGCATGTAAACAACCCGAAAGGGAAGATGATGACAAATTTTCAGTGTTGCCAATTGCGTAATATCGGGAGTGGTTAGTGACTCTGTGTGCAGAGTAATATTGTCCCCTTCCGTTTCGCTCTATGTTCTCATGCCTGCCTCTAGCGGTACTCTAGCGGCAAATGCTGCGCAGACGGGGCTTGGACAACGAGCCCTCCACCACAAAGGCAGTGTTCCGGCGCATTTATCAAAAACATTTCGTCCCTACCAAGAGGCACATCCTTCATCCCCTTCCAGCTACGATCCTATCTATCTAGCCAGATGGAGACATGTGGACTCGCCCAATTGCCCTCTATGTTCAGAGTCTGAATCGATAGAGCACTGTAATCACCTGCCATCGTTTCTGCTGCGAGCACCAAAAACTCAAGAGGGCTATCCTCCTAACCTCCTCGATGACTAAATTCATCAAAACTTTCGATCTGACCCAATTGGTCTCCCATCTGAAGACCCTTCCACACACCACCCGGTTCATCCGCGAAACGGAGCGTTTTTAGCTCTGTATCTGTGTCTATTGGCGTATGATGGAGAGTACGATAGGCTACATTGTGCCAACGCAAAGCAGGGCCGTTTTATGTAATCTCCCACCTTGCCAGTTCACCGACCGCCGGAATCCGTAAAACTGCTCCATCCCCGGAACATTGTCCAGTTTGATGAAGGGGGTTAGTTGGGCAGCCCACTAGGCGCACCACTGTTGTGGTGGTTAGTGTCTGTGAGCGACGGTAGCAGTGGTACATAGGGGCCGCTGATGGTTTTGAGAAAGAAGGAAGACGTGGACGAAAACCATATAAGAAAAGGAATAAAGCATATGGTGAAGAAGTACTGCAGAAGCTGAGAAAGAGTTACGCAAGCGACTGCCACATCATGCACGCCGTCCACTCACGCAACTGGGAGAGCATCTTAGAGCCAAAGCCGGCTAACCACATTGGGCGCTGGGGCAGCCTATGGACCACAGCAAGGTGGCCTCATCCCGGAGGCTGTAGTCAGTCTATCAGTGCACCGGGAATTTGGGCCAGCAGGGTATTCGGATTACGCGTCCCGGTACTCCGGGCGCTACCCTTAGGAGTCTAATTTCCAGTAGGCTCCCCATCAGATTCTTGCTGGCTATATAGTGTAGCTGCGTAGGCAATACCCCGAAAACCCCCAAGGAACCACTGTCCTCCTGCCCATCGGCTTATCCTAGTTCAATTCCTTAATGAGGCCATCCCAAATATAAATTGTGAGGGCTTCCATGTCTCGGAAGTCCATCACCACTGTTACCAGAAGGTTTAACGGGGAGGTATGTTCCATGCGTTGCAGTTTTGATGTTGAGCAAATAGACGAGAAAAATGATCAGTCTAAGCTGAACCATAGTGGAGCTCGAATTGTCAATGCTGATCACAGAAGGTCCTCACGCTCGGCGAGTTTCCCGTCACCTTGTTTGGCAACACCAAAAAATCAAGTACAGCAAAAGGGATGCTGAAGTGGCCAAGACAGCATCGTAACGGACTTCCGTGCGGCCACCGAAATTGGGGCCAATTCGATGCGATTTAGATCTCGACTGTGAGAACTAATACTATTACAGTCGAATTTTTCCGCGCAGGGATTGCCTCCCGATATTTGCCCGACATGCTCTGCAGTCTCCGAGATTAGGCAGGACTCCAGCTCCGAGATACAGATGGATTTGTGATCCAAATACATGGGGATCCATCGCTTCAGAACGTCCATGAGGAGGATGATACTGCATCCCTGAAACGTCAAACGGACAACCACTAGCCTTCTTTTCTCGGGCCATTGATGATGGGTAACCAGAGCTTGACAGCAACGGGAGCTGATCTTGAAATCCAAGTGTTGCGCAAATTGAGTTGGGGCACCCCACCCTCGACCGCTACTCCATCCCATCTCTCCTTCTGAAGCTGTGCTCACAACGGTGTCGTGGTTTTTGAAATCCGACGTCTGATGGATCGTTGGGTTTTGGACGAAATGTATGGTTCTGGTTTCTTACATACAATTGGAGCAGATTCTGTTTCCGAATTTCTGAGGTGACACTTATAATTAGGTAAAGTCCATCTAAATGGTTGCCCGTGTTATAATCGCGGCATTGCAGCCGGACATTCTGAGTACGATATCACAGTATATCGCACTCAGCTCTACACACCACATTTTTGTGTGGCGCAAAGGAACAAAGGCTAAACCGTGGGGGTCGGCAAGTGAGGTTAACTTCGTAGTCGCTTATGTAAGCAACTCACACTCGAACCGTGGTCCAACCATTGCAACAGCAGTTGGTCTCAACACAAGTACAGTCATTCACGTGCCAATGGCGCACCTTTTGTAATTTCGACACTATAATTTGAGATCTGCCCTCCAAAAAAAAAAAAAATCCCAATAGTAGCCAGACTTATAATGTACCTACTGTGCAAAATTGGATGAAAAAGAATGAGAAATGAAGGAGAATAAATGCAGGTGAGCAAATGGGCCTTTCACGGCTTAATGGTTCAGTGTGACATAGTGTGACCTTGAATTTCCCACGCCAGATCGATCCCCGTTCACTGCTCATTGGCGTCGCAGATGGGTTCCTCCACTCCTTTTCCACACTCTTTCACTGTATCCGATGGCGAAATTACCAACTGAGGATAATTTTCTGCCATCCAGTCTTTTTTTGTGACCGCTTTTGGCTTTTTTGGCACCTTCTGTTTCAGCGCTTGCAGCTGTTCCTTCTGCACTTTCCATGCTGCCTCACCGGCTTTCTGGTGTCTCTGAAATTCCTCCCAGCCCTTCTGCACCTCCTTCTTTGCCTTTTCCACTGCGTCCTTTATTTCCCTCTTCTTGGCTCGATCACTCTGCTGCTGAATAAATCCCTCATGTGTCACCACGCGCCCAAACACACCTTTGATCTGACCACCTTCCTCCTTGTTTTTCTCTCCCTCCTCACGGGAAAGAAGCTGAGTCCGAGCCTTTGATACGTACATCCCAGAAAGTGCTAACTGTGCATTTGTTGCATCTATGGCATCAACAGTGCTTGTCACATAATCCCTTGCATTTCGAAATGCAGCTCGTGTCTCACGCAATTCAGCAATCAGTTCTTCACGAGTTTTCTTCTCATATTCCGTGTCCTCAGCAAGGCCCCATTGGATGTTTCGGAGGCTTCTGCCATCACCATATACCCGCTCTGGGAGTTTAAATGTCGAAGAAAGTGGTTCAGTTGAGACAATGAAATTAGATGATGATGACGATGACATGATGCATTCTAGATCATCCAACGCGCGCTTCTTTGCTTGAGAATGTGCCATCGGTGACCCCAGGCAGCACGATGATTGGAGATCTGATTGCTGCCGATGTGTCACACACATCAATGGGTTGATTATTGGCTGATCGTGCCCATCATTGTTGTCATTCTCGTCACTTCCGCTGTTCTGACCATCAAGGTACATCTGAGGGTTCTGGGAGTCATCAAGTGGGGAAGGTGTGTTGTCTCTATGATACTTTTGAGCCATAAGTTGACCGTGGAAATACATCATCCGTTTAATGGGGGATGTAACAGGTAAGGGGAGATCAGCACGAGTGGAATGTTCAATACTTGGGGCAAGCTGACGTGGATGGATTACTGTGGGATCAAATGGGTAGACCCCAGTTACACAGAAACTGGTCATAATGTGTGCTTCAGTGATTGAGTCCAACCAGGCAGAGCTGAAGACAGACAAGAAGGATGTCTTATTTAGCTTCCTCGGTGTGTTCTCCCGATTATACTTATCGCGGTGATATGTAAAGCTTCTCTTGAGGAGAGAAAAAATCACGACATCAAGCCCTTGAAGCACATGAGTTGTATGAGAAGGGTAACAAAGTACGATGATCTTGTGGTCATGCGCGTAAGAGATGAAGTCAAGACTGTAATGAGAATTGTGTCCATCAACAACCAGAAGGTGATGGTGGCCCCCTGCCTTCTCCTCGGTACATTCATTGAATGTTTGAAGCCAATCAAATCCAATCTCATGGTCTGTCCAGCCTTTGTCTGAGACTGTGACCCTGCCCAAGAGTGAGTGTAGGCTGGGGTATAAACATGAAGACTCACACGCATTTTATTGGGTTGTTCCTTAACCATTTTGAGTTAATATTTTGTCCTTTGAAAATTATGACAGGGGGTACATAGGAACCATCAGCACAAACAGTCACAATGACGCTGACATTCTCCCGGTTTCCATCACGTTGGATGTGTGCTTGTTTAGTCATTTTGCGAGCAATCACTTTGACCTTTTCTCCTGTGCCGAAAGGAAAGCCACTTTCGTCCATTGCATATATATTCTCAGGGAGAAAGTTAAACTCCTTGTATTGAGCCTGCAGTAGCTGAAACCAGTGTTCTACTGTAGCAGGATTAACAGCACCTCCGCATATATTCTCAAGATTTGTGCTCCACTTCGAATTAAGTTGGTCCTTATTACGGGTCAAAAAACCATCAACCCAATTTACACCCAGTGATTGGAGGTTGGGATGTCATATTTTTGCGATTTCTAGTGCATACTCAGCAACACCATCACGAGTTAAGGGGAAGCCATGGTCCGACATGAGAAGCAAAAATTCCACAAGAGTATCGGTTTCTGCCTGATTTAGCCATGATTGGGCTATAGCAGCTGCATTGCGACCCTGTCCTCCCTTGAGTCTCCATAGAAATGTAGTATATGGGACCCTGCATTCCAATGCATATTCTCGTGCACTAACAGCCTGCTGGCCTTCCTGCTGAGCGCGCGCTAATTCAGCACGATATGAAGCAAGAGTTTGCAGCATGTGCTCCTCTACTGCTTGAGATGCCTTTTGCTTTCTCATTCTCAGGGAGTCTGCATGTCGAGCCATTAAGGAAATCGCAAATGCAGAACAGGAAATGGATGTGTGAATAAGGGAAGCACGGATGTAAACCCAGGTCCGGCAACTGCTTGTTCACCAAAACAAACAAACATTGGCACGTGTGCCGATGGCCTTCTGCTCCTGAGTAACACCCCAACCCCCGGGTCATACTTTATTGTCATTTCCCTACTTCTGGAATGTACAGGATGCGCAACCCTCATATTTACCATTTTCCACGCTAATAACTACTATAACTCCTTCATTACATGTCCGATCAGCTCAAATTTTTGCGTAGTTGTAGCTGTAGTCATTGCATACAAGCTTGAAAAAAATGAAGAAATATGACTATGAAATAAGGATGCTACGGGCATATTAACCATTGAGGGGTGAAAACCATTGGCACGTGAATGACTGTAGTCAAGAAGAAAACAAACAATGTATTATGATAGGAAATATGCAACTCTATAAATTTAACGCTTGATTGGTGCAAATTAGTCGGTTATGTGGTGAGATCGAGGGGGGAGATGGCAGTCAAACTAATCTGTTGCTGAACTGTCCATGGAATGGTGATTAAGGTACCACGAAATAACTTTCTTTGATAAGCCCTTCCTTGGCCCAGCATGGAGGTTCCTAACAGGTGTTTTTGGTGGTATAAGACCATCTTCACCTATAGATTGGCGCTTGTTGCGAAAGTGGTATCTTTTCTTCTTATATGAGGAACGTGGAACTGACCCCATTTATCTAGATATCCTTTTGGAGGACCCTCTGTACAACCCAATAAACAAATTTGAAGAGATTTGGCTGATGCTGGGACAAGTGCAATGCAATATTGTCGGGATGTTAGAACTGGGCGAGGGCGGACGACCTTGGCCTCTGTTAGAGACCAGATCAAGACAAAGGGTTGTCTCCATGGTGGAGGGCTTCGGCCTCAGCGACTCAAGCCAGGAGTGCTGTGCCAAGTTACACATCCGTGCCCTAATTTACTTACTGGCAACGAGAACTAAAGGGGGATCAACTCTAGTCGATTTTATCACTGAGGTGTAACCTATGTACAAGTTAAGTATATATAGTTACAGCGAGAGTGGGCCCGTGAACGGCAGGGCTGAGCGGAGTGGAGCTAACGGAGTTAAACATTAGCCAACTGAATATTACCGACAAGTCGGGTTACGGTGAAGGAGCGGAGCTGGATCACCTTATGTAACCAGTTTCCTACGTCCAATAACGATATTAGAGTTTGTGCTGATTTGCGTACTGACCATGTTTTGGTTGCCAAATATATGATTGTTCACTGTCTAAACAACAATAAACACCCCCCAACGATCTCACCTGACGTATAGATTGTCTACGGATAAAATTCTATATCGACTTTACTATGATTTCTAGTCAATATTACACCTATATTTACCACTTTTCAGTAGGATGTGATTTTCCTGATAATTTACTGAAGGAAAACTGCTAATAAAATAATTCCGCAATAAATGTTACTCAATACAGGAGTGACCAAACTGCTCTTTCTATCGCTTAGAGTGCGTGCTAGTTATCTAGCAGATTCAGGATCGCTCACTTTTCTCCTGTGGTGTGATAACCAAAAATTGCTGAGAGATTATTCAATTACGAAGTCCCTCCACCAAATTCTCACTAATTCTCACTATGACACTTTTGTTCAGCTGTGTCTAACTGACCCTAACTCACGCTTAGAGTGACGTGTTAGTTTTATATTAGCTAACAACTAATATTTGCTTTTATCTTTTGGAGCAAATGAACCAACCACTGGTGAGGAGAATTAAACTTTTATTTCTACCTGAGGTTTGAGAGGGGGCAGAAGCGGCGGCCTTTTATGCTTTTCAGAGGCCTCTCTACTCCCACGCCTCGCACTAGTTACATGTGCTACATTTGTATTATAGATAGTTCTAGAATGATATAGGGGCTTGGGCTGTGTAAGCTTAATAATGGACTTAGGACATGACTCAGCAATAAGTAATTCATTTCTTTGTCTTTTGGGCCGATCTCAGCGGGATCTTGTAGCGCTGAAGCTATGCTCTACACCGCCTTAATTACGAACGGTTATCTTTAGAAATGACTCGGCTATAAAGGAACTTTCTAGACTGTTCTCTAATTGACCCCTTTTGTGAAGCCGCATCATTACTAATGTTCTAGAGCCTTCCCAATTAATTAACTGATCCGCGGACTTCTGAATCACTTCATGCTTATGATCCGAGATCCAGATCATCAATCATTCCTTTGTTCCGATTTATTTGAGCTTAAAATCAAAAAGTTTTGATGAATCATGGGAAAATATACAAGATCCAGTTTTTTAGCATTTTCTCCTCTTCTGATGTGATCAAAAACTGTCCGCCCGCGCCGGGGAATACTCTATCATATGGTATTCGGTCCGCCAGACTTCCGGGCGCCATTATATTTCCCTTGAGTCACATTACTTTTTGTAAGAATTAGCAAATAAATATATATGAATTATAAGGTGTTTCGCCGTTTGAGCGATATCTCCGTCAGTTTTGAAGCTTTTAGAATGAAACAAAACCGTGGATAAAGTTAAGAAACAGTCCTTTCAGATGGTAAAAAGATTACAGTCAAAAGTTTACTGGTTCCCGAGATATTCACATTTCTTTCCCAATGTTCCTTCTTATTCTGCCGTCTATGTGCTATTTTCTTGTTGTAGGGTTATATTCTTTGAATATTACACTTATGCCAAGTTCTAGGCATGATTGTAGTAGATTAAATTTCATGCTACATGGGTGTAGATAATTTATAATGATCTTCTAATGTCTGTCCAGTCTCATAAAGATCATGAGATCTGTTAAACGTCTGAACTTGTCACCTGTTCATTGACTATTCTGATAGATCATTGTTTTATTCTTTGAATATTATTTCTCCTACAACAGGGTTAGCGGAATGGCAGGCGATAACCCAGAAACGGAAAGGAGGGATATGTTAGAAACCACCTCCACCTAATGTGGGCATTTAGTGTAATGGTAACACACTCTTGGTGCCTATGCAGGGTTCTGTGGTTCGACTCCCAGAATGTCCATATTTTAGCATTTAGGTTCCCAAGACCACGTGTACAAATTCCAACAGGATAGACCCGAAGGTGGGCTTGCAGGGCAAGCAAGTGAATTGCCCAGTGGAGGTGGGAGTGCGCTAGTGGACGTCAGAGCTGTCTGGAAGCCTTTGGGGCTCCATACTTAGGGAGGCATAGGTAATATATTGGAAAGGGGGGGTGGTGACCATCGAGGGAGGCAGAGGTGATTACGGAATATGGGAGCTCTGAGGTTAGTGAAGAAGGAGCGGAGGTGGTCCGGAAGGATTGGAGGCAGTGGAGGTCGATGGCCGTGGATGGATATGACAGCCTCAGCGACTCATGTGGAGTGCTGTGCCATTGCTGTTTGTCCATTTGGTCCTTAATTTCAGAGGCGTTGAGCAGGAAGTCTCTAGGGGGCATTTCAGGTCGATTTTAGACTAAGGGCCTAAAACAAGTATGTACAAGTGCCGGTATATAATGGAGAGGGCGAAAGCACGAGGAAACAAAGAGGGTCCGAATCAGAACAAAGGCGTCTGAATGGGACAAAGGGAAGATGAAAGCGGAGCAGTACTGAAGGTCATAGATCAGAACCTGTGGTACATCCAAAAGGAGATAGGGAGGGCGAAGCCCAGAGGGGCAGGAAGATGAGGTGAAGTGGGGATGATGACTAACTGGCTAGAATGGGAAGAAGCAGCAGTCCAAATAAGGATGAGGGGAAAGCGTGAAAGATACATTACAAACGGCGAAAGTGCCGGGTATGATCCGTGGAGCTTGGAGGTTGCGGAGCTTATGGAGGTTACAGAGGCGGGGTTGAAAGTCCAAGGAATGTTGGCAATGGTGTTTACGTAGTATGAGGTCACCAATGCAATGGACTAAGACCGAGGTGGAGTCAAAGTCCGAGGTAGGGACTATGACGGAGGCTCGGAGTAAGGTACGAGCGGTGTCCAAGTGCGAAGTACGGAACAGCGGTGGAAGGTCGTAACTTGGCGGAAGGGTGGCGGAGGAGTAACAGAGGGAGGAGAGAGGGGAAAGGTAAGGGAGAAGGAGTGGTGGGAAGGAGAGTAGTCAGGTCCGAAGGAGAGTATCGGAGCAGGCGGGGGAAGCGTAGGAGGATGACGGGAGGGTGGAGGTGTTGTGAAGGGGGAGCGGAGTAGTAGGAGGGTGGCGAGAGGGGCGGTGTTCGGTCCGAGATGAGTATCGGAGCGGACGGAGATAGGGGAGGAGAGGTAAGGAGGAGGTGTGTTGCCAGGACCGAGGGTGAGTATCGGAGCGGCAGCGGTAGGTTATGACTCCGGAGGTGAAGAGGGTGGAGGTCCGGAAGTCGGGTCGGGGTCGGGTATGCACGGATATGACAGCCGATGCGGGCCGCTATTGGCCGCGATGGCTGCAATGCCTCGAACAAGGCCCAAGGGTAGGGCATTCGGCCTCAGCAACTCTAAAGGGAGTGCTGTGCCCCCTAGCTGTCTCTTGGCCCTCATTTCAGACTTACTGGGGTTGCCTTGTTGGGGTCAGGACTTAGGGGTTGTGGTCACATCGATATTAGAGCTAAGGTACAATAAAGTATCATACAGGATATATATAGGAGGAAAGAATGAATGGAAGCGGACCCGGGCCGAAGGCCGAAGGGTCCGGAAGCAAACAAGAGTAAGGAGCGGGGTTGGCCACATAGCGGCTGGCAATGACCCAGGGTCAAAACAAACAATAACAGATAAATAAAGGAAGGAGCGTAGGGCTGCGATAGCGGCGATGGTATCATAGCAGCGCTGGACTTGGAGTTGGGCCGGAGTTGGGCGCGGGAATGGTAGCAGCCCTGTAGGGGCCAAGTGGGCGGGGTAGAGGAGTCGGCGATGGGCACGGTGCTGGAGGCGGACTCAGGGTGGGAAGGTTGGTGTGGCTGTGGGGAAGTCGGCCAGGTGCAGGGGAACCTAGGGGCAAGCGGAGGAGTGAGCAGGGAGTCCTCATGGAGGATAGGGCTGGGTTTGGGGCTCGTGCTCACACTCGCATAGCAGGAACGGGCTCGGGCGGCATCGGGACGGGCAGGGAATGGGCTGGAATGCATGGCCATGACATGTCACTCCAGTGCGAAAAAGTGATATACAGTTAAGATTGCCACTGTAGTAAAAGGCAGCAATTAAGGAGAGAAATATTAAGTAGATATTTCAACAGGAGAGCTGGTTAACACTCCAGATTTCAAAGTGTAAACACAAAACAGTTATTTTGCTACTGTTAAAACAAGCAATAAAATAAGACAAAAATAAAACAAACTCAAGGGACACTCCAGACACAATCCAAATCCATTAACTGAGTAGAATCTTTGAAACTTCACCAAGTAGAAGATTTAATTCAAGTTAAATTCCAAATTAAACAATGCTACACAGAATTACACCTAGACAAATTAAGAAATTTCAATAAAATAACAGCTCCGCAGGGCTCGGTTTATCTGTAAGTCAATTCCCAGAAACTTTAGACTAACCCATAAAAATAGATTAGCCAAAACACTCGGATTGGTACTATATTTACAACAAATAATACTAGTACACTTCCCCATCCTAACTAAAGAACCAGGGAACAGCTTGGTGGTGGTCTCGTTTGAACCTCCCAACTGACCTTCCTTCGTTCTCTCCTTCAACGAGATCCCCTTTTGTTTTGATTCTTACAATAGGGGGGTTCACAAAGGCACAACTATGCACAACTCAGACTCAACTTGAGTTCCTCGACTCAAACGCAACTGAACAAAACTACAACAAAACAGCCAGTTGTGTTGAGTTGTGAGTTGAGACTCACATGGCCCAACTGGATCAAAACTCATTCCCAACTTGGCCTTTAGAAATTTCTTAACTCTGCTGCCCAGTGACAGAAAGTCAGGTGAGGACTGTACAGTTTCAATTATCCCTTCATCATATCATGGTTTGGGACAGGATTAAGTGATGGTGGTGCTGATAGTTGGAATTTGGAAACCGTGAGCATGCTTCAGTGTCAGTTGTTTGTGGGGGCTTGAGAGTCGACATTAACTGTACAGTTCTTACATAAGTCAAGGGTAGATGGTGTTAAAGAAATATTAGTTGAGCCTAAGATATGGATCTTCATGAATGCCCCATAACTAGTTCCAAACTAATCTGTCATATCCATACCAACTCCACCTCACCTCCGCTCCACTCCACCACCGCTCCAGTCCACCTCTGGTCCGTCCTCCCCTCGCACCTCCGCTATACCCTCCGGTTCACCTCCGGTTCACCTCCGCCTCCGATCTCTGGTACCTTCTCCGGTACCTCTTATCCTCATCCTACACATTTATTAATATTTCTATCTACCCAATATTACTACGGACCTCCTAGGACCTCCGCCCACTCTGCAAAGGTTTTCCCACTCTCTAGTAGCTGTCGCTAATTCCACCCTTCACCTACCCACTCCACAACGCTTGATAAGGCAATTCTCTCACAAGCTCGCTGACCCGGCAAGTGGGTAAGTCCCCCTTGGGTTTTCCCCTTTGTTCCCCTTTGTCTTCTATTATGTATATAAGTCCTGTACTGTAGTTGATGGCACCTCAGTGCAAAATTGATGACTAGACTCCCCCCAGAGTTCGCACCCTCTTGTTCTGAAGTTAAGGACCAGACTCCTAAAGCGTTACCGAACATAGGCACAGCACTCCTCTCCGAGTCGCCGAGGCCACGGTCCTTCTGCCCGTTCTCTACCTCTGGCCTCCTTCCGGGGAAAGGTCCAGAAACACTGCCCTCCTCACCGTGTATCTGACATAATCCTAAACTGCAAAAACTATTGAGGCATAACTGCACCCACACATGATGGAGTTGCGTTCGAGTTGTGCCTTAGTTTTGCTCCAGATTTGCCTTTGTGAACCCCCCTAATAACTAATGATCCCAGTTGTTCTGAGGACAGCCCAGTATAATATATGTATGTCAAGATCGGCGTTCTTCCAAATGCCGAAGGGAATTCCTCACGCTTTTGCAATGCTAGCCTTCAAACATTACTAGTCCTGTTACAACAGCACACCAATGAGGACTCTTAAGTTAGAAGAATTGCATATGTACATCACACGAGTAACTGCAGACACATTAATGTGAATTGAGTGGCTAGCCCCGGTCTTGGGCATACATGTTACAGGTATGGGTTCCAGGGAACCCAACCTGAGCCGTTCTGCTCACGGACGGAGGTGGCTGCATAGCCATTGAGGGGAGAGCAGGAGATCCGAGGCCAGGTGGGCTAATGGTAACTTGGCACTCCGAGGAGTGTACCGGCAGCGGGTATAGTGGGGGCTCCTTGAGGGAGCCACCTAACAGTTGGCTAGTGGTGACTTGGTGCTCATGTGAGCATACCAGTAGCATGGGTAGTTGGCACTCCTTGAGGGAGTAGCCCAGTGGTCGACTATCGGTTACTTGGCACTCAGGGGAGTGTACCGGTAGCGGGATTTGTTGGGACAGGCAGGTTGGTTGACCAGTGCACAGTAGTGAGTGACCGTGGGAATTTGGGCCCGCAGGTACGTGGCCAGGCATCCTGGGGCTGCCTGAGTCACTTCTCCCTCCCAAGAAGGGAGGAAGGGTTGTAGGACCCAGTAGGGTACTACAGGAAGGGTAGGAATGGGAGCTCAACCACCCAGTGGGGGGGTGGGAGCAGGAAGGGTGAGGTCTGGTGTCTGAGCACTCACCGGGCCATTGAGGTTTTCTCACAGATTGTAAGAATATCGATGTAGACATCGATATGGACCAAGTCAGATGTTACAGAGAAGGTTTACAGTGGTGGCACAATGGTGTGGCAGTTACAATCATGGTACAAGGTTTTGTGGGTTATGTATTCGATAAGGAAAGACATTTTTTGGCATCTGCCTTACACATCATATGACTTCTAACTATCTAATATAAAAATCACAATGGTCAAGGGAAGTCCCTTGAAACTCAACAAATTCCCCAGCCAGCACCAAAACCCAGTGGGAAAGCTTGGCATGGGGTTTGACAATGAAATAAAGGTGAAGGGACCAAAGGCTTGATTGTTCATAGTCACGGACCATAAGATTCTAGGTCCATTCCTATAACAATACATGCTTAGAGAGCTAAGAAAGAAATCCATTACTTCCTCGGACGTTGTAACGGGTCAATCGCCTTGACTCGAGACAGAGAAGAGGGGGAGGGTGGTAGTGTGCATGGGTTAGGTTCGTGGGGCCGGGTTTTGGTCCGTGGGCGCTACTGAGTCTGCAAAAACCTCAAACAAACACTCACCTACATCTCTCTTGGACGTCAAGGCTGAGTATTATGATGTGAGGGGTCTTAGACTTGAGCAACTAGCTCAGAGGGGGCGTTAGGGTCGTGGATGGCATCTTTGCCACTTGGATGTAACTTCTGCTTGTCCCTTCATGGGTCTATTCAATACTAACTTGTTATGTACAAGCTGTTATCTAGTTTATATATGTTTGAAATGGAATGAATGGCATGGGGGAATGTAAACGGGCTGTTAGGCAACCGTAAATGATGAATATCCAATTGGGAACAAAGAAACAATAAAAGAAAAATGAATGAATGGGGAATATGTGATAACAGGTCCGAAATGGAAATTGTGAAAGTTAACTCCGCAACACTTCGCCACAGCGCCCGCCTATCCTCCCGTCAGCAACCTCCTCGTCTCCAGCTTTCCAACGAGCCCCTATTCATCCCATTTGGTGCAGTACTTCTTGAGATGTGGCCATTGACAGGTGCTGTCAAGACCACGTGAGAGTATACTCCATGCTGAACCATCTGGGTATGGGATTGCCATTCTGGGAAATGCTCTGGGGGTGAAGAAGGGTGGTAGAGCATCACTATCAGGTGGAAAAACGGCTGGGTTGTGAGTGTGGGTATGGAGGTTTGGAGAGGGGGTGAAACTGGTGGCGTGGTTGGGCATGGGAATTTTGCTTGGGGTTGTCAGGAATGATGGGGAAAATATGGAAAAATAAGGAGTGAGTGTATGGAGTGTTGGATAGTGATAGAATGAGCATTGGGAGTGTCAGCAGGTATGTAGTGGGTGTTTGTGGCCAAATTCTGCAGAATCCAACTTTTTGCGGTACACAGAGTTGTCCCCACAACAACGTTGTAGGCGGGAATCTCCACTACCATACAAACAAGCCCAGAAATCATGATTCTGACACCCTGACGAACACCCTGTACCCGATGCACCTTATACACGGTCCCAGATACCCTTTCTACCATTTCCCTATTTTTCCTGATTTTTCCGATGCATTTCCAGCCCTACAGTCAAGATTCCCACGCCTGTCAATCTAGCAGCCACCCAATTCCAGGCATATCTCAAGAACCACTGGATGGATTTGGATGAAATTAGTACCATTGGAAAGCTACGAGCGAGGAGAGTCCATTCAGGCGGCGGGAGAAGGTTGTTGGATGCCCGATTAGGAGGGACACTATTTCCATCATTCAGTTTATTGTTTCTGATATTGTTTTCATTGCTTTTATTTGTATTTCCTTTCCATCACTTTCTTTGCTATTCTGTGTCGCCATAGAGGCGTATTTCTATTCTTCCCCTTTGCCCTGAAATTCCTCACTTATAGCGCCCATTTTCATGTATTTACAAAGAGGACTCCCCCGATGAGAAGGGACATCCCACCAAGAAGTTTAGTTGTTTGACCAGTCTAGTGATGCCAGAGCGCGACCAGTACATTGATACAGTATCTCTGACTCCTGACAATAGTCCAGAGTGACCAGGAGTGAGTACTTATTTTGTGAGATTTTATTGATTGTTGTCAGTAGCACCCGGACCACGGCACAGTATCGGCACTGTTGCCACCATCCATCCATTCCCTCCTTCCAACCCAATTCAGACTCTACCCTCAGGTCCCTACTCTCTTTGCCTGGGCAGCTCTTTTGCCTGGTTACAATGTCAGAGGTTCACAGGGAAGATTCTGGTTGTCCAACGTTATTTGAAGAATGAAAAGAAGATCTTCCTCACAAAGTCAGTCACAGATGCGCTGCCCTCCAACACATTATGAAGATGGTCAGACAAAGTGCCATCCATCCATCTCCACTTATGATCTCCTTTAATAAACTCCAAAGCGAACTCTGTGATCGTGTAGATTGGCATCTGAGGATGACCTGCAGGTACATGTGGCTGACAAGACCAGATCTAGCTGAGTGACGAAAACCATAAAGGGATGGAGGACGCTCACCAAAATACTGGCATCAACAATGTGGAGCTTTTGTCAGGGACGTGTCCGGGGTCGAGGCGGTCTGGGCGTAGCGTCTGGCGCTGAGGACCTCATGGGGGTGGATCGGGCGTGCATACTGGTGGGCCCGATGTGGGACAGTGGTCCCTGGCCACTTAGACTGAAGTGGGAATGTTGAGAAGAAGGTTACTTCTTTGGTTCCCACCCCAGGTGTGTTTATATACATGCAGCTTGGGTCACATGAGGTCTGCCATGTCACCCTGCATACAGCTGCAGTCACCCGGGTGTCCCCGTGGGGGATCCCAAGGGCATATGCTGCATGTGCATGCACTAGGTTGCACCCTAGAGCCATCTGGGGCATCCGGGGCTGGGCATGTCATGTGCACTGTAGGAGAAATAATATTCGAAGAATAAAACAATGATGTATCAGAATAGTCAACAATCAGGTGACAAGTTCAAATGTTTAACAGATCTCATGATCTTTATGAGACTGGACGGTGTAGGCGGGCACAGCCGGTACCACACAAACGAGCCGATTATCGCGATTCTACCACCCACGTCAAGCATTCCACTTCCGAAACACATCTACCACTGTTCCAGATACCCCTTCCATGTTTCCCATATTTTTTCCGATTTTTTTCAAGCCATTCCTGACCACGGACAATCATCAGTTTCCAAATTGGGTAACTGTCACCTGCATATTCCGCCGCTTCCTCCATATCTCCATCAATTCTCCACCGATCCGGACGAATTTGGTATCGTTGGAAAGCCCTTGTCAACACGAGTCGAACAGTGTTACGAGTGACGCATTTGGTTCAGCGGTTGAGGCGATCGCCATGGTTCTTTATTTCCTTAACAACATCAATATTGCTTTGATATTGCTTTTTTCTTAAGTGTTCCTTGTGGATCTGTTGCCATCCTAAACCCATCGGATCATTCGGATTTCCATGCATACCTTTTTCATATTTATAACTGCCTCTTCCCTGTATTTACAAAGAGGACTCCCCCCAACAGAGAGAGGTGCTCCCCAACAGACATGAAGTTTTAGCAGACGTTACCAGTGCCCAGAGCGGCGAATACGAAGCCAAAGAGGCTCAAGACATAGTGCAGGGACAGAGTTCCCATTAGTTTGATTATCAGTGAGATTTACGAGATTTATCATTTTTATCACATCGCACCCGGACCATTCCCCCCCCCCTCCTCTTCATCCGAACCTCCCCTGAGCACTACCAACTCCGTGGCCCCCTCTCTTTCTTGTTAGGGTGGTAGATCCCTTGCCCCCTTACAACGGACATTAGAAGATCATTATAATTATCCACACCCATGTAGCATGAGATTTAAGTTACTTCAAGCATGCCTAGAACCTGGCATAGGTGTAGGAAAATATAATATTCAAAGAATATATCCCTACAATAAGAAAATAGCATATAGACAGCAGAATAAGAGGGAACATTGGGAAAGAAATGTGAATATCTCGGGAACCAGTAAACTTTTGACTGTAATCTTTTTACCATCTAAAAGGACTGTTTCTTGACTTTATCCAAGGTTTTGTTTCATTCTAAAAGCTTCAAAACTGACGGAGATATCGCTCAAACGGCGAAACACCTTATAATTCATATATATTTAATTGCTAATTCTTACAAAAAGTAATGTGACTCGAGGGAAATATAT
Organism: Cantharellus anzutake; assembly: GCF_015039405.1. NCBI lineage: Eukaryota > Fungi > Basidiomycota > Agaricomycetes > Cantharellales > Hydnaceae > Cantharellus > Cantharellus anzutake. The sequence continues at coordinate 129,049 of NW_024066981.1, forward strand.
TGACGCCCGGAAGTCTGGCGGACCGAGCACCATATGGCAGAGTATCCCCCGGCGCAGACGGATAGTTTTCGATCGCATCAGAAGAGGAGAAAATGCTAAAAAACCGGATCTTGTATATTTTCCCATGATTCATCAAAACTTTTTGATTTTAAGCTCAAATAAATCGGAACAAAGGAATGATTGATGATCTGGATCTCGGATCATAAGCATAAAGTGATTCAGAAGTCTGCGGATCAGTTAATTAATTGGGAAAGCTCTAGAACATTAGTAATGATGTGGCTTCACAAAAAAGGGGTGAATTAGAGAACAGTCTAGAAAGTTCCTTTATAGCCAAGTCATTTCTAAAGATAACAAAAGACAAAGAACTGAATTACTTATTGCTGAGTCGTGTCCTAAGTCCATTATTAAGCTTACACAGCCCAAGCCCCTATATCATTCTAGAACTATCTATAATACAAATGTAGCACATGTAACTAGTGTGAGGTGTGGGAGTAGAGAGGCCTCTGAAAAGCATAAAAGGCCACCACTTCTGCCCTCTCTCAAACCTCAGGTAGAAATATAAGTTTAATTCTCCTCACCAGTGGTTGGTTCGTTTGCTCCAAAAGATAAAAGCAAATATTAGTAGTTAGCTAATATAAAACTAACACGTCACTCTAAGCGTGAGTTAGGGTCAGTTAGACACAGCTGAACAAAAGTGTCATAGTGAGAATTAGTGAGAATTTGGTGGAGGGACTTCTTAATTGAATAATCTCTCAGTAATATCTGGTTATCACACCACAGGAGAAAAGTGAGCGATCCTGAACCTGCTAGATAACTAGCATGCACTCTAAGCAATAGAAAGAGCAGTTTGGTCACTCCTGTATTGAGTAACATTTATTACGGAATTATTTTATTAGTAGTTTTTCTTCAGTAAATTATCAGGAAAATCATGTCCTACTGAAAAGTGGTATATCTAGGTGTAATATTGACTAGAAATTATAGTAAAGTCAATATAAAATTTTATCCATAGACGATCTATATGTCAGGTGAGATCGTTAGGGGGTGTTTATTGTTGTTTAGGCAGTGAACAATTATATATTTGGCAACCAAAACACAGTCAGTATGCAAATCAGCACAAACTCTAATATCATTATTGGATGTAGGAAACTGGTTACATAAGGTGATCCAGCTCCACTCCTTCAGCGTGTTGTGGGCAGGTCAATAGTACATAGATACAAAGGAAGTTGTCTGTGTAAAATAGAAATAGGAATAGAAATAGAAACAGAATGTCACGACCCGGCGTTCCCCAGGGTCAGACAACCTCCTCCCCGACCTTCTCCCATGCTCGAACACTCCCCGCACACTCCGCTTGCCACCCATCGCCGTCTAACCACTTCCCGCCACCTCTCCACGACCCCTCTCCTAGTTGTCATTGAACAACCTAGTGGCACAGAGCGCTGCGACCTTTTGTCCCATGTTTCGCCGCACCTTGTTATCTCGCGGTGAAGGTCACGCTTGACCTTCACTGTCTTAAACATGTGCTTCTTGTTTGTTTTCCTTCTTCTTTTCTCCACCCGCAATCTCCGCGAGATCTGGCGACTCATTCCCTATTCAGTTCCCTAGCACTTATATACAGCTTGTAACTAATGCTTGTACTGTAGTTCAAAATCAACTAGACATTCACCCCTAAGCTTACTTCTGTTCCCCATAAGACCTCCGACCTTCTGAAGTATCGGGACCGCATCGAGAACGAGGTGCAACGCTCCTCCTCGAGTCGTTGAAGCCGAAATCCCGGCTCACTTGCCTAAGTAGCCTCAGCCTCGAGATCGGTGGGGTTATCCCTCGCTAAAGCTCGGTCATGTGTAGGACGCCTGTACCACTAGCAGGCAAACATTCGGTCACCTACAGCTACCATCGGCGAAGATTCGCATGGTTCTGACACAGAAATAGAAGAGAGGTAGAAAGGAGGAAGTACAGGAAAGAAGGACACAGGATGAGAGAAGGGGAGGTACCGGGTGAGGTGGACCTGGGTGGGCCTGGGTGGAGGTGGGTTGGGCAGGTGTGCCCTGACACACATATGCTATTGCCTTTCACATCACTCCCAACGATTTCGCACAAACCGAGCCAAAGCAGAACCGAAGAAGTAACCTTCTTCTCATTTTCTGCTTCAGGCAAGTACTCTAACTTAGTTTAGCCCTTCATCTTAATAACAATACATTTTCTGCTTCAGCCTAAGAAGCCACAGAGGGATGTGAGCCTGAGAGAGGGCTATTCACTATACCACCCTGCTACTCCGCCGCTGTAGGCGGGATAATCGCCCATGCGCAGAGCCGGCTCGGATACCTGATTTCACGACTATAAAACCACTTCCATTCACACAACAACCCGATACAAATTCGACATCTAAAAATAGTCCTAATTCTTACGATTCCGACGGTACCAAGAACATCCCAAACGGTGGAGAATTGACAGAGTTCTATGTTGGGCAAGTTAGGCACGGGCATGTGTGGGCATGGGAATCTCAAGCGGCAACCCAGAATTCCTGCCTCACTCATTCCCACGGCATCTAATAAATTGGTAAAAATGCTCATTGGCTGCGTAAGAGTTATCTCCGGCTTCATTTCCAATTTTGGCCTTTAATTCCGTAAATCCGTTGAGATACCGCTTATTTTCTTATATTTTCATATTTTTGCATCATTTTAGTTATTGATCAAAATTCTTTTATTGATACTATTACCCTTTTTTATTATTTCGCCTAATAAGGTATGCAGGTGCCATATGGTACCAATATTTCCCATCAATTATTCTAAAAATAATTGTTCCTTATATCCTGTACATACCGGATTCTGGAAGAGAAGTTCTCCCCTCCCCCAATTTTCTCTAAGGTGCTAGGATGCGCTAGAGAGGGTGTGAGTGAGTGGAATTCCAACAGTAGGAATAAGGGCAGTGATCTAGCTCACAACGAGTGAGTAGTGGACACTGAGCCCGGACCTTGCGGAAATCCCGGAGAACCCACCACGGAGTTAAGGATCGAGTTAAGTCAAGAAGTAGGAGTTTTGGAGAGTTTGGCCCCATGAGCTTAGTCGGCATAGAGAGCTGCTAGCCCTCTTGCACTGCCACCCAAGCTGCTAGTGCCAGGCACTACACTGCCACCCCCACCTCTCCTGTGCCATCCCTGACGGCTTGCCCTTGATTCAGTCATCAGCAATTCAATTGAACGAGAGCGCATGATTGCCAAGGATCCATTTGCAGCTGCTAAATTCTTCCATCTCATGATCAACACAATGTTGAAAACATTGTTGGGCATCAATGTGAGGGCAAACAGTATCCACTGGACTTGTGGTATCTTGGGTTGGATTGAGGCCTATGTTGGGTTGGTAGAGGTGCAGAATTGAGGAACCCTTCACCTTCACATGATTTTGTGGCTACAGAATGCACCAAGTGCTGATGAGCTGTGATCAAAATTCTCGTCACCTGAGTTCCGTGAAACAGTGAGGATGTACATTAATGTCAATATCCACACCCATTTACCCAGCCTGGACGAGCAAGGAATCAAAGCGATGGAGCCCAAGAAAGATGCAGGATTCTGCCGGCCACCACACCCTGATGAACCCCACTTCGATGTGAAATTTGGATCCCTAGAACGATGTCTGATGAGGTCTAACCAAATACACTCATGCAAAAAGCATCGGTGTCTTTGTCAGGATTGGACAACTGGGGAGTGGAGATGCAAGCGATGCACACCTTTTCCACTGTGCAATACAGATAAGGTGGAGGAAAATGGTGAATAGTATCCTCAGCGAAGCTATGGATTCGTGAACAATTATAATCCAAATCTCCTTGTGTACCTTCATTGCAACCACGATATCAAGCTACTGATGAACGGCAAGGATACAAAGAATGTCTGTTGGTATATTACCAAGTATGCGATGAAAGCACAATCAAAGATGTCAAATTTGTCTGCATTGCTGGCTCAAAGACTTCAATATCATCTTGGGGATAGCCAGTATATTGAAAGTGTTTGAGAGAGGAATCGTCTCTTGGTGTTTTGTTGTTTCATGACACTCAATCACAATGTTGAGCAGTCTGGGCCACAAGTGATCAGTTATCTAATGGGATGGGGTGATTCATTCAAATCTCGCCACTATGTACCGCTTTACTGGACAACTTTCTTACATCATCTTGAACAAGAATACCCGGCATTAAAAAAATCATCCAGGTATGAGTTGCCAAAGGTTTTGGGAACATACAATAATCTAACACGTACCATCAGAATGATGGGTGACCAGTCAGTGAATAATAATGCAGGATGGAGCATCCCACAGGCAGCACTCCCTGGTGGTGAGGTGGAAGCTAGTGATACAATCACTGAAGCACCACAGAACAAGATAGAGGTAATGCATATATTTGAGAGGGTTCATCTGGTAATGATGGCTCAATTCTCAGGATGAGACAAGTACGGAGCTTTTGAATATTGATACCAGACCAAATGGAACTCTGATTGTGAGATCGCAATTTGAGGGTTATTCCCTCCAAGGGCATGAACTCAAGGATATGTCGCTACTGGCATTCATTACTGACATGTATGAAATGAACACTTGTCAAGATAGAAGGAGGAAAGGACATACAGACAATACTTCTGGAATGGCATCAAAATGTGGTCATCCTGCAAACTTTAGGAGTCAATACTTGGACTCGCACCAAAGCCATGATACAAAAATTAGGGTCATTTGTTCTTCTGGGCATCAAACTATAGTGATCATTATTGGGAAATGGTTCCCTTGGGGCAATGATCTAGATTCCACTGACAGCCATCATGCCTCAATGCTCTGTCTCCTCAAGCCCTGGAGGGGACTGTCAATGTTGAAGTCACAAGGAGAGACATGGACATCAGCATATGAAAATTTCCTGAATTTGGAGGGATCACACCGTCATCTGGCAGTTGTCAGGGTACAACCGGGTCTGGACTGTTTACTCATGACTGATGACACATCAACTCCAGACCAGCACTGCCCCTGGACTGACACGGACATGTAATATATTCCCTCTTGTAAAGCAGCCCCACATTGCCGAGTACCCTGACCTTATCATTTCCTGAGTAGCAAGCAGGGAGGGTAACTTTCTTCTCTCATTTTCCCCCTTGCTGCTCAGCTGGAATCTCCATCACAACCCGCTCTATCGGGTTCCCCCATTGAAACCGACCCTCTCCCTTTCGGTCTCAGCTCCAGTGAGAGCTCCGGATTCCTTGACCTAGAGACCGAGCAGCTTGGTACTCTGACAGCAGCCATAATTGGAAATGCGCAGTTCTATTATGACTGCAAGGATGCCGCAACGCACCAAAAAGCAAACAGTGTCTACTCTGGCTCCCAACTGGATGTGGATCATAGTGATGAGGAAGTGGAGGAAGTGGAGGGTGGAGGGGCTGAGAAAGGGGATTCAGACTGGTCCAAAGCCAGCCTGGAGAAGATCCTGAGAGATAGAAGCAGGATGTGCGAAGTCCTTCATGGTGAACACACTGTCAAATGCATGAAATCAGCACATATTTTCAATTCAGCAAGTACATGGCAAGCAGATGTTCTCCCATCATCGATCACTTGCTGGGACATCGAGAAACTTGCATCATAGAAGGATGCGATGAAATTCGTAAATGTGGACATCATTGAAAACATCAGTGGAGACTCTGGGAAACATTCTGGCAGAGTCAATGCACTCACTTCAAGTGAGGTTGCCAATACTAGTGGTGGAGGGGTTGTAGTGATGGCTATGCTGGATCCATTCCAACCATCCATTGCCGTTGACACATCCCATCTTAACACAGACCAAAAGCACACATTCAATATCATGTCAACCCATGCAGCAAATATTATGCAGGGGGGAGGCAGACAACTGTTGATGCTGTTACTGGGTGAGGGGGGTACAGGGAAATCAGTTGTGATAAGCATGCTCACCTTGTTCTTTGAGACACATGGAAAAGCGAGTATGTTGGCGAAGGGGGCATATACCAGCATCGCAGCCTGTCATATTGGGGGTCACACACTACACACATTGGTTAGCATGCCTCAGAGTGACCAGCTTCCAATGCAGAGCAACTTCGAAATCAATCAAAGTGGTGGTTGACCCGGCAATATCTCATCATTGATGAATGCTCAATGATTTCCCAAAGCTTCCTTGCAAGGCTATCAACTATCCTTGGTCTGATCATGACAGAAGTAAAGTGTAAGGGATGGACAGGGATGGGATGATGCACGCTTTGTGCGCATTTCATTTATTCTTTAATATTCTTCATAATAAACAATGTAAAACAACTGTATATATATAGTGTCCGGGGTCGGGGAAAGGAGCTTTGCTCTTCTCCTCCCCCCCTGTTGAATACTAGCTCCATACAGTCTAAGTTATCGACAGCCTGAGGATTGAGGAGTCACCAAGGCTGGCACCCCAACTGGCCTTACATAAAGGGAGAACAACAGGAACAGCCATTCGGTGCCCTGAATGGGATTCTTTGCAGAGACTTTCATCAGTTCCCTGTCAGGGCACACCTGCCTGACCCAGCTCCACCCAGCCCAACCTGACCCGGTACCCTGCTGTCCACCCCTCCTCACCTCCTCCCCCTTTTCCTTCCTCTCTCCTCATTCATGCTTCCTCACTTTCCCCCTATCTTACTTCTTCTTTATTTTATCTTTATTCTACACAGACGACCTTCTTTGTATCAATGTACCATTGACCCATCTGCAGCGCTGAAGGAGAGAACGAAGGAAGGTCAGTTGGGAGGTTCAAATGAGACCACCACCAAGCTGTTCCCTGGTTCTTTAGTTAGGATGGGGAAGTGTACTAGTATTATTTGTTGTAAATATAGTACCAATCCGAGTGTTTTGGCTAATTCTATTTTTATGGGTTAGTCTAAAGTTTCTGGGAATTGACTTACAGATAAACCGAGCCCTGCGGAGCTGTTATTTTATTGAAATTTCTTAATTTGTCTAGGTGTAATTCTGTGTAGCGTTGTTTAATTTGGAATTTAACTTGAATTAAATCTTCTACTTGGTGAAGTTTCAAAGATTCTACTCAGTTAATGGATTTGGATTGTGTCTGGAGTGTCCCTTGAGTTTGTTTTATTTTTGTCTTATTTTATTGCTTGTTTTAACAGTAGCAAAATAACTGTTTTGTGTTTACACTTTGAAATCTGGAGTGTTAACCAGCTCTCCTGTTGAAATATCTACTTAATATTTCTCTCCTTAATTGCTGCCTTTTACTACAGTGGCAATCTTAACTGTATATCACTTTTTCGCACTGGAGTGACAACCAGAAATGCTTGAGAAAAATAATACTCTATTTTCTTACTTCTCTAAGGGGGGCAAAAAGTCGCAGAAAGGGTCTCCCTTTTATACTTCTTGGGTCGCCTTCCTTTTTCACGCTCTACCTTGTATTTACAGGATTTATTTACAGTGTATTTTTCTCAAACTGAATAAAAAATGAAATTTTCATGCTATAGTTCTACTGTGGTCAGACTGCGCCTAGAATCCTTATTGTCCTTCCTTGCCTAAGCTATTTTAATGGTTAATTAGAACTTGACTGCACTGCATTTGTCGCAGTTTCCTATTTCAAATTCCTCATATTTACCATTAAATTCGCTATGACTCGGTGATTCTGAATTCAAACTTCGCATTACTATGTATACGGCTGCGCTGAGACCTTCAGCTGATTTATTCCATTTTTATTCAGTGACATTTAGTTAAAATGAGACTTGAAATGGTAAATGAGTGAATTATTCAGGTTTAAAACCAAAAGAAAAAGTTGCTAGTAGTCAAGAATTACTCAAACGAATGTATTATAGCTCTCCACTTCATTAGAATATTGTTCCCTAAAATTCCCGCCATGGTCCATCGTAGTTTAGTGGATTTCATGGATTTCGTTCATCTTCCTTGATTCCCCTTTGTATTATCACATCCTAATCCTCCATATGTGTTGTTCGTTGTTATAGTAGGTCATCCTCGAAGATATCATATTTTTATGTATTTTATTTAAGGCTCTGGACCTCTTGAAGCTGTTTTCCCACGCATTTTCAGGTTTCTAACTTCATGTCCTAGTATCTCATTCATTTCTGGATGGTTTCTCACGTTCTTGGTATCATAAATTTTCATTTATTCCCACCTTTCCAATGGTACTAAAGTTGTGTTCTATTTCCTGGTATTCGTCGAGTTAGCAAAAGTTTGCATGTGCATTCGGTAATCACGTGTGTCGTTCGCATAGTCGTTCATATGTGGGCACTGTTTCTGTTTAATTGTTCGGAATTTATGATATGCACGGATGTTTATATCTTTCATATGGGCTTCTGTGATTTATCTCAGATTTTTCCCTCATGATCTAAGGTTGTTTTGCACTTTCCATGCTTTGTTTTGACCGGGCTCTTCCTTATTTGGATGGAAATTGGTCTTCGCGATCTGCCGAAGTGTGGATCTCGGTTCCGACGGCCGGTTCCCTTCGCATTGCCACCCTCACGTGTCATTAAACATGATGCGGATTTCTATATTCCCGTCATGGGTATAACTTCACAACAACTGGACCATTTGGGCTGAAAATTTGCATAACTATATTTCCCTATTTTTCATAATTTCCGTGTAAATTTCATTGTATGTTGTAATTATGGATCCTACGCAAACATCGTCTTTTCCCTGAGCTCAGACTTTGGATGTCGCTATTCCCGTTATTGGATATCTCATTGATGCATGATCCTTTTATTATGAAAATTTGGGTGGATTAAGATTAGATCCCTTCCTTTCTAATGGGCCATCAAGCTCGTCTCGGTCGTTACTGGTTAGTCTTCGCGCTTGCTTTTTAAATGTTGTCCTCATTTTGCAGGAGTTTTAGTCATATCTCCATCGTTTATGGGTAGTTTTCCCTGTAATTACTTTCATTGGGTCCGTTTGGGGGACATCTTCATTTCCTATTATAAACACGACTTTGAATTTTGCATTAGTTCCTGAGGAATCCTTGTTCCGTGGTACTTCCATCCTTGGCTATGTGTGCAGATGTGGGAAAGTAGTTTCCGTGGAGGTTCTCTGATTGTTTCTATAGTCAAATCTTGGTCGATTGTCCTAATTCTTTCTTTAATATTTGGTATAAATTCCCCCGAGAATTCCGTCTTGTTGATGCTAAGCTTGAAGTATTTTTGCTAATTTTCTTTCTTTCAATTTATCGCGTATAGTCATAATAATTTGTAAAAATTCGTAAAAATTCATTAAAATTCAGGTCCTTCTATTTTCTCATATCTACTTGTCGTATGGGGTTTTGTGATTTATCTGGCATATTTCCATAATGGGTTTCCATAGTGTGACCGTTATTTCTCCTACAGCGCACCCACCATACACCTGGCCTGGGCACCTCAGGCGACTTCCTGCTGTGCCCAGTACGTGTGCCTGCACCAGATGCCCTCAGGATCTCCCATGGAGACACCCGGGTGGTTATGGCTGTGTGCGAGGGTGATGCGGCACCTGTCATGTGATCTAAGCCACATGTATATAAACGAACCTGAAGTGGGAACCGAAGAAGTAGCCTTCTTCTCAACTTTCCACTTCAGTCTAAGTGGCCAGGGACCACTGTCCCACATCGGGCCTGTCAGTATGCACGTGTAAGGGATTAACCTTACTTCACTATAATTCCGATTATAGTGATATTTATATTATGTTGCATTGCTATAATTCCCATTATAGTGATGCTGTTCTTTCTTTATTTATTTGTGCCGAGATATGTAAATTACATATATATACCTCAAAGTAGTTGTAAAGGCCTGGTAGCCTTTTACCTCTACCCCATTGAATATACAGCACATTTAAGCTTATATTTAGATGGACTAACTGAGGCCTGAGGCGAATGGGGGAACGGAACATTACCATCCCCAAATAAGTAAGCAACCTTTCAGCACACCTGATCCACCCCCTGCCAGGCTCTTGGCCCCAGACACTACACCTGGGCTCCCTCGGCCCCAGACGAGTCCCTGACATTCCCCCCTGTGATGGGAGGCCCACAGGCAACACTATACTGGCCCTCAGGAGCTGGCGATAATCGCAAAGAGGCACTGGGATCAGTACTATATCAGAAATTTGATACCGTCATCATCCTGAAGGAGCAGATGTGAGTCACTGATGAAAAATGGATCAACTTACTTCGCCATGCATGTCATGGAATGTGTACACAAGAACACATTGACATGTTGAAGGCACTAGTGCTTTCATCGAAGGCATGTCCACATACAGATTTTAACAGTCCTCCATGGAGCCGTGCTAGCCTGGTCACACTGTGCCATGGGGTACAGGTGGAATGGAACAAGGCAGCAATGGAGGAACACTGCCAACAAGTGAAGGTGCCACTTTTCATATGTGGAGCAGAGGATTCAATCAAGGGCAGGCCACTGGGACTCACAGAAAGGTGGGCATATGCCATGCAGCCCAGCAACAAGGGGGAGAAGAAGAACGATGGATCAAAACTTCCAGAGGAAATTGAAATCATGATAGGAGCGAAAGTAATGGTCACCATGAACATTGACACTGACAGGAACATTGTGAATGGCTCATGAGGAGAGGTAGTGGAGATCATGTTGAATGCGAACAAACAAACCCCACCAGACAACATGGTCCGAGTGAAGCTACAGCACTTACCTGCTTGTGTGCTGGTTAAGCTAGACCATAAGAGCAAAAAGCAGGTAGGCAATTTAGATTATGGAGTAGTTCCAATTTTTCCAGAGGAACGAACTTACCAGATCACAATGAAGGATTGCAAAACAAAGTCGGTGAAGTGACAACAGCTACCCATGACAGGGGCATATGGCTTTACAGATTACTGAGCACAAGGTCAGACAATCCGACATGTAGTGATCGATCTTGCACCCCCACCAATAGGAGGATCGATGCCATTTAATGCTTATGTTGCATTATCTCGGAGCTCCGGACGTGATATGAAAGGTTGGAGAAAGTGAGCAAAGCAACACATAGGAGGTGGGATATCAATTGATGATGCTGTTGTTGTTCACAATTTATGACAAATTACATATGTTTATTTCGGAGGATTCGGAGGAGCAGGAGCACAAAGCACACATGGTCCAAAGAAACCAATATCAACATGTGGGAAAGTAAAAGTTCCCACAAATTGTGTATGCAAAAGAGACCTTACAAGCAAGGTAATGTTGTGGAGATATTTTGGCCAAGTTGTGAGCATAGCATCTGAGTGATTCAACCCAAACAAAAGCTGCAACCGGATGCGAGAAGCCTAGTCACAAGCAAGGTCAAGGCTGCACAGCAGCCACTTCTAGTGGGAAATAGCACGGAAATCCGGCTGTCCCCACGATTTCCGCGGCACTTCTGGTTTAAACGCAGTGAATAGTATACCCTAATAGTCAATGGGAAGAGAGAACCACAGGGTGGGAAAAGTAAAGTTCCCATGAATTGTGGACCCGGAAAGTGACCTTGCAAGCAAGGTAACCGTAACAGGACTCTGAAAGATGTCACTATTAGAAGAACAGTGTACGTACATCACATGAGTAACTGCAGACACATTGATGTGAATCGAGTGGTGCATACACATTTAGAGAGCGAGAAAAGAAAGAAATGCAATATTACTTCCCCGAACGCCAGAGGCTCACGTAGAAGATTCTGGTTGTCCAACATTATTTGAAGAAGATCCTCCTCACAAAGTCAGTAACAGATGCGCTGGCCTCGAACACATTACGAAGCTGGTCGGACAAAGTGCCGTCCATCCATCTCCACTTGTGATCTCCTTTAATAAACTCCGAAGCGAACTCTGCGATTGCGTAGATTGGCATCTGAGGATGACCCGCAGGTACATGCGGCTAACAAGACCAGATCCAGCTAAGCGACGACGACGACGAAAAATCATAAAGGGATGCTCACCAAAATACTGGCATCGACAACGCGTAGCTTCCTGATACCCTTCACGGTTAAATCGGGGTTGACAACCCCCTTGGTGCTGCCCCTGGCCGAAATGGAAAGAGTAGCTGATAATTTAATAAGTCACAAAATTAACCCTTCACTATCCTAACAATCAGCACGTACAAGCAGGATGCGCGAAGGCGACTGCGATGTGAAAGCAAGTGTCAGCCGTGCAAGATCACAACCACCTGCCATCGCACACGTACTAGCATTGTTGCGAATATACTTTTCGATTTGTTCGTCTGTTTGTGCCTTGGCTGATTCACCATACTCTCCCAAGACGTAGCCCTTGAAAACGGGTGCAGTCACGAAGTTTCGCGCACGCTTGAGGGCTATAAAACGAATATACGCTCAGTCTCGGGCACGGCCTTCTGCTGAGATTGTTGAGAGGTGAACTTGCCAGTCTTAATAATGTGGATATCAAGGTCCTTTGTAAGGAGTGCAAGATCGATCAAGGGTGCGTCAAAAGGATTGCTTGAGTTCAGTTTCACACTTCCCCTAGCGCTGGGAGTCAAGAGGAGTGTCGAAATAGCCATGAAACTTTTCCCTGGAGGGGTTGGAACGCTTGTGCTGAAAAATCCATCATCCGTGAGAAATTCATATTGTGGTGAGTGTGGACCCGGGGAATCATCAACGACGCCAGGTTTCGACCAGATGGGATCATCAGAAGGCAAACGGAAGAACCCAATGCTTTGGCTGATCGTGTTGGATAGACGACCTAGGATGGAACAGTTCAGCGCCGCAGCACTCGGGGACAGCATGATGCGGATGGTTTACCGGTTTTGTTGATGGCATACAACTCGTATTGCAGTTTAGCAAAGGGGGTGAGAGGGTCACGGAAGAGCTGGTCCCTTGAGATGCTGGAATTTACTTCCCACTTTTTTCCAAAATGAGGAAACATGGCCTTCCACCAAAGCCCCGGTAACTCACATTATACCCAACCTGTACGTGGTCCTGGAGGTTCTTGCCTACTTCGGGGTGGTCTTTAACCACTTTGATCCCCAATGCTTCGAGCTCCGACTTTGGACCAACACCTGACTGCAGCAGGATCTTGGGGGAATTGATGGCGCCAGCTGAAAGAATGGCTTCTTTGACAACTCCGACGACAGTCCTTGGGCCTGGAATCCAAATCGTATCATTAGACAATTACCTCAACATTTTCTGATGCGATCTAGGAGTCATTTACCATCTGGGCTGTTAGCAAACTCGATGCCAGTCACAACTGGTGTGCTGCCAGATTCAGAGAACAGGATTCTGGTAACACGGGTATTCGTCACCAAATGAAAGTTGGGCCGGTCTCTAGCTGCTTTGAGGTAGTTGCTTGAACCACTTCTGACCCCGGTCCCTATGGTTCCAAATATTCTAGCGAGACCGAGAGCCTTCCCAGTGTTAATGTCCCCGGCCCAACTGAAGTTCGGGAGCTCGTGAGCGGCTGTTAGGTACTGGTAAAAACATCCATCCAATACAGATTTGACCTTTGTATGGCGTACCTTGTTTAACCTTGTTGTGGAATGGACTTCCGTCATTTGGAGGGGAGATAAGTGTAGGACCTGTAGTTCCGTACGTCGTGGGATCGTAATCCCCAGGGAAGTCGTTACCACTGGTGGGATGTTTGAGCGTCTCGGCCTGGGAAGAATTAGAATGAGATTAAGCTTAAAACTTCAAACGGACGAATGGAACAAGGTGAACCTTTTTGGCATAGGGGATGATATTTTGCCATGACCAACGATGATCGCCCGTTATGTTGGCAATGCGGTCATACTCTTCATTCGTTCCGCGAGTGTACAGCATGAAGTTGACCTACAACATGTTCAGCCTGGAGGGAACCGGTAAAATCGCGCACTCACATTTGTTGACCCACCGACCACTTTCCCACCCAGCGATGAGACTTTTCTGCCGTTAAGCCCAACCTGAGGCACGGTCGAATAGCGCCACACGTGCTCTGATTGGATCGGTAGAGTAGCGTATAATGGGACAGTCCAATTTTGATTGTTTGGCACCCTGTTTGGAAGACTGAGTGTATAATTCCCGCCAAAAACTAGTCAACCTACTCGGTACCAGCTTCAAGCACGAGGACGTTGAAATGAGGATTCTCCGAGAGACGCGCCCCAAGGACAGCGCCAGCGTTGCCGGCTGCGTGTAGGATGAACACTGAGATTAACTCCAGCAACATCAAGGCATACCTCCGATGATAATGAAATCGTAGAAGGCTTTCAGAACATTGTATGGCGGAGACATTCCGGTTCAGACTGTAGAACGATGGGCATGCTTCTCGAGTGCCTTACTTTAAGTATGAAAGGCACCTACCCCTGTGCGGGGACATTCACACGGTCAACCAACGAGATTGAATGGGAACATGGTCCCTGCAACTGTCAATATTGCGAGGCACGACAGAAGTCAGTGGGGAACTACGCGTCCGATTTTGAGCTGATTGACTGTTTAGGAATGGCCGTGTTCATCATTCATTTGTCGCCATTTTTGGATAATCACGTGGTCATTCATCCATATCGGTCGGTTTCGACACCGCCTAAACGAACAATGATCGGGGCAACGGTTCCAAGAGGTGTGAAGTCCCTGCAGTTGGCCCTTGAGCTTACATGAACAATATTGCCGGCACGACCGTTCCGAGAGGCATGAAAATCCCGCAGTTATTAATCGCAGGAACTCCAGACTCGCAATTAATTGATGACTGTCTTCCGATCACTGCTTCGGGTAGTGCATTTTGATGCTTGGATATTGACATCAAATATTGTTCTGTCAGATACACGAAGGGTCCATGGGGATATTATGTACAGCCGATTCCAATAAAAAATTGTTCTTTGCCGAATCTGGCAGCATTTTGAGCTTTTTCGGCAGACCCAATGGTACCGTGAAACTCCTGAAAATAGAATAAATAAATGTGGCACTCAAACTTGTACCGCCTTCGCAGCAGATAATGCAGATAGATCGCCCCCGAACACAGACGCGAATCGAACACATGGATCAAATATACATCAATCTGTGTCTTCACTGCCATACATGACAGCTGGAGAATCAGACATTACTGTGAGAGAACTAGCGTTACAGACTAGCGCTAGACAATGAAAGATGTTTAGTAAAGGTCTAATGAGACCAAGAAATGAGACCTCACCTCAGTTCACGATAGTGTAACTGAGGAGAGAGAAAAACAGTCGCGACGAGTGGCTTTTAAGCCTACAACGCCGCCTATTAACAAGAAAGATGGATTGGGAATAATGGAAAATCTCCTGCGGCTGGTGAGTCCGTGCGCCATAATGGTGGGACGTCGACCTTGTCTCTTAACGACAGGAGTGAGGCAAATCCGGTCTCTGAAGCGTCATGGATTGAGAGGAAACGCGTGTCAGCGAATGACAGAATCGGAGACCTCATATGATAAGTACTCACAGTGAATCAGCCAGCCGAAGCTGCCCCACATGTAAAGCAATTCAGAGGTTCGAATTAGCCGGTGGGATTTCGGTTGTGATATCTGGTTGACAGTTCTTCAGTGGGAGCATTGGAAGGCAGGAATAGGTATAGACCAATCGGCAGATGTGGATATGAGATTTACCATTTTCCTCATGAAGGATACAAATCCAGCGTCCCTGTTGACGTTCTAAACCGACGTCAGCAGTTGTTTGTCAACAACTTTGATACGAACCGGAACCGTCTTTACTCACTTCTGATTCACATGAACATGAACTCGTGTCCTCAGCCTCAGTCCGTGCTCGCTACAATATAACCTGCATTCACACCATGCCATGGTCCGGCCAAAATATGCCCTGGCATCACCCCATGTGCCTCCAAACGGCAATTTTTTTGGAATCGGCTGTAATGCTTACTTTTAAACACTCTTAGGATATCGAGCTAACATTTATTAATCGCAAACATATCGATATATTATTCGTAGTAAATACATCCAAGTACAACGTCCTCAGCTTTTCCATAGCTCGCGACCAGCTAGAGGGTTTGTACACATTACTAGTGTATGCACTCGAATAGAGCCCCGAGGTAACATGTGAATCCAAGGTCAAGTATCAAAATGGCCACATCCATACCTTCCGGCCTTGCATGGGTCGGTAGACAATCCCCCCGATGCAACCCTCTCGAATATCCAACAGGCGCCTAGAACTCCGAATATCAGCCACATCGTGGGCACCTCTATGGCTGAACAAGGCCAGTTCGGTGCCCCACCCTCAGTAAGCGTAATGGCTACTGCCGGGCTGGAGGTGCATCTTAACTTTCTGCGAGGTACATGGAGGCCATATAGCCACCAACATGCAGCTTGCGCGTTCCCAAACTTTATAAATATTCCTCTATCCCTTTTAATGTTGAGCCACGGTCTCAGCCAACCATGATCCTTCCGGTCCGAGTAGTAGCCAGAGCACTAGTCGGGCACTTTCGTTACCCGAAGACGATATCGCTGCGATGGACAAGGCACTGCTGCCTAAGTTGCGAGTGCTAGTAGAGGCCACCATTAAAGTAATGCTCGGCTGGGCATCAAGGGTTACTTCAATCACTTACGGGAGCAACGAAGTTCGACTGGATCGATCGACAGAGGGAGGGACCAAGTTCATTTGTAATCGTGACCGAGATGCAGAGCACAACAGGGAAACTGTGGTATGAAGTTCCCTTGTATTGTATCTCAGAAGCTTATGACCAGTCCGTGCAGAAAGCCCTATGGTGACGTGAACAGAGAAGCTAAGGATTGAGCCCGATCAACTAAGCTCTCGAATAAATTTGCTAAGGAGAATCCAGGCGGGCATTCTCCGAGTATTTTACCCCAGGGATTTTACCAAAATATCCCATTGTAAAATACTCCGATTTTCACCTGGGTCTCCCGGTGTTTTTATATATACTTCCCACTGTGATTTTCCAAATCCCCCGCAAGGGAGCCTGTCCTCCTACTCATCAACTCATCCCCGTCATAAGCCTGAGGCCACCTCAAAACATAAAACCAGGCTTGAAATTGCGGGAATTTGGGGGGGCTTCTATTTCTGATGTCGAGCAAATAAGACGGGAAAAATAATCAGTCTAAGCTGAAGCCACTGGCTAGAGTGGAGCTCATACTGTCGATACCAAGACCGCAGAACGTCACGCTTGGCGGGTTTCTCACCATTCTGTTTGGCAACAGCACAAATCAAGTACATCGTGGACAGGAACCCCATTTCCGATGCCTTGGGTGTCTGAAACGAGTTAATTTCCCACCAATTACGCATCAGAGGCATTGATCAAGCTGAGCAGTTATTCCATTGTAAAAGAAGGTGTAATATATCGGATCACACAAAGCGAATCCAGACAAAGCGAAAAGTAACTAGGAACTGGTCATGATGCCGGGGACCAACGGGCAGCCACCGGCGGGATTTGGATGGACTTAAGAGTAGTCAGGGTGATAAGGACCCCCTCCCCCCGTGAAGCCCTGTGTCGGGAAACGTGGCTCTTCTAGGCATCAGATATTCGAGATTCCCTGCAGCCTCCGCAGACTACGTGACCGCCCAAAAAACCCAGAAACCGGGATACGACCAGCCGTCCAAAACCACCAGACGCCCGCGAGCCGGGTAAGGAGAGCTTCCACCACACGGCTAGAGTAGCGCATTGCGCATCGAAAACCGAGTACCTAAGGAATTTCTTCCCCTTGTCAGAAACAAGAACTTTCGGTGGCAGCTGAGCCACAAAACCAGCCTGATGTGCGTAAACACTCGACACTTCCGGTTTTACAACTCTCCGAGGAGCCCGGAAACGCACTGGGACATACATTTCGTCCGGACGTTCATCAGACGTTCGGTGAAGATTAGGATCCAAAGAAAACCTGGAAAATCACAACATAGTTGTAAACAGCTGGGCGCCGCCGGAAGCCCCGCGGTGATGGAGCGATCGAGCGTGGGGGTACCTGATCCCAGGCATGCAAGGCAGAATATAAGAAGTCATCTAGCCTTAATGAAATGTCGCACGCGCCCGGGACAGTAGGTATGTGGAACATGGCCCTAAGGCAACGCAACACACTTGAATTTCAAGATCGTCAGCTCGCCGAACATCCTATCAGCTGTCAGTAATGGCCTGGGAGGAGAGGAGGAAATGACCAGTGAAAGGTTTTGCAGAGTCTCCAATTTCGGGCGGTCATTAAAAGCGGGCGCGGTCGTCTGACTGCCGTTTCGGGGACAAAGCACCATCCTGCCTACCCTCCGAAGTGAATAGGCCCCCATGTGATTGCATCACAAATCTACCCAGAGATACCCCCATCATCTGTATCTCAGAGGTTGCAAAGAAACTGCTGGGGAAGGTAATCCTTGCGCAGATTCTAAATTGCATCAAATCGGCCCTGATCTTGCTCCGAGTTTGGAGGGACTGTTTAGACTAAGCGCTCATACTTTCCATGTAAAAGTGCATCGTAAATCGGTTGCCATTACATAATTAATGTTCCGAGGGCATGTATATATCGGCACGCGTAAGCTCGTAGCTTTTAAACCCGCCCTGGGTTGCGAGTGTTATGTAGTGGTTGCGCAACAGTGACCATTACACGGGGGAGCACGCTTAGTTACTGTGATGACGCGAGTTTTCTTCTACGTGTATCTTGTTTCTCATTTCCAGGTTAATGTTCACCTGTGAAGACGCTCATAGGCCTTAGCGTGTACTTTATACGTACTTGAATATAAATCTCCACATACTGTATCCAGTTTGTTGCCGTGAGTTGAGCGCAGCGGCTGATAAAACAACATTGCCGGTGCTGTGCATGTTCTGGTGCACTGGTTCACAATTCATCAAATCATGCATTTTTGGAGTCATTGCATCAGCTCTGATGAGATATCTGAGTGAAAGGCTCAGTGTCCAGTGACTCGCATGGTAACTGGGCACAAGTGTTGACTGGGGGGTTGGTTGGCGCCGGCGTTCGCGCACTATTCGCTACACAGATCAGGCACGCCAATTCAATTGAGACGGGCACGGGGTCGCAATGGCTGCGCATTTCAATCAATTTGTGCTGCGCTGAACAATATTTGTTCGCTTATATTCGGAGCTCAAGTAATATATATATCCCAAAGGTGGTCGGTCGCGGTGGCACTTGGGAGTCCTCGAACACGATTCCTCATATACCCTCCACCCTCCACCCTCTGCCAACTACTTAGGGACTTGCTGGCAATCCTTCCCTCCGCTCCACTTCAACGAGACACATCTCCATCAACCCACGGCGCTTCTCTAGAATTCGGTTTCTGTTCCACCCCTTCCACTAGTTCTCTACGCCGCTTTCACCCTAGCCCCCCTGATGACTTTATCATGGCTAAGCGCGCTGCTAATGACTCTATGTCTCTGCGATGCCGCCACCTCATCCCCAGCGTCTCATTCACCTCGGGAGCCAGTGAACGGTGTTTCAATGCCTTTACAGAGACGAGATAGACCACGGACAGGCCCAAAATCCATCGAGTATGCTAGAGAGGCAGGCATTAGACTGAATATGAAGTATGGGGGATCACCGGTCGACAAGCGCTCAACAGGGATCAATAAACTCATCAATCAGGTGTGTCGGAAACATGGCTCTGTCATCACAACCATTGGCTTCAACCGAGCTCTTGCCGATTTGGATAGGGTTCTGATTCGTCGTATGCTGGTTCAATAGCAGTTGGTACACCAGCCAAATCTTACGACGTGATACTGGATACGTGCGCACATTTTTTCTTTCACTGCCGCCGGTCGGTTTCTTAGCTC
The DNA here is from genome assembly GCF_015039405.1 of Cantharellus anzutake. Taxonomy (NCBI): domain Eukaryota; kingdom Fungi; phylum Basidiomycota; class Agaricomycetes; order Cantharellales; family Hydnaceae; genus Cantharellus; species Cantharellus anzutake. Next base: position 148,656 of record NW_024066981.1, read on the forward strand.
TTACTGACATGCTTCTCTGATAGAGGAAGCGCAGACCTTTGGCTCGCTTCTACACTCTGCAACTCGGCATCCTGCACATCTGTTCCCCGTTTCGACCCCACTAATTCATCTTCCAGTAAAAACCTTTCCCAACCATTTTCGATTGTCTATGGGAGTGGCTCCGTGGCTGGTAGCTTGTACCAAGATACCGTGCAGATGGCTGGGTTTAGTGTTCCTAAACAAACATTCGGTTGGTTCCTTCGTTGTTCCTAGTACCGGGTGACTTAGCATTATACACACACAATAGCCCTCGCCACAGCAATATCGAGTGGGATCGTGAATGCGCCTGTATCGGGTATCTTGGGTTTGGCCTATAAGGGTCTTGCTTCATCAGGAGCAACGCCATTTTGGCAAGCGCTCGTCGAAGGTGGCGCGTGGGACCAACCGCTCATGACGTTTACCCTAACTCGGTACGACTATGCTCCCCATCTCTCGTTTTGCGTGCCCTAGTGACTCATCTCATCCAACATGCAGGTTTAACAACGCCTCGAAAATATCAGAACTCGAACCAGGCGGAGTCTTCACCATGGGTTTCGTGAATTCCTCGTTATACACCGGTTCGATCGAGTATACCAATCTAGTCGGTGGCGGGACGCCGGGCTTTTGGCTCATTCCTATGACCGGGATCACCGTCCAGGGAACTCAGACGCTTTCTAGCACTGTGTCTGTTGCGATCGATACAGGCACCACTCTCATTGGCGGACCAGCGGACGAAATTGCGGCCATATATGCGCAAATACCGGGAAGCTCCCAGAGCACGGACCCAAATCTTCAGGGGTTCTGGCAGTACCGTCAGTTTCTCGTCTACCCTTTCTCATCTCGATCTGATGTAGCCCCTTGTTTTTTTTTTTTTCCTTAACAGCTTGTACCACGAAGATTTCGGTATCGATCCAATTTGGTGGAGGGAAACAATGGCCCATTAGCCCAGCTGACTTTCAGTTCGTTCAAAATCAGGGTGTCTGTTACGGTGCCTTCTTCGAGACGGCTAGCACGAACCCATCATGGATCATTGGGGACTCGTTTTTGAAGAACGTCATGAGCGTGTATAGGTATAATCCTTCTTCGGTAGGATTTGCGACCTTGTCCTCGACGGCCCAGGCGCTGGCTAATGGGCCGGTTCCGTCGCCTACCATTGGAAGTAGTCCGGTTACTCCCTCGGGAGCTGGGACATCCAGAGTTGGGAACTCGCCCTTATCATCTGTGGCGGCAGTGGTGGCCTTCACCGTCTTGACCTCTTTCGCTGGCTCCTTGTTTGTATAGGCACGAGCGATGGCATACAACTCGAGAAGCCGTCTTGGGTGGCCATTGTCGCATTGGACACGCCTTTTGTCGTAACTTGCGCGGATCTGTGACCCATGTCAGAAAGATCATTTAGACCTGACAAACATATACCCTGCACCAATTTCTTGGCCCCCCTTCCTCCTGTTCTTTTTGTCTCTCCTTCTGCCTTTTTTTTCCCTTTTCCCCAACCTTCTCAAGGTATCACCAATGGAAATGGACCACAGTGTAATTTTCAGTTTGATCTTTTTTTTTCGGCTTATTGGACTTATTTAGCTTAGTTCCAAAGAGCAGCCTGTTAATCACGAACATGTACTAGCTATTGACAATATGCATGTTAATCGAATTCTGAAGTGTGAATTAAACCGAAGAGACGTGAACATGTCTGGGCGAAATTGGGGAACGAAGGGGACATCAGACTCGTACCCAGTCGTCGTTGCGTGTCGCGGGCGCGGGCGCGTCCACGAGCAACGACGACTGGGTACGAGTCTGAGGGGTAACCAGCGCACGACTTAATACTGTGCCCTCATTACGGGATATTGCTAGTAGTCCAGCAATTACGTGAGCGCTTCAGACTCAGACCCTGCATTGTCGGCGCAGATGCGCAGCATCCCACATCCGTTCCGACATATATAGCCTAGCTAGTCTATGTATCGCTTGATCGATCTCTAGCATAGCCTTGTCATACCATAAGTACCGTGTATGTATATGCAGCTATGTAATGATTTGATCAACGGCCCTATCCCTCATTATCCGGAATATCCTTTTGAGGCTCTCTCTAGTCCCTCGCTATAATGCGAGTGTAGCCGCCGAGCGCTATAGATGCTCATGCATATCGGACTAGTCATAACAACACTCTTTTTGCCTGTAAACTTTCATATGCGTCATCTTAACAAATTCCCGTTGTTGTCGTATGCGCGCTGTGGTGTCCCTGAATGTGATTCAATGTAATTCATCCTTCGACACTCCCAAAGTGTTTGGGTCCTTTAACTCAGTCGGTTAGAGTGCGGTGCTAATATGATTTGTTACGCCGAAGTCACAGGTTCGACCCCTGTAAGGACCATTCTTTTTTCAAATCCTCTGTGTCTGATATTGGCTTCTCACCCGGCTGATTACAGTGTCAAAAATTGATTTTTTGGCCGCTCATCCACACTACTACCGACAATTGTTTGATGCGTTGATCATTAAGGTACAAACGACAATGCAAATCTATACTAGAATCCGAATGGATTACCTCGTCCAGCACGGAAGCCCCCGCTGAATCCCCCAAAGTCTCCGCTACTAAATAAATCCGACATGTCAAATCCATGCGTGCCACCCATGCCACCCGATTCCGTCTGGCCGTCTTCATCATGACCTGCATCATACCTCCGGCGCCGTGCAGAGTCCGATAGCACAGCATGAGCTTCGACAACAAGCTTGAACTTTTCCTCATCACCCCCCTTATCAGGGTGGTGGATGAGAGATTCACGCCGGTACGCTTTCTTTATGTCAGCTGACGAGCATGTTTTCGTCAAACTGAAAACCACCATGAGCCGTTGACACGACGTGATTACATAACCGCCACGAAACTCACTTGAGGATCTTGTAATAATCCTTGGTCTTGCTACGCTTAAGTTGAACTTCGGCCAAACGAATTTCCTTCTCGATGCTTTTCTGTTCGGAGGCTCCTGCCTCTATCATGCTCGACTCATGGGCATCCTTGAAGTCTTGAATCGCATCTTCGTACTCCTCCAGCACAAGCCGGATCCGGGCACGCGTGCGCAATGATTTGTAATAAGCAGGATGCATCTTCAATGAGGCATTAACGTCAATCAACGCCTCTTGATACTTCTCAGCCTAGCATGGTGTGAGTGAAAGTAAGGTGAGATTGGATCTCCGTTGAACGTACCTTGTAGAAGGCTGTCGCTCGGTTACCTAACACTAGCGCACGCAACTGCCCGCCTTCCCCTTCTTCTGGCCGTTCCCCAATCGCCTCGAGAGTATTAGTGTACTTCTCAATTGCCTCAGCCAGCCGACCCGCTTTGAAAGCGACATTGCCTTCCTCCTTTAAGCTCTCGATTTCTCTTGCTCTCCGTAAAAGCAGTCGAGCGCGAGAGTATTCCGGATCATATCGAAGAGCAGATTGGACGTGTTTGATGGCATCAGGTATTCGATTGGTGAGGAAAAGGACGAGAGCGCGGACTGTAAGTACTTCTGGAGAGCTGGGGTCAAATCTCAGTGCATCACTACGGACCATGGGTCATTGAGCTGAAGACGGGCGCGTTCCAGAGCCAAATCGCACCTTGCTGCACTTGTCGCAGCATCCCATCGTCTTCTATGGATCTCAATATCAATCTTCCAGCATCGCCATTCAATTGGGATGCTGCCATCGATGAACTTCTCAGCGTTTTCCAGCGCAAAGCGTGCAATGCTCCATTCACCCCCTTCAACGGCTTGGTGATATCGATCAAGGTGGGATTGTAAGGTGTTGACTTTCTGTCTTAGTGTAATTGCCTCGGTATTATTCGGTTCCAAGGAGAGGACGGAGTTGACTGTGGAAAGGGCTGGGCTGGGTTGGCCGAGGGCGAGTTGGCATCGAGCAAGGCGTAGGAGGGTTTTAGGTTGTGGCGACGCGCCTTGTAACAGTACGGCACTCTGACAATCTTCAAAGGCAGACCGATAGTGTTTGATAGCCATATGACATGCAGCACGATTTGTTAGGTAGCTTGGTTCGTTCGGATTCAGCTCTAGTAGGGTAGTTTGCGTAAGCAACGGGAAATTGACCAGACAGAATAATGTAGCGCTCACGGTGGGCTTTCGTGTAGAGATCGATGGCCTCTCCGTATTTCCCAACTTTGAACTTTGCATTCCCTTCGTCTTTCAGCTGAGCAGCAACTTCCACCGGATCCTCCGGCAGCTCTTCCACAATGGACCCATCTGAGACCGAAAGTTGGGAAAGATTGTCGTCGCTCATAGTATCCTCGGTTTTATCTTCTTGAGCATTCGTAGAACTGTCTGCTGTACCGTTCTGTTTTGAAGCATTTGTCCTAATTTATCGCCGAAGGGTTAGCCACAACACGCAAGGGTTGTGTCAAGCGACGACGCCCACGATTCAGGATCCGCACTTCTCGTGTCTTCCTCGCTCATGGCGTCCTCAGTATAAATGTGTATTCAGATGGGCAGAGTATTCGTAAGACAGGCTGCACGGGCACCCTTTAAGAGTTTAACGCGAGGCGGCCCACGTGATAGATAATCCCAAATCCTTCTCCCACCCTCCGCCGCGTTCTCTAGTTATCTCCAGGATTGTACTATGCTTAGTTCTGAGCAGCGTTCACAGCTCATTAGCGCCGCTTTTGAAGGTCAATTTATACTTCAGCTTTGTTTTACCCATCCCCCCTGAGGGCTTCTGAAACTAAAGCTACGGTGCATCTATCTTGTCGATCCTAGCCCGTGAAAAGTCCTACAGTCCTTACTCCAAATTCCGCGTTGGTGCTTCCCTTCTAGCTGCAACAGGACAGATTATCAAGGGACAAATGTTGAGAATGCTAGCTATGGTAGGAGGTTGACTGATCCTGACCGCTGATTTCGATCTCATGCCGTGGACCCGTACATGCGCAGGTGGTACTATATGCGCTGAGAGAACTGCACTGGTGAAAGCTGTTGTGCGTACCATGGACATTCCTACTTCCTTTCATGGACTTGCTTTTTGATCATATGGTCCTAATCGCAGAGCGACGGTATCAAGGATTTTGTCGCTCTTGCCGTAATCACGTCTGTACTTCCTCCAATTTCGCATTGCGGACACGAGGCATTAAGCTTTTCGTATCTCCAGCGATGTCAATTCTGCTGTCTCGCCCTGTGGAATATGTCGACAATGTCTGTTTAATCCACTGCTACTTCGTGCCTGCTGATTCTACTTTACCATTCTCTCTCACCCCAGTTATCCGGGAGTTTTGCTCTTTAAAGATGCCGGTCCTTCTTGTACCTGGCGACTATAAAGAGAAGAGTCCAAACGGTCCGGAGGACGGAAGCGGGAAAGTTGTTGAGATTGAGTTCGAGAAATTATTGCCCTTGAGCTTTGGGCCAGGGGATTTGGAGCTCCCACGTGGTCCCCCAGAGTAGGATATTGTGTATGGGGCATGTATCACTTTGCAATGTTGTTTATGTAAACCTTAGTAACTTCCTCAACCCAATATCTATGGTATTTGAAACCGCGCCGTCCACCGTCAATGGTTTCCGGTGTAGATATTATCCCCAGATCCGCAGTTGATGCAGTTGATGCAGTTGATGCAGCTCTCCCACGAAAGATATATTGGGTGTGCAAAACTGGTTAGGAGGGCAAGACTTGGTGTCTGCTTTATAATCAGAGGAACTTCTCTACGCAGATGATGCCGTCCCTGTAGTGAATGAAACTCCCACTTCTCAGACATGGGGCCAGACATATCTCCACGCCTCCTTCACTATCGCCCAAGTAGAGGTCAAGTTCGCGGCAATCTACACTACCTTTCCCATGGATCCGTACCCGTAGAGTTGACGTGCCCCCTTCCAGTGGTTTGACACCAGTAGACACCAAGATATCTTCAGTACCACAAGTCAAAATTCCTTGCGGGAAAGCTCCGCCTTTATAAAATACGCTCGGAGCAGCGGGAGACGCTTCTCCAAGCTTGAACACGTCAAAAACCAAGAGCTCCCCTTGCGATGTACTCTTGACTTCCACCAGAGTTGCGGACCGGCAGGAAAGCGGTAGCCACTGTGTAGAGAATATAGGTGCGATGTCGAAGGGGCGCGACTCACGAGATGTATACGACGGAGGGAAAGCCATTAACGGCGAAGAGCGGTAACGCATCTCTAATGACGAGGTTAGGGAAGAATTACGTGGTTCTAACGGGAAGGCCGTAGGTTCTGTGTGCAACGGGTGAATGGGTGGTGGTTTGGACGTTGTGCCGAGCGCTGGAATAGGCACACTGTGTGCCAATCCGTCATAACATGAGAGGCTATAAAGACTCGAAGGACCGATTCCGAATCTTATCCTCTGCCAATTGAGAAACAATTAATCAGTACCTCTCGGAAGTTAAAGTTGGTGAAACAGAAACAAACATTGCCGCGTCCATCTACTGGGAATGTAATGACTGCCCACATATCACTTCTCCAATTCCAAATCAGTAATTGATGAGGGTCCTTGAGAAGACAAGCGAAGTCTCCCTCTAGCAATAAGTCTGATTGCATGTAAGCTCCGGCTATGGGCGGAAGCACTATTTCTCCGACGGATGTAAACACCGGAGGCTCGTCCTTGCTCGGCCACGACAGCTCAATGACGTTGAACACTCGCCTGAAGGGAGAAATGATAATCCGGTCAACTCGCTGAGTAAAAGGAGAGACGTAAAACACCACAAACTTACATGCAAGCAGAGTTCCAGTATAGGGACAAGAACCTAACCGTCTGTCCATTGTCGTCAGCTTGCGGCGGCCCAAAAGTAAAAACGTTCCATGGGTGACACTCATATGGCATAGCCAAGTGAGAAACTGGGTGAAGGGTAGGTGGGTCATAATAACTGGAACAATATTTGTTGGTCGAGTGAAGTTTTGTATGTGCGAGCCTCTCGTGGAGTTCTTGAGTTTCGTTTCGTTTCGTGTGTAAATCCCAGCATAAAATGTATAACCGACCCGCCTTGCTAGCTGTCCCTATCAACCAGCGAGCCCCCGGCACAACGAAGGGTGCGCGACCTGTGAGTGTAAGAGACATTGGAGGGGAGTTCCCAGCTGCCTGGATCTGAGCACCCAGTGTAAATCGTGTTCGTTGGAAGGGTGGATGTTCGAGACATATTCTCCTATTCTTGCCTTCATTCCGGAGTCGGGATGCATTCTTAGCAAAGTGGCAAATCCTCTGAGGGCGAGTACAAGCATCCTCCAGTTGTTTTGCGGACATAAAGTGGATGGGGAAGGTGTGGGGAGGGATGCATTCCCAGCGGATGATCTTCAGCAGAGCTCTCAGCCATACGAGACGGCTGGGACGCAACTCTCGCATATAGTGTCTGCATGTCTAAGTACAATAAGAGCGGTCAATGACGACAAATTGGTTGATGAACATGGAGAACCAGACGCCAACACTGTTGGCGATTCTGAATAGAGAAGCGTTGACAACTTACCGAACATAATCGAACGATGGCATAAGGGTCGAGCCAGCCGACGATCTCGAGAAGAACGTCTGAAGGAACATCGATGATTGAAAGGGGCATCTGGGCGGTGATATATTGTGGTTCAGCCGCGGTCAAGGCTGGTGAAGAGGATGGATGTTGGTTGGGGGGCGTCTAAAAGAGGGAAAGATGGATGTGTTCGGTGATCTGTTCTTCGAGTTTGTGCGAAACCCTTTTTAAAGCTCTGCGGAGGGAGTTAAAAGAGTAATAATGGAAGAAACAAAGGCCTCCGTAGATCCTCCGATCTTTTCCTAGTGCGTAATTCGAAGAAGACAAAGCACGAGTAGACTCGCACTGTCCAGGAGGAATTGCAAGCTCATGTCCAGCAGAAAGTGCAACGTTGCAGCCAAATGCACCCGAGCAATCATATCTCATCCTTCTGTGAATGGCAACCGCCTGCGGGAAATTTGCATAAACCCCCGCGGTCCACGGATTCCCACAGATAGCTGATTGAAACATATTGATCCCATGTTCCACAACCTCTAGGCATGTGCAGCGGAGAGTCATACAAGGTGCCGCTCTACTCCGAATACGAGTTCCAGGTTGTGGACGTGCTCCCCAGTCCATCTAACGTCCTCCGAACAAAATTCCCTCTTCTAAAACTCCGCGGAGATTGACTGGGGAAAGGTTCTGTTGGTGGCTGTGTGAACACCGTGGGATCGGAGTCAATTAATTATCAGGCATATAAATGACCACGCGTCAAGTTCAAGTCGCTGGACCCCTGGGAAACATCCCTGGATAAGCTTCAATCCATGAGCTGATGTATAACAGTGGGAGCAGCATGCCTTCAGGGGCATGATTTGTGGATTTTTTCTGTTCGCAAGGACCCATAATCATCTTCTTAACAACTGCGTCGATGACCTGAAACTACGTGCATCGCATTTTAGGCTCAAAAAGCCTTTATTGTTTACGTTCCAAGTGTCGTAACCCTTTGTCCTTGGGGTCCCAAATCTGACCCTTTGATAAACCGGTTAAGCCTGATCACCTGATATGTAGGAGCGCTGAAATTTGACCGAAATTATGCTTCTACCATCCGCGATGCGCCCCATTCATAGCACATGTTGGAATCTCAGATAATCGATCTAGCCGCGTGTTCTTATTCCCGAAGCATTGGCGATATAATGATATAAGAAGATATGCGCCCCCGTCTGGAATAACCGACACATGAGATCCTGCTGATGGTCATTGACAACGTGCATCAACACAAGTGGGAATGAGAAACAAAATCATATGAATGGATTTGCAAACTAGAACGGGAAAAAGGATGCTGAACAAATTCACTCCGAAATTGGTAGATGCATAGGATTGTGAACATGAGCGTTAACAAACGTAGGAAATGGAAGAAATCTCGGGCGGACAACTGCATGTGACAGGAAGTGGAAGTGATGGCATCCAGAGACATTCCAATCGTGGAATGGCTGGTCTTGTGCAAGTAAAACGTTCAACCACGGGTCTTCGGCGCTGCTGATCTGGTTACGCTGGGAGTTTATTGGGTGAGAACAATCGATGTCCACGGGCTTTTCTCGAATGAAAACGAAAAAGGACTGCGCCTTTCAGGCTGAAACGAGTAAAGAACGGTTCCACGGCCTCCCGGTCATACTTGTCCTTCTAATACCAGTAATCCTTCCCTTTTTCATCTTGGTTCCTCGGCACTCGATCACTCCCAGGGTCAGACTCGCGCCGCTCATAACACGCGTAAAGCCACCTAGCATCCAGCGCATATAATCCTTTGCATACAGCACACTACTTCGTCTGTACGGCGCAGACAAAACCGAGTTAGGTAAGGTAGGAAGCCGCTTGCGAGAGTGGCCCAGGTGGGCGCTTAAAGATGACGATGTTGTCCCGCGGCGATAGGGCTGTGGCCGGGATAACGCAGGCGAATTGGGGATGGAGTGGGAACGCAAACGTGGGGACAATGGGCGTGGGCGCGAATATGGCAAGGAGACGGTGTTTCTTCTACGCTTTGGTGCTTGAATGGGTATGATCGGGTGTAACGACGCACCCGTCTCCAATTGATCAACATCATCTGGCTCTGATGGTATAAGGAAGATCCCTTTGTCAGGGAAACTACCGATGGCCTGGAAAGCATCTACCAACATGTTTGACATTTGAAAAACAAAATGAAGGCCGGGGTCAACCACCTTGTCCGTGGTTGATCGACAGAGACAGGGTTACTTACCTCAGCGTCCATCCTACCCTCGATGTCGTACTTGGCCACGGGGTCCTGACGAATCCAGATGCGCATTCTTTCGAAGACTTCGAACAGCGATGGAACTTCGGGATCGTCAAGCACTCCACCTGGGTCTTTTGCCACCTTCCTCAGAGTATCGGCATCCATATCGATATGGTAGATAATGTCGTAGGACGGCGAAGCAGACATACGTGCCGCTGAAGCGGATGCTCGTGGGATGCGGTGATGTTGAAATCCGTATCGACCAGCGGAAAGATCTCTGAGCATCAGTACGCGGAGATCTGCACGCCAGGTGCAATCAAACAACTCTTTCCAAGGGGCACAGTCAGCGGGGGTGGATTGTAGGACCTCCGCGGAGGGAGACGGATAGTATCGAGTGGGAGTGTAGCCGTCGAAATTAAGGTCAAGTCCCTTTGTTGCAAAAGCGGTCATCATTACTGAAGATGGGAAATTGATCGAGCGGACGCCAGTGAGAAAAGATCCTGAAAGAGGTTGGAGGAAGAGGAGGGATTCGCAGCGTGTTGCTGTTTGGCGGGCCTAATGTGACGAAAGATATATGTTGGGGTACAATTGTGCACCCTGCCTCATACCTACTGAATAACTGATGTTACCACGGCTCAAGCCTTCCAGGGCTTTTGATGAGTCCCTGGTACGTCGGAGAAACCGTGGCGCCAGCAAGTGTACGCCATTAAGGCCTTTGCCCCTCCACTCTGAATGTCCTGAGACTGTCCTTCGTCCTAGTCCTTACAGCGGAGAACACGAGGGGATGCGGGGAGAGACCCTATTTACCAGCATGGAAAGTGCACTCAGTCTTGTGGCCTAACATCCGCAAGATGGAGCAATAGCGCAATACAGTGGAGCCCCCCCCAACGCGCCATTTCCCACTCGGGAACCTCGAACGTTCGACCCCATCTCGGGCGTAGCCGAAACGCAATAACCATAAACAGACCCAAGTGACGCTTTACATTGCCAACATAAAGCTCCTGCTGATCGATCTGTGACAACATTGAGACGTCCTGCAGCGCTCTAACGCTGGGTTGCGTGATGGATGCCTGGCGTACCATCATTCCGATGCTGATGCCACGGGGTCTATCCAATCGGTCGTCTTCAGCATACTTACGACGTTGGCGCTTGTGGACTTGCACACGACATGCGAGTTCTGGCGGTACAGGTCCCAGAGGACACATACCTTTCCCTACACATCCTCGGCCTACTCCTCACCAAATCTTCCACTTACCCCATGGTGCCACCGCCGCTGAGATAAAGTCTCGATGTGAGTTCACTGACTACTTTGGCAACTGCAGAGGAAACGTGCCTCATCCTAATGGCATGCCCTGCGGGAGTTCCGACTTCTTTCCTTCCCCATAATCCACCCGACGCTAATTTCCCTCATTGCTTTGTCGTGACTCGCTGGGGGTGGTTTCACGTTCTGATCTTGATCGATGTTGCGCGTCTTTTGGCTTATGAATGGGGATCATGGATCACAACTGCGGCTTTTTTCGGCACCAAGAAAAGACTACGAACTCATGAAACTCTATCATCCCGATTCCGCCCAATTCCGTACGAACCCTTTTGAGATCCTTACCCCAGAACTCAGGCAAGAACGTTTGAATGCCATTAGGGGCGCTTATGACGCGCTTCGTGGGGCTAAGCAGGCTAGATGGGGTGCTTCTCATAGAGGGCCTTCGATGGGTGAGCGTGCTGGAGCAGAAGGCAGGAGGTGGACAGGAAAGAAAAATGAATGGGGAGGTTTTGCCTACGAGCCCGAGGTGCGGCCTCATCCTGATGGATTGACTGAACCTTTCATTCTGTCCAAGAATGGCGTTATGATGAGCCTTGTAGCTGTTGTTGTGCGTATCGAAGTTCATGCCTTTCGGAGAAGGCTTTCTCATGCTTCGTATGTAGGTGTTGACAGTTTTATCCTTTCGAATCCTATATATATCCCCAGCCACCATTGCTGCGCGAAAGCACGACGAAGCTCGATCCAATCTTGAAGAGGCTCGTCGATTGGGGAGGGAACATGGGGAAGAAAGAAGACGTGAGCTGAGGAAGTGGATAGATGAAGGAGGGATGAAAGGTTTTGGTACCAAAATCGGACACGGCGGACCTCGGCCCCCGGCTGAAGACCATGACAAGATGACGGCGAAGTCCCACAACGGCTCATCAGAAGCAGAACGGTCATCGGCTTCTTCCCAGCCGTGAACTTCTGACACATACATTTATCACTAAAATTCTAACCTATATGATTCGCATGATGACCTGGATAATTCGCGCCTCCTCTATCTTAGAAAACCCTTTGTAACTGCTGCTTTAAATATATAAACACTGGGTAGAATGAGGCTTCGACAACTCCAAATTATTGTAGAGGGCGAGCGGAGTTGCCACCACCGGTGTCTGATTGAGGGGAAGGAGGCAAGGGTGGAATTCTACAAGCCTCGTGCGGGGTTTGGGTGCTAATAGGAAAGGGCTTGTAACCCTGACTGCCAGATTTCGGCTACAACAGTATTCCCACTGTCACTTTGAACTGTGAGAACCGCGGTCAGCAATGATTACTGCCAGAGCCGTCCCAAAACTTCATTCCTGGACTGGGGGTCTGCGCTTTAATCTTGGACGTATATTGCTCATTGTAAGGACATTCACGATCGATCGGTCTTAAACCGAGGATCATGGACACAGAATATTTATGGATTGGACGATGGCTTGATCTGAGGTGTCGTCGAGAAGCGCCATTTCAGAGGCAACTGATTGGAAATATGGGAAGGACCATTGCTTTGCAATTGTCAGGAGTGACACAGAATTGAAATATCCCGGCTCCCTGGGCCAGAACGATAGTCGCACATGAAGTCGATCACGATGGGAATACTACCTACATCCTTGTATCACCGGCGAGTTAAGGAGATCCATATGCCTACCGAAGTAGCACGGCCTATTCTCTAGCTGGTTACTTTTTGGTTCACATGAACCAGCAGGCGTGAAGATATCGTCTCCTGAGCATGGCCGACCAGGTGACAGAAATTGCATCCATTAAAAGAAGCTGGGCGAACAGCGAGAGTAGTCATGCCCGGGATACCAGAACTGATGTGCAACACCGGCAGGTCACTATAATATTAAGGGGAAACGTTGTCGACGCGGGCAATGCGAGAAACTTGTCGTACAATGCTCGAGGCCCACCCGAATCAGCAGCAACGCGGGCGCGGGGTGTGGCGGACAGCGCACGTCACGGCCCGAGTGAGGAAGTTGCAAATTGCGGAGCCATCCCTCATGCTCATGGGTTGTCGGTGTTGGAGTTACAACGACGCGTGACTCACTAACCAAACTCACATGATCTTACTTTTGTTTCCGTTGTATTGATACCGTGACTGCATTGTATATAGTAATTGTTTGTCTACTTTCTTTTCTCTCAGTTCTTCATTAACGGAGACTGAGGTTAGTATCATTGCTTTTAGTTGTTGTTACATTACTTACTCTGTACTCTTCTGTATATAGCTCCGCTTTAGGTTAGTACTAAACGTAGTAATTCAGTTCTTCATTAACGGAGACTGAGCTCCCGCTTTAGCCCTCCTATTAGTCGGACAACGTGGCAGGCACTGCTGGCCTTCTCAGGAACTCCGAGGATCATTGGACTCTGGAAACCCGCGACCAAGCGCACATTTCACATATGAGCTAGCGTGATGGATCAGGAAACAGTCGCGAGCTGCAAAAAGAATCGGCGCGCCTGATTTGGATGAACGACCCAAGTGAATCTGATGACCTAAACATGGCAGCAAATCAGAGGCAGATCATCGCTGTTTTAGCGCCTGTAAGCTTATAGCGTTCATTATTATGTAACCCGTCAACACGCTGTCGAGATGCATGCTCCCGATATATTCAATGCAATTAGATGCGCCGATTTTCCTTTTTGCAACTTGCTGTTTGGTTGCATTGGAAGCAGGGGGGGTTCCTTAGGAATTGGTCAAACCGGTGAATTTCCGTTCCAACAAAGGCGTGTTACATTTTGAGCTGGTTCCGGATCGAACTCCAAACCTGGCTGTCATGACCATGCGCTGATTTGGCGCCTCATCATTGGTACTACCGGTGAGGATACCGACGATTCGGCTATTGGCATCAGTGATGACAGATCCGGAATCCCCGGGGGGTGGAGAAAGCACCGTCCTTGTGGCTGTACGGATGGATGGCTATCTCCATGGACGTCGAGCGAATTGCCGCAGTCGTTGTATTCCCGGACGAAGGACTCGATGCCGGTCGCACGACCGATGGTAACATCGGTGGCGTTTCCGTTCTTGACGACGATGAGACACTCTTCGCCGTTCACGTCGCGCATGGTTGGGTGGCGTAGCTCGTTTTCTTTGACGATGCCTCGAAGCTCAAGCTGCAGGAGGGCGTCGAGTGGCCGGCACTCAAAAATGTAAGCATCTCTTGCTCAGGGTGAGATTCAGCGACGATATGTTGTGTTTCCGAGCACACCGGTTCCATCGAGTTCATTGTCCGTCTCATCGTGCTCCAACGATGCAGGGGTCAAGGTCTATTTCTCTGTTAAGGGGGACTGTGTACTGAGACAAGAAGAGTGGGAGGTTGCGGTCACTAAACTATTCTCAAAAGTTTCATCCGAGTCGGAATCGCTCCCGAGTGTAGGTTCAAAACAATGAAAACTTGAGGTGGTGTCTAATTGTGAATTCTGAGGCCGACTTGAAGCCATGTCACGTAAGTCTCAGGTGTAATTTCACTGTGCCTATGTCGCACAAGTCTGCGACAATAATGAGATGTACTCGAACAAGGCGATGGACAAGTACACTCTCACCCCAGGCTTTATTTTCACTCTGTTATGGCGATCGAGCGACGCTCTGTGGCGAGCCCGTCGTGCAAAGAGGCCGCGCCGGCAAAAGGAACCAAGAATAAGGCTTCACTACTTGTCACCCCTGTCATCACCCGGCCTAATATAATATAATCTCCGTAGCCACTCGCGCGGTAGACGTTATACAAGAGACCCACCTAATCAGGGTCCATAGGTTGCCCAAGGTGGCCTCTGCCCGAAGACCTGGTTCTGCACTAGGACCTCTTTCCATGGTTCAGTTGCCTGCTGGTATAATATATTCTTTCGTGAGCTTGACCCGCGAAGTCGAACGTCCGGCCTATGTCTCGCTATGTACATGTCTACATACATCTACGCCGTTTTGTTCCTTGGCTCAGAATCTCATGTTGTTCTACAGCACCCGAGGATGGCTACGGAGCACGACCGGGCTTTCGCGATGAAGGGCGCGCTTGGAGCCGGTCGACTTTTTGATGATTGAGCCTCCTCTTTATCGATATGCTAGATGGCCGTTGGAGCCTCGATGTTACCATCCGTTTCGCACTTGGAAACATTTTTGTAACAATCTCCAGCTTGTCGAGCGCTGAGGTATGGATTTGAATCATGTACTGATACGTCAGCTGTGGGCAGTTTCGGACAGAACATTCATAGAAGCGCGATTCGACTCAACTCATCGGAAGCTGATCCTCCCTTGAGCATTCATCTCTTTTGCTTCCGATATTTTCTGCAGTAACTTGGGACTGGGTGGCTTGATGGTGGCTGTTGCACTGCTCACACGCAGTTATGTTATGTTCCGATGACTATAGCCATTGCGACAACCATACGGTGTATCGTTCACTTAAGGACTCATCGGATCGGATCACTAGTGCCAGACTTGCAGTGCTCCTACCAGCTCTGGGAAACTAGGCTTGGACTGGTGAAGGCACCACGATTAACGAGCTAATTTCTGGCGATCTCGGTTTCACTGGCATGATAGATTAAGTAGAGGTCAGGTGTCATTTGCCGGGTTCGCTTTGAAGATGGGTATGTCAAGCCCCAGAGCTGTTCTCTTGTTTGCATCCTATCAATATCCATGACAGCTCTACGGCGCACTTAGCTGACACCGAACTCACGAGAAGCAGGAGGTAGGTCTATCTCCGAACGGCCCTAGACAGTGATGGACATAAATGAAGTCATCGTTCCGAATTCCGATGGTCGTCAATTTGTGCCTCGCAGGGTCCATAGATGATCATCTTGGCAAACGAGGGGATAGCAACGTGGGAGCTTCATGACCAAACGTTGCGCTATTTCTGCCACTTCGTACTTATGTAGTCGGAAACAGTTACGGGTTTAACGACCTTGAACGGTACTGGCCAGGCGACAAGTGTATATCTGCGACATGATCGCGCCCGTATGATCGAGATAAAGAGAAGAACCACGCGCGTCGCTAGCTTCTCAACGTCGGCACGTCCATGGAGAGGACAGAAGGAGTATCTGCTGAATTGGTTGATTACGTCATCGGGAACCTCACTCAACGGCGTCAACTCCGTTACTCGGAAGGGGGAACGCTGACAGAGTTGCGCGCTGCTTATCTCAATTGGTGCACATCCCTGGTAGCTTTGCACGGGCGTGGTACACCTATCTTTACAGCTATTTATATCGAAATGATCATTGCGCAATATATTGTCCATTGACAATAAAGATGGAACCGGCGTTAATAGCTCGCCGCACTTGACACACGCATTCTGCCTTCAGATAACAAACAGGCGGGAGAGGAGGAACCGTAATAATCTTGTGTTTGCATCCCTAGATCTGGGTTGCTTCAATTGTGCGTGTTTTTCGCCATTCGACGCGTGAGGGCAACGTTCGTTACGCCGCAACCTATAGTTCTATATTTACTCAGTCATGCGGTGATCCTGTAATTGGGGGCGGGTAGTCCGTCAATGAACGATGAAATCTCTCTTCAGTTGAGCGAATTGCGAAAATTTGCAATGATATCCTACTACAAAACACGCCCTGTTACTGGCCAGTGCATCTCCTTCTTGACCCCCTCTATCTACCCAACATCGCATCCTCCAGCCCGGCCGCCTCGGTCATCGAATAAGGAGTCGAAATTCGAGGATGGCGACGGGACTCATGACGAAAGACGAGACACAATTCGAACGCCGTCCCGTTAAGCTGACGGGCTCTGCACTTGCGATAATGGCCTTCCAGACGCTCGGTGTGATCTACTCAGACATTGGGACATCGCCATTGTAGGCCTATCTCATTTTATCTATGCTTTTGCTCAGCCAACCTAACCATCGGCTTGGTCACAGGTACGTGCTCAACGGCATCTGGCCAAGCTCTGGGCCCGTTCCGTCCACCGAAGACGTTATTGGGGGGGTATCTGCTATCGTTTGGTCGATGACATTGTTGCCGCTCATCAAATATGTGAGTTTCCTGACTTTCTGCTATCATGCCAACGAACCAATGGTCCGGCCTTTAGTCCTTTATCGCTCTTCATTTTGGCACCGGTGAAGGTAGACTATGGTTTTATTAATCTCCGTACAGCAGTTTGTCTAATAGGTCACTTGTGTCTAGGCGAAGGAGGTACTTTCGCGCTGCTCCAAGGCCTTTATCCCCGTTCCCCTTTCGTCGAGTTTGACCGTACCCTCACGAGCGATTCTGCCGTCAGAGCGCGAAGTGACGTGGAAAATCGAAGGGGACTCGAGTTCTTGAAGCAGGGAAAATGGCCTCTCTACTTCTGGAGCTTGTTTGGCACTGCTTTGACGCTTGGTGACGGCGTGCTCACTCCCGGTGAGTAGGCGCCTATCGCCGTCTTTTCTTTCATCTTTTGTTTTGTACTTGGTATCTAGGCTCATCCACGTTTCCCAGCTGTTTCGGTCACCTCTGCTGTTGGCGGTCTCGCCGTCGCGAAGCCAAGCGTGATAAATCACATTATCTCAATTTCCATTGTGAGATAGTGGTGCCCTTATTTATAAAGTTCAGGTTCACAGTAACACCATTTCAAGGCCATACTCGTCGTTCTCTTTCTTGTTCAACGCTTCGGTACCAACAAGATTACCCTCGCTTTCGCTCCTGTCACGTTCATCTGGTTGGCCCTGATTGGAGTATCTGGGATTTACAACATAACTGCCCACCCAGGTATATTTAGGGCTTTGGATCCCTCCAGAGCCGTGATGTGTGAGTATTACTTACTCATCGGGATGCGAGGTCCGCCGAACGAGGAGTGTTGGTACTCATTCTTATCATCACTAGGGTTCGTGAGGACGAAAAAATACGACAACCTTGCTGGGGTGCTCTTGGCTATTACTGGGTGCGAGGCGTTGTTCGCTAAGTACGCCGTATTGTTGTCGTGTCCCGTAGGAAAATAAGCTTATTCCCTCTTTCTTCATCTGGCAGCCTCGGTCAATTTAACGCCCTCTCCATTCGCTTGTCATTTACTCTCTTTGTTTTCCCTTGCCTCATCCTTGCGTATCTCGGGCAGGGAGCAAGAGTTATTGCTGATGGAGAAGCCGTCATGTCCAACATCTTCTACACTACAATTCCCGGGAGACATAATGGACCTCTCTACTGGATCATTTGGTTATTCGCTCTCTTGGCCACTGTATGTCACTTGTGTTCAGGGGCTTCGAATTGATATCTTATCTGTGGTGTGGGTAGATAATAGCCAGCCAAGCGATGATCACAGCCGTGTCCAGCTTGGTGAGTTACTTAACTCCTCTTCTTCTCGACCCTCACTAAGCGAACTTGGCAAAGACTCAACAACTGATCAATTGCAAGAGTTTCCCACCGTACTACACATTCACGATCTGAGCATGTGGATAATGCTGATTGATTTTTCCACCGTAGCCTCCGCCTGGTTTACACTAGTTCCTTGGTGCAAGGACAAGTTTATGTTCCTGCAGCAAACTACACTCTAGTGAGTTAGACGTGACCTATATTGGCGTTGATCTGGCTCATGGTCACTGTTTCTGTATCAGGGACTCGCCACTGTCATTGTTGTCGCTGCATTTAAAAACCTTACAAACATGACAAATGCTTACGGGTCTGTCCCTGATTCTATCCCCAGACCTGTCTGTGAAAACTGAAATATCCACTCTAGTTTTGCGGTGTCGACTGTGATGATCGTTACAAGCACCTTCATTTCCTTCCACATTTATATCAAGAAGGGACTACCCATTTTTGTCGCCATTGGGTTTTTCCTAGTCTTTGGATTCTTTGACGGTTTGTTCTTTGGCGCCTCGTTAAGGAAAGTTCCGTTGGGTGCATGGGTGCCCCTATCGATTGGATGCGCATTGTGAGTCTTCTTGGATTTGTGATAATTATTGCGGGCGCGAACTTGTGGCATGCAGATGCGCTCTGATGCTATTCTGGACTTGGGCAAAAGTGAGTGCACCATCCGAGTTCGAGCCCACTTAACCGACATGGCTGGTTTAGGGCCTCGAAGACGTTTTCGATGGGGAGAACCGTAGGAACCCTCGTCACTTCATCATCAATCGCGATTCAGCGCACATCGACGAGAAAGGACTGGTGGCCTCCACAGAGTTTGAAAGGCCCGGTGCGTTCAGTCCTGAGAGTCATGATCCACGCGGAATTACGCACAATGGTGAGGCTGATTCCCCGGTGAGACAAAGGAACCGTGTGGTGCTACCTGGGGAGGATACTATCGATGCCGAAGCGGAAGCAGTCGACGAGAAGTCCCAGGAGCTGGTATTCTACGACGATGTTAAGAATAAAGTTACCACATTGTCTAGGATCCCTACATGCGCTATCTTCTACAAGTTGGCCCCTGGTCCTGGTGTCCCTCATTCTTTCTACGGTAAGGTGGTTGTGATGGTCGTCGGGTTTGGGTGCTGACCTATAATTTCTAGGCTACATCAGGCAAATGCCTGCTCTGCCTCGCGTTGTCGTGAGCAATATCTGAGGCCTTGGACCTTTGATGGACCCATCTGATATCTATGTCATTAAGATTTTCCTGTCGTTCCATGTCGTCCCAGTCCCCTATGTTGCAGCCGATGATGCCTACGCCGTGACCAAAGTGCGTTCGATTCAAGGTCCGTGACGCCACATCACAGGCGATTTCCCTTGCTAAATACAGTACCCTAATAGGCTTCTACGGCGTTACGTATTGTCTCGGTTTCCGCGATGACTTCAATCCATCCACGGACCATATCTTCCGTGCAGTACATGGGATCGAGTCTCGCGTCAATCCCTCGCAGGCTCGTCAAATTCTCGACGAAATTAAGGAGGCAGCCGATCAAACTGTTCACATGTATGTTTATCTTCCCTGATCAACTTGGGCGCGGGCTCAAGTATACCGCATAGAATCCCACATTATTATGTTATCAGCAAGCAACTTCGCTTTTCGCCCGAATGGGCAGCCAATGCAATTTCATGGATCAGGCGACTTCTCATCGAGTCAATTTACCGTCGCCTGGGTGAGTGAAGTGGTAACTTGTTGCTGACATCTCTGAGCAGACTCCATTTGACAGCCACGATGTTCCCTGAAACTGCCAATTGGGGCCTCCAACAAGAAGAGTAAGTTTGATGTCTGTCCGGTGTCTTGATGAAGTCTCACCTCGCTGTTAGTACCCTTTATGTGGGCGTAAACGCTCTTATTTAGGTAACACTGATGTGTGGAATGAAGGGCAAGCCCCCCTGATGATGGCGCTGTTGTTATCATAGCCGTGCTACTACTTTAGGATATAGTCGTGTTTCGGTCATTGTATGCGTCTCACATTACTGTGATAGGTTCTTAGCTTTTAGGTATTGTCCTTCTGAAAGTGATACTGGCGACTGTCCCCCGTTTGGTGTGAACTACGGCGCCCGGCTCTGTTTCGAGATTCACGAGTTCGGACTACGCAATCTCAACGGCTTCGGGTCTCTTACATTCGTGAAAAGGATTTGAGCAGGGCTGACACGCATAAATACTGAATACATTTGCGAATATGATTTGGTTACATACACACACGTTCGTTCCAGACGAACTGAAGCCATGCATTGTTCCAGAGCGCTTCGGCTCGAGAAACTCCTTTCTCGACGTCCTTTGTCGGATTCACTTCTATGTGCTTCTTTCTTCTCAACCGCGCCGTCAACGTGTGCAAGAAGCGACGAATGCCCCGTTTATAATTCTTCCTCGCTTCGGTGCTAGCCCAAACCCGTCCTCTAGAAGATCTTGGAAGAGAATTCCCATTTCTCGGCAGCTTCGGGGGAGTCCTTGCTGGAAATCCGAAGGCAAAGTTGCATTCGGCTGACAGGAAGCGGGAAGGGTGGTAATAAGAGTTTCGCAATTGGTATGTGGGCTGGATGGTGGAGACGGGACAAGCTGGGCAACGCTCGAATAATTGGGTGTGCCTGGGAGGGCAGGACTCGGGGTCATAGCAGATTCGTGATCATGGAAGGAGTGGGAACAAGAATCCATGTTCGATACTGAGATCTGATTTGATGGTACCTCAGGGAACACAATGGGATGGTGCGTTGTGTAACATCTGACAGAAAGGGGGGACTTCAAGGCCCATATTTAGCGACCATATATGCCCATTGTTTGTGCATGACTCACTGGTGAAGACTCTTCCATAATCGTGGGGTCAAATATCCAGGCGCAGTCAGATGCAACGTAGAGTTCGCCGTCATATCCCCCTGTACACTCATGGATTTGGAGGTTGAAGACGATTACGCATCGACGTTCGGTCCAAGAGTGAATCCTTGGCCCAAACCGCCCCATCTTTATATCCATCTCGACGAAGAAATCCAAATTTTCCTCATACTCCTGATATATGGAACTTAAAAGCTCTTCTGGAGGTCTCAATCCGTACGGATTGATCTCCAATGAGAGTGAAGTCGTCCATGGAAGCGCGGGAGAGGCTTCGAAGAAGGATTGATACAAAGTGGAGGAGATGGAATTCCCCATGGGTTTGTCGTCTTGCAACCAAATATGCATTCGCAAGTGGGCGTCGCACTCAGAAAATAGTATACATATATGCACAGGTGCCTGTCTCACTTTGAATCGCTCAGTATTCTATGAGACCCTGAAAAGCCAATTTTGTATGTATCAAATGAGAAATTCTGCGCAGAGTAGCATGCCGCTGATTGGTTTATCACGCCCCAGAACGCAGTCAGGATGTTGGAAGAGCATAAACATTGCAGTTGAATGTTGACCTCCGATTTAAAATAAGAATCGAAATTATATGATCGAAAATAAAAGGCATCACGTGGGTCTGACACGCAGGACTCTATTTGCCCATATTTGGTTCGCCACTCAACAGCCACCAACATCGCGTTTGTCCGCGCAGACCTGATACAAGGTCACGATTAGGCAGGCTGTTCTTCTCGCCCGCTTATTCTTTTTATACCCCTCTTGCGCTCGGCCCGCGCAATTACCAGCCTACCAACCCAGTTCTGTCACTATCAATACGAACATGTCAAACAGAGAGGAAAGCGCGAAGTTGGTGCGATGGGCATTCGACGCGGGCTCAGATGGGAGCGTTATGTCGTCCGTCCCCTCGTCTCCGGAGAGTAGCTCGTCATCAACACTTGCCTTTGTGAGTGCGCAACTGATCGCACATGGGTTTGCACGACCACCAGGGCTCCTGGGGCCACTCGTGGGCTTGAGTTCAAAAGACCAGGAACTCGTCACTAAGTGCTTCGTTTCGTTACTGGATCAGAGAATTGTCAGTGCTCGCATCTATCACACTGTTACTTGGTCTCCCGACTGAATGACCCGGACGCTGTGCAGAGCGACATGGAGCGAAACGAGGATCTGACAACGAGACTTAATACCCTAACTTATGATCACGAACGTTTAAAAAGTCTCTATAATGCCGCAAAAGCCGAAACCATACAGGCTCAGCGTGAAACAGAATCCATCAAATCGAAGCATGCGTGAGCAGGTTCCAGGCCTTCCGGCTTCGTCGAACTGAAGATTTTATTTAGGATCACCTTGCGAGAACTCACGGACGCCCAGGCTGCACAAAAGCAAACTTGTGTAAGCCTTCAACGGGCCCAATCAGCTCTACAGACAAGTCGTCAGAATGCACAAAACGAGATAAAACGTAAAGAGCGGGAGCTTGAGCGGATTATTGAGAGGTGGAACAAGGTTTCAACGGATCACCAGGCAAAAATAGGTGGTATGGGCGCGAACATTAAGTGTTCGAACTTGGTTGCAGATGGTGTCACAGTTGTACCTCAGGTGAGCATGTGTAATCTCAGCCTGTTTGCTTCGCAGATTTGTGATAGAATCATGTAGGCAAATCCTATTCTCGAGAAGTCTCTAGAGCAACTCAGAATTGAACGGGAGCGAATGGCTGAGCAAAATGGGGACTTTCGCGAACTCATTTTTTCCCTCGTTGTTGGCCTTGACAAACTCGCAAAGCGAAATAACCCAAACCCCACCATTGAGCTCAACCCCGTCCGGGATACTACAATCTTCTCGCCTAGTCCAACACCCTGGGTCTCGGATGTTCTGAGCGCTCGAACGGTGTTGCACGATCTTCTCCTTTCCATTGGAGAAGTCATAGATTCCAGACCACTTTGCCAAACGAAGGGGGCCTCAATGGATGGGCGTCTGAGGGCGGGGGAACTGGACGTAGTTGCACAAGAGAAGCTCCTCCAAGAGGTTCAGAATCTCCGATCCGAACTGGGTGCGTTTCATCATTCGCGGTATTTTATGTGCAAAGTTGACAGCCCCCTAGAGGAAACACGCAAGGAGTTGACTGAAGAAAGAAACAAAGTACTCAACACATTCATGAACGATCAGCGGCTTCTGAATGGCAAACCCCGTATTTCTGCGGGTGGGGATGAAATGTTGTGAGTTTTATGTCCGCATATCCGATAATGACCAGGGAAAATCTCATTCAGCTTCACAGCGAACAGATGAAGGATCAAAGGGATCGTGAGATTAAATTAGAGGAACGTGAGCACGCTCTAGAGGATGAGAAAGCGAGGCTCATGGCTGTCGCTGTGGAGCTCGGTAAACAACGAAATGCTCTGGCCGTGAGTCGCCTCTGTTTGATGTGGCCTGGTGTAGTTATGAATCAGCATGCAGGCCGAGAAACGAGATTCTGAGGAGCAACAGCGGCAGCTGAAGCTACGTCAAGTCCTCGACGACCTTCCTGCCACTCCAGGACCTCCAACCCCGTCACCAGCTCCTGGATTTAGCCCAACGCCGTCCGCGGCCCCCACAATATCAGTAACGAGCACATCTGAAAAAGACGACCCTCCCAAAGGACACCCTCCGACGAGGCGCCATGTCCACAGAGCGAAAAGTCCCAAGAAAGTCTCATCCGGTGCTAGAATGGCGGGTGTGATACGCCATCTGCGTCGCAGAAGATCTAAACAGCTGCTTGAAATTGAGACTCTTATTGAAGATGATATTGCTGAGGCGGCACAGGAAGAACTGGAGGAACTTGACATGGGGACCAGCCCAGAGAGTAGCTGTAACGTCGTGGCGCCTGAAGTAGCTAGGATGGCTCCAGGCGTCACTGCTGCCGTCAGCAATGGGTTCCCCGCACCGGCTGTGGGGACACCTGCCCCATTCATCTCCTACCTGAACGAGACTCCGACAAAACCCGCCACTATCCTTCGGAAGGAAAACCCATTTGATGTTATTCTTGCACGATCTGCCCAATCTGCTCAGGAATTTCAGCGAACTATTTCCCCGGAGAGGCCATCCAGTGTTACAACCGTTTCCAATGGGCGGAATCCGCCAGCTCTCCCTCCACTGTCTATTCAAACTACTTCTTCGATTGTATCGAAATCAGCTGCCACCGTCGGAGAGAGTAGGACACTTCCCGAATCATCTATTTCCCCAGTTCTATCCGCACCGGCCCCAACCACACCAGTGTCACTTAGTACAGCGCAGCAACGAATACGACAAAACCCGTATGCACCGGTGGTTCCGTCACCACTTTCGCGTATACTACGAATGAGCGACTCCCCACTCGATCATTCTGGGTGCTCCGGGAATGATGACATTGGGCCACTCAAAAATTCTGGAACAAGATGGAATCTAGCCGACGTTCTCGAAGAAGAGGAAGATAACGGCACGGTAAACATCGTGCGAAATCCTCCTGCCTCGTTGGCAGAGGAATTAGGCTTACCGCCCCTGAATGCTGATCATCGCGGGTCCCCCTCTGCGTTCGAGGGTGGTACAAGGATACGTCGCACACCTTCGCCGAGAAAGCTATCTGCCAAAGAGAAAGGTAAAGCAAAGATGGCTGTTACAGGGTCCCCCCCTTCGACCTCGGCTGCTGTCCATAAAATCCGTGAAAAAGAGAATACGTCACCGTTGAAGGCGAAGAAAATCACCATCGGAAGACGGGTAGTCGGTGGTGGGGGCGCTGTTCGCACTGCAATGATTCCTAATCTCGCGCCAAGACGCACGATAGGAGCCGGGGGACTGAGACCCACAGGTGTCGCTGCGAGGACTGCGCCAGTGCCTGCATCGGGTTTCAAATCCCTGAGAGACGAGGTGAAGGCACGACAATCTACTATGTCCAGACAGGCCCCTATCTCGTGAATGACTCTTGCATATCCCCCTTTTAATTCCTTTTCCACATTGTACGTGTAAAACCGGTTGTACCTTATGTCCTTTTATGTGTGGTTCCAAATGACTTGATCTGAATGACGCCAGCGGCACCGGGACTCCGTACATATATAGCAAGCCTCGCCCGCGCAGGCAGGTGCAGGTGCAAACACCACCTTCCCTCAGTTCCCGGGTAGACATAGAACGACCTATTTCATGCTTCCTCTTGCTCTTCAAGCAGTTCTTACCGCCCTTGGCGCTGGCATCGCCAACCAGCTACCTCAACAGCTCCAACAGAACACCTCTGTTGCTTCAAATGCGACAATGGCCTCGACCCCCGTTATTCCCACATCATTGTCTGATATCTCATCTCTCCTTACTTTCATACTATCTCTCAATGGGTTAGGCGATTGGTTGAAACTCTTCATTCTGGGTGGTCTAGTTGAGAGCGCGCGTCGACTTATCATCGCCGCGTACAACTCATTCCTCGAGTCATTCCTCATCACGGTTCACTTTGAGGGCAATGATTTGCCCTACTCATGGCTCATGGCAAGTTTTTTTTTTCCCTTCTTTCTACGGCCTTGAGATTAACAGATCAGTATTCTCACTTTGCCTCGTGTTTTGACATCTACAGTTCTGGCTGTCGAAACAAGAATCATGGACAAAAGCACGGACGCTGCAGATCTCCAGCGAGACTTTTGGGCTTGGGAGCGCCGGCGGATATGTGTGTTTCCAATGAGAACGACTCTGCACTTTTTAAATATATTTATCTAGATCGTTCCTGGAGAAGACGCTCGCGGCAAGGAAGGCGGACGACCACTTTCGCTGCTTCCATCGTGGGGTACGGTCTTGATCAGATTTCTAGCCCACGATTTCTCCTAACTATATGCTCCATTGCATTAGATGCGACCCATAGCATCTGGTTTAAGAAAAGACTGATGCGAGTTACGCGATCTAAGAAATACCTGGGTGAAGGTCAAGTTGAATATTCCTTGAGTATACAGTACGCTACACTTTGCGCGCGTATCAACAGTGCCGATTTCTGACTGGATGCACCTTTCCTTAGAATATATACCCGAAGCCACAAGACTATCCACGATCTGCTTTTGGAGGCTAAGCGAGAATATGAATCTGCAACGGAGTCTCGCGTCTCAG
Source organism: Cantharellus anzutake (assembly GCF_015039405.1). Lineage (NCBI taxonomy): Eukaryota > Fungi > Basidiomycota > Agaricomycetes > Cantharellales > Hydnaceae > Cantharellus > Cantharellus anzutake. Next base: position 174,809 of record NW_024066981.1, read on the forward strand.
TTTACGTGTGCGATCAATATAATAATTGGTACTATGCTGGTACGTTCATACCGTGGTTGTCAAAAGCGTTACGTTTTCATTCAGCCTCAACCTGCCAGGTTCACGCCCCAAACGGTCCATGGATTCCGTGGTCATTCCGGAAGAAGTGAAAGAACTCCTCGTCGAGGATGCCAAGGATTTTATGGACAGCGAAGCTTGGTATGGTCAACGGGGGATTCCATGGCAGCGGGGATGGCTCCTTTACGGCGTTCCTGGATCCGGGAAAACTTCCATCATCCAAGCGTTGGCTGGGGAATTGGGAATCAACATTTATGTCGTGTCACTTGCCAAGCGTGGCCTAGATGACGGTAACTTGAGTGAGCTCATCAACAGCATTCCATCCCGCTCGATTATTCTTATGGAGGACATCGATGCGGCCTTCTCTACTTCTCTGAATCGCGAGGCTCCTGTCAAAACTACTGGCTTTGGCCCTGTACCATCGAATCCATCATCAGTAACCCTTAGCGGTCTCCTGAATGCCATCGACGGTGTCCAAGCGCAACAAGGTCGACTCCTTTTCGCCACTACGAATAAATACCTTTCCCTAGATCCAGCCCTCGTCCGTCCTGGCCGACTTGATGTCCACATAGAGTTCTCGTATGCCTCAAAATGGCAAGCGGCTGAGCTCTTCAAGCGTTTCTATCCAGTAGATGTTGACGCCCCAGAGCACCCAATAGAAGTGGAGAATATTGAGGATACAGGAGATGCGGTGGAGAAGGCTTCGCAAGTCAGTGGGTTATCGAATGATACGAAGGTTGATGAGGGCGTTGTAAAGACCAGTTCATCAGCCGCAATTGCGCTTGCTCGGTCACGTCGTTCCAAGTCCCCCAAGCTCTCTACTTCGCAGCTCGATGCGCTCGCGCACGCTTTTGCCGCAGTCATTCCTGAGGAAGAGATTAGCATGGCAGCCCTCCAAGGGCATCTCATGTTATATAAAACGCGTCCTCATGAGGCTGTGAGGGCCACCCCGGACTTCGTTATTAAGGAGAAGGAGAGACAGGCACGAGCTGCAGTCGTTGCAGCAGAGAAGGAGGAAAGAGAGAAAGATGCAGCAGCAGCCGCTGGTACCGGCAAAGTAGACCAACCGGCCGTTCTTGGTGCGGCTGGTGACAATAATAATCACGACCTAGCCTTCAAACCTGCGATACTCACGTCTCCACGCTTGCAATTGGGTATGCTCAGACCCAATATCCACCCCTAGATACTGTAAATGACACCAATCATCCGGATCCATAACTGCTGATCTAATTTGGTGCTACGTGCCGACCGATACCCATCTCCATGCGGTTTACGCTGCGACGCCCGCTTGCGGGGGTTGACCATCAAGCTTTGCTCGCCATCATGAAATCACGCCTTTCCATTGTAATTTTAGTTTGTCATCAACAACATGGACACGGATGTGTATGTCAGACCGTACGCCCTTCGAGATTAATTCACAAATGGCACAGAGTGGTCCACCACTAATAGTGGAGCACCGTTCCTCTCTTTGGGTGTGATTGTAACATTTTCTCACTATAATATAGTAATCAAGCCGCCTTCGGCCTCGGTTTTTGTACAGGTCTCTCTGTGGCGCAATAATCAGCATTTGTACGTATCCTGCCCCGCCGCCGCTTTGCGCACCCCAGATAGTAAAAAATATCTGAAAAGCCTAGATCGAACATCGTACATGATAGTGTGCAGATACTGCAGGTGAATCAACGCGAATGGTAAGTCGATCTCTTCTCCTGACACCAAAGATTGGGCTAGAGCGGACATGATCTGTGATCTTCATGTTACACGATATATTAAATCTCGAAGTTGGCCACGGTTGTGTGGATAATCGGTGGTGTTAATGGACGGACAATTCGACCACGTCGCGTCAAGGTATCAATATTATTTACCATTGCCTTTCCTCTATTACCCCAATATCCCTGGTCGAAGTTGGTATTCTCCCTATTCCTATAACCTATAAGTACCGTATGAACAATCAGGAAAAATAATATCACTTAACAGTCAATTGCTTTTCTCCTTTGCTCGATGCTCGAGTGCTATATATGCATGTTAATTGACGCCGAGGACAATTACTGTTAATGGGCAACCCTGACGGGAAAGAACGTCGGGACGCCGACCGGGTCCCCCTCAGTATATAGGATAGGCACAGTTCTCGGTCGTCCAATCAAATTTGGCCTCATCAATTCGGTTTCAGCGGCACATCCTGGAGCAAATATCCCAAATCATATAGGGTCGAATAATGATACATATTGGGAAGAGATATAAACCAGAAACAGAACCGAATATCTCGAAATAGATACGAAACAGTAACTGCGGGAGCGTGAAGAGCGATATCATTCATCAGGAGTGAACATCCACTCATACGCGCTCACAGCGGGGATAGTAGGAATACTTGAAGCTACAGCAGGAGTGACAGTTGGCAATGGTGTTGTGCCACTAGTTGGCGCCTGCTCCAGTGTGATAGCAGGAAGGGATGAGGCGACGGGATTGAGAGGCTGAGGAAGCTGGGCGTAAGATCCTTGGTTGGTAGCATAGTTGTGAGCCATTGATGACGTTGGGACATTAGCGAAGCTAGTTGGCGTAGGGGAATAGGATGCGTCATTGCGCGTGTTGTTCGAATCGGAATCGAAGATGGGTTCCTCAAGGGCGTAAACCTCACCAGCGACATCAAGAGCAGTGAAATAGAGCGTAACATTCCGGACGATGGCGGAGGGGTTTATAACTGAAGTGGTATTGTCAGGCTTGGTAGCATTCATATTGTTGAATTGGACGGAGGGAGGCCCCTCGCAGTTGACACTTCGCTCAAGCGGCGGAGAATCAGCGGGAAACGTAGCGCTCGACCATAAAGGCCGAACGGTGCCTGTGGAAGGGGTGTAGGCAAATTCTTGGGATGAATGAAGGGTAGAGTTGGCAACACAAGGCTCTGCCGTCAGAGGCGACGGTTTGGTGGGCTGAGGGTCGAACTGGGCACAGTAATCCACGGTAGAAACATTGTTCCGCTGAAAGATGGGCATGCGGAGCGAGACCGTCTTGGTGTCAGGGTTGCCGGAAATAGGAGGCGCATGAGGGTTGACACGGAGATACATTGGGGTTGCACTCATGTTGGTCGCGCTGAACACGAAGGAAGCACGCGTCAAAGGATCAGCTCCTATAACGAGTGAGGCGAGCTTGTGACCGCCAAGGAAGGCCCTGATGTCGACAGTTCCCTCGACATCCTGCGAAACAAAGTCAGAGTGTGCTCATTGGTGTTCAGAGATGAATGCGACCTACTTTGCTTTCTATCCGCTTACGGATATGCTTGTGGATATGAACATGCTTGTGATGGTGATGGTGCTCACGGGCGATGTGGGTGCCGGATACATGACGCTTGAGCACGCTGCCAGGTAAGCCGGTACCTGAAATCACAATAATACCTCCTTCTCCAGATACAATGTACTTGGGCATGACGTGGGTTGCAATCAGCTAGAAAGAGACAAGGGTCACCAATGAAACAGTGTCTCCTTCAGGCCAAATACGTACAGCGCGGCGATCATGGTGATGGTGGTGGTGGTGTTGGTGTTGTTGTTCGCTCCTGGAATGTTTAGTAGGATTCCGATGAGAGTTGGGATGATGATTCTGATGAGTGGGTAAGGATTTGAATTTGGGAGCAGGTAAATTTAATGTACCTTATGACTATCGTTCTTGTGGGTGGCTTTGCTTTTGTGGCTAGATTTGTGATGCTGGCCGGAGACGTGCTTTCCCCGGTGCTTGTCTTTGAGTGACGGGTCCGCAGCATACTTCGTGGGAGCAGAGAGGGCTTCCACCTGATGGAAATTAGAGTTGCACAAGAGTGTAAAGTCGCACGGTCCTACCTTCGTCGGACCAGACTCCTTGCGTTTTCCAACATGAAGCAAGCCCCACGATGGATTGAACCCATCATGAGTGACTACAACTTTTGAGGGGTGCTGATTGTCAGCATAATTGGAAGTCCCTATGCTGAGGTCAACACCCAGGAAAGCCGAATCCTGTGCTTGGTTGCGAGGGACGGCGACGGCCTGAACGGATAATAAGGACCCGCAGATGGAGGCAAGGGCGAAGGCCCCTTTAGGATTGAAGGCGGGCATGGCTGGAGGCTATAAATAAAAAAGGACGAAGTCGACCACCGGGATCAGTGCTTGAGAAAGTGAAGGGGGTGAGGAGAGAAGTGAGGACTAGGCATAAGCGAGGACCAGTTTTAAAGCATATGGGAGATGTGGGTAAGACCCAGACGCCCAGATGTGATATGAGTCCCATTGGACTCGTCGCAGACATCTCAGTCCAAGACAGCGATAAACAGTCAGAAACATTCAAACAATGTATGCATCAGTTTCTCCGATTTGGTCACCTACCGATTTCACATGATGACGGCTTCTCTAGCTGGGACTGCACTGCCACATGCTATTGATGATTTGGCCCACTCTCCGAGTCGCCGCGCCCAGTCCCATTAGTGTTATAGGCTCTTTATGCCTGACGTCTCGACGTGGTTCTGTTAGGCGGGGGAGCTAGTCCATTTAGAAGATAAGTCTCACTCACGTTCTGAAACTAGGTGCCCCCAGGCATTTTCCGCCGGTTTTCTTCATCGATCTCTGACGAAGCGGATGCTACAGAGTATATAATTAAAAATGGATACGGTGCGTATTTTTACGGGGCTTAATACTTCGGTATTTTATGCGTCAGGTCGAACCTACAGACAAAGATTCCATTTGGCGTCAACCAATTTGTTGGGGTGACCAGGACTCCTTTCGGTTAGTCACCTCGGTGCCATTGCGTTCAGTGCTGAAGCTGTAAAAATACCACAACAAATTGATAGACACGTTAATAATGTCCACTATGGTGGGATCCCCTTTCCCGACGAATGCTCGATCCTGGGATTAATGCGACTATCGCGCTTTTGTGTCGATTTCAGTCAGGTTCGCTGAATCAGTGAGCTAGCATCTCAGTTGTCCGGTTGAAATCGACTCAAACCTCCTGGGATAGGCGAGGATCCGATTCATGGAATGCATGGCAACCTCTGCTGGCGGGGACGCAAGAAAAGTCGCACTGCTAGCGGGTCAGGGCGTTGGGCTCATCCTGAAGAGCGTGACAGTCGATTTCAAGGTGGGGAAATGATGAAAACTCGCCATGCTAATTGGGTTATTAATGCTTCCCAGTAGCGACCAGTCGTGTATCCAGATACGGTCGGTCGTGGTGCTATTTGCAATGAATCATACACATCGCTGAGGTTTTCATAAGCTCATTTTATCGCAAAAACCGCACACAATCGAAGCGACCCAGTTCTCTTTGACGACGGTATACTACTCTTTGGCGCAAAGTACCACCGTGGCCAAGGCGGAATCCGTCCTGGCTTGGTATGACTACAACAAACTCAGGAAATGCGAGGGACCGCAAGACCTGGTTGAGTACATTCGCCTGAAACTGCCACCCGATACTGGAGCTTTGCCATGATGATATCTTGAGAATCCATTGCACGCTATACATACAGTGCGGACTTCATAGACCCCTTTCGGGGAGTACAATGTAACTAACCTAGTCTTTCACAAACTGGGCTTGCATCCAAACGCGGTACATTTTGAGTTGTCTCTTTCGATTAACTAATAATCGACGATCCACTCCAAGCTGTTTGATTGAGAATAGCGGTTGTGATGGTAAAGAATTGTCACAATCTTGACAGGAAGATATAAGAATGTCAGCGCTACGATCGATGTTTGTGGCTTCATCTTGTAGCTGGTCAACTACAACCTCTCCTGATCCCGATGCCTGGCCAAATATTGCCGATTGGAGCGAACCTCGGCTGGCATCTGGAGAAGGGACATCTGGCAGAGGGGGATAAATATCTGATTGCCCTTCGACCCCCATAGATGGTTCGGAAGACTCAGTAACTTGTGTTAAGTGCTTAGGCGCGGGCAGGCCCGTAAAGAGCACTGCCAATTCATCTGACCAACCTCAAACCAAGTAAGTACACGAGAAATTGGTAGAACCTACCGAGTTCAAAAAAATATACTCGAGTCCCATCGCCCCGAATGTAGAAATTCTCTTCAAGTAGTCGCTCCTCCCTAAACCTCAACTGCGTAAGATCATGTCGCCCGTAATCTCGAAGCAGCACCTTCCCTCCAGGCTTCAATATCTGTGCAGATCGTCAGCGGACAGATATCTGAGTACAGCTGGGCTTTCGCACTCGATGTAGATTGTGGAGAGCCCTATGCCATTCCTTCGGACTCAAGGCGGATAGAACAAAGATGAGGATGGCCATATCAACTTGGCCTTCCTCTATGCCTTCTGGCAAAGAGTCCAGGGAGGCGAGGTCCCAGACGGACGCAGCAATGGTCCCGATGGCTGGCGACGCATACAGTGGATTGTCCTACTTCAGCCCTCGGATCAGCCTTAAAAAGAATGTGATGTGTGCCATACCTTGACGATTTTAATGGCTTCGGGAGCGTAATCGCAAGCAAAGATACGCAGGTAAGGGTTTCTATTTGCTGTTAAGAGAGGGAACACAGAGTTCCCAGCACCACATCCTATCTCGACAACCGTAACAGGCCCGGCCTGTTGAAGAAATTCAAAAACCAAATTGTTTAGACTCGATAGGGGTCGTACATCAGGCTCGACGGCTCTCATCAAATCTGGAAATTCAAGGTGAAGCCATTTTCGATCACGAAAGAAGTTATCTTTGTTATTTTTATAGAACTGATCCCAGAACCATCGTGGACTGGAGTTATAGCGTGCTTTATAGTATTGAGAGTAAACGGTCTGATCGGTGGGGACTTTTGGAACGTTGATGTACCTTTCTTGTTAGGCGGCACTGGCTTTGTTCTCTGCCGTTCAAGAGCAGCTGAGATAATATCATCTTGGTCATTTGGCGGTGGAACATGATCCCTTATCTGATTTTCAGACTTATAAACAACAAGGAGTTTCGATGAACGTTTCTAACCACGCGGATTGACTCCACACATCGGCGTCTGAAGGAAAGCACCAACCGAAGTTGTTGTGGTTGGAACAAAGACGGCATAGTTAGCCTCAAGCACGCACCTGAGGTTAATAGTCGACACCCAAAGGGTGGCCTTTCACCCTCGGATTGAACTGAGGATGAGGACTTAGTTTTGCTTGACATATCTAGAAGCATCATCAGCGTCATTTGCTTCCGTGCCGCATCACTCCAGGGTTTTGACGGACTTTGACAGCCATGGCGACTGTCGATCCAGAAATTGACGAGCTTTATAAGCAAATTATGGCTGGCCTCGAAAACACAGAAGATCTGGATCTTGTGCACTCGCTGGCAGGGCCTTCGCATGCTGATGTACCACAGCCCCAAGCTGAACGGCAGCGTACGAGTTCGAACGATAGGCTCATGTCTATTTACGACTCATACACTGAGCATGAAAATCCCTCCAAAAGTCATCCGTTGCCAGGCGTGTACTGCCATCATTGCCTAGAATAGTACTATATGCTCATCCATGACTTCCACAGAGCCCTCTGCTATGATTAGATCGCCCCCGCTTTCTGGTGAAGTACTGGATGGAAACCAACCTCAAGCCCGGACCTCATACGTGTATGGGGTCCCAGTGACCCCTCCGACGCTAACCTCCATCGTTCGAAACCGTCCGTTGCCCCGACCTCCGCCCGAACCTGTAATGGCCAATGGTGATACGTACTTGCGAGGATCTCAGGTGTGGCCTGTTCATATTACTTTCTCTGAGTTTAAGGACCAATTTAAATGCACGGACAGAGGTCCACGTCATCTCAGACCCCCAACCGCTTACAGCCTCCCCGCACAGAGTTGTCGAGACAGCTTCCAAATGCCCCAGACCCATCGTACCCAAGTGATGTATCGAGCAATGGATACATCCAGGACGCACCTGATCCCATCGCACGCACCGGTCTACCGCCAATTCCCCATCCTTCACCTCCGCTCACTCGTGTCGGATCGTCGTCGTCTAGTGACTCCTGGAGGGATAATGCATTTAACCAAAGCGAGGAGGCTTCGCTGCAACCAGGCTTCAAGGATACTGCGCAGCATGCAGCCAGTGTGGACCAAAAAGGCCCCAACCTTCAGATCAAGTCTTCCAATCTTATCGGGTCAGTTTCTCGTCAGCAAACACCCGCCTCCACTACAGAAGGTAAGGGGTACTGGACGCTGTGTATTACATGCTCTGCCAATGGCAGTACTCATGTCCTGAATGCTGGACAGCTGGAACACCTCAAAGCTCACAATACGCCCTGCCGTGGGAGGTACCTCGCGTATCTTCTTCATCTTTTGGCAATACTGCCATTTCACCCCATCCACCGTTCATACCGAGGGATATTACAGACGACCATGAACCTGAGGATGAATCTTCACGGCAAGAGCGATCCACGATCATCCCAGACGCAGAAAACGACTACATAGATATTGGTGACCCCGACGAAATTGACGAACATGAATTCTTGAATACAGCCCTGTTATCTCATATCGCTGTAAAACTCCGCGATAAGGTTCCTCGCGGAAATCATGTCAAAGGGAGTATTCCCTACCGGAATGCTTTCACTGGGAAGGACATCGTTGTGCGTATTTGTTCACGTGCGTATTGACAGTCATTTCGTTGCTGACAGTAAATGTAAATCCACCTAGTCCACCATACAATCTATTATCCAGCGTGACTTACCCGATATTGCTCGAGATAATAAACGAACTGCTCTTCAGATCGCCCGGTCTTTACAGAACCAGTTATTCTTCTATGAAGTAGAATGGGGCGACCGTCAGCTTTCTGGAGGAGTGGAGGACGTCTTCATGTTCTTGGACGAACCGAATGATGATAACAGTGTCGGACTCGGTGGGATAACTGAACGTGACGAGCTACCGACGGGTGTGATCACGTCGTTAACGAGATGTTATACCGTGGATTGCATCGACTATGAGGGCCCTTGCTACTCCTATAGTTGCCCGAAACGAAACGTACGTGATACATCCTGGTTTTCGTCGAAGCAAATGCGAAATGCGGTGGCTTATTGTTCTTCAGCGACCCTTGTTGGCACCGTCTCAAAGTGATGCGGTCATACCTGCTGAAGGAATCGAAGAGGTAAGCCAGTAGGGTTGTCGATTGATTTCGAGCCAATGCCTGACACTGCGAAGCGTGGATGGGCCGATAATATCGATCCAGTTATCCTGAAGTCTCTGCCAGTGAGCGAGGTCAAGCGCCAGACGTGTGTGTCTCTGCTCTCCAGTTGACCTGATTCTGATCTGAGTTTATTCTAGTGTCATCGCGCGGATAATTTCTCAGGAAGCTCAGTATGTCAATGATCTTGATCTGATTGATACGGTCTGTACCACGTAGAATCCTTCGAGGCCGTGCCCATTCAAACTTTTTGGTTTAGTTGTTTGTGAAGCCGCTGCGTGCGGCTCCAGAGCCCATTGTTGCTCCCAACGAGCTGGATTCTTTTATCGATACAGTATTTGGGAATATCTTGGACTTGAGAGAAACGAATCGAAGGCTTTTGGAAGTCATGTATGTCCGACAACGGGAGCAAGGACCAATTGTCCAGTGGATCGGCGACATCTTCCTCAACGCGGCTGCAGAATTCAGGGTGGTGTACCCACTTTATGTTGGGAACTTACCTGCGGCAGAGAAAAGGGTCAAAGACGAGAGCGAATACAACCCGAAATTCAAAGTGTTCCTCGAGGTATGGAGGGATTTCCAACTGATGTTGGCTGACTCTCGCTGATAAGCTATATACAAGCACCAAGCTCGTCATCCCCTTGCAAGGAGGATGGACCTCCGTCGGTTCATAACACGTCCGTCCGAGCATCTTCAGCGCTACCCGACGCTTCTGGAAGCAATACGGAACGAAACTGTCCAAGGCAACCCTGATGCGGACTATCTGCAGGAAGCTTCTGAGTCAATAAGGAAGCTTTCGACCGTTGCGCAGCTTCGCACCTTTCAGTCATCTATGGGAAGAGGGCCTGCGGGCAGACAAGAATGGCATGATCTGGTCTCTGCGGAGGTTCAAGAGCACATACCAAGAAAAGAGTTCAAGCGTCAATCGTATGCTTGTTTCCTTCTTGCATGGGCCGACGTGCTTACCGTCATGTTTAGTATCATATTTGAACTTATTAAGGGTGAGATGGAGTATGTAAGAGACTTGGAGTTGATAGAAGTTGTAAGCACACCCCTCTGTCTCTGAGAGAGAAGTAATTAGACCGATCCGATGGGCAGTTGTTTCTCAAACCTCTGCGGTCTACGAATCTCTTCAGCCCGTCGGAGCATTCTGAGCGGAGGAGCGAAGAGCTTATTCATGAAATCTTTCACAATCACCTCGAAATCTTGAGTTTCCATCGGAAGCTCATCGAGGTCATGCATGAGATACAACGAGAGCAATATCCCTGCATCAACAGCATCATTGCCCCGCTTTATGATGCTTCCCTGAATTGGCAGGACGCCTACATTGAATACACCTCGCATTATCCTATTGCTCGATTCAGAGTTGAAGAAGCGATGAGCAATTACGCCTTCAAGAAAGTCGTTGATGTAAGATTCCCGCCAATTTGAGCCATCTTGGTCTAACTTCCGTGTACTGCAGGATGCCCTGAAACACCCGGAAGCCCGGAAGCTCGACGTCAAATTTTTCATTAATCGCCCTATTCCTCGCATGCTCCGCTACAACCTTCTATTATCATCAATTCTCTCTGCAACTCCCGAAGGCCACCCAGATCAGCAAGATATACCACAGGTCAGCGAACTCATCAGCGCTCTCGGGAAGAGTATGGACCACTGCGTAGCAACTGCGGAGCGAAAGGTAGAGTTGTGGCGATATAAGCGCAATCTCCGGTGGAAGATTGGGGAAGAAGTTGTAAGTGTCGGAACTTTGAAGATGCGTATGCCACCTTAAAACGAATGACCGATCAGGACTTGGACCTTTTGGATGAAACAAGGACACTGGTTCATACGGGGAGGCTTTTGCGTCAGCCAGAAGGTGGAATGGAGTGGAACTCATGGTCCGAATTATTCGTTCTCCTTTTTGATAACTATTGTCCGTCCTGCCAAACTGATATGGCGTCATGCAACTGACATTTCATGAGTAGTTGTGATGACAAAACCAAAGGAGAAAGACGGAGTCACCTTATACTACGTCAACCGCAGAGTATATGCCTTCCTCTGTTTCCTCCAGTTGCTTCATGACTGACTTGTCAACTTAGCCCATTCCGTTAGAGCTACTTACTGTCCTTTCATTTCGGGAACCTCCACAACATCGGAGCTCCAGTCTTCTAGGATTTTCCAGGGGGGGTGGGCGCAGCGGTGCCCATGTGGATGGAGGTGCAGTGGGTGCTGGGGATCGTGGTGATGCCGGAGACTCGAGAATGTTGTACCCCTGCAGCATACATCACGCCGGCAGAGTCGGCGGACATTATCACTTGTTCGCGGAGTCTGCAGCAATCCGACAGGAGTGGGAGCAGAAGCTGTCAGAAGCGGTTGTTATGCGAAAAGTTGTTCAGGAGAACAATAAAGTAAGTCGCTTTATTCGCTCGCGTGTCTACTCTCCACCTGCAGTTTCTTCATAGGCATTCGAACAAAGAATCATCAGCGCGGATACCTTCCTAGTCCCCAGTATCCAGGCTGTCCCTGTGCAGGCATACGATGGCGCTATTACCGGGAAGATCACTTGCTCAGTTCCCCTTAGTACATTTATTCATCATCTTGCGTATATGAGTCCAACTGATTTCCCAGTAGCTGCAGCTGACGGTCGGCCATTGGTGGCAGTTGGATGTGCTGAAGGTGTTTGGATTGGTCTCCGTCATGATTCACGATGTGAGTCTCGCAAATCGATGTCCGAATGGGAATTAACGTGCAACAGCAATGCGGCGTGTCCTCCATTTGAAGCAGGTGACTCAATGTGCAATACTGGAAGAGTTTGGGATCTTCCTCGTGCTGGCGGACAAGGTCAGGACGTCAATATGGACGATGCTCGAAATTCTTCTGATCCGAAAATATTTAGTCGTTGTTCGCCTACCATATCGAGGCCCTAGTTCCATCCGGACCGCCAGGACCGCAATCCCAACGACAACCTCAAAAGTTGAATGGAAGCCGTGACGTACAATTTTTCAGTGTTGGCACTTGGCAAGATCGTACCCTGGTCATATATATGAAAAAGAAGGGGGTGAGATTTTATGAGCAGTCACCGTCAGTTCTGTCGGCTAACTTGGTTTCAGCTGGACAGTGTGTTCCGCATTCTGGAACCTGTCACTGGCAAGACAGCCGAGAAGACAAAGCCAACCACTTTCAGCCGCAATATATTTGGGCCGAAGCAGTTAGATTGGTTCAGAGTTTACAAGGTTGGCGTCGTGATTCTTTTCGCCAATCGATTCTCATGGAACCTCGTAGGAGTTCTTCTTACCTTCCGACTCTTTTGATCTTATCTTTCTGAAAGCCAAAATTGCAATACTGTGTACAAAGGGATTTGAGATCATGGACCTGGCTGAGTACGTATCCCAATTTCTCATCAAGTTCAATCCAATCATTCATTTTCTCGTAGCCTTAAGAGCATAACGATTCCAACCTCAGAGGATCCTCGTCATAGTCAATTAGTCAAGCGGTGCGAGTCGTGTAAGCCCATGGGCATGTTCAGATCGGGGGATAATGAGTTCCTTCTGTGTTACGATGGTACGCCTCCAACGTATGATGTTTTCTGCATGATATTAATGAGCTAATTTAGAGTTTGGATTGTATGTTGATCGACATGGAGAGCCGTGCCGCCAGTATGGCGGTGTGGTCGAGTGGGAAGGCACAGCAGAACGCGTTGCATTCCATCCACCAAACATTCTCATCTTTGACACTCGCTTTATCGAAATTCGTCAGATCGATAAGGGTAAGCTCGTACAAATCATTCCAGGAACAGATGTCCATTGCGTCTGGGATGGGCGGGGCAGTCTTGTCATCCCGAATCCGTTGACTCCTGGGCCTCAAGGCTGGGATGAGAGGGCTCCGCCTGAGCCTCGCGTCCATGCCGTGATGAAGGCTGACCAGAACCCACCGAATGCACCACGAGGCGCCCAAGCTCAACATCTATTCGAGCTTGTCCCAACACAGCTACTGTATCCTCCCTCGTCACATCAATCTGGTGGATCCCTACAACACCTCGCAGATCATCTTCCCCAGTTCGTTCCCCTCGACCCTCATCAGGGGGGTCGGGTTGGACACGGTAACTGTTGTATTTCTCTTTCATCCCTTAACTTATCATGGATATGGCGTTCTGGAGTCTTTCGTAATTTGGGACCATTTATGTTTGATCCCCTGACATCAAATGATGTAATGTACTTCGATACTGCTATTCCAAATCACGAAAAGATAAATCCAATTGAAAGCATGAACCCAAATACCATGCAATCTCAACAGTTGGATGGAGGCAAAAACGGAAACTTGCAATGTATATGCAAATAATACCTACGCTCAGCGAGGAAACACGACGAAAATCGTAAAGCGGCAAATACACGGCATATATACACGGACTGCCTTCGATCAGTTCCAAATACGTGCCAACCACTATCTCGGCACTGTAGATGGCGGCGGTAGATCCTCAGGGCGACAGGGGTGAGCAATGGAATTCGTCGTGTTTGACCGACCTCGTAACAACGTCACCTTATTTGGATTTAAGTTGGTCGTGGAGCGCATCGAACGCAGTGACGGTGGAGGTATAGCAATCCCTTGTGCAACTGCATCCATCTTATCAGGCGAAGATGCCCTATTCGAATTCGGGTTAGATCTTTTACCTCGTGTCGAGGCACTGCTAGGCGCTCGCGAGAGTCCTGATGAAGTCCGTGCTTGCAGTGAGTGTCGTATACTCATCTGGGAGGGCGGTCTTGAGCGAATGGTACTGGGGGCTGGAATGGTGATGTTGTGTGGTTCGGATGATAATTTACGTGTTGGATTTCTTGATGTGGCAGATGATGGTAAGGGATGAATGGAAGTGGAAGGGGATGGAGGGGCAGAAATAATGTCGTTCGCACTTGCTCCAATGCGTGGAGGGCGCAAAGGGCGGGGGTAATTGTGACGGCGGGACAAGCATCACTTGGCCAGACGGGACGGCCGTGATAGTGAAGAGACGGCTGAAGACGTGGCACAAACAACACTTCCCTTGCTTTGTGTGAGGTCGCGCCGTTGCGGACGACATATCCGAATCGCAGGGGATGGGGCCCGGGATGTGTGTGGTGACGGCCTTTCGGACGCAGACGTCCGCGTCGAGATGCTCGACATCGACGCACGCGATCCTACTCGGGATAAGCCATCCCCGGTATTGAGGACACCATGTCGAACAGCTCGATTCTGTAGGGATGCTCTACGCTGAACAATGCATTTCTCGACAGCATCAGAGGTCAGAATAGTGTCATTCAATGATGCGCACGGGTCGCACTGAGAAGAATCCGTGGCTTCGAGACCCAAAGACAACGCATTCTTCAGGGGCTGTTCAGGATCCAAGTTACTGGCATGGCCGCCGAACGGGTTGGCGTGAAAATTACTCACCGATCCGGGCACTTCGGATAAGGCGGGGGATTCTGCCACCCCGAGGTCCTCTGGCATTGGGGCTCGCTGAGATGTAACGGAATTTCGCCTTGAGTTGAGCGATGGACCGCTCTGAGCATCGGAAATGCCGCAACATGATCAGCTCCCGTTAACAGGCAAAGAAAACCATTGGTTTACCATAGCAGAGTTTCCCATGGAGGTCGACAGTGTAATTTTCCAATTTGCACCTTGAGGCGAAGTTTCAATCGTCCAAATTAGTTCGTCAGTCGATCGTCGTGAAGTCGGAAGGTTTCGTAGCTGTGGATGTTTCTATCAAGAGGCTAGAGCATCTCACATGGCGAATGATCACATAGTACTAACATCATGATAGTCGTAAAACATTTCTTTCATCATGTGCCCTGTTAGTGGTAATGGTCCCAGCGGTGACTGCAGAAGTACCAACGATGAGGGGGGCGTTGAACTACCATTTGAAGACCATCGTTCACCTCTTTTGGGTCGAACACGGTGCTGTGAATCGCGTCGTTGAGGCCATTGCAGATGACAGTGAATTGCGCGGCAACATCAACTTTCCATCCCCACGTGGATGGACTCCCTTCTAGGGTAGGACGCGATACGTTTGCAGTTTTGCGTCTATGGTCGCATTTCTGCGAATGATCTGATTGGGCCTGTCGGAAGCTATCCAAGTACTATGTGATAGGCAACAGATTCGCTTGAGGAAACGGTGCTATTTCATTTTGGCCATAATGAATAAAAGAACGCACGGCTTGATCACCACGAGCTTCCGCATCCCGTAGAATCCCCTTGACGGCTGGCGTGTCCGCGAGAGTAGCGAGGGAAGCCAGCTGAATGCGGGTTGAAAGGCGCATGGCGCGTGGCGATCAGCAGGCAAACGCGCGTCAGCGAGCCGGCCCAGAACTCACATCGCGCATCGGGGACACAGTTGGATGATCACTGCGCGCGCCGAAAAGAGCCCTGAAGACGGCAATGAGCCAGCCCAACATCGTCTGTGGGAGAGGAGACCAAACAATATACTCTCCCCTTGGCCTTCCCTTTGCTCACGCGTAGCAACCCCAGATCTGGAGTTCGATTCAAATTTGCTTCCGTTACGCACCATTTCAATTTATTCAAAACCTGCAATCGGCACTCACCGTCCGCACGTGCCTGTTTCTTTCAGGCCACAAAACGACCGTGTCAGCGGGATGTCTGAACATGGTGTTCGGCTCCAACCTCAGCCTGTACAAATGAACTGGCTACCCGCCAGGTCATGGCATCACTTTCTCGCTGGGGGGTAAGAGTTCATACAACATAACTTGAGTCTGGTCGCTGACTGCAGTGACAGCTTCGGCGGAATGGCTGGGGCTATCATCACGGCACCCTTGGATGTCGTCAAGACCAGACTGCAATCGGACTTATTTCAGAAGATGCCCTCATACGGCCACTCTTTCGCCCTGGCCGGCGCACCGAATACATTAACTTCACCGCGTCTCACTGGTGCGCGAGGTTTATTGTGGAACTTTGTAGAGACCGGTCATATAATAAGGTGAAGTGTCTGGCTTCTACAAGTGCGTGTCTCTCAGCCTTCTGACTCGTATCAGGGATATTTATAAATACGAAGGCTTCTCTGCTTTGTTCAAAGGACTTGGACCCACTCTCGTTGGCGTCATTCCTGCCCGTTCGATCAACTTCTTCGTTTATGGGAACGGAAAGCAAGTAATAGCAAATAAATTCAACGATGGGAAGGAAAACTCCATCGTGCATCTTATTGCTGCTGCTACTGCTGGTCAGTTTGCATCACACTGGACCCACCGCTTTCCCGGCCTGATCCCAACGTACGGATGCAGGCATTGCGACTTCTACTGCTACCAACCCCATATGGGTCGTGAAGACTCGCCTACAACTTGAGAACCAGCACGCCGAATCCTCAACCTCTACTTCCACTAGCCGCTTCGCTAAATCCTTGGAATACACCAAGAACATCATTCGCAACGAAGGTTTTCGCGGTCTGTACCGTGGGCTATCCGCATCATATCTCGGAGTGACGGAGGGTACTATTCAATGGGTATTGTACGAACGACTGAAGAAGCTCAGCGGGGGTGACGGAGCCCAAAAAAGTAACGGGGAAAAGTCAAGCTTGTTCCAACAATGGCTAGGAATGATGGGGTCTGCAGGCACAGCAAAAATGGCCGCAAGTTTAATCACATATCCTCATGAGGCAAGCATCGCATCTCTCCCTTCCTAGTTTCTACAGCTTACTCTCGTATTTGACATCATAGGTTATCCGCACACGGCTGCGTCAGCCAGTAGACCCCAAAACCGGTAGAGTCAGGTATACCGGTTTGCTGCAGACTCTACGTCTTGTTCTTGCCGAAGAAGGTACACGATCATTGTATGGTGGCTTATCTGCGCACTTGCTTCGTGTAGTGCCAAACGCTGCCGTGATGTACACAATCTACGAAGGAGTTCTCCGGTGGGGCGACTCTGCGTAGGCAGGATATACTTTATTCGCAGTTTTAGAACTCCTTTACATTCGACCTAAGTTATTCATTTTTACTGTCCCGTTAAACTACCATGTAATAGTACACTCGCACCCCACTCAATATTATTACCCACTACGTTGAATAAGCGCCAGATCTTAAATGTCATGTTTGCATCCGTGCCACAATAACCTCGTCGATGTTCCAGCTCTCGATCCTCAAAGTAGGTTATATCTTGCTTTGCGTATAGATTTAGTCATACACATAATTTGTGCCGGACACAGGATAAGATTTCTGTTGCACCAGCCTCCTTTGGAATACCTGCCGAACAGGCAATTATCAAAGAGCTGAACAAGAAATACGCAAACCGTGTCATTTTCGACTTGGGGCTTGCTATATGCGTGCATGATTTAATCAATGCATCGGAAGGAGTTGTGCATTATGGGGATGGCTGTTTTTGGTACAAAGGTGAGTTGTTCACGATGATGGCAAATAATTGACAATCGAGAATTTATCAAAGATAACTCGTTATCTGGGGTTTTACGTAGTGACGTTTCGTTTGGTGGTTTTTCGACCCTTTTCAGGAGAGATATTGATTGCAAAAGTTAAATCCTCGTCTTCGGAAGGAATACGATGTGGGTCCACAGGGAAAACCCGTAGCTGGCTTCCTCCTGACCGAGCAACCCTTCGCGTGCAAACCTCTCTCTCCAGTGACCCTTGGATTCTTTGATGATATGATAATACCACCATCCTACTTGCCTTCCCCCTCTGCATTGTGCGTCTTTCTATTCTCCCGTATGTCGACAGTCAACGGGTCTTACCTGTTGCGAAACACGCTTCAGTGACGCAGAAGAACAACATTTCTTCTGGAACCCAACTGCCGAAGGGGTTTCTTCGCTCGAACTTCTTGACACGCCTGTATCAGAACGCAATTACATCGAAACGGGGAGTACGTTCGGGTTCGCGTAGAATCAGACGAGTTTCATGATGACGAGCCTGGCCCACCGAAGATGATTGATGGGGTGATTAGTACAAAAGAGGGGAGGAGGGCGCCGTATACGGTTATCGTAGGTTTCACTTTCCTTCATATGTCGGTGGGATCGCTTATGTTCTATAGGGCTCTATCGCAGAGCAAGGGTTGGGACTGTTGTCCTGGTGGGAGAATGATGAAGAAGAAGAGGGCGTCCCAGATGGTGGGGCTATCATGGACCTGGATGCAGCATGAGCTTAGCCGGGAGGGATGGGGAATGTGCTTCACAAGATGTCGAATACAAGTCAATCTGTAAGTGAATCCCTATACATCAAACTAATGGGGCTACTCAAGATCGTCATGAATTTCTGGTCTCCGCTGGCATCACTGCAGCCTTCCAAATGGACAGAAAATGTCATTTCCATGGGGATGAAGTTCTGATTAGCGTGCGTACACCGAATGAACCAGGATGAGCTGCCACCAATGGCTCGGTCCACTGGCACTGGTTTACCTCGTTCTCAAGGTACCTAATGCTAGTAATAGCCCATCGAATAGGACATGGCTGTGTCTCCGAACATAGCAATTTGATAAGCAGGCAATCGCAGTGCTTAAGGCAACGGAACACATTGACAGAGATAAAGGTTCATCAAAGCTTGGCGGCGGACTCATACGTTGCGCTGGACCCCATTGGGAATCAACTTTACCTTCAGCTGTTGCCCCTTGCAGTCAACCTACACCCGTCCCCCAACGAACCGGGAGATCTCCCACATCCCGTGTACAGTGACTTAGTCATGTTCTGCAGCGGAAATATTAACATTGACCCCGGTTCTTCTGTCAAAATGTTTCTCACTCAGCGTCGCGCCGCCAGGCACCGTAACATGCCTGAAGGCTGAGGGACCTCTCTCAGTGCGTTAATGTTCTGAACAATCTTTGGGGAACGAAACCGGTCCTGCCTGTGACAGGAACGAACAGGACAGTTACTCACTGGTTTTTGTTGTCGGTCTCGCTCTGTTCTACCATTCGGCCACACTTCCGACTGTTCAAGCAGTCTAGCACTCTCCTCGGACTCATCATAGCCCCTCGGATGTTAGGCAAGCCTAGTGTACGGGCTGGAATGGCGACAGGCTCAGCCCCGAATTAGACATCTCGTGGCGTGGTCACGATGTCCTTGCGATTTACGCTTCGTGGAAAGGACCCCTCTGCGGATCCTATGATGTCGGAAGCCGGGCTGTTTCTATATCCTTGAAGATGGGAGTGCTGAACAGCAATAATCTGTGACTTTATCCCAACAGAATACAGTGCAGAAGTTGGGTGAAGCGCAGCAAGCAGTCTAGTTGAGAGGACAGTACGACAAGGAATGCTCACAGTGAGTGGATCTGTTCCCTTAATGATGACGGAGCCGAGGATGACGTCGCTGTGGTCGCTAGTTGCCTCCCATATCGAGAAGCCCAGTGGACTTGATCTCAAATAATCCCTCCCTTCGCCTCTGTGAACCGCAGATTGGTCAGATCGCGGAGCCTAATTCATGGCAGACTGTGTACAAGTCTGAATTCATGGGATCAATATGGGATCAAATGAATTCAGCCAACTCCGCTGCACTGCAGCCAAGACATGACTTAAAAAAGTCAACCTCGTTGGGAGAGGTGCTGAGCGAATCCTGCCACGCGACTTGAGGAATCGGGCACCTTGACACCAAGCTGGCGCGATCCAATAAGTGGGACTTACCGGACCCCAGAGATCAGGGTATTCCCGACTGGGAAAAAAAAAAACAGGAACCCGTCGACACGGGAACGCCAGGGACGCGACAGGAGGCACACATCCAAGCCGCAATCCTTCATAACCTTATTGATGGCTTTAACAAACGCGGTTCTGTTTTGCTTTATTGCCAGCGAAGGCTGAGGCACCAGAACCCGTGCAGGCGCCCATATGAGCGGCAATATAAAGGTACGGACTCCAACTCAGATCCTCAGCAGACACTTTTCTAGGATGATTGGTCGTGATGATGTGTTCCAGAAGGCAGTCGGAAGGGGGGGGGAGGAAGTCGGAGCCCTTCTGCTGATCAAGCTTTGGGATGAAGGAATGGGTGGACTGAAATAATTACTAATCGCAATAATACTCAGCTTCACGTTGAGTGAACTGAGGGAGGCAGGTAGTAGCGAAAAGGTCCTTATTTACAGATAAGTGTTGAGGACCTAGCGCGCAGTTCGCTAGGCCAGAGAGCAATCAAAGCCCCAAAGGTGCGGTGTTTGAAGTAAAGTTTCGTCCACGCCACCTTATTCCCGTCGTACCTGGAGGCCACTTAGTAGCCGTTGAATTTCCAACATGGACATGCGGTTAGACCAGGATTCAATTTGCCAAAAAAGTCGTCATATTCCTTAGATGCATTGCCGATTCTAGTCTTGAATGGCCCATGTTGTTGGCAGGCAAGTCATGAATCAGAGGAAGAGGACAAAAAGGGAAAGCAGAAATAGTTAGCTGATGCGGCAGAACCCGCCACTCTGCTCAGTACTTTGCTCACTTTAGTTTGCCCACGGATACAACGACGCGTACAAGCAGTACTAGGAACACTCTTCGCATAACCCACAATCACACCCTCTTTGATATATGCTTCAATAGCGTTTCTCATCACCATGCTGTCAATTATCGGTCTACTGATGCAATTTGTGGAGCGCTTAGCTCTTGTTTGGCAATCAAAGCATTGGTAATGCACACTTTACCCAGGCGGATTCGCTAGGCAGGTTACCAGCCTCTATTAGTATAGAGGGATTCGCATGATCCGTAGGCGTGGAGTCTGAGTCAGTGTTCTCTTGCATCTTTTGCACTACAGCTTGGACTGGCATATGCCATTTTGGTTTTGTGAGAGGTGTCTTGGTGATGTAATCGGTAACGTAGTACAAAATGGCTTTGGCAGACATGCCAGATCCAACGAATTTGAATTACATCGCACTTGTAAAATGGTTCCACAGTAGTTGTTGATCATGCCGTTTGAGATACGAAGATTGAGCTCACCACTCTCCATGTCCATGGAGGAAGCGTTGGTGACATGGTCGGGAGAGAGATCAACTAAATCGACAGACACCATCGCCTTGCTTATAACCAGTATCGATATGTTTATGGTGCAAATCGTTCTGTATTTGGGCTGGGGAGTGAGAATTGGGATGGTATCGTATGCTGTACGGATGGGCGACATCAGACATACATTCAGACATAGCGGGCTGGACTGGAATCCCATTTCTGATGGTGTCATCCAAGAAGTCTAACGGCTGTTCTTGCCAGTCATGGTGATTCTGATCATTGCTGTGGATTGAGGAATCATGTGACAATGAGGGGCTGCCGCGACCCTGGGCTTCCACAGTACCGCATTACAAGGGTCTAAGATTCCATTTGTGTTAATGACCCAACATTGCTCTAATGAACGCTTGTATGCACAGACGGAAGAACCGAGCCGCAATGAATAGATTACAAGCCACGGTGGACGCTAAGAGGGAACCTGCGAAGCCAATGTGTGATCTAAATCAAATTGATGGTTGAAAAACAGGACTGGGAGGTGTTAGTCATATTAGCAGCCGCCACTGTGGGTGGATCTTAACGGAAGCAACGTCAAAGTGAGGGAGACGATTGAGATGCTCTTCATGCAGAGTTACGTCGGGATTATGACATATTAGCCATTCTAGCACCCGACGTACTTTTTCCTGTCACGGTCGTGCGTTCTTTAAGTAAGAGCCATTCTTTGGAAGAAGTGGTAGGACCGACGAAGACCACACAAAGGGGAGTAATTGTATCACAGCGTTGGAAATACAATAATGCTGGACTGAATGGGAGCACCCGTTTCAGGCCGAGGTTTGGTTCCGGAGCACTAAATCCTGCGATATAAGTACAGGGGTTGGTTGCGGGTCAACATCCACGAACTACTTCCCCCTCCTTTACATAGAGCCGCCTAGTTGGTCGATATCTTGACCTATTCCACTGTCTCTACTATTGAAGCTTGGCGCGCTTCGCCCTTTCCTTGCTTTCGACAACACAATTGCAACCAAGACTACTCGTTATGCACTTTTTTCCCACTTTTCTGCTGTCACTCCCGGCTGTCCAGGCATCTTTGGCGTCTCCTTGGGCTTCCCTTAATCGTGGTGTTGGGGCCCGTCACAAACCAGTGGCTCGTTCCCTTGTTGACCGCCGGACTAGCCCCCCGGTAAGATTTGCCGCCACTCACCCCACACAAAATGTGAAGCATTGATTTTCCCCCCCTGAAATTTGTGTAGATCGTCCCAGATGTAGCACTATCTTGGTATGCTGGCTGGCACGCTGCCAATTTGACCCCAGCCGAGGTTTCCTGGGAGAAGTACAGCGTTATCACGTTTGCATTCGTCGTAACCACTCCGGATATTTCGGAGCTTTCTGTTGCAAAAGAGGACGATGCTACTCTTCGTCAGCTCGTCGCGCTTGGACATCGTTCCGTGAGTGCCCTGCCATTTCATCCCGCCCCCCGGCGATGCTGATTGGAGCGTCATGAACAGAACACGTCAGTTTTGGCAACTATTGGTGGATGGACTGGTTCCATGTACTTCAGTACTTCGGTGGCGACAGAGCAAAATCGAACTAAATTCGTTGCAGCTATCAACAACATCGTGAAAGAGTACCAACTTGATGGCGTAGATATAGAGTAGGTTTGATTCTTTTGAACGGTATTTCCCGAACCTTTTTTGATCGACCTTTTCCCGCTACAAGTTGGGAGTATCCTGATAGTAAGGGAATCGGATGCAATACTCTCTCTGCGAGCGACACTGCCAATTTCTTGGAATTCCTGAAAGAACTTCGTGCTTCCGAGCTCAAAGACAAGTTCATCACCGCTTCAACAGCCATAAAACCATTCCTTGATGCGAGTGGGAATCCTGTAAGTTCATGCGGCGCTTCGGTTGGTTTCTTATTTGACGACGTTGGTCCATAGTTACGGAATGTGTCAGAGTTCGCCGATGTCCTTTCGTGGATCCACCTCATGGTCTACGATATCTGGGGGTCATGGAGCCCAACCACTGGCCCTAATGCACCACTGAACGACTCGTGTGTTGCTACTACTCCTCAATCCGCGGGATCAGCTGTCTCCGCTGTTCAAGCTTGGACCGAGGCAGGCTTCCCTCTTGAGAAATTAGTTCTCGGTGTTCCATCTTACGGACATAGCTTCACGGTGTATAATGCTGATGCGTTCCAGAAGGGTTCAACGACTGATTTAGTTGACTCGTTCCGTCCGTTCAATGCCTCTGCTACCCCATTTGGGGACTCATGGCAGAGCGGTCCTGGTCTGGATGCCTGTGGCAACTTGCAAGGAAATAGCGGCGAATATGACTTCTGGGCCATGATTCAACTAGGCCTCTTGGACGAGAACGGGTTGCCTGTGAGCGGCACCCCTAACATCTTTGATACTTGTTCTCAGACTGTAAGTGTCTATCTCTCTATGCGTTTCGGACCAGACGTCTGATGCTAGCTCTTCATAGCCATCCATCTACATTACGTCCTCCAACACTTGGATCGAGTACGATGACCCACGATCCTTCAGTGAGTCTCTCCGACCGGCACCTGCATCACTATTCTAATCGTCATATGTTATTCGCAGAGGCTAAAGGCGAGTTCATTCGTCAGAAAGGTCTTAAAGGCTTCGCTATGTGGGAAGCTGCTGGTGACTGGGATGACCTTTTACTTGACGCCATTCGAGAGGGAGCAGGTTTCCCTAACACCCCTTGCCATCCCTAGTCAGTCTAGCCCCAAGGTGGGGGAACTGTGAGGCGACCTCGCAACAGCGGTGTTAACTCAGCGCCAATACTTCATGTCGCTGCTCGTTTGCCACACATCCGAGAGCTGTCTTTCCAGTCTCCTTTCCCGATGCTCTTATGCTCGTCTGTGATCATGCATTGTTTGCTGAGTTGTTATTGCCTGATCTTTTCTTTTAAGGTCACGGTAATTTTTTGTTTCCATTTTTATAACTGCCATCATTTAAGCTTGTATGCGGATGAACCTAAGATAGCAATCACTATCAAGTCAGCCTGCGAGCAGGTTGGCTTTACCTGAAGGACGTACAGCACGAGCGGCGTACCCTCGTGTTTGCAGCATCAGATGGCGCAATATTTTAGACATCAAGTACCGAATTACTTTATTCACTGCCAACGAATCGATCTTTTTTGATGTCCTAAGGTAGCGAATGATGGTTGCTTGGACAAGACATAGCGGCTCATAATGCTGCGTGCCACTTATTTCCCTGTCATTCTATTGGCTATTGACCTTCTGATTCCATAACCGTACGTCGCACTGAACCCAAATAGACAATTCGCAACAAGTACGCGTAGCCAGACCTTGAAGTAGATTTCTCCCGAAAGCAACAGCATAAGTGAGCGGCAAATGAGATCACACGTGTGGCACACAAGATCGGAATAGACCCAGTCTTCGAAAGTCCGGAGAATACTGATGAAGAGGGAACGTGTTGATTTCGGGACAGTTTATGACACTTCCACGTGTCTGATCACAGACAGATGGCGGGTATGCGTAGGCAGGGAACTTATCAGCAATTTTCGGCATATGGATGATGCTAAGTTTCTGTTTACGCTGTGGGTTCTGAGCTGGAAATGGCGAGCCCAGATGCACCTATAGTTGGTGTCTTATAAGGCATCTGGTGTTCAGACGCCATTTACGCTATGCGCATTGTGTCAGATTGCGCCGTCAAACACTGATTATGTAAGCGTTCCATTCAATTTTATGCCGACACCCAAAACGCTGCCTCGAACTACGTCTAGAGATCCTAGTTCATTACACCTTGCGCAACTCTTTAGGGAGCTCATGCTTGTCTAACCTCTTTCCTTCTAACGCTTTATGGGTAAACTTAACTTCGACATTGACGAGGCTGCACTACTTAAGGCATATCGCATATCTTCACTCGAGCCTACGTGCGTACGGAGATTGGAGGCAACACTGTCACCGCAGTTTGTGTATTTACTTCCAGACCTACGTAGACAATGGGAAGACGTCGATCATGAATTTAGTGACTCGCTGGCAGGCGCTCTGACAGGCAGCCCAAATGAGGGAGTTAGTCACGAACTAGCCGATCCTCTTGGCCTATATCACCACGGTGTCGAGTCAGTCACGCCTTTCTCTCCATTATCAATGTCGCTTATCCTGAATAGCACCTCGGAGATGAAGTTAGAAGCTAGTACGTTTTACAGCATACTTCTTTCTACCTTCTTGCTTCATCCTACGTCTGAAATTTGGGTTATCTCGTAGAGGCTGCCGTCCTTATTACTTCGAAATCATTCGATCCGAAGGCTTTTCTTTCTACAATTCATCCGAATGCTACACATCAGGACCTCACTGCGGGGACCGCTCGCCTAAAGCAGACGCTGGATTCTCGTTCAGAGGCAATAAGGGTTCTCGTTGAAGATAATTTCGATCATTACGTATCTGTCAAAGCATCTACTGAAAGTTTGACTTGTTCGCTTGCATTATTTCAGTCTTTTCCCTGACTTTTCTGTGGTTAAGGCCTTTATATGGATATGAAGGAGCGGTTTCTCGCCCCAGAATCGGACTATGGCTCAAAGGAAATCCTAGAAAAACTCAAACGTCGGTGCTTCAATACGCTGGGAAATCGCCGCTTCACTCATTTGCATCGCTGCACATACAGTGGCTAGTGCGAAGGCGGACCAAGTATTCCAACCTATTTTAGAGAATGCGGCTAAAGCCCAGCGCGTTCGTGCAACGCTTGGGGTTTTTGAGCGGTCTAAGTTCTCTTCAACCTACCCGCCTCTTTGGCGGAATCTATCGAAGCAGTAAGCATTGTATTCATTGGGCTCAATTTGATCGAGTAAGAATCCCTTTATTAGAATCGATACGAAGTTGCTTTGCGGGACTATAATAAAGGAAAATACCTTATGGATTCGCGCCCCGGCCGGCTCATATCGGTCGCAGGAGGCTCATCCACTGAGTCCCAACAAAAACGAGTCCTCAACAAGGTCTGGGGTGCCGTGGAGAAGGTCATGGGAGAGATGCGGAACCTGCTAATTTCCCAGCTTCAGCAGCCTACACGAAGTGTGGATGAACAGCGGAAAACGATTGAGCGAGTCAAATCACTCGTACAATGTCGACCTTTACTGACACTGTTCGCCGTCAGGATTTTGCTGGAGATGAATATCCCAGATGATCCAGTGTGGATATATCTCGATAATCAACACAAGTATATCCTTGGCCAGTTGGGATCCTCGTTTGAAGCCTCTGTGAAGTCGATTGATGGTAATGCTCCCATTCTTAAGTCCCGTCACCAGACGCTCAGCTAAGGCTTTTAGAGGCGAAGAGAAAAGCTGAAGAATCTCCCCCTGACGTTTTAAGTGCTGCTAAAGATCTGTCGGCGTGCGTGGGTGCTGTTGGCTCCCAAAATGTTGAAACGGTTATCAGTGAGCCGCTGCAGGTTTCCCTGCGTTCGATCATAAGGCTAATACCCGTCTAGACGGGGCGCATGGCTCCGCCGAATGGAAGGCCACCCTTAATCTGGTCAAGGCAGCATCCGAAGTGATGTTGACTTTACTGCCTCCCTTCTGGAAGATTGCCAAAGATTACCTTGATGGTGCTTTCAAGAAGGTGAGTCCTACGATCTTCAACCAGACCACTCGCCAATCCTAGTAGTCATCAGGCGTTACTGTATCGCGGCGAAGTCCAAATCAATGCAGAACAATGGCTTTCGACATCGTCAACCTATACATATCTCTCCCTTCTGAATACTTTACCCTCTCTGACAAGGCCGTTGTCACTAATACTGCCAGCGGTATTCCACCTTTTGTACCAACAGCATCAAGTTCTATCACCACCTCCTGGTTCGTTTCTAAGATTTTGTCAGAGATGGAAGAGTGCGTGAACGACGTAACTACCGCCGAGCTGTCTGGGGAGGCTAGCTCTGGGCTCAAGAGTCTGCTAGAAAGCGCCAGATGGAGGTTCGTCGACGCAGTGTGCGATAACTGGCTAAGAGGTGCATTTGAACACGTTCTCAGTCTATAAACTGACAACCCCTGTTAGACTCTCAACGATTCCATCATTTGGAGACATGGGAACAGGACCCGAAAAACCCACCTTTCACCTTGTTCCTCTCCCAAATACAGAAGTTCCAGACTTATGTGACTACATGCACATATAAAATTGCTGGAGGCATCGACATATCAAATCCAAAGACTCCCACCAAACAACTCCCCATTGGTAGAGAATTTTCCTCCAAGATACAACGGACTTTTCTCGACTCCGTCTATGCTCTTCTCGATGGGCTGGAATTGCTTTCCCGTGCTCAGTACGAACCAGTGCTGACGAAGGAAGCGGCACCACTGGTCCTTACTTCGATAACACCCGCCACACCACAAAGTCTGGATCGCGTTCGTCATTTCTACGGGATTCATTCACTTTGTCTCGCTGACAATGTTTTAGGACACTCGAATGTTGTTAATAACTTCGAGTTTTGGTTTAATGAGCAAGGCTATTATTCCCACCATGATAAATCAGCTAGAATCCGCTCTCAATGTATCCATATCGCATGATCGCAAGGTGAACAGTCATCGCTCCTTATATCTTTCCAGCAGAGCTAATGAACGACAAGACGCTGATGGAAGTAGTCAGCGTTCTCGACAGTACACTTTTTGATGACTTCATCAGGCTCAAAAGCTCAAAAGTGAGAGAGATGATTCATACTGGAGTGAATGGGGGAACTGCGGATTGGACTGAGTCGACGCGGCCAACGGGTACGTGAACACCCACTGGCACCAATCGTACCTCGCTGACTCGTGTCGGTCAGAGGTACGGGGCTATATGTATGAAGTGCTTTTATTCTTCGTCACTGTGCATCAGCATGTGATCGTCGTCGCAAAGCCTTTATTGGAGAGGACCATGGTAGCCCTAGTCGAAGCACTGACCGAAGAAGCCCTCGCCGCTTTTCGACAAGTCAATGAATTTGGGATTGGAGGAATGCTTAGGGTATGCTTTGGTTCCATAAATCAAGCTGTTGTTCCTTCGTTGATTCTCGACCTGATCCAGGCAACGTTGGAAATCGAGTTCGCACACCAAACTCTTCTCCAATACGTGTCTCCTAAAGCTAGCGAGATACTGACGTCGATATACAGCACAATATCACAAGCATACTCTCGACAAAAGAAATTGAGTCGCCAGGAAAATCTCCAACGGGAGTTGGATGGTGTCAAGAGAACATTGCATGAAAGCCGCCGATCCACAGCGATCGAGTTTCGATGCTTCAAGCCTACGAAAGAGACTAATGCGATGTGATTTTCGGGTGATGAGCCTTCCGCACCACCCATCGCACTGGTTGAACAATTTGGTTGCATGGACAATGGTATGCACGTGGATGTCATGTATAACTATGCAGAATGTGATGATTGCAGGCTCGTTGAGGCCAATGTGATGCAAGTGGTGTGTCAAGGGATGGAAAGAGTGAAACTAACGATGAAAAATCACGCAAATACACGGAGAGTTGAACCCGTTACAGTGGCTACAACTGGGGATGGACGGTGTTGAACTACAGATGAGGGAGCGGGAGAGATAGGCACGTTGAGGCCTAACATAACAAATATACGCTTAATAGCGGTAGTGATGGGCCTTGTAAGGTCCATTAATCGGGACGTCGAGGTATTTCGATTGAGCATCGGTCAGAGTTGTGAGCTTCACATTAAGTTTAGCCAGATGAGCCCTGGCAACTTCCTCATCTAACTCTTTGGGAAGTATGCTAGGAAAAAGTTGTGGAGATAACATAATAGAGGGATGTCATGACTCACTGAATGCCGAGCGGGAAATCCTGGTTGCGTGTCCAGAGAGCGATTTGGGCAAGAACCTGGTTGGTAAACGAACACGACATCACAAAAGATGGGTGACCGGTAGCACAACCAAGGTTAACTAGGCGTCCCTCAGCAAGGAGAATAATGTGACGGCCGTTGGGCATAGTATAGCGATCCACTTGTGGCTTTACATTGACAACCGACTTGGCGTTCTGCTTCAGCCAAGCGACGTCGACTTCAATGTCGAAGTGGCCAATGCTACGGAGAGTTCGCTCAGGAACTAAGCGTTGACGCGAAGGCTGGTACGACTTACTTGGAGACAATAGCATCCTCCGGCATGACGTTAAAATGCGCCCCAGTAATGATGTCCCTGCAACCAGTGGTTGTAACGAAAATGTTGGAACGAGGGGCAGCATCTTCCATGGAAGTCACTTCATAACCTGCCATCGCTGCCTGCAGCGCATTGATGGGATCGACCTCTGTGATGATGACACGGGCACCATAGGAGCGCAGTGATTCCGCACACTGGAAAAGGTTCTCATCATTAAGTAGTCTTGTGATGGAGAATGACTCAAACCTACGCCTTTGCCTACATCACCGAAACCGGCGACGACCGCAACCTTCCCGGCCAACATGACGTCCGTCGCACGCTTGATACCATCCACCAATGATTCACGGCACCCGTAAAGGTTGTCGAACTTCGACTTAGTGACGGAGTCATTGACGTTGATAGCGGGGACCTTAAGCTTCCCTTGACGGAATGCTTTGTAGAGATGATGAACACCAGTGGTAGTCTCCTCCGAGATACCCTTGATGCCTGAAGAACACGCATTAGGTGAGGGAGCAATGATACACGATGCAATCCTAACCTTGGAGGAACTGAGGATACTTCTCATGAACGAGGTTGGTTAAATCACCGCCATCATCGAGAATCATGTTCAACGGCTGGTTTCCAGGGAAAGCAGAAAGAGTTTGCTCGATGCACCAGGTGTATTCTTCCTCGGTTTCGCCCTTCCAGGCAAACACTGGGACACCAGTTGCAGCGATCCCAGCCGCGGCATGGTCTTGTGTAGAGAATATGTTCTGAAATCATATGTGAATATATGAGAAAATGAAAGTATGGCAACCATTGGCTCACGCAGGATGACCATGCGACTTCAGCGCCAAGAGCAGTCAGGGTCTCGATCAAAACGGCTGTTTGAATCGTCCTCCAAGATTAAAGGATTAAGATTAAGTTCCACACAAACTCGCCGGACCAAACCAACACCTACATGTGCAAGCAGCCAGCAATTCTGGCACCCCTGAGGGGTTGCGACGGTCCATACTGTTCCAATCTTGAGCATCAATTTTTTGTGACGAAGGCAGTCTGCTTACCTTATTACGCAAATAAATGAGACCGGGCATCTCATTCTGTTTGACTAGGGTGTGAGGCGCGATCTATTTCGAATTGTGGACGTCTCCCCATACCTCTGCGATCTCAATTTCCTTACGGCCAAAGGCGGCGAGGGAAATGTCTGGGAATACCAGGAATTGATGAGAGGAGGAATAAAGATATAAGTAATGCTCCTACCAGCAACTTTATAAACCATGTCTATGAGAGGGCTATGAGGGCGAGAGGAAAAGAAGGTGAAAGTGCAGAGGGAAAAAATTATCGAGATGATAAAAAAAATGGAACGATGGGGTGCCTGTCACGTGAACGAGTGTTGGACGGGATCGTGAGATGAGTTGACGTGTATGTACTTCAATCGGCTCGCTGGATGTCGTCCAAGCTCACGGCGAAGGAAAGGGGCCGGTGTGTATTGGCGGAAATATTGCAATATGAGTGCAGCCTAGAGAATAAGAAATCCGCCCTGGTCTGCTATCCCATACCTCGAGTCTTCCGCATGTATGTAAGGACATTCAGCAATCCTGGCTCACAGCTAGTAATACATTGTTGTGCAGGTGTCCTGGGGAACCAGCGGTCGAAATGAGTTCATTTTTGAGTCTAGATAACCAAACAGGAAGTGTGGTCATTCCGGAGCATGTGGAGTAAGTGTTCCATGCCGAACTTTTGAGTTTGAGTTGAGATACGTTGTTCCATGATAGTAAAATCATACCAAAAGCTAGACCTTGGAGAGATATTCGGAAATTGCGAGGTGAATATCGTGATTCCCCGGTGAGTCAACAATGAATTGGCTATCAAAATAATGGACGTTCGATTTGGTGTACAATCCTCCCAGACAACAGAAACATGAACATATAAAATGAGGGCGCCGACACAGCACCAAGCTGCGGTGAGGCGATGAAACAGGTGCAATGGAAGCGTGATGTCGAATGAATACTGGATCTGCGAAGAAATGATGCAAAGCCTTGGAGTATTATAATGTTCGACTGGAATATAAAATGAGATAAAGAAAGAGAGGGGCGGAGTGAAAGGATCACGACAGGGTCATCTTTGTGAGTGTGTCTGGTAAATCAACTGCGTCTTCGCAATATGGACTTGAAGACGATCCTGGCAATCTGCGTTTCTTGGACGCATCCTCGGTCACAAACTTGGACTGCTCGCTCCTTGAAGGATCCCGAGAATGCCTTATAGTAGATTCGTCACTCCTTTCTGCGTCAGGTTCCGAAGGAGCACCCCGTTTCCGTTTACTTGCCGTTGGTGTGTCCTACGCGCGTCGGGGGGTTAGAAAACTTACTATCGGTTTCCTGATCGACGAAATCTCACCCCTTCATGTTCCCCCGTGCCAACCTGACCGGGTGATACGTTTAAACCGTTGAGGTCTGAATCATATAAGCACCGTGAATGTAAGCTTATAAAGCCCTCACCATTTAGCAATAGCTGCATCCCAGCATCCATTTCTTTCTGTTTCGTCATATGCTGGTACGGCCGATGTATAGTTTTCTTTACGAACTTGTACTTGGTCCACGATACTTCATCTCCGACTGGGACGAAAGCGATAGAAACAATAAATGGAGCATCGACCTGCATCAAATTTCAGTTCAGCGAGATCGAGGGAACAAGAAACCACAGAGGTCCGCACTCGATTACCATGACTTTTCGATTTGGGTGCGGTGCCAAAGCATAGTATATCTTTATGAGTGAGTTTCGCCCGTTCACCAACTTTCATGGGTGTCCAAATAGAATCAACAGCACGCCATGTCAGATTCGTTGGCCGTAGATGAGTGATGTATATCTGGGAATCGGGCAGGTTTAGGAGCTGATTCAAGCAGTCATAACTTCTAATAAGCATTACGGACCCCATCTTCTGCCATAGTTATGACGGCATGGGTTCGTGACACAGCTCGTGATGGGAAGTATGCCAGGGGCGCATTGTGTTTATGGCCATTACTCGGTCGTCCGATGATCACGCTTCCTCCGAGACGAACTTCAAAGACTCCACGGTAGCCAGATTCGGGCTCCCCAATGAGGAGTAGTTGACCAATATCTGGATATAAGAAGATTAGGGGCACGAACTTCTTGGTTCACAGTCGCAGACGAACCTTGAACAGAAAAGCTAGGGGTTGTCAGAGCAGCCACGGTCTTCAATTGGGTGGCAGTCGGAACGGTACGATTTTGGATAGTAGGTGGGGGTGTAAGCATGATTCCGGGGGAGGCCTGCAGGTTGAAGTGAAAGGATGCCGAGTAACTCCTAATTAGACTTGCGGATTGGGTTCGAAGGCTGGGGGTGGAGCGATCACCTGACTGTGCATCTCGATTATCTTGACGCCTTCCCATCATCCAATGCACAAACCAAAACAGGGCACCGCCTGGTCCAAGAACTCTACCAGTACATCTAGCATCATATCGTCTGCGAAAGTATCGTCCAAACCATCTCAAAAAGGGAAGAGCTCAACAGTTCAGAAGAGCAAGGATGTGCGCCGTGTGGAACGACTCCTGAAGTCTCTGAATACTGGGTTAGCGCCTTCCGATGTAAGTAACGATGGATGCTTCTGCCAAGGTATTGGGGATGTTTCGCGCCGCGCTCCGACTGAGTGATCTGAAATCTAAATTTAATAACGGCATGTCAGCGAAAGTTCACCGTCTGTCTTCTTATGTCCCGATATGCCCACATTGTGGGCTAATATTTTGTTTGCTTCAGCATCCCGCCAATCCTTGCCCATTTTGCCATCTTCCATTACTCTCTCCACATACCAAAAACGCTCTTGTGCAGAAGCTCAACTTTGGGCTATCCGTAATCTTACAAAAAGAAGCCGATGCCGAAGAAGCACGAGCGCGGCAAGCACAAAGCAACATCACAGCGTTCCCTCCTCTTACTTCCACGTCACCATCTGGCGTTAAGTCCACATCCTCGTCCCCCTCTGCGTCTCGCCGAGTGGTCAGTGTAAAAGCAGGGAAAGCACGAATATCAGTCACGCCGTCTCCGGGGCAATCCACCCCAGCAAACAACAGCGATGCCGAGAAGGACGAATTCTCCAACAATGCTGTACCACCGCGTGTCCCCTTACCCCCGGACGATCCCCCGTTCGTTCCCCGTCGCGGCAATGAAAGACGCTGGCAGAACTTACATGGAGAAGGATTGACATATGTTGAATCTCAATTATCTAATGAGATTGAACAGAGGAAAATGACTACAAGTGTGAAGGAGAATAGCTGACTTCCGAAACTCCACATGGCTTCGTTCGTTAATCAGACAGATTATATATACCAAGCGTCTTAATGTATTCTAAAAAGGAGCCAGTGCTTCCCGTCACCCGTGATGCACATGGATGGCTTTCATCAACTGTTCCGAGAACCTGTTTGGACCCTCGCAGAAACGGATGTAAGATGGCATATTCCCCCCTTAGGCACGTAGTGTCGGTCACTCCCGCGCACCGGCATCCGTCCTTTTTGAAGGACAAGGAAATGGAAACCGAGAGGTTGAATGTACAGACCACCACTGCACAAGCAGAGTCAGATTCCTAGGCATTGAGGCTTTAGTGCTTAATAATATTGATCTCCTCTTCGTCTTGGTCGTCTAGGCTTAGAAAAGCAAATGCAAGAAATGAGTGTCTGTGCTCCCATCTTCAGCCAAAACACAAATCCAGTCCCTATTATGCCAAGCTGATTCTATGTACTCTCCCGCACCACTTACATCGAGGACATGAGCAAAAGCTGCATGCAAAGCTAAGATCTCCGGGAGGCTGATGGGTGTTGCATCGTGGTTGACAAAAGTACAAACGGTTCCACAATCACGGTGTGGCATTGCGGTTTGAACGGTGTAGGTATTTTCTGCATCCTGACATGAGATGGATGATGAATGAATGAAAATAACAATTAGTTCAAATGACATACATTTTGCTTGAACCACATCTTGAACGACCCCAACAGGTTGTCAAGATCTGGCCGGAGAAGCATGGCATTGTGGGGACCATTTATTTTTGGTCCTGAAGCTTCTCTATGTCGAAATCACACCATGAGGCAAACATGTCCCATGTGCTTGCGGTGTCCCCCTAGGAGGACATCATTACTGGCAAGATAAAAATGAACACAATATTTGCAACAGACTTCGGATCAAATTGGTTCATGGAAAGCGGGAAGATATGTGACATCACCAATGGTGTGCGGAACGCATTCTTGGGACCTTGAGGGATTTTTTATGGTCAATGTAGTGCCCAGTAACAGCACACCTATAACCTTGGCGCTTGCCAAGCTGAATGGGCTCAAGAGGTGGGATGGCACTGAAGGAAGATGGGATGTACCAAATCTCTGAGGGCCTTCTGATCCCCACGCGATGCAGTCTGTATGAGGGCAGCGGTGTCGTGGACGGTAGGGGTTTGTTCAGTAGAGGGGGTGTCCCTCCGTTTCGCACTTGCCACTGAAAGCAAATAACAATATGAAAAAATCGAAGTGAACACTACTAGGTGGGGCATACCAGGACAGATAAGGAATGTCAACCAGAATTCAGCCAGAGCGAGGAGAAAACCTTTTGGGAGCTGGTGTTTCTCACAGGCCAGGATGGCGGTGGCGACGTAATGCTTTCCTTTATCCTTAACCGCGTAATCCATGAGCGAAGTAAGCAGGAGATCTGCCTTGACCTCCTTGGAGCTGGGCACCAATTCTCCACCAATGTAAGTGCTCACTAGCTCCCTTGCATTATCAAGCAGAGTCTGTAGGCCATCGGTGTCTATGGAACTACTAGAGTATGAAGAAAGTACGGATGCAACAGACTCGGCCAGGGAGGAGCCAGACATCGTGGAGTCAATGGAGGTGCGGGAAGGCGGTGGGTCTGTCACCATGTCCTGATCCATGATCGCTAGTGATTGGAGGCCATGACCAAAAAAATAGCACTCCAGATTTGGAAGGGGATTCAAAGAAGGGTCAATATACAATTCTGATTTAGCTAGGCAGGCGAACCTGAAGGGACGATGACCTAAGCGTCTTCATCCAATGGGAGTGTGTGAGACTTCGCTCCAACCAATCGGCATTCGCGATTCGTGAGGCGTGTCCGCGCTCTTTATATATAGTAGACGATATGCCTATCCAGGTTGTTTGCGGCCACACAAGAGGCTCTCATCGCACTCACTGCACAATTGACGAACAAGAAGTAGCGTTGACAAACTAGAAAAAAGTTATCCCACTAGCCCGATGCGGGGGTCGAACCCGCAACCTTGAGATGTGAACCCTAATAAGAGTCTCACGCTCTACCGATTGAGCTAACCGGGCACCGGTCGACTGACTCCCTGTTGATGCATGCACAAGGTTTGAGTAATATCAGAATTTCAGGTCAACATGTCGACTTTATCAGTCTCCTTTGTGGCCACTTAGCGCAAACGAAAGTTGAAATGCATTATATCCATCACATCTAGAGTGTCGGCAAAACGAGGATCTGCTTCGAATCGATCGGATTCCTTCCATGGTCAGCAGCCGGATCCAAACCTTCTCCTGTCGTAAAGTTTACCTTTATCCATGTCAGAGTCACCGCCGCCGCCACCTCCCGATTCCCCTTCTGTTCATAATGCACCAGCACCAGCACCAGCCGTTGGCTCTCCCGCTCACTTTCTCAAAGGCTGTGTAGGCAAGCGCGTCATCGTTCGTCTGGTATCTGGCATCGACTATCGAGGTACGAACTCGTTGCTGGTATCTACGCGTCTCCACAACATTCACGTATTCGGTCCTCTCGTTCTCTGAAGGTATTCTTTCTTGTTTGGACAGCTTCATGAACATAGCCATGGAGCAGACGGAAGAGTATGCGAATGGACATCGGACCAACTCTTACGGAGACGCATTCATCCGCGGAAACAATGGTACGTGCAGGATTTGCCCGTGTACAGGCTATTGATATTAAAATTACCACAGTACTATGCGTATCGTTAGAGGAACCATTATAGTGGTTATTGGGGTTGATCGCTCAATCCAACTTCGGCAGTTTGACCGAAACGCCAAGTTCTGCTGCGATCTCCTTGATGCGGGCCTCCCAGTGTTTAACCTCTGCGAGATTAGCCTCAATGGCGGCTATTTCTTTGTCCATACTTAAATTCTGCTCTGCTGTTCCCACTTGTTGTTCCGTCCAACTCCCACTAGCATCTCCCTTCAGTGTCAGCAGACGCGAATGATACTTGATTAATGAGGGACTGGAAGGCTCTTGTCAATGATTGCGAGGCGAGGGAGGAATTGTGCATTAACATACCGATGAGAAACGGTAATCAGGGTAATCCCAAGATCTTTGGCATGCTGATACATCAATCCTTCAACATCAGTCGAAACAGCGCTTGTACATTCTACTCCATATTGTCAATCAAAATGCCAGACGTGTCAGAAGGACCCCTACCATCCAGCACCGCGAACTTTGGCGAGTGATAGAAAAGCCTGGCCATACCCATCTAGACACAGCTATAAGAAGCTGCTTGAGCAGTGAGTTAGGCCACTCACTCTCTGCTTTTCACCTCCACTGAGGACGTCACGCCACTCCTTCTGTGTCGTCCAGCCTCCTTCACGCTCTGGGAGATACGCCAAGTGAACACGTCTCAAAATTTCCATTAGATCTTCGTCGGTGCGACCTGACGCTTTGAAATCGGCGTATGAATGAGGATAGGTAATCCTAATGAATACTGGTGAGCAGCTGCTGCACGGGGCCTTGGACAGTGCATTTACTGATCTCGGAGGGTGCCCACGACCATGTATGATCGCTGTGGCACCACAAATACGCCCTTCGCACCTCGGGAGGGACGACTGAGGATACCACCAGTGGTCTCCCATAAGCCAGCAATAACACGAGCGATAGCTGTCTTTCCCACCCCATTCTAAGAGTGATTTAGTGTCCGGGCCGAGGAGTTGAAGGATCGAGCACTGACGGGACCGGTAATCATCAAGTGTTCGCCTCTTCTAATTGTTAACTTCAGGGGTTCCACTAAGCCGCCATTCAGGCCATGATTTTGTGCGTCGTCCGCTTCAAAC
Source organism: Cantharellus anzutake (assembly GCF_015039405.1). Taxonomy (NCBI): domain Eukaryota; kingdom Fungi; phylum Basidiomycota; class Agaricomycetes; order Cantharellales; family Hydnaceae; genus Cantharellus; species Cantharellus anzutake. Next base: position 211,960 of record NW_024066981.1, read on the forward strand.
ACATTGGCCCCGCGAACTTTGCGTTCGGGAACGCTGACTCCGACGTTGTCCAGACGTATGCTATGCTCTGAATCCGCGAACTCCTTTACTGATGGTATGGCATGCAACGTAGACAACAGCGTGTATACGCGGGTGGTTAAACCGGCCAGCTCCAACAGATCCTTGTATGCATACATTAACCGTCCTCCAGCATCGGCAATGGAAATAAGAAGACGACGATTTGAGATATAATCTTAATCCTCACGTCAGCGAAGGGGAAACAACTTGGAATAGGAAGATATACCTTCTGTTCTCGAGGCAATGGAATCATTGGGACGGAGCAGACCATCTGCCAAAGGCCCCTGGGCTTGAATGCCAACGTGTCGAGTCGGACGGAGCAACACAGGGATTGAAATCAAACAATAGCCCACGGCGGACCATAAGTACTGCCGAACAAATTAAGCACGGTGCAAATGAAGAAGCAAAATATATGAACCTTAATAACGAAATCTAAGGATCTCATCCGTTAGCAACATGCTGGATGGGTCACTGCAGAGAAGACTCTCACCTTCTGTCCATTCGTAAGCAATTCGAATCTTGAGTCGTGGATGAGTAAACACAACGAAGAGTTACATGAAGCCTGGATAGTCACCTTTGCGATGGTATTCACATGGCTCATCAGGCGGGAGTAAGCTTTCCAGAGAATGTCACGCTCGGTACTTCCACCATTGTAAAAACTGACACTCGTGTTAACAATGATGCTCGAACGGCAGGCGACGCGCACCTACGCAATCTCCTCGGCTTCTCTCCCGGCACGTGCAACGCCTCCACGATATTCCCCTTCAAGTCGGGCCTAACTCCACTTACGTTAATGAGTTTATCGGTTATGACCTAGCTGACACACCTCCACCGCTGCCATACGGGCAAAAGCCGGGGTCACAGCTCTGAGGATGCTAGCTGTGAGTAAATAATTCCCCCACAAAAGAGTGCTACCCAAGAGTCCCAAGGACCGTGAAATTTGCACGGTGAAGATGAACATATCAAGGAACGGTTTCATAGTGTTGCCGCTAAACAGTTATAGTTGACCTCAGCAGGATGACTTCTCGAAAAGAATAGGCAGGCAACTTACTACAAGGCGGCAAGGGAATCGCAAAACGACGCAATGTCGGAGGTGATATACCTGCCAAAAATTGGTTCAACTATTCATCGAGGACACAATTTTGCTCACTGATCAACACCGTCCAATCCCCCTTCAAGGCCTACTCGGTAGTACCGAAGGTAGGGTGCTTTTGTGAGATAAAGATCATGGGCATATCGAGTAAGTCGTGTCCGAAGACTGAGAGACAGCTTCATCTGAAGATGACGCAGCTGAAAACAAAAACTAATTGAAACAGTACATCATTCATGAAGTGTCTAGTCTCTCACCATCGAGTTTGTGTATGATGAAGGAACCGCAAGAACAAACCACCACCCAAGGCCGCGAAGAAATCCAGGGCCATCGGCACTGACGAGATCACGGACAATGCGTCCATCAAGACGCGCCACATAAACACTGAGTAGGGTACGAAGAACAAGAAATGTTGAGTGGAGAACTACAAGGCCAACCTCCTTTGACCTCCAGTTTCTAAATGCTAGTCTCAGTACTGAGCCGAGCTGCTTCATGAAAACGGCATCAATAGACGCCTTGACGTTCAGATTCACTGAACGAATGATGGGAAAAAGCTTTGCTCCTTTGATGAGGGTGGATTCCTTGATTGGGTCTATCCGGACCTATCATTTCATACGGAGAGGTTTAACATGGAAGCAAAGGTATCTCCATGGCGCGCATACCTTAGCGATGCGCCCGCGAAAGGGGACGAAGAGCGAGACACTGCCATCTCGCTCCTTTCGGTACACTTCCTGCTTTGCAGCTTCAAATTCTGTTGGACTCAGCCTCGAAACAGGGTTCAATGAAACCCCGAAGAACTTAGGCATGTCAGGAAGCAGTTGAGATCGAACAATGAGCAAGAAAGAAACAATAAGCGCAATGGAGTGCTGGCGTCTCTCTGAGATGAAGGCCTGGAGCGGAACGATTGGCATAAGCTTATATGAAGCGGTCAATATATGCAATGCGGGCCAGCCAGCGCCCGATACGAGGACAAATAAACTTCTGCAGTGGTGCTTCAAGACGATTCGGATTCCAAGCTCAGATCACGGGACCGCTTCACGGGCATGTGAAAGCCGAGAAAAGCATTAATGCTTCCACGAGAGCAACGTCCTGCAGACCCCCATTCATGCAGCTCCTCTCAGAGAATAAATTTCAGTTATCAAGTCTTGCGTCATTAGAAACTTTTGTTGTCGCATTGGAGGCGCATGCTCATGACGGTAGGTATGCCAACTAGCCAAAAAGCTATCAGCTGCCCGGTACGTCTACTTCCAGACGTTACCATAAACAACTCTGACAAAACTGATTCAGGGCTATATCTTCCACTTGCTGGGTCGTTTGTGGACAGCAGTGATTATGGGGATTTCTATGAGTTAATCGTTGTAAATCCGCTGGTATCAAGAAGACCAGCCTGAGCTTTGAGAAGCTCCTGCTTCAATGCCGCAACAAAGTCGGCATAGTCCTTAGGCTGCAGCGGACTGAGAATCGAATAAAACTTACGTGCGTCGTCGACGCACCTTGTATCCCGTCACTCTCCCCGAAGGATTCGGCATCTTAAAGAATAATGCTCGGTCACTGGAGGCTTATTTGGGAGCACGGTCATCACAGGTTCGTCTTCTTGCTCAGTTTTGATGGATGGCTAATTCGACGAATGTGGGTGCTCAATCAGTATTGACGAAATTACATTACTTACATCTCGCCGTGGTGGCTCCGATTTAGCATCCCTTTCTGCTCGATGGACGATTTTGTATGGGAGAACCAGATATGGATCTGTGGACGCGCAATTGGACTTGGAGCTGCGATTATCGACGTATACACTGACCGTGTGCCAGTCTCAGTTTCTTGTCCCGAGGTCTCGCGGGGTCTACTGCGCCGATGAACTTGTCCCAAATCCCAAATCCAGCAAAGGCCACAATCCTGGGCCGCCACTCGTGTATCTTGTGTATAAGCACAGCGGCTCCAGTTTTGTGCTCGTCTTGTTCCAGATCTTTTTCCTGAATTAGGATCAGGGGCTGATCACAGGGTTAGACTGTAAGCCATTACCTCTTTCGATGGCCGGTCACAAAGGTTTGTCTATGCGTGCAACAGCATGGACATCTCGGAAGGAAGTGAAGAAGCGGACGTGCTGACTAACCAAACCCATAGAAGGATCAAGCAATGGCATTTCTGTATCTTGGGCAGCAATCATTCTTACAGGGGTCAGACCTGAGACAGAAACTTCCAATTTGGCATGAATGATTTGTACCCGTATATCACAACTCACCCCCGGCATACAACGATGGCCAAAACCGATTCGATGGGTGCGAGAAGTGGTGCCCTTTCCTAGACGATGTTTCACCAGGGCTATGGATCGTGCCTCAGTACCTGCGCACTGTACCCAAGCAACGATATAGGGTACTTTATCCCGCAAAAAAGGACTACAAATAAGCGAGGGAGAAGACACGTAGGATCGTGGCAAAGTAGTCAACTATTTGAATAGATCGAAGTCGAGGGTGTTGGAAAAACGTACTGTCGAGCTCCTTCACTATAATATCAGGAACTGGGTGCAATACTTCCTGTCTCTCCGCTCCAGGCCTGTTTGTCGGGCTGTACATACACAAGTGAAATAAACAGGGTTTCCTAATTAGCGCCGAAGACCACATGCACATTCTCACCTTATGCGCCGCCTTTTCGCCTCCCGTAGTGTTCGCTTAGAAAGGGGGTTTCCTCCTGAGCCATTGTCACTGTTCCCTGACACTTCAGCCCCGACAATGGCCTTCAGCGACTCTGAGCGAGTGAAATAACGGGACTTCATTGTTGGCACGTCTGGTGCCGGAAGGGAACGAGATGAACTCTCTTGATCAATATCTCCAGAGATCTCCATATGCAACACAGACGGTAACTGGTGGCAACAAAGTGGAGTGGAAACGAAGATGGTAGAGGGCTAAAACCGGGTTTCCCCGTCGTGCACGGCGCGCTCTGCTCGTTCCGGATCATGTGTCGGCAAGCCATTGCTGCTACCTAGCGCTTACAAACGCGCCTCCCAGGGCCCCTTTCAGCTGTGTGCAATTTCCGATTTGCGCTGGACAATAATATCGTGCTACCCAAAAACGAAACATTTATCCTCGACGCATCATAACCGATTTCAGGTTTCGTCCTGACGCCATTTAACCAGCTCCCTGACGTGCCTGGATACTTTCCATCCACACAACTAAACCCCTGCCATACTTTCCGTCACCCCTCAGCCATGTCATTCACGTCAGAACCCTCCTCCTCAACAGGAGGGCAGTTCCAAGACAATACAATTCCATCTACAGCACACCTAGAACCATTGACAATTCCGCCAAACGAGGCCACAGAAGGCCATCCAAACCCATTCACTGAGCAGGAGCTTGGGGAGTACAAAGAACAAGACCGTTACCTCCCAGTACGTTCTGTAGCTCATATGGAAAGATTGCATGTCTCACAACTTACGCGCTAACTACGGGCTATTCTCTTCCTAGATTGCCAATGTCGCACGGATAATGAAGCTCTCCGTTCCATCGAATGCAAAAATTGCGAAGGACGCGAAGGAGGCGATGCAAGAAAGCGTTTCCGAGTTCATTAGTTTCATTACGTCCGAAGCAGCGGAGAAGTGCCTCATAGAGAAGCGCAAAACCATTGGAGGTGAAGATATAGTGTATGCGATGAAGAGTCTAGGGTTCGACAATTATGCTGCCGTGCTCCAAGTTTATTTGGCTAAACTCAGGCAGGTAAGGCGTTTAGCAATCTCATCTCTTCGATTCTTGGTTTTTATGGAACGTAATTCCCTAGCACCAGGCGATGGTTTCTGCGGCCAGATCTCAGGCCCAAGATGTTGACGAGCCAATCAATCATTCACATCAACGCAACTTCATCATCCCTACCGGACTAGTGCTGAGGGCACGCCTGAAAACGCTTCACAGTCATGAGCGCTACTGGATATACCGTTAAATTTCTTGGATCGGCCGTTGGATCATGTTTACTTTAATAGCCGCGCAGACATAATGTATGGTATGCCCGCCATCAACAACATCCGCGAACGTCACCGCAGCATTTTTCTATTTTTGTAATTTATCTCGCATTTATACGCCACTGCTCGGACGCTGAACTAATAACTGGTTCGCCGCAGCTGGCTAAATTAATGTTAAGAATGAAGTACTTGCTCACACAAATGATTTTCTTCAACGTTCCCTGTGGTGATCATGACCTCAAATCCGATGATATTATATTGTTGGATATTCAGTTGATCCAGATTAGTCAGCGCTCTCTTGCCTTCCAAGTCGACTGGCGCACGTGATGAATGCCCTCACGTTGGCCGAATTGTTCCTGAAGATTGTAAAATCTCCGGAGTGCTAAATGAAATCTTTTATAAATGCTGGCGCAGCTTTGTATTACATGTTGAAAAAAAAGAAATTACTCTTCTGCATGGTCCGATCTGCGGTTCGGTTCGTGTTGTAATCGGCGTTCCGGATACGGCAACGCGTCTCCCAACGGCTCGCTCGTAGCACAAATGTAAGATAGAAATATAACTAATGATTTGGGTCAACGTCCGTACGTGGTGTGTATATACGGAAGAGGAAAATGTACGTAATGCAACTCGTGTGCGTGCGCTTAGTAAAATCCTCCACATTGTCCTCCACATACTCTCCGGTGACTCGCATTTCCAACAGTTCGGTTCGAATCCGGTCCAAACCATGGTCCGGTCCTATTTATGGGTTCGGTCCTGGTGCAGGTCCGGTTTAAGTCACGGCATCCCTAGTCACGTCGGGGAAATGCGTTACGCACTAGATGTTGACGATTTCGAACAGCGGGGCAACCGGATTATTGGATGGGATCATCACCTATCATGAAGAATCTTAGATCTTGAATGTTTATTCTGAAACTCAATTGGCGGTATCCTAGTTGTCCGCTGTCACTGGGCGCGAATGCGTTGCATCCCAATGCGCCAGGTTTTTGGGGTCAAAGAGTACATTGGTGCACGGATATATTCAATCACCATGGGAATTGCTATTGACTGCGGCCATCTTACATAGAGGTACGTCCGTTGCCACTCGATCAACGATTGAAGTAAATATACTAGACAAGCGAGACAAAACAAAATCCAAAAGGAAGTGCGCAATGAAGAACTCGTGCATGCGGAAGCGGGTTTAGGAATTAGGAATCATAAGGGCCACGGAGCCAAAGGATATACAGACGATGTCAAATAGTCCCAAAACATTGTTCAGTTCCGTCCTTTGGACAAATATTAATCATGACTTCTGAGAGACCACTGCGAAACGGGAACGCTCTTCGGTGAGATGAACGAATTGAATCCAACCCACTGAGGATTGAACACAACTTGGACGCTGTTGCTACCAGCCGGGATATTGACCACAAGCACCGTTACCCCAAGGTTTTCTGGGTCAGTTCCTCCGGCAGGCAAAGGCGGATCACTATCGTAACGAACAGGGGCCGCTGTACTGAATTGCAGTCCGTTTTTAACGTTGAGCAACTGAGCTACGAGTGTCTTCCCTGCGAGCTCTAATGTTGCTGTATCATTCGTAGTGGAAGTCGTGGAGAACTTGACAGTAGCATTGGTGTGCATGCGCCATTGAATAGCGTTAGCGGCATTCGAGATGTCGTCCTGAAGGAGGACTTGTCTACGTCCATTCAGAAGTCGGATACCTCGGTGAATGGAGCTACGGGAGCAGTTGAGAATAGAAAAATGAACTGGAGGATAAATAAATCTTACGTTCCACCGTAGGTGTTGGTCAAGTCAGCGGTGAAGAACGCGGTGGAATCCTGGGGGATGGATAAAACTGTGCTGGAGCCTTGAGTGGTATTTGAAGAGTCAAAATTCGTTGGCGGAAACGCGGAGAGTACTTGATTTTGGCGATTGACCACAAGAGTATTCTGTCCTTCGGTGCGTTTGCGGTAGTATAGCCATCGGGGAGAGCTGGCGTTCCCTCCGTCAAAGTATCCCTTAGATCGAAGGCGAATGAGGAGACAAACGTAGTGAACGCCAGTCTACACTTACAGGAGCATTATAATCTGCTGAACCAAGTTCCCCAGCGAACCGCTGTCCCATTGCATCCAAGACAAAATCGCCACTGTCCAAATCATTATGATTCTGATGACCAGAGTTGGTGCCGGCCTTCATAGCGACGTAGAGACCATCGTTATCAGTCCAGCTAGTGCGCATTGAGGCCCACTGATCCGTATTATTGCTGAAGTAATGATCCAGTGGGAGATTATCCCACCAGCCACCGCTGACGGAAGGGTCATACCAGAAGAGACCAGTTGGTTCAGAGGCATCGATCCGGTCACGTTGGAAGAGGGTGTAAAAGGGTTGGTTGTATTGGGTGCCATAGAACATCATGCAGTTTGCCGTGGTGCTAAATTTATTCGGACCATGATCACCGTAGTTGAAGAGCGACGTCATCCCGGTAACATAGATGTGATAGAGACCAGTAAGGTAGAAGTTGGGGTTAGACTTCAGTAGTTGATAATCGCTGCCTGTCGCTGTCAACAAGGAGCTCGCCATTTCAGCATGCCCAGTGTTCCCGAAATACCAGTAGCTAAAAGAAAACGTAAGCACCACAAAACAAGGTGCAAGTTGGAATGACAGACTTGGCAGTTTCTACCCATGTTCTATGAAAATGCGTAAGTATCAATGAGGCCCCTTTCCCGATAGCGAACCCACCCATCATTCGAGACTCCAAGGTCGCAGTTGCTTCGGGCATTTGGCAAAGCCAAGTTCAACATTTGGGTGGCAGCTCCAGTGGGGTCGTCGTTTAGGATGGCCAGGGAACCAATGATCATACCCGAGTTAGAAACCTAGGTTTGATAGCATGATGAGCATTGCTCCGAACAAATGTTCGAGTAGAGTGGTTTACGCAATTCCAATTCCCATTGACGGTCCGCCACCAACCGTAGGAAGCGCCGTTGTATGCTGCTACACCTTTGTTTATACCAAGGCTAATGATGCTCCACATGAGTGCCGTCCTGCGAGGCTGACTCCAGTAATCGTAGACCCAGTCGTAAGCGAGAGCGAAAGCGGCAGTGAACTCTGCAACATCGAGGAAGTGGTTCGAATTCCAATTATCCCCCGCGGTGCCGAACGATGTGGTGCCATTTCCTGATGCGTTCAACAATTCCTCCCACAGCCGTTCGGCATACTTGGAGTCATTGCTCATACGGTAAGCGTATGCAAGGTTCTTAACACGAACTTTGATCTCACGAGCAGTGTCCAGTGCACCGCTAGAGCCATCAAGGAAAAATGCCTTGGGAGGAACATTGAGGACAGCGGTGGCATTTCCAAAAATTGTGTCATTCCAACCACGGAGATAGGGATCAAGGGAGATGAGGGAGGGCAAAGCATTCCATTTATAGCTGGGGGCTATGAGGCGTGGACGGCCACTGCGCACGACAGTGGGCTGGGGGTTTGAAGGTTTGAAGCTATCTGTTGGCCAGGCAGCTGGCGGCGATGACTGAGGCGGAACAAAGGTTGGAGTCCCAAATAGGCCAGGATCTGTCTGTGTTGAACAATAATGCGGCGCTAAGCCGTAGCAGACATGAGGAATCTGAGGACTCACTGTGGAAGGGTATTCGGGAAGACCGTAAGTGTCTGTGCCCGTTGCAAATCTACCAAGTTTCTCTCTAGCCGAGCTCAATGAAACTGCGTAACTACTAGATTGTTGTGGAGACAAGGACGTGGAGGATTGAGGATGGCTGCTGTTGTTGTTCTTGCTGCTCTTATTGAGTTGCGTGCCCAACACACCTCCTAAAACAGCGCCAACAATGATCAAGACGGCCACTGGGACTCCAAACTTGATCCACGGGGAAGTGTGACGGGGCGATTTTCCTTGTACCTCGCGTGGGTCGGTTTCTGAAGGAGGCTATGATAAGGATGTCTAGTGAGCCTCCAATATGCCTTACCAGTCTTTAAACTTACGGCAGATCTGCCTGACATGATGGCAGCGAGGGCGAAAAAAAAATGAGAGGTGGGGGAAGAAATGCCTTGACGTAAACAGCAAGCCCATTCAATCCAGGATCGGCATGTTGCCCAACGCGAGACGAACTCTACGCACTCAAATAAATTTCACAAAACTAGGTGAAGGAAGGAGAGACCAGTAGTTGGTATGTGTGGCTAAAACGTCTTATTCCCGGATGTTGACATGGCAGTATAAACATCATCCCACGTCAGTGTTCACTTGGTAGCACAGCCATGCTCCTCCACCGTGTTCTGGCTTCCGGACCGCCTTTTGTGTCAATTGGGCTACAACCAATCCACGTTGTGAAAAACGTGTAGATAACATAATGGTGTGACCCAAAAGCTACTCAGTCGTCTCATCACGCTGATCATTCAACATCGGTTCGGGGATTATTATCCTTCGATCTGTCGCCACACCTTTCTGTGCAGTCTATAACAGGTTCTCCATCTCGGTTTAGAGCTTTGAACAACTCCGTGTCATCTTCTAACATCGGGACCTCAACTGCTTCTCCATCTGCAACCACCGTTCCTCCTGAAATTGAGTCCACCCTAACGAGGATCATTTCTACGAGGAATGTACTTGGGGTAATGGTGCTTTCCAAGGAAGGTGCCATGATCCGGCATGCAGGCTCCGCTTTCGAGGGGGAAACCGGGAGAAACTATGCTATCGCTGTCAAGCGCATCGTGGATGCGTGCAGAGTTGGCCTGGAGGAACCACACAGAACCGCAGACGCTATCGATGAGGAGGCAGCGGCAGAAGTGGTGAGCCCTGCAATCCCATAATGCAACACGGTATGCCTGACCCTTTCTCTCCAGGATGAAGTCAGATTCATTCGGATACGAACACGAAAACACGAGCTGATGATTTCACCAGGTGAATGTGGCGTTGTCCACGACCTAGTGTGGCGTTAATCACTATTCGTCTCCCTTCAGATGGAAGATACCTTCTTGTGGTGCTTCATGATCCAAGCCAATAAGTCGTACACATCGGTTGTTAGATCGTTAGAACCGCCGACCCTTTGGCAAAGCAAGCAATTCATAATGAGTTAAGCATAACAAAGAGGTCACTGAGGGAAGTAAATGTAGCAAACTCCGTCATATTCTTCGTATGGGAGTGCGCCAAACCGGCATTGAAATGGCTTTGTATCAGTCAACAAAATTGTATATTTCGCATCCGTCGAGACTCCCCGCTTCAAACGAGAACGTCTGGTTTAGAAACACGCGTCTCCCTACCCCAAATACACCTGTATCGCGAAAGCTACTGGAGTTCCACAAAAAAAAAAGAATATACCTGGAGCTTAATTCGGCGGAAAGGCCCGCGCATGTGATCAATATTTCGATTGAGCCAAAAATTACACTAGTCTTCCCTGACGGCGTTTCGTCGTTATTATTATTATTATCCAATAAGGCCTTAGTCCATCAAACCGACGCGTCTGGAGAACATTTAGTTCTCTCATCTGGCTCCAAACGTGGAGAAAACTGGTGAACAGCTGCATTCACACACTCGCTTCTGCTACCATGACGAGGTACATCGTAGTTTCGGGAGGAGTGATCAGTGGAATTGGGAAGGGCGTTATTGGTTCGTTCTATGTACTCGTATTGTTGGCCGTGGTTTCCTGAGGCTCACTTCTCCCCATAGCTTCCTCAACTGGTTTGCTGCTCAAGACAACGGGCCTCAAAGTGACTGCAATAAAGATGATCCATACATGAATATAGATGCCGGCACGATGGCCCCGACTGAACATGGTGAGGATGACGAAGTCCCTTATTGTCTGTTTTATGGCCTCACAGCGCAATGGATTAGGGGAGGTGTACGTTCTCAACGATGGAGGGGAAGTCGACCTGGACCTTGGGAATTATGAGCGCTACCTCGACGTGACGTTATCGCGCGATAACAACATTACGACAGGTAAAATTTATCGGGAAGTAATTGAGAAGGAGGTGCGCATTCACAAATACGTCGTCCTTCGGCAATGTATTTCGAGTTCCTGAAAGTTTTTGTTTTCCGTTAGCGCCGAGGAGATTATTTAGGCAAGACAGTTCAAGTAATACGCCCACGCGAAAATCGCCGAGTATGCTTCTCAAGGGTACTTCATAGATTGTTCCTCATGTTACGAATGGGATTCAAGATTGGATCGAGCGAGTGTCCAAAGTTCCGGTCGATAGCACAGGTGAGGAGCCGGATGTCTGCATCATAGAGGTTAGTTCTTTCAACATCTGACTCTGAAGTATCAGCTAAGTGCTTTATTATAGCTAGGTGGCACAGTCGGCGACATAGAATCTGCTCCATTTATTGAGGCCATGCGCCAATTCCAGTTCCGAGTGGGCACGGAGAACTTCGCTCTCATTCATGTCTCACTTGTTGTAGATATGCATGGAGAGCAGAAAACGAAGCCCACCCAGTCGACTGTTCGTGACCTGCGTGGTTTAGGTCTGTTACCTGATCTGGTTCGTATCCCAGTGTCCGAGCCTAAGGTTAGGCTCATTGGCCAATTCAGGTCGCTTGCCGAGTGCAAGGGCGTGAGCCATTAGACACTGCAACTAAGGCGAAAATATCCATGTTTTGCCATGTTGCTCAGGATCAAGTGCTCAGCATCCACGATGTGTCATCTGTCTATCATGTCCCCCTCCTGCTCAAGTCTCAAGGGCTTGTCGAGTTTCTCCAACGACGGCTCAACCTTGCTTCAGTCACCGTTTCCCTTTCTTTAAAAGCCAACGGGGAAGATCTCCACACTCGTTGGAGAGCAATGACCAGGACGTGAGCCGACCTTTTTCGTTTCTGCTTCCAGTCCTCATTCTCTCACGCCAAGTCAGGAACGGTTATTCGAGTCTGTCAACATTGTGCTAGTCGGGAAATACACTTCTCTCAAAGACTCATACATGAGTGTTGTGAAGTCATTAGAGCATTCAGCATTCCGTTGCAACCGCAAACTGATACTAGAGGTAAATGTGGTTGGTGATCGTTTCTTTGCTTATATTAACGACTTTCATAGTGGGTGGATTCGTCGGATCTGGAGCCGCACGCATTAGAGTCATCGCCTGTGCGGTATCATGATGCCTGGCGAGCATTGGTCTCCGCTCAGTGAGCATTATACTCGCTTTCAGTCACAGTCCCCTTACCACGCCCCGAAGAGGCGTCCTTGTTCCAGGAGGTTTTGGTGAACGAGGCACCGAAGGGATGATCCTCGCGGCGAAATGGGCTCGAGAGCAATCAAAACCTTTTCTTGGTATTTGTCTCGGGTTCCAGATCGCCGTTATTGAGTGGGCGCGCAACGTCTGCGGTTGGGTTGGTGAGTCGGACGCTCATCGGAATGATCGTTTGGAGTCTGAACTCTTGGAAGGTGCCAACTCCGAGGAGTTGGATCCTCGTTCATCAGATCATGTCATCGTGTTCATGCCTGAGATATCTAAGACTCACCTTGGCGGAACGATGCGACTTGGACTACGTCCGACGATTTTCAATGAAGGCACGGAAACTTGGAGTAAAATGCGCAAGCTGTATGGTGGCGCAAAGATTATTTGGGAGAGGCATCGTCACAGGTATGAAGTAGGCCCTGCATATGTAGAGCGACTGGAGAAAAGCGGGATGAACTTCATCGGTCGGGATGAGAAGGGCGAGCGCATGCAAGTCTTCGAACTACAAGGTATGCGAATCTTCCGGCAATAACTGCCTTTGAGAGAAATTATACCTAAACATGGTTGTCGATCTAGATCATCCATTCTACGTAGGACTGCAAGCGCATCCAGAATTTTGCACCAGACCTCTGAATCCCTCTCCTCCATTCTTGGGTTTCGTTGCGGCTGCGTCATCGGTTCTAGAGGAAATACTTTCTGAACAGAAGAACTACAGATCACCCCACCCGAAGTCGGCGATGGTATTTCCCGACACACTCGGTGCTTCAAAACCTGCTGATGAGTTGAAAGCACCGACCAACGGCGTGGTGGTGAATGGCCACTAAACGGCTGTTCATCGAACTAGCACAACACAAACAAAACTTCCCCGGGACAATGGAATAAACAGCCGCGGATTGGCTATGTTTATAGAGTGAAGTGCTTGTATTTAGTGGTTTCAGTGTGCCATCAATGCTTCGGGTTGACTAGTACCAGTGTTACCTAAACCACAGTACTTTTGACCGATGTTGCATTTATCAAAGCGATTGCTACGTAAGCAGCCTCGCAAGCAGGACTCCAGCCTCTGACTTCGTCCAGATATCCATGCATGAGAGACATTACTGCACATCAGGTCACTTGTTCTGAAATCTCCACTCCGTATCGGGTCCTGCAGATGTTCGGCTTCACTTTGAATACCCCCGATCTTCCTGCATTTGCATTCTCTGGGGTGCTCTTAACGAGACGGGAAAATCTGACCATTGTTGATCGCAGTATTATTGAGCGATTAATTGCAACGATGCCATCTTGACCGCGTATTTCGAGAAACCGTAGTTGCTCTAAGTAAGACACAGGTTTTTTCCACGGAGCAAAATGCCATGGGTAAAATACCACGATTTACTTCCCACTGTGATGGTCGATCACAGCTTCATTGAAAGGTACGCGCAGTGATCGCTAACTTGGAAACATGATTGTTTGATTACGGATTATGAGTAGTCTTACTATCTGGTCGAACGGAGACAAGGATGCATTTGAAATTTACAGCATAAGTAACAAAGTAGTACTAGGTCCTTCACCCTCCAAAAGAAGTTGCATAGGTTATGAAGAATTCCAAAAGAGCACTGACAGCGCGGGTTTTAGAAAGAGTCCAACCCTCGAAAGTGTGAAGTGGATCTGATCACAAATGCATGTGTGTCATTAGGGTGATACTAACCATAACTTCCTAAGAGTGGGAGGTCTGGAGGTCGTGACAGAAAATCCGGAGCAAGGTCCGTTCCAAGCCGGGGGCCAGGGAGGAACGAGCCGCGAACTTAGCGAAAGGAAATTTTCTGAATTTTGCAATTCATGCTGACATCTAGGGGTGCCGTGGTTCTCAGAGAACCGGTTCGAACCGGGACCGAACCGAGAACCGAACCGTGCTGGAACCGAACCGTGGTTCGGTTTTGACCCAGTTCTCCGATGGTTCGGTTTTGGTTCTCTAAGTTAGGGGGAAAATCTGAACCGGTTCTGAACCGAACCGAACCATAGAACCATAGTATCTTATGTCACACAAATGAAAAATGTGCACATCATTCGAAGGCTCTGACAATTTTAAATTATTCTGCCAGTCATATTCGGGGATGGCCGAAAAATCACAAATGGAAATTGTTTTCAGCTCTTACACCTTTGCGTCTATTTTAAACATCCTTGAGATGGATACTCACTCTGACAATGGAAGTGAGTGGCACACAGACCCTGAAAACCCAATGCTGGGTCCAGATGGTAAACTACGTGATGCTGCTGAGAAACCGGACCAATTTGTCTACAGTCCTTCGGATGCTTTGCCACACCCTCCCTCTAATTCTGAGGGCTATAATCCAGATGATGACCTACCTACTGCTCATCGAATAGTGCAAAGGCCAAAGCGGACCATAAAGCAAATTACTCGAGAAAATCCAGTTGAAGCATTCGAGCACCAAAAACTTGCTTCCAAGAATAAAAATAGGCATAACACTTCACGGAATAGAGATGTTGGTATTACTCAACAGACCCTGGAAGCATTCTCAGTCGGACGTCAACCAAACAATCTTGGGCTACTGGGGAACTTGAGACAGCCCACAAAGACAGCGGAGCTCGGCTATGTCACAACATCCAGGGAATCAGCATCAGATGAAGAGCAACAGCATAGCCCAAAGAAGCGCAACAAGTCCAGCCAGGGGAAGAAGGCGTTGAAGCGGGCCCGAACTAGCAGTGCAGCAAAGGGCTCAGTGCCCGTGTCCAGGCCTGAAATTGAGTTGGTCGGAACAGATGGGGATGATGAGGCTGCACCTGGGGCTCTTGAGGACCAGGAGAAATTCGCATCTGAAGATGCACATGTTGCACAAGCAATCCAGCTGGCCCAGAAAGCACGGCGGACACAAGACCTCGAAACCGTGTTTACCGAGGTTGTTCATGAGGGACAAGACAGTTACCGGATATGCCGGGTGTGCCAGTGAGTCCCAAAATGTCTATAATTCCAAACTAGGGATCAATATACATGCAATAGATCTGCTTACGACAAAGGGGGCCGGTCAAAACTATTGACACCACGTTTCTCAGCCGGTTCTGCTTCAAGCACACTCCGCAAACATATTAGTCGTTGTGGGGGGAACACTGGGAACTCTATCTGAAACAGTGCAACACTCTTGGAATCCCACCTGATGAGAGAGCAATACCTGATGTGGTACAGCAGGAGCAAAGGAGTGCTTTCATCACAAATGAGTGAGCGCGTGTTCAGTTGAATTCTAATTCATTTCGGGTCCAACCTACTATGTATCCTAGGAACAGGCAAAGACGAATCACCCACTTCTATCGCCCAGCTGGGGATGAGGTCTCATGGTCTGTGGAAGGCCTAGTGCAACGAATTGAAGATTTGATCATTGAGCATGACCTTGTGTGTATATTTTGAGTATTCTTGATCAACATTGATTATTCAAGACATACGCTATTCAGGGCTTTGATTTAGTCGACTCAGACTCATTTCGTGATCTGATGAAGTTTCAAGCTCGTACTGGCATTGATGGGTCACCGTGCTACAAGGACAAAGACCTTCCTCACCGAACAAAAATGACCCAGCTTGTTATCACACGGTCAAAGGTGGTCACAGAGAACTTGAAGAATCAACTCAAGGTACACCCCGTTGGGTCTTTCATCTTAAAAGTTATATATTGTTCAGTAATAGGAAGCCCCCGGCCTTATCCACTTTGCATTTGATGCATGGACCTCCGCGACTATGCAAGGCTTCCTTGGTGTGACGTGTCATTTCTTGGATAATGAATGGAATGTTCACTCAGAGCTGATGTCCTTCCGTGAGCTTGATGGACCTCACACGAGTGAAAACATCGCAAAAGTTTTATTGGCAGAGATTACCAAAATGATACCAACAATAAAGGCAAGTGCCCAATCGACCCGTTCCCTACTGATGACTCAATCTGATTAGATTGGGTATATTGCTTCTGACAATGCGTCTACAAACGACGCGGCAATGCGTGTGATGAGCGAGATTCTCAGCGAGGAACACAACACCCGATGGGATGCATCCCGTTATCGTGTCAGGTATGTGACATTTTGCAGCCTACTGGGTTTTTTAGCTTACATCACACATCACTCAGATGCATGGGCCACATCGTGAACTTGGCACAACAAGCATTCATTTGTGCTCTTATCGGCAACACTGACAATCTCGCGGAACCTCATGAGAGTGATACCACGAATGACAATGAGATCGACCTTACTGGCCTTGAGATCCCCCTGGTGGAAGGTGCTATAGTTGGGCCATTGCTGACTCGTGTTCGTGCTCTAATCCTTCGTGTGAGTTATTCCTTGGCTACAGTGACAACATCTCAATCTAACATTGGACAATCGCAGATCCGCAGGTCTCCCGGTGCAAAGCTCTATTTAAAGGAATGCTGCATGAAAGTATCTATTAAGACACTGGAACTCGTGATGTATGGAAACACGCGCTGGGGGTCATGGCTAATGCTTCTGGACCGATTTACTGAATTGCGACCAGTATGAGAACACTAGCGTTGTTAAGTATTCCACATATCTTACTTTTTTGACGATAGGCTATTACCCATTTCCTTGAACATGCGGATCGCAAAGATTCTGTACCAAGAGCAAAAGGCCGTACACCCAAATATGGTGCATGGGTGTTTAGCGATAGTGACTGGAATAATATGGAAACAATCATAGATGCGCTGAAGGTGTGTTTTCTCACTCATATTATCTTCTATCCAGTATATTGTAACTGCCTTCACACATTAGGTTGCTGCTCACGCGCAGCAGTCATTCTCTGGGACATCAAAAGTTTCAAGTGCACCGCGCTTGCTCTCAGTGTATGAGGGGCTCATTACAAGTTGGGAGGGAATGAGAAAAGGGCGTAAGTACACTCATATTTACAATGCCCTCGATGCCGGTATTGCTCTTTTGGGGAAGTACTATGATGAAACAGATGTGTCGCCTCTCGCTGTTCTCAGCACAGGTACGTTGCACAATATGGTCATAGGATAATGTCATTCACTCATTATGTACACTCCACTCCAGTTATCGACCCAACGACAAAGGATTCATACATCAACCATTACTTTGCACCTCAATATCGAGCCACTGCAATGCAGAGCGTGCGCAACATTGTGAGTCGCGCCATTCATCCAGAGTGTTGATTGTCACAGACTATTACCAGTTTCTTGAGTATCATTCCGTATATGCAACCCGGTCTGCTGCCTTCAATACAGCTGGAAAAAACCAGGGCGAGGGTGTATATGCGCTGCCAGTTGCCACTTCAGCTGATGAAGTTTCTGGTCTCTCTCGCCGTCTTGCAGCCAGCCAAGCTCGACGGGCTCAGGAAGTATCAAGTGATGATC
This sequence comes from Cantharellus anzutake, assembly GCF_015039405.1. Classification (NCBI taxonomy): domain Eukaryota; kingdom Fungi; phylum Basidiomycota; class Agaricomycetes; order Cantharellales; family Hydnaceae; genus Cantharellus; species Cantharellus anzutake. The sequence goes on from NW_024066981.1 coordinate 229,547, forward strand.
CTTGTGGGGAACTTGAACGCTATCTCAACGACCCACTTGAACTGCCTGGAACGGACATCCTTGACTTTTGGATGGTAAGCGGCACCAGTATTTTGTCTCAACTACGCTTTAAGTTCGAACTTATCTATATTAATTTTCAGAAAAAAGGCGCTACATATCCTGTCTTAACCTCCATCGCCCGAGATCTGCTCTCGGTCCCAGCATCCTCTATTCCATGTGAAAGGGCATTTTCTGCCGCTAAACACACTGACACTGACAGTCGGAACCGTCTCACTCCCGAGCATCTCGGGGCTATTCAAATCGCGAAGGCCGATATGCAGCGTAACTACTTCAAGGAGAGGGAGGCAAGGAAGGCATTAGACGCAGCAAAGGTCCGAGAGTGGCAGGGTTATGAGGCAAATCTCATGATGGAACGCGTAGAGCGGGTGGGCCTCATTATGGACACTTAGAATGTTCCGCCGAAAATATAATATTTCATTGAAATTATCACATTTAACAAAGTTGGTTCGAACCGTTCCAGAACCGAACCGAACCGCAAGAGAACCAAATAATGGTTCAGTTCGGTTCACATACTGGTTCGGTTCTGGTTCGGCATTATCGTCAAATTTCGAACCAGTTCCGGTTCCGGTTCTCAAAAAATCGCTCCAGAACCGAACCGAACCGAACCGTGGCACCCCTACTGACATCTCGATCAGGTGATCTCAAGCCTTCCGAATATCTGCAACGGGGCATTCCAATTCTGCTCTCATCAGCCCAAGGGTTTTCTCGTTCGTCTGCTGAATCAATTTCTGTGTCTCTGTGTACGTTTGGGGTTGCTTAATGACGAAGGGTGGAAAAAGTTCGGCCTCTTCCGGTACTCGCAAGAAGCATGCTCGCAAAGCGGCAGCTGGTAGCGAGCCAGTGGTTGCCCAGCAGGCTTCAACGAAAAAGGCTAAGCTAAAGAAAGGCGAGAAACCGCCACCGAAGGTGAAACAATTCATTCCTCCATCAAAACCCGCCCCAGTGAAAGTCGATCCGTTGGACTCCTTGGGACTTGCAAGCACGCTCGATCAAGACCTTGTGTTCATTCTTCGAAAGCTTGCGAAGAAAGATTCTGTTACTAGGGAAAAGGCTATTGAGGACTTGCGGACATGGGCAGATAATCACAAAGGCACGACCCTGTCAGATATGATGCCTGTCTGGGTGAGCACTACAGTACATCGGCATCCTTTGCCTGTCACTAACTGCTTGATTTAGCTAAGCCATCTCCCCTCACTATTTCTCCATCCCTCAAAAAGGCTTCGGGTTCTGTCATCTTCCCTTCACGGAAAGTTCCTGACCCTATCCGAGAGTCGTGCAGCTATCCTCCACTTCTTTACCCAGACTGCCGATGCTTCGGAGTCAAAGCCCATTCTAGGATCCTGGTTACTGAGTGTGCACGACGTTGATATTTCTGTTCGACGTGAATCCCTTCGGAATTGGACAAACTTTACCGTGTCTAGGGGGGTTTCATCGGAAGTTGACTATGCTAAACAGCACCTCGATCTCAAGGCGCAGGATCTATTGGACGGGCTCTCCCAGTTCTCTGTTGATGCTTTGCTCAATTCAGATGCTCTCTTTTTGAATGTTTTCCCCCCCGCTCCCACTGCACCTGAGCCACCTTTACGGGGCACAGGTCAGAGACGCAGTCTTGGGAAGCAACGGGAGCCACTGGATAGCACGGTCCCCGAAGAGCCAACACGAAAATTGCTCGTGGAAGAGGAAGCAGAAAATGACCGACGCGCGAGGCTCCGCATTGGTGCTTTGGGAGCCATTGAGTGGCTTCTAGGTAAACCCTTTCCTGACTTACCAATTTTGTCTGACTCCGGGATGATAGGCTATTTCCGAGGCTCCAGCACGAAGCCGCAGAGCATCCTTACCATGTTGCAGAATATTCTCTTAGAACCGGCGATTTTCTCCTCATTGTTTCATGGACGGTCCCTCGTTCATGCACCAGGGTTAGAGTTCGATGCCTTTGGCTATTCCCAACCGCTATTACGCCAGTCAGCATGGGCACTTGTCCATTGTATTTCACAGTTTCAGGCAGGTACACAGAACGTCGGCACCATGCACATTCATTTTACCTATCACAAGTACTCATATAGAAAATAATATCGAAGATCTAAACCTCCTGAACCTCAGTATATATGCAATGGGTTCCGCGTGGGACGAGCCAGACCCTTCTGTGCGAATTAAATTGCTGGTTCCTCTTGTGACGTTGTTGAAAAGTGAGCGGATAAGCTATGCAGTGGGCGGAGTATGATATCTTCATCATGCTTCAGATGTGCCAAAAGTCTGGATTATGCCCGATGGCGTATCGGATAATGCTGATTCTGGATCAGGAGACGACGCCATCGAGGCAGAAGACGACGATGAGGATGCGGCAGGGCCTGCCACAGTGCGCCAAGAATCGCCACATCCATTGCATGCCAGAGATTCTAGCAACTGGCCGTACCAGAAATTCCTCGAATTTCTCCAGTCCGGTTGCAACGGGTCGCCTTTAGAGGCTTATCCTATTGTCGTCTTGATATTGTCCACTATTCCCTCTACTGTGGGTCCCTGGCTGCATCATTATCGCACTTATGAACATAGTAATGTAGGTGCTGCCATTAGAATCCACAGAAAAGTTAAAAGAGCTATTCGATCATCTATGGGCTGGGCTCCAGAACCGCACGGTCGCCAGAGCACTCCAGCGAGACAGAGTGGTGACAGCGTTTCTTGATGCTATTCTCGATAGTGTGTGGCTCTGTGCTCGCAAATTTGGTGCGAATGATGCCCGAACTGTGGGGAGTGGTGTCGGAGGGTCTGATGTGGCCGAATGGCTCGTCCAAACCCAATGGGATCAACTCTGGCAGAATGCCCTTAGTGGCTCGCTACACGTTCCCGAATCGCTTCTGGGGTCATCAATTGGGAAAGGATTAATAAGCGTGGCTTCGATACACTCAAGTGAGTTTAACATTCTTATCCATCCATTAATGCATGTACACAATGCTTTGCTCTTAGATCTCTTTCATTCTGCATGGAAGCCCATCACATGTTTGGATGCAGCTGGCCTGATGTCGAGACTACATAACGTGAACGTGCTGCGTATCACTCGCGCAGTCGATGACAAGTTCGCCACATCGGACGGATCAAACACCGCGTATTTCGAAGCGTTGCCTCCTTTGGTAAAGCAGTGGACCCTCCAGACGCTAGAACTTCAGACGGGCGAGACGGAGGGACAGGCTGAGCGATTTGGTTTCCTAATCGAAATCATGCGTTGCTTCCCTACTTATCTAGCCACTGATTCCCACATAACCAAGGCAAGAGTCTCATTCTTCGGTGCAGCGCATACTAACCTTTAGTTATATCATTCAGCTTTTAGATGACTCCATCCTCCATGCATTACAACATTCCGATGATCGAATCCTTGAGCCATCGCAAATTTGGAGCCTTTACAAGGAGTACGGGTCACTTCAACCCGAACGCGCAGCTGTACTGTGGTCCCTGCTAGTCAGGTCTGCGTCTAAGAATAAATCACTACTCTCTATTCTGTTAGAAGAACCCCTTCTCGAAGTGCAAGCCCCGGATGCGGAGGTATTTTCCGATTTTATCGTTCACACACTCTCGTCTGCCTTTGATCCGGAGGATCCTCAGAATGAGGAGTCGGTCTCCTTGATGGAAAAGCTTCTCAGAAGACGGAGTAGGTGAATTTCTCCGAGATCCCTGTGGCATTCAGTAATCCTGGTCATCCCAGATGCTTTTCTAAGTCCCCCACTTGTTGACCAGGTCAAGGCGAAGATTGGGTCCGCTACCGAATCCGCAACCCGTGGGCTGTTAAATGGGGTTGACACCATCGCAATAATCAGCGCCTGTCAGCGTCTTTCGCTGCAGTTTCTGTCTCAAATGGATCCCGAGGATGATTTCTGCTCACATTTGGCGGCGAATATGTTCGTACAAGCTGAATTGTTGGCAACTGATCGTTCATCCATGACGGAGAAGTTGAACAGCCTCGTGCGTGATTGGATCCGCCGTGCATCGTCCAATGCGAAACGGGTCCTGGCTAGTACCGTGCAGAAGTTGGCGAAGGATGCAATTGTTGAATGCCGGACTCATCTCAGGCACGCCTTTTTCTTAGCAACTGAGGATTTGACATCGGAATACTTATGGCCTTTCGCAGCCCCTTGGTCTTTCTGGATTTGGCGTTGCATATATCTCGTATCACAGGCTTTTCGGATATAAATATTGATGACGTTCTTCCGACACGCCAATTTTTTAACGAATCATTGGCCATCGTCCTAGATTTCTCGCCGTCTCCGTCACTTGCCGTCTTTGATAGTTTGGTTCCTGTGCAGGATGTGTCGTCGCCCGCCATTCATATACGCTATGATGAGAATGGGTACTCGTCGTATGGGCGGGTACTTGTTGCCTTGCTGGAACTCGTGTCCTCACATCGGCATGTCGGCAGAGTCAATCCATGGGTGATCGAACACCTTGCGATCTTGGAATTGATGGCCAGAGATTTTGTTATGTCACCTGCCTCGCCAAACCCTCTTTTCAGGTCGTTGCCCTCTGAAGCATCTCTCCGTTCGGTGGAAACAGTGTTAGACGCCTCGAAGAAAGCAACTACTTACATATTGTCATTCTTCTCCACACGGCTCGACGCAGATTGGCATCGCAAAGTTGCTGCTAGTATTCGCCCAGCATCATTATCACGTGGAGCTGCCACTGCTGATGGCTTCGCACTATTTGTCTCAGAGCTGCTGAGGAATTCGATTAAATCAAAGGACGTGAATGGGCCGAGGGTTCTTCGTACAGTACTCCACGGAGTTTTGAGAGAGTCAGGCACCCCAGAAGTTGATATCTGGCTAAGCATTGCTCGAGAGGTACAGGAACAAGGTACATTTTTCCTGCAGAGCGAAACCCATATTCATCATCTTTGTGATTAGCAATTGCGACGGCATGTGCCATTTGCGGATGCATAACTGAACTAAATTTTGAGACTCCGCGCCTTGACCGGTACAGGAACGAGTTAGCGAGTCGAATATCGGGCGTTGCTTCAGCTGAAGCGGATACCCAGGGGCTGAGACTACTTCGCCTCCTCAATGCTTGCGCGCCTTCCGATGAGTCTTATGCTGTGTTCCTCCCTCAGCAGCGAGTCGTTTTTATGCTTCAAGGTTTGCAGAAGTGGGTTGCGGAAGATGCTGATCTTGGCGCACAATTGGAGCTGGAACTGGTCACAGCACTTACCCATATTGTTTCGTTGATTCAGTCCGTTCCTGGAGCTCACTGGGATCTTATTTCGAGCCTCATTGAGATGAATCTAGAGGCATGTTGTATGTTGCTCAAGTATTCCTTTCCTGATGGATTTGCAGGAGACCTCGCTTAATACAATCGAGACTATTCCTCTTTCCTACAGGACACTGAAACTGCTTGTAAAGATTGATGACTTGGCATCATCAAACAAAGCCCTCCACTTGGACTGGACGGATCGTCAGCGAGACATCTATCCCTTAGTGCGGAAACTCTTGTTCGAGCCTGCAGGTTGGTGACGCCTCTCCATTCAACGTTGTGCGTTAACACCACACTTCAGATATAGCGACAAGGTCAAAACCAAGGGAGGAATTGCGCTCTCTTGTTGTAGACATTGCAAGTTATGCGGGCACCGCTATTTTAGATGACAGCTCTTTTGAGCCCGTAAGAGCTGGTTTGACAGCACAGTTTACATCGATTTATGGAATGCCTCTAGCTCTGTTCACTGCTCAGCGATAGCTCTCTAAAAGTCAAGATGATAACATACGAGCTGCTCCTTGCTTCTGGGAAAGCCAGGACCGAGAAGCTGGTGATTGAAGGAGAAGTGGATGTGTCAGGCGACTTCCGTGCGAGCCTTCCTGTGGGACTGATGAGTCTGCTGTCGTTGGATTTTGAAGTGGATGATGATTCAAGACAAGTGCGCTAGTTTTATTTCCGACTCTATTCAACTGACAGCTGTGCAGGCACTTTCTTTCTTCCTTGGATGGATGGTTGTGTTTGGTGCATTCTCGGATGCTGTAAGCAGCCTGCGCCGTTTCCGCCTCGTTCGACCTAACTTCCACGGACGCACAGACACCTCGCATCAAACAGGGCTACATTGAACAACTCCGTGAAGCCGAGGTCGTTGACACTGGCCTCCTACCTTCTATCTTTGAAATACTCAATGTCGACAAATCTGGGAAGCCCTATCTTCTTGATCCATGGTCGTTAGACGAGTTTTATGTATCCTGTGAGTTGTGTCTGCTAGGTACTCATTATATACTTTGCTGACGTGAGGGTGATGGCCATTTTTAGTCTATGATACATCATTTCCGGAGAGCATACACGTATTAGCTGCTCACGTTTACTACAGAGCCCTCATAGCCATTCCCTCCATCATTCGGACTTGGTGGATGAATTGCAAGGATCGAACATTATCTAGCAGCGTCACACACTTCACCAGTCAATACTTTGCTCCAATTATTATTAAGCGACATTTAGATAGCGTCCGGTCACCCAACATCCTCAAAGAGCTACAGGACGATTCCTTTGGAGTCAAAATCATACCGACCATGCGAGAGATACGCGCAATTTATAACGTTGACGATCAGCAGATGGAAATAGGTTTGCAATTACCTGCCGACTACCCACTGCATGGCGCGGAAGTCAAAGATGTTGGAAAAATCGGTGTACCAGAGAGCAAGTGGCGTGCATGGTTGTTCAACGTACAACAAATATCCCAGGTATTTGTGGTGCCCAATTTCGCGCCAATTTAATGGACTAAACCACTGTTAACCAGAATGGGCTTCTCGTTGATGCCTTATTCTGGTTCAAGAAAAACGTAGCGTCCTACTTCGAGGGCAAGACCGAATGTGCTATTTGCTATGCGTGAGTTTTCCGGACCATACATGAATTGCCCCGATTCACATATGACTTCAGCATTATCAGCGTCATGGACCGCTCGCTCCCGACTAAGCCATGCAAAACGTGCAAGAACCGATTCCATGCAAGCTGTCTGTATAAGGTGAGATCATTGCATCAGCGAACTGATGACATTCATTCCTTCTTTCGTAGTGGTTCAATTCGAGTCATAGCTCGTCATGCCCCCTATGCAGGTCAAATATCTTTTAACACGTTTGTCCAACCTTTGGCTATTTTACACATCTGTGGTGTAACCCTCCGCCTGTCACTATTCATCTTCACAGTTCAACCTCAGCCAGTAGTTTCTCTCCTTTTAAACCTCGCACCAAGTTCTCAGCGGCGGTGCAGGTCATTGCGTTACGTGTGTCGTACTGATTAATAGATGAGGTTCATTAAAATCCAAGCTCCTGAGATCCGAAATCCCTACCGTTGCGGACCCTATATGAGGTAGAACTACAGCTCTGTTGTACACATCATCAAGGATCCCCGTCAGCATTAGAAATTAGACGTTCACTGACCTTGGCTCTTTCACGAGGATATGATCAGCATCGATATCAGGTTCCCCTTCAACGACATCAATACCCGCCCCCCATATCCATCCCCCACGCAGAGCCAGTGCTAGCGCATTAGAATCAACTACTGACCCTCGGGCGGTATTCACGAGAACAGACGTCTTCTTCATTTTGCGCAAGAATGTTTCATCGACAAGATGGTATGTGGACGGGCCACCTGGAGTAAGAACGATGATGAGATCGCTTTCCCTGGCAATTTCATCCAAGGTGACACTGCGGAATTCTTTTAAACCTAGTTTGTTTTGAAGACCTGGGTATGCTTCATCCGGTACCTTTCGAGTAGAGGTGGTGAAGAGACATCGGCTTACGCCAAAGGCAACCAGTCGGGTGAGAGTTGCTTGAGCGATTCTGCCAAATCCGACGAATCCAACAACATAATCCGGAGAACTGAGTTGTTGTCCACATAGTAAGAAGGGAGCCCAAGGCGCTTGGGGCCACTGGGCAATATGGATCATCAACATCAACATAATTCTCAGAAACAGCTGGACACGGCTTCGAGGCGAACTAACCTTGCCGTCGTGAACGATTTGCATAGACTCCCGGCCTAGTCTTGTCGCCATGAGGGCGAGCATCACACTTATATCTGCAACTATCGAGATTTCAGTATCTGTACGATTCAGAGAATGTGAGCTAATTCCCACCCGCATCCGTTAGGACCTCTGGGGTGTACCCAAGACGAATTTTCCGCTGGGCCAGCGCAGAAGTTTGGATATGGTCTACGCCAAGATGTGTTGGTCAATTGCCGCCTGTTGAATTATTTGCTTCAACAGACTTCCTACTCACCATAGCCTACCGACACCGTGGACACAATCTTGAGGGATGGTCCAGCTGTGAATTTGAATTTTCTTCAGTGAATGGTCTGAGGTGGAAAAAGTCGGTGTATGCACCAGAGTCCAGCAGCTCCTCATCGACCTGTATCCCTGATATGAGAGAACGGTGACGAACCAACGGCTCTCGAGCGAAACATGCCTTATCTGTGCCCATTACTAGAAGTGCAGAGGCACCGGGCGAATTATCAAGAAGCCATTGTCGCGGAGCCACTCCATCCTCAAGCCAAGAGACAAGCTAATATTGATCGACATTCAGCGTAGGAGCGGCTAGCGCGCGGGATGATAGCAGCTGAAATTCACCTCATACCGTTGAGCTTCGAGGATCGCAGTCGCCTTTGTACCAACATCTCGAGTGACAACCACTTTGTGCTCTGGCATCACTGGCTAGAAGATTGGGATAGGGGGAAGATCAGGGAGCAAGGGACGGTCACCTGCCCTGCCCGCCCTTCGAGGACACTAGTCCGTGCACTCGACCGTGGGAATTCGTGGCTGTGGCCGTGCACTTCTCTTGAGTTACGGTTGCACTCGAGTCATTTGGATCAGATTCACATAATCTAGAGAATTGAAAAGCGCGTCTGATTTTGGGTCGCGCCAACACGTCCTGTTTCGTGAATCTTCGCCACACATATTTGCCTCAAGGAGATCAATGGGCAATGCGTGCATACACAACGTTAAACACCTTCCAAGTAGTCCTATCGGTCGTCCAAAGACAACGGAGGCACCGACATTTCTGGCGTAATCTCGCCCCCCCTAGACACTTCAGCGGCACTTGGAGTTCCCTTTGTTGGCCCAAACCGAGGGCTTCTGGAAACCGAAATGGATTGTCTTCTGGCCTTGTTCGCTTCACGTATTCGCGCTCGTTCTCCATCAGCGCGAAGGGTTTCAACCATCACTTTAAGGGCTTCCACATCCTCTTTCAACTCAGCGTTCTCTGTCTCCAGCTTCGATAGTTTGCTTTCGGTGTCGGGGCTGAGTGGTGGCTGTGGCCGAAGAGGGCTAGAACTGATGGATACCGGCCGGAATCTGGGTGAAGGCGTTTTCGCATTCGAGGGTCGAGGACTGCGAGGAGGATTGGCTAAACGCTGTTCTAGTCGTTTGAGTTCGCTTGTTCGCTCACTTCAGCACGGGCAATTAATGTTAGTCCTCTTTCTCGAATATTGGACGGGTAGCTGTACCTCAACATGACTTCTAGCTCTTTGTTCGCGTGTTCAAGGCTCCCAATAAGGGATTTCATGTTCATGATTTGATGTCGCGCTTCATGGAGAGCTTTTAGATCTGCTTTGAGTTGCTTTATCTCTTCAGACTCTTCGCTACGTCGAATACAACTCGTTTAACATGGCACAGGCAACAATGAATGAATAAGCCTCACAGGTTGACCTGTTTACACAATTCCTCGATTCTGCGTTCATATTTTGATAATTGCTCAGCCTTGGGATTGAGGAAATGAATTTGATTCGTAAGATCCACCACTCTATCTTGAAATTAGTATGATCATTACAATGTGAACCCTGTGCTTACTTTCTTTGTGCTTCTGCTAAGAGCGCAGATTGTGCCTTCACAGTATTCTATACATTGTGTTATAAATGGAGGAATATTTATTCATTGATTAAATGGGCATCACCTGGGCATCCGTAATTTGGCCTCTAAGATTCACGGCTTCTTCGAGCCAGCTCGCCTTTTCCTTCCGAAACCCATTGATTTTGTCATTGAGGATCGTAACCCAATCTCGGTTAGCTTTCTGAGCCCGCAAAGCTTGCTCCTTTAGCTTCGATATTTCTGTCGTGGATGCTTCAAGGCGGTGTCTATACTCTCGTAGCCGGTTGTGCTGCCAAAGAATGGGTCTAGTTCAATCAATTGGTTTCCCCACTGCGACGTGTTACGCACCAGCCCCTGGCGTTCTGATTCCTCGCACTTGGCTAAGACACGATCTTTATGAAGCCGATTAACGTGATGCTTCATCTGGTCCTTTAACCAAGCTGAGAAGTTGCACATTTCACGAAGCTGTGCATTCTCCCGCTGGAGAAAAATCACAGCTTGTTCTGTCGCCTCTCGACGAGGGGGTGGATCAGGACGGACGTCCTGTGAATGATACTTCTCAATTGAGGAGGACGAGGAAACGTCCTCTTCCACATCGGGAAGAGGAAGTGTACTGAGCGTTAGGGGGGAGGGCTGAGGTAAAGGCGGTATGGTGTTTTGGGTGGTCGGAGAAGATCCTGTCCTGTCCAGAAGCGATGTGAAAGATGTCGATGCCAGTAAATTCGGACTGGAGAATATTAGTGGAGTATGAGCGCCGGATGCATTGGGGGGGCTGTCTACGAAACTGGAACGATGTTCAGATATTGAAGACTTGCGTGTGTTGAAGATGTCAAGGGGTTGTAGACGGTCAAACTCGCGTGCTCTTGGGGTATTCTTATGGCTCTCTCGAACGGGCAAAATCCTAGGCGAATAGCCTTCCCGTGAAGTTGATGATTGAAGCATCTCCTCCACATCCAGTTCGACCCGCGATTGATCAAGACGCGCACAATCTGCCACAACCATTGCGACATCATCAATGTCGCTCCTCCCAGTTGTGTACGACAAGGGGCTCGACAATTCCGAAGGTGCGTCACGATACAATATTCCGGGATGAATAGCATGATTGCGAACGATTCGCTGTGTATCATGAATCAAAAAGGATTGAAACACTCGGATGCAGTGGCCCTGTACCTTGCTCCTTGAGCGAATCTCATCCACATCAAGTATATCTCTCCAAGGCACTGCGAAAGGGCTATCATAACCAACTTCTTGCAAGTGCACCACAGGCCTAAAATAAACAAGTTTCTACCACAGGTATGGTGAATGTGGAGACACAGAGTGGAGCTCACCGTCGAAGGAATGCGATCGTATTACATGGATAAATTCCGTAAATGAATGTAAAATAGCGGGAGGCATCGATGATCGTTGAAGGATCAGATGTGCTCGGTCCTGTGGCAGTGATATCAGACTTTCACCCAGTAGAAATGGATCACGCTCACCGAGACGGTCCCAATTAAGCTCAGGTTTTAAAACAAGTTCATTATAGTCTTGTAGATTATCGTGGGGAAGATCCTCGTCATTCCTGTGTCGGAAAACAGCTCTCGCATGCTCAGGATTTTTGTTATTTCCCTTGTCAGGACCAAGATTATCGTTGTCACTTTCCTCTGTCCCCTCCGATCTATTTGGGTTTGATGAATCATTTGGTTGCTTCCAGCACACAGCACGCGCGAGAAGCACCAACAGGGATCCCAGGCAATCCCTCAAACTTTCTGGACATCGGACGGCCATGTGAGGCATAATGCTAATCAAAGCAGAAATTTCCTGATCAAAGAGGGCATCTGATCGATCCACAAGGAGTGAAGTAAAAAATGCTTGTAGTAGTGGACTCTTGGAGAACTCAGATACAGGAGGGGAACGAGTGTTGGAGAAGACTCGGTGTAGGATAGTGGTGATGCCTGGTCTAGCGGCTGGATTTGTGAACATCGAATTCAAGACCGCAAATGAATCCTAGTATACTATCAGTAAATATTGCTACACAGCATGGCTGCATGAGTGTAACCCACATTAGGGGAACTAACAACATCAGAGGCAAGAATACGTTCTAGATTCTCCTCCCAAGTCTTTCTCGCCTCCCGGTCTTCCACCTTTTGGTTGAGACTCTCAATTACTCCCTCCGACGATTCAGCTGCAGGCGAGGCATCAAAGAGATATAATTCTAGCAGGCGACGTCGAAACTCTCTCGACCTTGACTCAGCAGAATGGGCATGGTCTTTCAGAGCAAAGCTAAGCATTTCCCTAAGGCCTTTCCCGGCATCAATACTGAGTCTTGGTTCACGAAGAGCCGTACGCAGGTGATCAAACCATGATATAATGGACGAAGCTGGCAGCACAGTTTTCAAAGTGAAGAGAACGGACAGGAATCCTTCTAAGTGCTTCACAGAGTTGTGAGGTACATGGTTCTCGTACACATCTAAGAGCTTCACTTCGAGGGGTGCAAGCCATTGCGGATGCGACTGGGAGGGATCGGCGTTGAATTCGCGTACCGATGCCGAAACAAGGGCTATGGCATCAGAGACCGAGCCACGCGGTGGCGTTTCGAATGCTAGTTTAAGGCGCTGAGCAACGTCCACGACGTCCATATACGATGTGACTCGGTCGTGAACTGTGATCCTGGCACTGAAAGTTGACAAGTACCCCACTTGCATCCGTGATTTTCCTAAAGAGTGATATTTAAGCGCTGTGCTACAGGCCACGATAAAGACCAGAACAAAGATAACCGAACGTCAATAATGATAGTCAAAATTATGGTTGTTATCTTGCAGTGCCCTTCAGCTTTTCCTCCAACATTTCTTTGAATCCACCAACGATCAAATTCTCCCGCTTCTCCCTCTCCTCTTTCTGCAGCTTCAAAATACCACGCTTCTCTTCAGCCGAAATAACCTGGTTCTCCTTGCGCATACGGACGGCATTCATACGACGATGGCGACTTCCACTCATCACATATCCCGACTTTTCGAACTTGTCTATCTCATCGCTCGTAAGACCTATTTCACCACGTCTAGGAATACGCTGATTGCTTAGAACGAAAGCAGCCATGGCGCTACCCTCTCCCTTTAGGAGTGCACCACCATAATCACGTTCGTTAATCTTGTCCTCCTTCCTCTTGTATGGCAATGGCCCAACCTCGTCGCCGTCATCGTCATCGTAGATTTGGGTTGTATTCTGACTCAATGGCGCTTTGGTGCCAGAAGAAGTTGTTGCCACTAAAGGCGCTATGTCAATGAGAGGATTCGGAGGGGAATCCGTCATTTGGGTGAGTGGATTATCCGGAAGTTTTTCGACCCAGACAGATTCGTCATCATTTCCGGTGTGCGTAGGACTTTCTCTTTCCATTTCCTTAGCCATTCCCTTGTCATCGTTGCGCTGGTGCGGGTATCGGCGGCGATCTCCTTCACTTTCGGATCCAGAGCCACTTTCGTCGTCAGATGAGCGGTGACGCCACGAACTACGGTGCCTGCTGTGCCTCGAAGAGTGATGTCTCGGACTCCTGTGATGATGGCGGTCGCGATCTCTCCGACTTGAATGTCTATGCTTCCTACGTTGACGATACTCTTTTTCGGACCTATCCGTGTCGCTCTCCGAGCCCACGGACCGCGAGCGTTTCCTGCGTTTGGGTGGGGGTCTTCGAGAATAATCAGTGATAGACCCGTCGATGAACAGCAAGAGATTTACTTGTCATGTGCAGGTGCCTTTGGTGAGGGTGGCCAAATAGATTTCGTGGTTTGTTCCCGCATCTGTCGACGACTGTGGCAAAAATAAGCATCATAGAAGGCAATATCCATGGGCACGCTCACCGTTCAGCCCAATCCGCACCTCCCCCTCGATAGTTGCGGTACCCACCGCTAGAAGGGTACGTGTTTTGTGACTCTGATTCATGTGTTCTGAGCGGCGAGGTCGTGCGAAATACGTCATAAGTTGGGCTTCCCCTTCGCCTCTGTTCTTCGCGAGAAGCGTATCCGTTGTCTACTGGCGGAATATGGGAGTTGGTGCGGTTTGAGCTCTCTCCTTGCCCATCAAACGGACTGCGACTGCGATATCTAGATGATCTATGACCACCATCCCCCTTATGAAGATCATCATATGTGCGGATGTTGGAAGCCCGCGAAGGATGGATCATGTTCATGTGTTGCTGGGGGACAGTGGAAGTCACAACTGCCCGGCCAACTCCGACGACACAACCAATTTAACCGATCTAAGCTCAAATGAAAACATGTGAATGTGAGAAAGCTTAGGCGTCTGGCTTGGGTCCATGGATGCCGTGGAGCGAAGCAACCAGGAGCGGGCAAAGAGATGGACAAAGGAAGCCAAGATCGGTGAAGGAACGTACGCAGTGGTGTACCGAGGTTTGTAACTCCAGTTGCGAGTGTCTTGACAATCTCATGGGGATGGCAGGACGGGAGGCTGCTACTGGAAAGCAAGTGGCTATCAAAAAAATAAAAGTTGGCCAATTTAAGGATGGCCTAGACATGTCTGCTGTTCGTGAGGTACAGTACCTTCGCGAGATTAACCACCCTAACATCATTAAGGTATCCCAGCGCGTACTCTGTAACATCGGTGCTTAGCTAATGCTCATGAATGCTTAGCTCCTGGACGTCTTCTCATCAAAAGCTAATCTTAATCTCGTCCTTGAATTCCTCGACAGTGACTTGGAGGCGGTCATCAAAGACCGGTCCAATGTATTTCTCCCTGCCGACATCAAAAGCTGGACGGCGATGACGCTTCGTGGTCTTGAATTTTGCCACAGAAATTGGGTACTTCATAGGGTGCGCTACTTCTCGCTCGTCATTACAACAAGGAGTCATCAATGGGGGGAACAGGATTTAAAACCAAACAATCTTCTTATTGGCTCTGACGGGCAGCTGAAACTCGCAGATTTTGGTCTCGCGAGAGACTTCGCTGATCCCGGAATGAAGATGACATGTCAAGTAATTACGAGGTAAGATACTTTGATTCATCATTTCGCTCAGGTGTTTGAATGTCACTTAGATGGTACCGACCGCCGGAGTTGTTGTTTGGGGCTAGGTATTACAGTACTGCGGTCGACATCTGGTCTGTTGGTTGTATTTTCGCTGAGCTCATGCTGCGTACCCCCTACCTACCCGGAGAGTCAGACATGGATCAACTGAAAACGATATTTCGCGCACTGGGCACACCCACAGAGAATGAATGGCCTGTCAGTTAGAGGCGCACCTCTCGCTACGCCAACGGCTGATCATTTTCCAGGGCCACACAAAATTACCTGACTACGTTTCGCTGGGCCAATTTCCGAAATCACCGCTGAAACTTTTGTTTACCGCTGCGAGCGCGGATGCATTGGACCTCCTCCAAAAGATGTTAACATATGAGCCCAGCCGCCGGGTAAATGCCAGAGATGTAAGCCCCCGAAGGATACCCTGCAGCAAACACTGATCCACATCTGACAGGCGCTACGACATCCTTATTTCTTCGCTCTCCCGTACCCAACGCATCCATCCAAGCTCCCGAGAACCAATGTGCCAACAGCTCCTCGGACATTACCTGAAGACACAGAAGGCCAGGTCAAAGCGACTAAGACCAGCAAAGCCAGGTCTCTAAAACGCAAGGTCAGCGACGATCCATTCTCAAGCGAAGAACCAAAGGATCTTCGATCAGTGGCTAGACGGCTTGAGTTCTAAACTTGCTATTGATCTTGGCATGCGAACTTGTTGCGAACCATGTGACGCAAGAGAGTGGCCGAACAGATCAAAAGGGCTGGAGCAGCAGGCGAAGTATCATTATTGTACTACATCAGCATCTCGAAGGAAATAAATAATGTGTCTCCTGAGTCACGGTCGGGGACTCTCGCATGCAGCGCATTTAATCTTATCTTGGTCGTTTGTTACCATGCAGGTACCGCATGTCCATGTGTTTGTGTCATCTTTCGGCTTGAGTCCAGCTGCAACCCAGTCGAACCCAGCGATTGGCGCCGTGGATTGAGGTGGTATTGGGCGTGATGCCTCACATGCCATGCATTTCTGCTGATCTAGCCCATTCTTGATTCCACAGGTCCCACAGATCCAAATGTCGGAAGAGGCGACCGGCTTTGCCATTCCAGCTCCCGCCCAATCAAAAGAGGTACCGCCGGATACAGTGACCTCCCCATTTGGGATCTTCTCTAAGGGTACAAGCGACTGCGCTGAGGAAGAGGGTGATGTTGGGGAAGTATTGCCCCCAGATTTTGGTGTCTCGCAGACCGCACATTTTATTGCAGTGGGAGGACTTTGACAGGCGCAAACTGGGCAGGTCCAGCTTCCTGCTGGCGACGACGGCAATTTGAACCCTGCAGCAGCAAAATCAAAGGCGACAGGGGCGGGGAAGCAGATGGGGAAGCGCTTGTCGTCGTAATTAGTGGAATGGTTGCAGGTGCTGAAGGCGGGTTTTTGTCATCTGAAAATGCAAATTCATACTTCAAAAGATCAGCCTCTGGGAGGGCGGCAGCATTGTCCAGTGCCTCCGATGACTCGCGAGTCTTGCAGATTGATTGAATAGTGGCAATGGAGGTAGGCAGGAGTATATCAAACGTGGAAAGCTCTTGTAAGGGAATGCGCAATGCGCGTGATTTCGGGGAAAGGATGGCAGGAGCTTCCTCGGCCGCATGGCTGTTCAGTTTCATCACCGTCGACGATTGCTCCTCGGGCATTGGCTTGGATGTTTCTTCATCCTCGTCATTGTCTGGGGGAAGAGAAACATGACGTAAGGGCGAAGGAATAACGGGGGATGTGGATTTAAAAGATGCATTAGGTGCAAGCAGACCGTTTGATGTTCCGGGTCGCGGTGCCAATGGTGCCGGTCGTGGTTTATTCGACGGACGGGATGGGGGTTGGACAACATTGCTAGGACTCTTCGCATCTTCAACTTCCTCAACGGAATTGGGCTGTATGTGCACAGCTTTGGCTGGACTCAAAGATGGTGACCGTGATGACGTTAGCGCCCCATTCTCTACATGGGAATGAGGTCCCTCGGACATTCTGTTGTTCACCCCGTTTTCCACATTCTCATCCTCGTCGTCATCAATTTCAATGACTTCTGGCCCCGATATAGCACGTTTCAGCACAAGGGGGGTTTCGTTTGGCTCTTCAGTCTTGATAATGGCGCACTCCAGGGCCCCAAGCCTGCTCTTGGGTATTTTAACCAGATCGGGTTTGGGGAATGGAGACTTCGCTTCGGTTCGGGAGGGGAACACGTTGATGGGTGACCTGCCGACGGAGTCGCCATTTAAATCGAGGTGGGTCTTCTCAGGTTTAGGGCGTTTCGAGGGTGGCTGCTGTTGTTAAAAACATGAATGCAGGAGCCAAATAGGAAGTGTTAAAGGAAAATGAACCTTAGGTGCAGTGCTGTCGATTTGGTCAAGAATGTTATCAGACTGCGTTGATTCAAAGCCACGCTTCACGGCCACTGGGGGCTCGATGATTGCTGTAGATGGCCTCTTCAGAAGCTACATGAATCGTGAGCCCCGAAGTAATCCCACGCTAAGCTCAATAACTGTACCTTGCGAGGTGTTGGTGTAGATATCCTGGCGCCTTTGGGGGTGGCAATGGTTTGGAATGGGTTGTATAAGGGGCTTCGAGCATCAGCGTCGCTTTCCTTGGGATTTTGAAGCTCCAGGGATCCTGTCCCATCCATCAATATGTCAAGAATAGCAACGGATGCTTGACTCTTTGGTTCGGATGTTCGGGAAGGCGGCTCTGAAGCCTGTGAGGATTCTGGATCGTAAATAAAGCTCTTGTTATCTTAGAGTGGAGTTTACGCAAAGTGAACCCGTACCGTTCAAGACTTTACGCAGTGGAGAGGGAGCCGACGACGGACGGGTAAACAATCCTGTAGTTCGAGGTAGCACGCGGTGGGACCGCACCGGCTCCGATGGTGCTTCAGAAGGCGCATGAGGTTTAGCTGGAGAGCTCATGGGGAATTGAACAGTATTTTGGAGTGGCGGAGATACTTCATGTTCCTTGATATTTGGCTTATCCGTATGTGGAGGTGACGAAGCAGCAGAACTCTCTTCTCCAGAAGTAGTAGGTGCACCGAAGTCACCTATTCGTCGTTTCTTCGTGCCAGAAGCCTCTTTATCATCTATATTATGGGCTTCCGCCGCATTCTTGGAGACAGCATAGCGTCTCGGAGTGGTTTGTCCGACGCCCACATACGTGGATCGGCGTCGATGCCTACGGACAGGAATCGGCGAATTCGGAAGGCTAATTTCAATTTGGGGTGTTGTGGCCTTGGTTTCTGATGTCGGAGGTGCAAGGAACGGTCTCGGTGCGCTTGGAGTGGAGGGTCGTGAGCTCCGAATTGTTAAAAGTGCTGCAGAAGGCACATCGGAAGGTGGGGGAGTATTGTTGATGAGGCCGAGGAGAGCCTCTGGGGGGACATCCGATGAGTCCTTGAGGGATTGTGCGATTCCTAGAAGCTCGAAGTTATTAAGCTTCGCCTCTCCCTTAGACTGAAGAAAGTCCACGATCTGTTGATAGCGATTTGAGGCTGTGGGCGCATTTCTATCCTGCGGTGATGTAGATCTACTTGGCGCGTCGTTCTGTCTAGAGAAGAGGGTAAGTTCGGTTGGTACAAGTGAAACTGACGATGTCTGCAATTGCCCGAAAGGCTTTACAGACGCAATATAGCGGCTGCCAGGCACCGTCGCGGTGGAGGGTGCAGAACCGAATGTGGCAGAAGACGTTTGCGAGGGGGGAACCGTTGAAAGGGAAGATTGATAATTGGGATCCAACATCTGCGTTTTGACTTTAGACACACAAGTGCTGATTGACGCGTCAAAATTACCTGTTCACCGCGTTTTGAGAGTTGCAGTGCTGCTGGAGAAGGAGTATATGGTTCGGGGATTCGACGGGATTCTACCGTGGTGGTTTCCTCCACCTCACTGTCGTCACTTCCTGAATATGATCCCGAGTCTTGATTTGTATCAGATAACGAGCTCCCGCGCTTGAAAGGCGCAGTTAGTACACTCCAGAGGGACGAGAGCGAAGACTAGAAAATGCACAAACGGTAAGCACAAAAGGGAGAAGTACGGCAAAGTAGCTAGATATTAACCGGCTTCGATGGTGGGCGCTCATATGGCTTTGATCTTTGACGCCGGGCGCGTCGTTCGGGTCCAGTAGCGCTCATCTGGTTGCCCCGAGGTTGTGGCACAAGTGACAATGAGAGAGTGAAATGCCAGGGAAATGCCGTGGCGGAGCTTACTATATGTCCGAGCGGCTGTGCAGATGCTGTACTTAATTTCAACCTTCTCAAGCGCCTTCGAACGACTGCGCTTGCTGAACGACTTCCCTTGCGTTGCATCCTGACACCAAATGAGTCTTGACCAGAACTTCTTTACACTCAATATCGCACCCAGCAAGGCTTCGCCTCCAGATATTGACCTCTCAGACCCTTACTCTAAGGATGTTTTGTACAGGAAGAGTCGATCAACGCGGCCTTCCGCAGCTGGGACCTATGAATGGTCGATGTATGATCCATACTCCAGTGCCCGCCTAGCTACAGTGACGGCACCTCACTCATCATCCAAAAAGAAGATCATAACCCTTCACGACCCTGACGTGCCAGTTGAATTTAACTTCATTGGAACCATGTATGCCAATTTATGTCTTCTACCTCGACTCACCAATGACCATTATTGAATAGGTCCTTCAAGTGGTCTTTCCAGTTTGAAGAGTAAGAGTCGTCCTCTATTTTTACCATGACGCCATATTCAATCACACTCTAAGCCATGAGTTCGAATGGAAGAAAGATTCGTACGTTTAATGCTTTCCAGGCGCTTCTATATTCGTGGCTTAATTACCATCTAGTTGCTATGTCATCCGCAAACCTGACCCTCCTGTCATTGTTTGTACGACAAGATCGGAGGCCAAGGATAAGCCTGCGTCCGTTCAGATCCTAGATTATAATGTCAAGCGGTCGGTCTATCGCCTTTAACGACACCTCGAGTCATGCTCATTCATAGAATTCAGGTTCGATATCAATGACCGGAAAGGGCTGGAGGTTTTACTTCTTTGTGGACTTCTTACATTCACAGATTATGTCGAGGGCACCAAAGAAATTGCAAGACAAGGGAACGTTGTGCCAACCGTGACTCCTACTCGTCCAGTTGTTGTTAGCCTGGCACAAGCCAATAAGCCTCCGCCGGCTGCCGGGGACCTGCCGTCCAAACCTCCTCCAAGCCTACCCCCCAAGCCCGTGTACAACGTGAGCACGTCCTGACTCGCCAGCGAGAATAGTTTCTTACCGTATGTGTTCCAATAGTTCACTCCTTACGAGAAGAACGAGGTCTTGGTTACCGAAGACGCCAAGATAGAGGAATACGCCCAGCACTGCTTGACTTTGCTTGCAGATCCAGCCCTCCTTTATGTGATCATCAAATCCCACACAGCTGACCAAGTGTCGAAGGTGGTCCAAGTGGCCCAAGAGACCAAGCGACTTCATCATCGAGAAGTTGGCGACGAAGAGGAACTGCATCAGTATGTGAAGTATGGCGAGGCAGAGGACACGAAGGGCAAAAAGCCCCATCGCGTTATTAACCTCGACGACGCTCCCGCTGCAAAGAAGTATAAGCATCCACAATCTTGTCAATGTTTATTACATCTGACGCATTCTACCGAATAGGGTTGAATACAAACCACCTACGTCTCTTACGATTCATCTCAGCAAAATTGAGCTTCCGGATCTGATACCGAATAAACGTCAGCCTCCTACTTCGCCGCAGTCTCTCAACCCGGTTGACACACGCTTCGGTTTACCATCACGAGCCAGGGCCGCTACACCGGAACCCCCAAAGTCAGAGACTCTGAAGCAACCAAACGACCGGAGACGTCGGAATTCGTTCGGTCCCTCTCCAAAGCCGTCAAAGCCTCAGTCTCCGACCTCATCCCAACCCCAGCGTCTAACTAAGACCAATGGCAATGGGAGATATACTGCAGGAAACCCGCAACCGCCCCGTCCCACCTCTAACGGACCATCCCCAGTTTCATCCCGTCCTCGCCCTACCCCGGGCATTGACGCACCGTCGCTGGTCATACCTGAGCCAAGAACCAATAACACGCCATCTACCCCTTCGGCATCCCCCCGCCCCAGCATGCCGTTAGGTTACCACGACCCAAATCATCATATGGGTTTACCCCTAATGCCAGGGGGCTATCCCGAAGCTTATCCAGAATCAGCTCCTGCCAAATCTTCTAAGGCTAGTGTGATGGAAAGACTGTTTGGGCGCTGACGCCCCGCAACCAATCAACGCATGTCTGGGCAATCTATATACCCCAACGGTGGATTGTTCTTGTTGGCCCTGGACATCTGGCATGCACAACATTATACCCCCAAAGGACTTTGACATCTTGTTCGCAAAGCTGGGCAGTCTTGACGCCATGCTTTTTTTTTTCTTCCACAACGACATTATGTATTCTGTACAAATCACCATATCGCTCCTCCAATACATACAGATAATGTCAAACGAAACCAAAACAAAAAAATTGAGCAAATAAATAATTCATGCAGCGACCGTTGCATTGGGATCTCTAAAGACATTGAGACTCCAAATATCACCAACCGATTTATCCTTGGGACCGTCATCCTCCAGATCCTCATTATTGTCAGGCATAGTCTTATCCCCACCTTCCACTTCAATCTTCAATCCACGCTCGTTTGCAAGGTGGAGAAGACAAATAAAGCAGAAAGATGTGCTAATCTCATCCATCTTCTCCCTGGTATACGACCCCCGCAGGCCTTGTATGACCGACTCAAACTTCCGGGGCTCGCTAGGGTCTGTCAGCTGAGCCGCTACCACTTCTTCATCACCCTGGCGCAAATGGCGAAATGAGACAGACCCTGGTGTGTCAGCATGAAAGCAAGATTCCTCACCTCGTGCGAGGCTTCCGGTTCCGTAATTATATTTAGCCCCTTCCATATGTTCTCCTTCAATTTCCGAACGTCCACCCGCTTCGCTTTCCGAGCGTAATTCACGAATTCAAGTCGTACTCGTTTGACCGTTTCTTGTGTGGCCGCAAGCAGATCTCCCGTGCCCTCATCGTCCAATGCTGACGGTATAAGCTCGTTGGGATCAGCATCCATATCATCATCGAAACCCAATCCAGGACCATCATCGTCATCGTCATCATGGAAGAACTGAGTGTTGAATGGTATCGGTCCGCCATCTTCAGCTGTATCCGCAATAACCAGGGTTAGCGAAGAGAGAGATAGGAAAGAGCAAGACATGGGCACGAACTCCGATCATAGTTACCATTGGAATTGGCCTGGGCGGCTGCCCAGAAGTGTTCATCCACTTCTCCATCCGCAGATTCTACGGGGAGTCAAACTGTCAAACCAACCACGCTCCCTTCTTGATAACCCTATCTACCATACCTTGCCCCGTCCGAACATGTCGCCGCATCTTAAGCTGAACCGTCGAAGAATGTCAGCCATCCCCAACAACAGTCATCAAGAAAACAAGCGACACCCACAGTAAATTTAGGCTTCAGGAAGAGCCTTAACAATTGCTGACTAGTAAAATGCATATCATCGGGTAAAAGATGATCATCCAGTTTCTTCCCTCCTTTCTTGGCCCTCCCCCGTCCACCTCTAGGTTTTGCTGTTGGTTGAGTAGATGAAGGAAGTTGCAGCATGGACGCCTTGGTAGCGGGTACAAAGAGGGACTTGGTCGTTTGTGAAGCTTCGATGGGATCAGTGAATGAAATGGTGAAAGCGGCCTTCTCGCGTCTGGCTCGGGGCTGCGATTCAGCGGCTGGATCTGTGACTGGAGAAACGGGTGATTCTTTCACGTCGTAAAAATGGAACAAAAGCTCGTACCTTTCCTAACGGAGCGACGAAGCTTCCAATGTTCGGGGCCAGCCCAATTCTTCATGAAATTGGTATCAAAATAGTCTAACATCTCCCCTTCCTCCTCATCATTCATAGCCATCACCAAATCTCGCTCATTGGGTGGCCGTCTCGGATCAAAACGCTCCATTCCTCCAATAACTGGCGGGCCAGCGCCCTCACCAGTGTCATCATCAAAACTGTCCATGCCACCACCTCCCCCCATACCGAAGTCATTAGCGGGCACTTGATTATCCCCCGTAAAGAAGTCCTGCGCTTCTCCATCATCGCCCAGATCTCCAGTGCTAAAGTCGGCTCCGAAACCCCCTCCAGAGTCTTCATTCCCAGCATCAAATGATGGATTAAGCTCTCCAACATTGCGGCTCCCAATTTTGTCGAGGAATGAAAGGTCTACGGCATTAGGATCTGACGAGAAACGGAAGTCGCTGAAGTCTTGTGCAATTGTCCGTAAGTCAACGGTATCAAATATCTCGTTTGTCATAAAATTCCCTAAGAATAAAGTGCATGAATGGAAATAACAGACCTGACAGCCATCAAGCTTACCCCGAATATGACCTAAATCTATTACGGCATGAGGATCCTCTTCTGCCTCTTCTTCGTCATCGATAACCTTGGAATCCCCAGAATCGAAAACGACTCGCATGTTAGAGTCAATACCGAGGTGATTCATGAGCAAGCCCGTAGCCCCTCCTTCGTCAAACTCGGCACGAGTCTTCCGAAAAAGGGGGTCAACGGCAAAATCAAGTTCGAGTTTCTTCACTTGTAATTGAGCATACGACTTGGCTAAAGTGGATTCTGTCCGGTGAACCTACGCAAGGAATAACCTAAGCGTCGGCGACAAAGTCAGGTACATTGAAAGATTTGCCCACCTTTCGTTTCTTTCCCTTATCGTCACCTTCGCCCACCTCTGCGTCGCGCTCAACATCCTCGCCCTGTGCCTCGTCCCCCTCCGCGGCACCACCATCCTGAGCAAGATTACTCAACAACTTCCCTGTCTCAGTCCCCACCGAATCCACACGACTCGTCCATATCTTGACGCATCCATCGAGTGTAAACGACGCCTTCTGAAAATTGATCGAGTTGTCGTCCGTATTCCTGAGAAGGGACATGTCATGAAAGTAATCTATTAATGCAAAGTTCCATGAATTGGTCGCATTAATTTTCTACCGGGAGAAATGCATCAGCGAAGAAAAACATGTCAAGAAAGAACGTGAAAGAGACGTACATTGTCCGTCGCCATCTTCATCCATTCTTCAAAATTACTGTTCATTACGTCTATCGACACCACAGGTGCGGGAGCAGGCGCCACCGCGTTAATCCTCGACGCGCTCATCCGCGGTCTACGCGTTGCAGGGGAACCCAACCCCTCTCCAACATCCCCAACTCTATCCGTACTACCCTTCGAGGCGTCTCCCCCGTTCCCTTCCCCCCGACCCCCATTCTGGCCCTCTCCTTCTCCTCCCTCGACATCACTCGAATGATTCACAAACGAAACACGAGCACTCTGCCTCCTCCGTTTTTTCTCCACCCGATCATCACGCTCTACAAAGGAAGACACCGATCGTTGAGGGCCTTTTTGCTGTTGTGGACCAGGTCTACGAGGACTATTGCTATTGCTCGGGGCGGCATCACTACTCCGATCCGGATTCCCACTTGACGCGTCGGCAAATACAGCTGCACCTGCTCTTCGTTTCTTCCCCTTCAGGCGTGTCGGGCTAGCCGGAGCAACGTCGTCTACATCACCAGGCGGATCGTTTTGCCTCCCTTTAATCGGAGCTTCAGCCTCCGAACTTTCAGATGTTTCAACCACTTTCTTTGTCCGACGCGGTGGCATTTATACGCCAAAAATTCAAGAGAAGAAGAAGGATACGGGGAGAGGGGGAATGTTACGCGTTTGGAGTGAACGTTTGAGCGTTAAGCGTGTCGAAAGGACTCGTGAAACGCGCTTCGACGTCAATACACCAATACAACGCCGATTTGTGAAGCATGTGATCATGGAGTTACAGTCACGCGACGAGGTCACGTCACAGCATTCATCACTCTTCTCGGGTCATCTTGCAACTTGTTTACCCTAAGAATGACCCACACACGTACACGCTCCCATTAATCTCTTCTTTCAGCCGTTTTTCGCACATAAAAAGGGTGCGGAGGCGAACCCCTCATTCGCCGCCGGTGTTTATGCAACAACACCCTAGTTCCCTGCTGTGAATGGCACCCAGGTCGATCGTTGTCCCTACAGTGCAACCGCACGCAACGTGTCTTGATTATGACCCCATATATGCAAAGAAGCGTGCTACTGTGCGGCATCAGTGTTAGACTTGACCTGGACCATATATTTCGATCTCGATCTCTTCTTAGCCAAGCAAGTCGTTTGCTGATATGCAGGATGAGAAGCTTCAAGGCTTTGAGCTCTGCCTAACTAGGGAAGACATAGCTCCAGGAAATGATCTTGTATTTCTCCTACATAAAAAAAACATTGATCCGTCGGCCCAATGTTTATCCTTTACCGAGAACATTCAACTACATATAGTGAAGCTTGCCGGGCCTATATACACGCGCACCCTTCGTACTAATACGATAGGCTGCACTTTCCCTCCTTAAACGTGCCCTACCGCGCAATCGCCCGCATTTCGGATCGATAGCTATCAGCGAGAGAAATCAGACAAATGGTTTGGCTTCTCAAGCCTTCGCCCGAAGCAAAAGCCAAAAACCGGATGACAATTTGCAAATACCTTTCCGATCGAACCCGATACTCTATACTCACGTGCAGCACCCCCCCGCTTGCAAGACGGTTCCATGGACGCATGGCGAATATCGCTATCGCGAATGTGCGCGCGCATCCCAATATTGTAATGTAGAAGTTGGACGGGGTTTATATTATGTATGTAACGCTGATAGGGTAAAATAGAAATACAGCTGTTACATGATGTAAGGGCACTGTGCACAAGGGGGGCGTTTTCGAGCAAAATTCGCCAGAACAGAATGAATGACTAAGACTATCCACTAAAAAAGAGACAACCCAGATTCTGGTGATAACCGCAAATATTGAAAAAGTAACGCGCGCTACAATATGAATCAATATGTCCGTGTGAATGCAAAGAAAAGACCGGGAGAAATGCGATATGGAGGAAGGAAGGGAAAAAACCGAGGCCCCCCTCCCCCAAACGTGGTATATCAAGGTCCATGAGGACGTATTCGTTGGGGAATACATACAAATCGACTTGTCAATAAAACCGCGCGAATCGGAGGGTCTACGATCGTCATGAAAACGTGGGGTCATGTGCAAATTCGCTCCCTTAAGCAGCTGTGGTCACCGGACACCAGAGACAAATTTCAAAAACCACCAAAAAAGGCTGTTCGATGTAAAGAAGATACGGACCGATAACTGGATAGTGAATGTCAATGATGCGGGAGGGGGGGGGGGGGGGGCATGGCGAATGGGTGAGGCGGAGGGTACTTGTTGGGGAAGGAGAAGCGA
Source organism: Cantharellus anzutake (assembly GCF_015039405.1). Classification (NCBI taxonomy): domain Eukaryota; kingdom Fungi; phylum Basidiomycota; class Agaricomycetes; order Cantharellales; family Hydnaceae; genus Cantharellus; species Cantharellus anzutake. The sequence goes on from NW_024066981.1 coordinate 255,784, forward strand.
GTCAATTTGCAATGCTATGAGGAAAGGAGAAGTTGAGTTGCGGAAAGCAATCCAAGTGCAGTGGAGAGGGAATAACAAAAGACAAGCAGAACGAGGAGAGGAGGGTGTCGCTCAAAGCTTCCAAACAACAATGGAAATCAGGCAAAAAAATCGACTTAGATTTAAGATTCATCCAATCGGCCGATGCCCCATTTTCAGCATCACGGACGGGGCTCCATGATAACAATGCCTGAACGTGGGCACACAATTTGTGCATTCCCTTTTTCCGAATCTGGGGCACAAGGCAACCCCACGATCAAAGATGCTAGACCTTCCCTCGAGAACTTGAGCCCAAGCCCATCCCTCCACCAGGCTTACACGACGTCATAGGCCGCTGCAAGAGATGAGGACCCCGTGCGCAGGTAGCAACATAAGGTCGATGATGATTCATGGTGGAAGGTCGTGGCGGCGGATACGGTGTGGACCCCAGCCGGTGCTGCGGAGACGAGAACCGGTTCGCACAAGTGGGGTGGAATACAGAAGATGATGCGGCCGGTGGGTCGTAGTGACGGACAGGATGCGACGGCTGGGGTTGGGACATTGACGATAAAGTGTTGGAAGGTACATCAAATTCCCTGGATCTATGTTCGTCCGTCTTCGGCAAGGTGGTACGGTTCGATTCTTGAGGTGCCTGAATTTCGCCGTCGGTCCACGTCAATGTCGGTTCCTCGTCTTCGCCCCGGTCGGATCGCGCTGAGTCGCTCATTTGCGACACGCTGTCATCCTCCGTTGTTGTTTGAGCATCATCATCCAATTCCGATTCCCCATCACAACTTGATATGGAAGGTGGTGGAGTCGGTAAAGCGGGTGGGGGAGGGCTGGAAGATGACGTTTCTGGGAGGGACAACAAAGGCATGAAATGGAATCCTTGCAAGGTTGGCTTTTTCGGAGAAGAAAACTTCCTAGGAGCTGGTGTTGCCAGGAGTGCAGAGGTGATGTTGAGAGCCTGGGAGATATGATTGCACGTTTCCTTATCTGGAGGTTTTGACGGGAAAGTGGACGTTCCGCCAGTCTCAGCCGATTTCTGACCGTCTAATGACGGTTCATCGGGGGTAGGCAAGCCATCGGGAGGGCTTAGTGGAATATGGTATGCAGGGGAGGATAATGGCTTGTCGTCGATTTGAGGTGAATCAACCCGGTCAGGTGTCGGCACAGGGGTAGCAGTCGGTGTTGGGGCCTTGTCGCAGTGTTTTCTATCGAAAATGGGTTGTAGACCAACACCAACGCGAGGCAAACCAATGACGGGTAGGTCGGCCAACGATCTAAATGGAGACTGTGGAACTTTGTCTAATTCGAGCTGTTTAAGCTCGAGCAAGTCTCTAGAGTATCAAGAGGAAGAAAAACACCACAAAATCAGCTTCCTTCTCTCGCACGCGTGACAAACTCGATGGCGGTGACGCCAAAAAAGAAAAGCGAAGTATCACCGAATGTGGTCATGGGTGTGACATGACCCACCCACAAACCACAACAACGGAGGAAAGAGCAAGCACTAACCTGTAAGTGAGCTTTGGGGTAACCGGACAGGGAGACCTGTCCCACTGCTCAACCTCATGAATCTCATTCTTGAGACACCACTTGACGCATCGTTTGGCAACACAATCACTGGAAGGAGTCCGGACAAGACAACCACGCCGAGGAGTAGGACAGATGATCTGAGAGGTGGAAGAGGATGTGTCAGTTGTCCCCATGATATGGAAACGGAGCGTTGTGTACGGGTGGTGAAGGAGGAGGACGCGGAGGGATGTGGGGAGTGAACTTGTAAAGGACGAAGAGAGCGTTGGAGGACAGAGAATATATTCGGATTCGGACGGGAAAGAGTCCAGACTTGAATCCGACCGAGTCCGACAAAATGGTGCAATAAAGTTAAGTAATATGAATATGAATAAAAATGAAATTGTTATCATATGGACAACGAGGCAGCGCTAACGCTAGTTGACCTGGTCGCACGACCCATTGCAACGTTGCTTTTCTAAAGTACCCCTGGCCCCCACGCTAGAAACTTGCCCAAGTGCTCAGATCCCTGGCACCAAATATCCCAAAACATATGGCACTTCTATGATCTGATCGTGTTACACCATTTCCCATCCTCATGAAATCCCCATCACGTCAAGTTCCCGTCAGCCACCTTACTCTCAAAACACCGTCAGCTCCGTTCCCGACACAGCTATTTACGAAAACGTTAATCCTGTGTCAAGTTGCCTCGCCACATTGCAGCCTCACGTGACCCCAAACCTGTCCACATGAATTTATGAAAGGCGCCCTGGACAGACGTGAAGCGATAAATGAGCGCATTTAAAGCTCTCATGATTGCTAAGGCTATAGCGAAAGCAGGGTCATGGCCATCTAGAACAATGATCGGGCGCATGTAAGGGGTGATGAGTAATCAAAACCAGACAACGAAGGATCGATCACAACAAGCACATGGTGTAAACGGCATAGGACGAGGCATCAACGGGCACAATATGGCATCAAGTCGAGAAACAGCCGCAAGCATGAAGATAGCATAAAACAATCGTGTGGAATGTGGTGGAGCTTTTTTTTTCTCCTATATCAGAAACGACCATCATGCAGCACCCTTAGCATCTTCAGCCGCTGTGACGGCAACATTGATCTTCTTCCCATCCTTCCACCGAACACGCGGTGGAGGGGCACGGTTACGGCGACCCTCCCGGGAGCGGACACGCACGACTAAAAATGGGCCATTTTTGTTCAGGAAGAAAAGGGGAGGGGAGGGGTTATGGGCCAACAGAAGTGTCGAATTGAAAATGTACGTCAGTGAGATTAAGATTAACATCGCGGATCGGAGAACCCCTTGAGGAATCTACCAAAGGGAATGGACTTACTATGTGAGTGAATAGCACACGAAACGCAGTACGCAATTTTGAGGTACAGTTTAGGAACAGCGTATTCTGCGCAAAAGATACATAATCAATGAATTAACTATTATCAAAGCCCAAGAGACCTAAATTGGCTCACCTTGGTAGACAGAGGCAGCGCTGATATCCGAAATCGCAGCAGACTCGACCATATTCCTCACGGTGAATCGCTTAATCGCCTTGTCTTTTGGCACGCATCGGGCACAGTTCGAGCAACGGATAAACTTGGTATGGCCACGGTTATGCTTGTTCCGCCCCCCATTTCTTCGCTTGGTAGTCTATCATTCCAATCACCAAAAAGCCAAAAAGAACCAAGATGATTGATTGTTTTGGCCACCCATCCATTCGTTCGGTACCAAGGCATCAAAATCCAAAGCAGGCCGGAGAACCCCAGAAGCATCAATGGCGCAAGACACAGTACAGATTCACCATGGGGAGGAAGGATAAACAGACTATTATCAGCACACACTGAACTTGCATCCAAAGTCACGAACGTGCATCCAGCCGAGAACCAGCATTCTGCACCCAAAATAACTCACCATAATGTGCTAAGAGACTTGGAACAGAGATTAGAGTCGATCCAGATACAACCCTGAGTCTCTAAGTTGGCTTGAGGACGTCCTCGTCGTTGAGTCACAATTGAATTGGTTCGGATATTTCCGAATTCAGACAAAGGTGTCACTACGAATGCCTGCACTGATGTGATTCCTGTATTTCGCCCATTTACTGTTCGTCACCATGATAATTGCGAGCAACAAGCCTTGGGGTTTTACTCTGCATGCAGCACAAGAAAGGACGTCAATCTCAATCAGTGTGACGAGTTCGTTGCATCTGATAAGTAACTCCAATCGTTCAAATGATACGAAAACGTGGCAAGATTTGTCTGGCACGCATAGTGTGTCCTACCTTTCAACATCGCAGACCGCAAGTCCGTTGGAAAAATAGGATTAAGGTTCAGTTCTGCATTTTTGAAAATTGATCTTAGAGAGAAATCTAGATGGGCGATTTCATTTGAAATAGGTAAGCGTTCCATCTAGCACATGCGGTAACTGGTGGAAGTTAAAAGCAGATAGGGGATCGCCTGAAAAGGGGAGGAACGGTGCGACATGGATGAACTGCAGCGGTACTCGGGCAAAAGATGAAAGAAAGGGTGCGACAGAATGCCGCCACATGCCCAGCGTGTTGTACAATGCTCAGGGGTGACTGATAGCGGTTCTCATTGGTGATGCCAACCACTTACAGCCTTCGGGTAGTCGGAGGATGGGCGCGTGTACGCGGGTCGCTGAATGACGACATGCTCTGTCGCATTGTAGCAGGGACTTGTTGCCCGAATTATGTGTCTGCTGCATCACGGGAGGCAGTTCAGTGAGTGGAAAAGCGGCTGGGTGGCCGTTGAACGCTTCTGACATGTGCGCGGACTTATTTTTATGGGCGACGCAGAAGCGGAAGTGTGCTAGCGGCTGCGGAGAAGTTTCTAGGCATGGTACGAGCTAGGAGGTGGAAGCAAGATGATAAGTATGAGATTGTAAATAAGCGGCAATACGTTGCCGTTGACGATGCCAATTTTGGGTAGCTCGTTTGGACGCAATAAACTATGCCCCCTACCTCCGAGGGAATGGAGAGGTGCGGTTGTGCATAACTGAGAAGTGTCGTCCCCCCCACGCCCATGCTATGAACAAAGCTGGCCTTGCACAGGCTTGTCATCGTTATCGGCGCCATTCAGTCAATTGAACGACGTGCATGACTTCCCACAATAGATCTCTGGTCGAAGCCAGCTTCTCCCCATCACATTGAAAACGTTTGCTTGTTATGGGCTAAGTTGTTGCTCACGTAATCACTATTTGTTGCAACTCATTCGAAGTGGCGCCGTCTCCGAGCCGTTGACACTCCGCCTAAGTAAACTCGCAATACGATCTTTACTAGTGCCAGCTATGATTCGGGCCTCAGAAGAAGCTAGAGTATTCTGTGGTTGAGCTCAACTCCTTGGACTTTGTTGCAACGCCACCCAGTCGGAGGTTTGGAGTGAACTTGCGCCCTGGTACATCTTGATTTGCTATTAGACATTGATCCTTCCGCTCCATCATCCCGTATTCCGTCCCTCGAGCTCGACGAGGGGCACTTTATGGTTTTATGGGCGCTTCATCAGCCACATGATCAGCCACTTCCCGTCTTGCGAATCTCATTCATCACCCCCCCCTTTCCGGAAAGAAGCATTTCCTTTATCTTCTCTCTTCGTTGGCGGCTTCCCATACTGCCTCGTTGCCTTGCACTCCAGAGGAACGTTCCAACAGCAGCATCTCTTCCGCGGGCAACACCTAGAAGCCTGACATATGTACAAGACCCCGCAGCCTTGTCCATCCACTCTCGCTGGGCCGGCTCGGAGCCGGAGCACCCGAACGAAGCAGTCTAGTGAACTCGGTGCCAATTGTACTGAATTTGCCTCGATGCGTTCTTCGAGTTGACTTCAAATTAAACCGTTTGGGCACCAAACCATCATCGGTACAGTTACAATGGCCTAGGCCCATTTCTACTACTCCTTAAAGACGTGAGTCTCATTCTCTCACAAGATTTCACGGATTTTGATGCCCACCATCAGCATCCTTATCCTTTTCAAGGTGGTATCGATAGATGCGGGAATTGGATTCTCGGAATTACAATGTTGAAGGGACCTAGGTTGAGGATGATCCGACAAGCTCACTGCATCTGGGAGAGTTGAATGTGCGCAACTTCCCTAAACAACCTTCCCCGGTTAAGTTTTGATTTTGACAGATGCATTCGATCCATAAATAGGCACTCATGCCCCGGTATATACCAGTTTTACTTGGAAGAGCGTCCCAAAAGATTCGACAAAAGGGAAATCATCATATTAATGCTGTGTCATTTCCCTCGCTTAGGCGATCCGCCCTACTGCGGCACAAGGGAACACTCTGCCCATTCGCATATTCCCCTCTTACAATACCCACATATAAAGCCTCAATCAGTATCATCAGCTCACCTCGTCCATTCCGCCAGTGCCCTTTCATCTCATTACACGCACACGCACACTCACACACACTCTCTATCGAACTTTTGTTTCGTGTCCTTCCATCCGTTCTTCCATAGTCTATCCACTGTCTCAGATCTATCCACGCACTCCCACTTGCAAGATTACCCTCTCTCTCTCTCTCTCATGAATATCCCGGCACCGTTTCCAACTGTCCGTATCAGTTCGCAGCACTGATTTCACTCGTAGACACTCCGCTCCACAATTCCGGGCATGATTCGAACGTTGATTCCGCGGAATTCATTGTGGCGGAGAGCGGGTGATGGATGGACTGCTGAACTGAGGGCGCCGGATGCCAACGGATCATTCAGATGAGCTAGCTCACTGGCTGATCAAGCCTCTTCGCCCTTCTTACCCCTCACTCCTTTCTCCTCGCGCAAGTAGTAGGGGCCCAATGAACAGGTCAGTTCACCTAATTCCTGGGCCATGATCAAGCCTTCGCTAGCACAAATCTTTGACGAGGAGATTCGATGCTTCCCCTTCATCTCGTTTGCTGGTGCATGCAGATTTCCGATGTCGATTAGAATTTTCGCAGCCTTCCCTGTAAAATACCGGACAATAACTTGGACAGCAGCTAGAGAAAAGATTGCATTGTTGTGACATTGATTCCTCTATGACGCGCAGAATATTCTATTTCGGCGTTATGAGCTGACTGGTGGGATGAAGTGTTCAGACATGATCCCTCAGTATTGTGTCCAGTCCGTCATGATCTCATGCTCGCCCGGCCGAGACAAAAATCGACAGCCTGCTTTTGGACGAATAACCCTTGTCGATCATGTAATTATCCAAAAATGACAGGAAGTAGGCCTACAGCTACTCTGACTAAACCTAGTAACTTATGCCGGGGTCCAGCCGTGCACTGGAGGTACTTCTGCCTCATTCCACATGTCACACCAAGTAGTTCATAATGTTGATGGGGAGCACATGCACAAAAAATGGTACATATAATATCAACGGCGCTTCGATCTAAACTCATTAGCGTCTGTCATGCTTGTTAGGTACATGCAAATACCATGTCTAAAAACTATATATTAGGAAAATACGGTAAAGTTCAATATATTGTATAATACGCGCGCTACATGCATCGATCGATAGCGTGAATGTTCAGGGAGCGAGGCCTATACTATATTAATATGTAGATCGAGGCTGGTAACCTGCCTAGGAGCGAAGCCGGCCATATGTGAGGTAATTCCAGAGACTAAGAATACGTTCAATTACAGCAAGAGACAAAAAAAACGGCCGATCAAAATTTGCTAAACGTCACGGGTGGGTCTCGTGATGATCCAAATCGGGAGCAAAATCAGGGTCAAATTAGAATTAGAATACACCGCTGTTTTAGCACACATGACCTATATGGCAACTGCCTACTGCCCGTCTTCTGCTGGGGTCTCTTCCAGCGTTGAAGGTATTTTTACCCTGTTTCACGTGTGCCACTCAATAGTTTTGTAGCTCATGTGAAGCATGGCTGCTTCATCCGTTACATGACCACAGCGCATCCCATGATTTGTTGTATGTCGGCACTGTCGGCACTGTCGACGGCACTTCCGAGTTCACCAGGTATAAAATGCCACGTTCCATGGCCTCTTAGTCTGAAAGTTCAGCGTTGATCTTTCCCTTCTACTAACTCTCTCATTATGACGACTAACATTGAAAAGTTTGATCTTAAATTCTGGGAGGAGAACCCGGGAAGACGTCCTCTATGGAGTGCTGCACATCTACTTGGAATGACTGACATCCCTCCACTACCAAAGACTCGCGATGATGCCCTTTCCAAATGCCTTGTCAACGGGCATGCGCGATATCTTCCAGATAATTCCACCGTTGTATTGGATGCCTTTGATGACGGCAAGGGCCAAGGTGATGACGCAGTATCATTTTTCATTCCTCACAACTGTAAGTACCCTATTGTTGATTCTACTTCGATGCTCTCAACCCTATCTATCTTCTAAAGGGGATCAATCGCAGTCCGACAATGGCCTCCGCAGCCGTATCCAGAATTATCTTAATCGGACATCTGCAACACCAAATGCACCTATCACACTCGCCAATGCTGCCACCCTGCTTCAGGACCTCGCGGCAGCCCAAATCTCTTCTCACACTCTACCCGACTCGTCAACTAGCCAAGCGAAGGTGAAGACTAGGAAAGTCGGTACCAGACCGCGCCATAGTAATGCTTCGCTTGTGTATGCTCCGACCTGAATGTCGCAATGCAGAATACCTTCCAGTGACATTGCTGGAAGGACAGAATATCTAGTATTGTGGTTGTTAATTCATAATATGCCATCTAAACCTTAGGATCACATACTTTATGCCGCGAATAAAGAAGTCGCGACGCCGGGCACGCTCTCCACGGGGTGACCAACCATGAGTCCGGGTTCCTGTCTGACGGCTAACACCTGTTTCATCTACAAATACTAGGTGTTCTGCTTGGTAGTTTCCCCCCATGTACTGTCTGAAGTCCGCGCGTCTTCCTTCATCACGCTCGGCAGCTATTCTCTGAACCTGAAATAGACATCAATGGTATTGCCATAGTTAGAAAGTGACTCAATACCTTCTTGTATGTTAGATCGCGACGCGTCATTTCACGGGAAATTGTGCGCTCACTGATTTCAATATGGAACTCATTGATGAGAGCAGTCCGGAGCTCAGAGAGCATGAGGTCGGGCTTCATTTCAATGAGGCTATCTAGAAACTACAGCAAAGAGTTAGAGGGCAGTGGAATCCAATATGTGGATAGCTACATTGATAGAATGGACATTCAGACAGCGATGTCGGCCGCGAGTTTCAGTGAGGGGGCCACGTTGATGTCTTTCCGGGTGTGCAAGAATCTTCCGGACAGTGCGTGCAGGCACTTGTATAGCTTCTGAAATTTGCGATGTGCTCATAGTCTCAGACATGGTAATCAAGAGCTCTCTGGCTGGGGGTTTAAGGTGTTTGCCCATTGTCGCACAACGGGAAATGCGGGCTAGCCATATTTGGCACGGAGGAGTGTCATTGGGACACAATATGTAATAAGTGCTCAAATTTTCCTAAAATAATCGAACAGCTGACTTGTTCCCGATATGTTTAACAAAATCTGATCGGCCGTTTTTTTTGTCTCTTGCTGTAATAGTGTGCATGCAGCCACGTCTTGATTCGTTCGTAGGCACTTTGCTGCCAGACCGAATATGCACACACGCATGCGCATGCTGGTTCCAATATCGCTTGGCTTATTAAAATACACGAAGAGTATCATCACCCTGTGCAGAGAATGAAATATGGGAGAAAACAAAGAAATATTCTACTCGTGAACGTGGAAGCGGAAGGTCATGTACAGAAGATGAGATTCTGTTTCCCCAAGTTTTTCTTGCGGATTGCTCAGGCATACAGGTCATCATCATCAGCATCTTGCCCAAATCCAGCGTTAGAATTCGGTGCATTGGCCGGTGCCTGGGAAGGTGCACCACCCTCAGGGAACTTGAAAGTCGAACCAAAGCTACGGGATTGTTGTAGATTCTGAAAGGCATAATATTTTAGCTTCCAGCAGAATAGAAGCAGTTGTGCAACTCACCTGAGCAAACATTTCATATCGTCGGATGTCTTGATCCGAGACAGAACGGCGAGCAAACCTCATAGCCTCCTCAAAGTGGGCACTGTTGAAGTGGATGAGAGTCAGACTGCATAAGAGAAACCTCGTGACTCACACAGTAATTTCAGGAACGGGATCATCCTCTTCCAAGTCTTCCTCCATGTCTTCGTCGCTTGTCCTAGCTGCCTTTTCTCTCTCGCGCCGTATGTCAGCTTCAATGCTTTCACGGATTGCGAGCTTTGCTGCACGCTGACAGATCTCAGTCAGATCAGCACCAGAGAACCCGTGAGTATTCTTGGCAAGGAAGCCAAGGTCCACTTCCTTGGCAATAGGCGATTTGCGAAGAGCGGCTTTGAGAATAGCAGCTCGGGATGGTTCGTCAGGCAGAGGGATGTAAATGAGTTGGTCGAGGCGACCAGGGCGGAGAAGGGCGGGATCGATCTGATCCGGCCTATTGGTAGCGCCAATGATGAAGACATTCTTCTTGGCATTCATACCGTCCATCTCAGTGAGAATTTGGTTCAACACGCGGTCACCAGCACCGCCGCCATCGCCACCCGCGCCGGAGCCGCCACGAGCCTTGGCGATGCTGTCCAACTCGTCGAAGAACATTACGCAAGGAGCGGCCGCACGAGCCTTATCAAACACGTCCCGCACATTTGCCTCCGATTCACCGAACCACATTGTGAGCAACTCAGGTCCCTAAACCAACATTTCAGCCCAATCGGGCGATGCGCAAATCGTGCATACCCACCTTAATACTGATAAAGTTTGCCTGGCACTCGTTGGCAATAGCCTTAGCCAAGAGGGTCTTTCCGGTACCAGGAGGTCCATAGAATAACACACCCTTGGATGGTGACATACCATACTTAACGAACTTGTCGGGATGCTCGACAGGGTAAGTGACAGTTTCCTGGAGCTCCTGCTTGACTTTGTCCAGTCCACCAATGTCGTCCCAAGTTGTGGTCGGAATTTCGACCACGGTCTCCCGAAGAGCCGATGGATTGGACGCACCCAAGGCAAAGCGGAAATTCTCCATTGTGACGCCCAGTGCATCTAAAACCTCAGCATCAATCGTGTCTTCATCAAGGTCAATAAGATCCATCTTTTCTCTGATTTGCTGCATAGCAGCCTCAGAGCAAAGCGAAGCGATATCGGAACCGACGTATCCATGGGTGTCCGCGGCAATCTGGCAATTGAACTCCACCTCAGCGCCTTCCAAACCATAACACCCGAAGCTCTTACCTGTTCCAAATCCACATCATCAACAAGTTTCATATTCTTCGTGTGAATCCGAAGGATTTCCAGGCGGCCAGTGGGATCAGGAATACCAATGTCAACTTCGCGGTCAAAACGGCCGAATCGACGAAGGGCAGGATCAATCGAATTTGGTCTGTTAGTGGCAGCCATAACGACAACGTTAGAACGTGATTTTAAGCCGTCCATTAGGGTCAAGAGCTGCGACACAACACGGCGCTCGACTTCGCCATTTGTCTTGGAAAATAGAAGGTTTGACAGAATGCATTGTGAATATTGCGGACAGGGACATACCTTTTCACGTTTAGGTGCGATTGAGTCAATCTCATCAATGAAAATGATGGCAGGTGAATTCTTCTCCGCTTCCTCAAAAGCTTTCCGCAGGTTACTTTCCGACTCCCCTGCCATCTTACTCATGATTTCGGGCCCATTGATAAGGAAGAAGAAAGCGCCTGTCTCGTTTGCAACGGCACGAGCCATGAGAGTTTTTCCTGTCCCAGGAGGGCCATACAACAAGATACCGCGAGGTGGTTTGATACCAATAGATTTGAATAATTGGGGGTGGCGGAGAGGAAGTTCAACTAATTCGCGAATTTGCGCCATCTGCTTGCGACAGCCACCGATGTCATCGTAGCCAACGTCCGCAAGGTTGGCTTCCTCATCCTCACGCTTGACCGGATCGCCTTCGGTGTGAATGACAGTGTCTTGAGCTACGATGCAAAACTCTGCCGGATCTGTTTCTATGACTTTGAATTCAACGGTCCTCATCCCTCCGCGTACAAGAAATGTATCGCCCTTGCGCACGGGACGATAAGCTAGTGTAGAACACGAATATCAGCCAAAATGCAGTCTCCGACATATTTATAACTACCTTCGAGGAAGTAGGGCTTTAGGTATACATCGAAAATGTTTCCGCTTAGACCTGAAGCGAAAGATCAGCACGTACGCGTTCTCCAACATCGAATGCCATACCCTCAATTGAATCGTCGAACGGCAAGATATGGACGCGCTTGCCATATTTTATGTCATGGCAAGGATGGACGTGACACAGATCACCAAGTTTGACGCGCAAATTGTTGCGAGCGACTGGATAGGGATGATTAAGCCGGTGCGAAAACGGTTGGCCTCCAAATTTCATACCTTTGTTCATTTGGATTCTACCCTCTTCAACATCATCGGAGCTTAAGCAAATGAGCACTAGCCAAACTTTGAGCATATGCCGAGCAACGGGGCTATTTGTGTTGTCACACCTGTGTCCTTCCTCTTTTTTCCCCTGGAAATTGGGATGTGTAAGACACGGAGGATTTGGGCAAGCAATGCACATGCATACCTGACAATGATGGTGTCGCCGCGGAAAAGTTCCAGAGCCTCCATAGTTGCGGGGCTCATGGTAGCGACGGAGTTATCATCAGAAGTGGCTTCATCAACGATAAGTCGATTTGGGCTAGGAAGAGGTTGTGTCAGCGTGAGAAGTGTCGAACGCGTCCCGAGCAGAGTGATCTTACGATTTCTTTGGCCTGAGAATAGCGGTAGAGATGTCATTCTCTCCTGGTTGAGGCGCTGCGCCAGATGGGTCAGCCATGGTCTGTCAAGAAAGCAAAGTTTGAGAGTTGGAGGTGAGGACGCGTCAGTGCCAGCACCTTAAGAGGCAGACTCTCTCGACACGTGATTGGGTGGCCATTTATTCTCTGCTCTTCGTCCAAGTTCTGCCACTTACGCGTCCTCGAGCTTCAAACGCGTTTCAGGTTACGGAAATTGCATGCAGAACCTACTCGGAAACGAGTAGTACCAAGTCTGCTGTTGCTAATTACAACGGATATCCAACGAAGTCCCTCTATTCAAACATATGGACATTGGGAACCAGCCTCTGCAACTGCGTCATGTTTTTTTTTTGTGGGCGTACTGGTCCCCATTGCATGCCATTGTCTACTTGGCCCAACTGCGAGCCTTCCCATATGTAATATTTTTTTTTTATTGAGGCCTTCCAAGCGGGATCGCCGAGACAACTCTTGGCTCTCTGATAATCACATCCCATGTCTTCTAACAGGGTACCCTGATAGTTGTGAGTGCAGTGTGGACATTTGAGTCGCCATCTTCCGGATCTGAAACCGACAAGTTTGTGTGAATTTCCTGTTTGACGCAGACCCCGCTGAGTTCACCAGTATTTCGAAGTGAACGTGCAAGCACTTGGCTCCCAAAGTTTTCACCCTCGAACCGTGGACTGTCTATATCTCCAATCTCTCTGCATAGGCGGTTGACTTTACCGTTTGGGGTTTCTGGGTGTAGCTTCATTGTTTCTGCTTTCTGCCATGGGGTGATCGTTCACCCTCACGTCGTCCGAACTGGTTAAACGCTGCAATGTCTCGGTTAAATCAGTGATGATTTGGCTTTTGAAAGTTGAACACAGGGAGTTGGGCGCCTCTTTCATGCAGTAACTGTTTTCGAGTCCTCTATCTTGGTCACCGAGGAGGGGTATAAGGTGTTCTAGCACGCACGTTTATGTCACTTTTGACAATATATCACCAACCCACTGTTCTCCATGGAAAAAAATGGGTATCACCTGAAGCTGTCTTTTCTGTGGTCTCAGACTTGTGACATATGGGTGCTCGAGTCACTTGGGTCATTTATGGGGTAGTATAGTTCATCGATACGGATGGTCTTTTTCCTAGTATACTAGTAGTTGGAGCAGTCCATATAACGTATTGTTCACTCTGGCCTAAAAGTGCCATTCTTGTCGGAGAGTATTCGAGGGATCGATGGTTGCTTACAGCTGATCATGGAGCGAAAATTCCCTGGGGATATTCTTATGAGTATTATACAGGATATAACGATTTCCTGACCCCGGCCTGAGCAGTCTCACTAGATCTGGGGTTTTAACCCGACCTAACTACAATTCCAAAACAAGAACACATTAGTTCTAGTACCCTCGTGTGGCAGCCAGAATGCTTTGTTCCCGAAATATTCAAATTGGACGCGCCCCTGTGCAGTTTGAGATGCTTTTTGCGAGAGGGTCAAGTTTTTGTAGTTCATAATCCAATTTAAACCGCTTCGTCATGGAATCGGGTTGTCGATAGAAGTTTCCCCTAAATATACCACGCACAAACGTTATTTGGAGCGAAGGGTCAAGAAATCCTTTAAGCGCGCGGCAATGTGAGGGACTTGCCGATTTAATTCAAAGACTCATTGAGTCATTCAATAAATTGTCACTGTGGCTGCCATCGCGAGGAACATGAAATGGGTGGCAAGAGCTCTGTCAGTGCCATCAGCAGATACCGATGCCTGTCTTTCTGTATTCTTTGAGTCGACACCCTCAAATAAGTACCTCTTCAATTGTAGTGAGGGCACTTTTCGCGCTATACAGCAACGGAAAGTCGGATTGTCAAGGATCAAAGCCCTTTTTTTGACGCGTATACATACCCAAAGGAGCTCTGGAGTGCCTAGTCAGTTTAAACAGTTTTCCGATGCGCGTTGGGCTCATTAATTGATAGGTTTACTTATGTCGCTTGCCGATAGTGGCTCAAGCTCGTTCACGATTATTGGCCCGGAAGGGCTCAATCATTATCTAGCTACTACACGGTCTTACGCAATGAGGTAAGTGACACGTACGAGACAGATGGAGTGCCTTTGACGTCGCTCCATGCAGGGAAAACTTAGAAGTCAAAGCAACGGAAGCTTCATTTTCTCCTATTGGGGGCCAATGCCCAACTACTCCCCTCGTTTTTAGAGATGAAAACCTTTCCGTGTACGCCGTGCCGATAGACCCTCGCCGTTATAGACCGGAGGACTCGACTCCTTCCCCACCTTCCTTTCGTTCAGCAAAGCGAAAGGCTTCTAGGACCCCCTCCCCCGTAGGAGAAGGCGAGAGACATTCTTTGCTTCCTTCGTCTCCTCAAGCTCGCATTGTCTGCCAAACCTATTGTGGTTTAAAGCCTGATGATGGACAGCAAGGGGAGCTGTCCAGGTCACGAAAGCTCCCTATGAATTGGGAGCTTCACGCGCGTCGCTTGCCCTACGCTCAGAGAGCCACTGCGGCTGTCAGCTTCATTGGCCTTGGGCCTTCTGTCCGGGGGAAGTTCGATGCAAAGCGGGCCCAAGCACTGGGGGTGTTCGGTTCCGACCGTGCAAGGCTCACAAGGGGTGAAACTGTTCTGTCCAAAGATGGCGTGACATCAGTTACGCCGGACATGTGCATTGGTCCAGGGATATCTCCTTCTGTAAGCCAGAATTACATTTCGCCTTGAGATCGCAGCCGACTTCATTACCCCCAGGCTTTCATGTTCATAGAATGCCCTTCTACGGAGTACATACCAGGCATTGCATCCTCACTAACGCTCGGCGTGAATGGTCCTTTGAGTGCTGCGAGGTTATCTTTCATCATCCACCGTGTTGGTCGTGGCGTTTTGGAAGACGAGAGATATGTAGCGTGGATGCATGCTTTTGGAGCTGATGTTGAGGTAAGCGCCTAATGATATACGCCCGTTATCTTCGTGAATAAGTCTCAAACTAGGCGGATAGCATCTCATAGCGAGTGACGAATATGGAGCCAACCCCGTTGCATATACCTCGTCATCATATATTCAACTTAGCTTAGCTGAATTAGATGATCGGATATTCCGTATACCGTCAAATCGATTAGAACCTATCAAACCCGTGCCAGGCTGTGCGAGTCTACCACTTGTCAATCGCGACCTTCAGAGCTAACGAAATCGTGTGCCAATTAGCTCTACCTACCAATTCAAAACCCCTTCTCCTTGACCATCAGATAGGCATGCATCCTCCTGCATGCTCTTCTGTGGTCAGCCCGATGGGAATGAAGGACGAGTTTCACCCTGCTCTTCAAAAAATCAGAGAGGGCGACACGAAGTCCGTTCTCTCCCCGGACATGTATCAAACCATCAACCTTATCCATGAGGAAGCACACCTTGAAGAGGACTCTAGGACGAAGGAACCAGGGGATGATGTTGTTATCACCACTCTCGGGACCGGCAGTGCGCTCCCCTCGAAGACGAGGAATGGTTAGCATCATTCATCAGGATCATTCTTGGCAGATGATTCAATCTGTTTTTTAAAGTTTTAGCTAACCTCGTTCAGATTCCGCACCAGGGAAACATTTTATTGGATGCTGGGGAGGGCACATGGGGACAAATCGCTCGGCGGTTCGGGCAGGATACCACCGACTCGACTGGCGTGCCTTCCCCGGAGTCGATTTTACGCGACCTCAAATGCGTGTTTATTTCTCACATTCATGCAGACCATCATCTTGGGTTGGCGAAACTTTTATCTCTCCGACGCACAGTGAGTCGACGCAAGTTTTGAATCATGCATTTCTGATATTTCCATTAGATAGACCCTCCTCCAGAACACCCTATATACCTCATTGCAAACGTACAAACATTCGATTATCTCGAGGAGTATCACGACCTCGAGGATTTGGGTATAAACAACCTGTCTTACGTACGAAAGATACACTCCGCTGACATATCGACTGCAACGCAAATCCCTTCGAGGGAGAGACTGAGGCTTTCGTCCGAGGAGCTTTCAGATCGCGTCAATTTGTACGGAATTTTTCATGCTCGCGCATTGCATGTTACTAACGACGATAAAGGTCCAACAAGCATTTGGTGGAACTGAAGGGCAGCCTCGGAATGTCCTCTGTTCAGACAGTTGATGTGCAGCATCGTGGGCCATGCTACGGGATTGTTTTTAAACACATTGAGGGATGGAGCATTGTGTAAGCATATCACCTCCCTTCGAAATCCCTGTTGACCGTGTGACAAAGCTTTTCTGGTGATACGATGCCGTGCGATGCTCTGGCCGAAGCTGGCAGGAGCGCAACAGTACTGATCCATGAAGCGACGATGGCTGACGACGAGGAAGAATTGGCGCGCGGGAAACAACACAGCACTGTTGGGCAGGCAATCAAAGTTGGGAAACAGTATGCATCGTTATACTCCTTACCTTTCAAACACTTAAATCCGCTTTTTAGAATGGAGGCGAAGCATATTCTACTGACTCACTTCTCCCAGCGCTACCCCAAAATCACGAACCTGAACTCAGCGCCGTCAGCAACCAACACTTGTACACTCACTCAAAGCACCAACGCAGCATCGAACGTCGCGCTAGCCTTCGATGGAGCTGCTGTCCCAATTGGCTCGCTGTGGAAACTGAGCAAATACACTCCAGCGCTAGAAAAACTGTTTGCCGAGACTGCAGCAGTGATTGGCGAAGACGAAGAAGATCTGACAGTTCCCGCGAGGGAGAATACGCAAAGAGAAGGCATGGCTTCAGACTCAGCTACAGATTTGCGAACAGCAACTAGTGGAGAGCGAGAAATACCACCTATACGAGAAAAGAAAAAGCCAAAGCGCATCGCTGAACGTCAATGACGAGCAAGTCATATTTTAGATGTCCTCTATACATGTACCCTCCCAAATCCCAAATGTCCTCCAATTCCGAACCCGGTCCTTGCCATGCCCTGGATGTTGCAGTCTGCTGCTCAAGAGACCACCATCAAGCGATATTACAACGTAACCATAAGTGGGAGTGGCTGTCCCGCTGATGGGATTAAAGAATCACTGCATTGCACCACAACAAACTGCGGTGAATGGGTTTCCAAAAATTGATAGGAGCAACAGTGCATTAAGCAACCGCGCTGCCACAAGCCAGACGAACCCGGCTTTTCCGGACAGGTCTAGTAGACCTATCGTGCCAATAATCCCTTTCAAGAAGGGCGCGAAAAGAATGAATCAAGCGAACATAAAACATGTTCGATCGCATGAATCAATCAAACTGGACTGTGACATGTGTTGAACAGTGTGTTATGAGATGTAGTGTATAATGATGATGAAGACAAAGACGATGGTGCATATCTGATTCCTTTGAATAGTTTCTGTTTGTAGTATTGGGCATGTGTAACTTGGCTCAACTGGCATGGAGCCCGGCGCGATCGGTCGGACAACGTCACGCAGATCAGCAGGAGAACATGTACCCTAGGGAGCTAGGAACAGGTCTCACTTGCCAAAATAGAATCGAGCCCTGCCAGTATCCCCCATAAAATCATTTAGCCTGTTGTATATGTGTGTGTGTGTGTGTTATGATGCGCAGTATTGTCATGAGCATGTCTAGGTCAGGCAACTGCTGGTTGAGCACAACGCCGTCGACACCATAGGGGATGTACGACAGCAAGAGGCACGTCACCTCCGGACAGCCGTACGAGACCGACGCCGAATCAGTGCCCCTCCTCGTGCCCCCAACGTTGCTTCGCAGTAGTATCATGATATCGTGTAGATGGTAGTTTAAGTCATTGACTGCATCTGCAATATCTGGAAGGGTCTCGTTTTATGGGTTGCAGACTTGCTCCGATAGGACGCGGTGCGAAATACACATGTATGACGCTCAAGAAGGGACACGTTAAAGAGGTCAAACCACCCCGAAACCATCGTCAGCCTTCAACGTTGGTCCGCCCGGTCCGTCCTTTGATGCATCATGTGTGTTATCTGTGATCTGTGGTTAGGCAGATTCCTTTGGTCTGGATCGATCTTGTTGTAGAGACAGAAGTTTCACATAGCGCGACCGAAGAAAATGAGGAGGGAAGAGAGGGATACTCGTCACCCTTTATACCTGGCCACATGCACAGCATATGACTCGGCGTCTTGGATTTAACGCGGGATTTTTGCCATACGTGCACATTCATTTGGTAAAGTCGCCAATCGATCCTAGGTTGCGGCAACATCCAGCCATCTGCTATACGTTTCCTTGAACCACATAACCAAAGAGGAAGGACCCAATACCAAGTCGTGAGCCGTCCGCGGACCGGTCACTCTTGTAGCGGAGTTGGCGGAATTTATCGCAAGTGCGTGTGAAATATCACAGTACTATTCCATAGCTCGTTACAAGCGGCCCCTGGTCTGTTCATTACGGGGTAATTAAAGTTTTGCCTCTAATGGGATTGTTACTTTTAGAAGTGGATGAACGCAAAGAATTTATTACCACAGACAAATGGATGCAGTCAACAAATTTTTACAATAAAAGGCGAGTTCGGAGACGATTTTTGGTACGTTCACCGGCGGGCTGACTTGCGCCGGGACTTTCTTCTCTTCCTCCCACCGCTGCCGGAGTTTGGACCTTGGCCACCGCCTGAAGTACCGTTAACTTCATCCCCACTGTCACTTCTGACCGAGTCATCCATCTCTCCGGCGCGGGGGCTCACCTCCCCACTGGCGGTGATACGGTCGCGCAAAGGAACGGGCCCATTTTCTGAGTGAATGACTGGAGGTCCTTGACGAACTATTCGGTCGAGAAGTGACCCAGTACGGTTTGATTCGCCTCTGGGCGAGCCCAGGATCACCTCCTCAGACCGGCGACGACTTACGAGGCGCAAACCGACCTCGTACGTATCCGGGTTTTTTATATAGTAGCCAGGAGGAAGTATGCTGGAATACGTAGTTCGTGATTCCACTAGATCACGGAGTTCAGGTGCTTGGGCACGAGAAATTTCCGGCCCTTGGAAGTCTCGAGGCCGTCGCTGAGAACCCTCTCCTAGGTCTAGACCGAAATCTCCGTTTGTTTGGCCTCTACTGCGAGAGGGCCATGGGGCACTGGATACTGGAGGCGCAGGGTCTTGGCGGTTAGTGGTCTCGGGCTTGCGAAGATCATAACCAGGATAAGAATTGTTCGGGAGACCAGAAGATTGATCACGATTGGAGCGAAGTTGGGCACCCCATCGTCTCTCTGGGAGTCGCTCCCTTTCAATTTGAACCGGTGTCGGAGTGGGAATTGAACGTGAACGGTATTGATTCTCATTGGCTTGGTGATCATTGAGAGGTCGATTGAAGGAGTGGGA
The DNA here is from genome assembly GCF_015039405.1 of Cantharellus anzutake. Lineage (NCBI taxonomy): Eukaryota > Fungi > Basidiomycota > Agaricomycetes > Cantharellales > Hydnaceae > Cantharellus > Cantharellus anzutake. The sequence continues at coordinate 275,409 of NW_024066981.1, forward strand.
CAATGCATTTGCCGGCGGCTGGTAGAGCGATGAGTTCCGTTCGTGCTGCAGCAGTGGGAAAGCGGCTGGCAATCCTGTCTCATTTCGCAAGTCGAAGCTAGGTCGGGAGGCTGTATAATCGTCGGAGACATCCATTCGGTGATACTGGGAATGAGGAGTTAAGCCAGGGTACCGCTGATGGAAAAATACAAACTCACATCGCGATCTCGAGTAATATCCCGTGATGCGGTGTTCTAGGCAACGCGTCAATGATGATACGGGACAGAGGGTAACACAAAGATTATACATTGTCATTTCCTGCTTGGTCCAATTTTCCAAATGTGCGAACCTTGGCCACAGGGACGTTGTTCGATCCAGTAATACGTTTGGGAACAGCAGGTGAAGGCGACTGAAATCTCTGTCGATTCGGAGAGGGCGAAATCTTGCGAGATTTAGCTGGAGGGGGAGACGCTGACGCAACCCTTTTATTTCTCCGGGATGTCTGTTCCTGTTGGTCAACCAGTAGAGGTTTATACCATCGCTAGCATATTAGCGAAGCAGACAATGCGGACCTGATCTCGTTGCGCAATAGCTTCGTCACGCTCGCGTTCGATCTGAGCCCTACGTACCAGGTTTGCAGCGCTCACCTCAGGGACGTGATGAGGTGGACCTGTCAGCGTGGGTGTTTGTTTGGAGGCAACTCTTTCGGTTTCTGAAGACACCGCAGACACCGCAGAGGTAGTTCTTACACGAGGCCCCGTGGGTACAGCCTTGTTGCCTTCGCCGGCTTCCGGTTGAGATGTGGGAGGCCCGCGCCTTGATGGCCCAGAAGGAGGAAGACGAGTTTGGGAAGCAAATGCTGGATGTGAGGCATCTTTGACTCCTGGAGGAACCACAGGACGGTCACCGCGAGGGCCAGAAGGGGCACCAGGGACAACTGGCGGTTCTGCCCAACAGGGATTCAGCTTGTGCTTGCAGAAATGAAAGATGTATCATACCTTTGGGAGGCAAAGGCCTTCCGTTCCAATTCTTAGGGCCCTGGGGAATACCTTGCATCGGCGATGGTTCTGCCTGAGGTGCAGATCGTTTCTGCTTGAACTCCGTACTTTGTGGAGGCAGGGGCGCCCGCTTTGGTCCTAAGACGCCGTCATCAGTGAGCAGCAAGTGCAAAGTAATAGATTGCGCACGGGTAGGTATGCCGTCGGGTTTCTTCTCATGGGATTCCGGAGTGGGTGCTCTGGGGATCGACTGGACGACATCAGGTTCAGTTCCTCTTCGCTTCTTCAAATCTACCTCATTGTCGGGCGGAGATCGTTGCCTGTAATGAGCATCACTTCCATGGTTGTATTCGGTTTGGCGAACTGGCGGAGCTAATTCTGTTTGCGGGCTGTAAGCGGTAGTAAAGATCAGACATCCATTGAAAGAACACCACATAGAATCTTCCAACCTTCGGTGTGCTCGAAAGTCGGGCGTTCGTGCGTTATGAGAAAGATGTGGAGTGGGTGAACGACTCCGGCGTCCTAAACCCCAAAGGCCCAAATTAACATCGAGACAAAGGCACGGAAAATCCAGGACACGCGGGATTGCGGCAAAAAGTAGAGGGGGGCAAGAGCGTAAGTTATCGCGATATGGGACAGGGACGAAGTGGAAAAAAGGTCGGTGCTAATCTCCTCGCCTACTTTGCAACTCATAACGGGACATAAATCACGACACGCTATGTGTCTGCTTGATCCGACGACGGATACACTGGAGTAGGATGACAAATGAAACCATCCTTTCAGCGTATTCCTGAGGCATCGGCAACGTTATGTAATGCAAGAGTATAGAAGCGAGGAGAGAGTACAAGACGGTAGGGGGTGCGGGAAGCTCTGGAGGGATTGATACGGAAACGTACTTATGGGACCTGGTGATAGCGATTCTCGGTGACTCGCTCGTCGATCAGGCGTGGGAGACCGTCGGCGGTTGTATACTCGTTGCGGCGATGGGCTTGGTCTACGAGGCTGATATCTATTTCGATCCTCATCCGGAGAGCGATGTCGACGGCTATCCCAGTCAGATTGGCGATCTGACACGTGGTGACTCGGTCGGATAGAATCTAACGTGTCTCGAGGCCGTTCGTAGTCTCTCGATACATCACGATCGTTATCACGGGGAACTAGGTGAGCGTGCTCCAGGCTAGGGCTCCAACGACGAGAATCACCGCGGCCTGAACGAGTTTTGTCAGCATCCCTAGGAGGTTCATTCGTATTCCCCTGTCGGGAAGAATCTTTGCGTCTGAATGACGCATTATCTTCACGGCCGTGTGGAAGGGAGGATGCAGAAACGTTAGCGGCAGTGCGCCTTCCACGATCATCCAGACCTTCTCGGCGTCTCTCATAGTCCGGAGATTTTTCCGGCACCCAACTGTCCCAACCCTCACGACGACGGCTCCTTTCGAGCTCAGCTTCTCGACGGCGCCTTTCGCGGCTGGGTGTCCCACTCCTTGAGCGTTCACGAGGTTTGTCACGGTCCCTGCCTCGCTCTCTGGCTGCATGTCCATCTGACGACTCGTTAGTTCGCTTATCCCTGGTACGCTCACGGTCATCTGTGCGCCTAGGCGGTGTCAAGGTGCGGCGTTCTTTCGCACGCGGAGGGACAGAGAGAGGTTGTTCCCAGGTCGTTTCATCGGTTTTAACGTTGTGATAATAGACGTCGCCAGTAGTTATAGACCTCTTAGCCTCCCAATGAGGAGGCAGATCAGAATCCTTGTGGGCGGAAGCTGACTTTTGAGACTGCAGTTTTAACTCTTCGTCACGGCGACGAGCAGCTTCAGCAGCAGCTGTAGTTTCAGCGGAAGGTTTCGGAGGAAGGGAAGGATGCGAAACAGTTGACAGACCACTGGATAAAGTAAGCTTATGGTTCGAACCCGAGGAGCTCTGAGAAATTGTGGAGGTAAAAGAGGCACTGTTTTCCAATCTTGCAGAAACCTGGGGAGGTTTCGAAAGACGCTCGCGTAAAGATTTGTTTGCAGCAGGGGACGCTGGCGCTGCCGGGTCGTCTTTTCGAGCACTATAAGGCGCGGGCGGCTGGGATGCTGAATCCGGTTGGGCGGTGGGGGGCCCAATGTCGTCGTCTCCAGCAACGAGAGATACGACATCTTCGCGGTCGTCCTCATCATCATAACGAGCGCCATCACCCCAATCCAAAGATTCTGTATCTTCTTCGTGCTGAGACATAGTCTACTGTAGCGTCAAATGTGTCCAACGAACTTCAGCAACTTGCAACGTTCAGCGCTACGTTTGCTTCCGGCGTGAGGAAACTTTATGGCTTCCATCCTGCCACTCAGCTTTCCCCACAACCGCCCATCCGCAGGCCCAGCGTTTGCTGCTCGGGGTTTCGATCGTCGCGAAAGTCATGTTACAATAAAGACTCCATCAATATTTAAACGCGTTGTCCGAGTGTCGCACATGGTATTTAAGGGAACGTTCACAACCTGACTAGCCAAAGACTGAGAGCCTTATGATCCAGGATTTCGAACTTGCAGCCTGGAACCTCACATACTTATGCATTCAGCCCCGCCTTGTGTCAGTTTGGAATTCGACTAGATTTTTGTCGCTTCCGCTCATGCGCTGAATTTCATCGATGCAGCTACAAGCAACTGTTCTACCACAAACGTAAGAGGATCTTCTATTCACCGCCACCAACCTTATACTCAGCCAACACTTTGTGCAGAGACAAAGAATATTTGGGCAAGAGATGACCCAGCCACCGTGATTCTTGTTGTGTTCGCGTTGGCATTGAGCGCCATTGGGTGGGGTGTTTATTACCGGCGTTCCCCCTTCGGAGTGGCCTATCTTGCCATCCTTATGATAGCGAGGGACTTCCTTGGGGCTGGTGTAATAGTGGCGACTGCGGTATGGTGAGTGCGTTCGCTGGTAGGCTTTCCAAATGACCTGCTTACGGTGTTTCTTTGATACTCAGGTTACTTTCGAAAGTCTTCCTCGTCCCGTCAGACCCCGCATCGCACGAAATAGGTTCCTCCTTGGAGTGGGGTTATGCATTTGATGTGCACACCAACTCGTTTTTCCCTCTCTACTTATCGTTGTACTTGATTCAGCTCTTCCTTGCGCCCTTAATTACAAAAGATCGTTGGGTATGCCTCTGGTTAGGCAACACTCTTTATCTAGTCGCGTGCGTCTCGTTTGGGACTTCGTACCCATACTGACACTAAAGTTTCCCTTGTCAGTTTCGCCCAGTACATTTATATCACATACCTAGGCGTGAACGGTAAGGGCTCACGTTACATCCCGACGCACACTCTGATCTTCTGTCCCGTGCTCAGCCCTTCCATTCTTGATTCGTTCAGAGCTTTTGTTGTTCCCCTTGATTCCCCTCACCTTACTCTACGTTATTTCGTTACTTGGATTCAATGTCAGCAGTGCGGTGTTACGGTTATACTTCGGTTAGGCACATGCCAATATACAGCATACAAAGACGCGCCTTTAAGAGTGAACTCCATGAATTGCGGTTGTCCATGAATCAGTCGCATTTATTGTCAAAGTCCGACATGAACACAAACACAAACACAAAGGGTTATACGGTATCAGCGACATTATACACCTAGGAGCGAGGTCCAAAGGAAGTACTGAACAGGGCACGAAGTTATATTAGGAGAACCGAGGAGGGAATACGAATCATTTCTCATAGAAAGGGCCACGACCCTGCAATCGAGTAGGAGACGTTACCCTGTCTGCCAAATTCCTCAGGTCCGAATCATCATTGTCACTGCTACCTTCTGCAGCTTCTTTGATGAGTGAAATTGTGCTTTCGATGCTCCTCCGCCTGTTGCTAGGACTGGTCATGGTGGTACCTAGGCTTGACTGCCGTCCATGACCCCTGCGGAATGGCGTCGCGAGCGCAGGACCATTAGTCGGACTTACAGACGCTTGACCGAATGGCGGCGGAAGCGGCGCAGGGTGTGATACAGGAAACGGATGCGTAGGTAAAGGTGTGCTAGGTCCACTATCAGTGGTCGGGGTGCTAGGGTTGGAGAAGTGTGGAAGAGATTCCTCGGGGTCAATGAGGTCAGGCGGCAAGCGTTCGTTCTCGATATCGGATTTACGTCTGGGGAGAAGACGTCAGTGCGATATAGACATGGTCTCATGGAGTACATACGCGTCTTCGAAGTTCGAGATTGCTTTTCTGATGCCTTCTACCCCAGCCGCCAATGAACCAGCTGGTAGCCTGTTTGTTCCGGACATATTTTTGAGTTCGGACACCCGCTCGGATTCCTCACTGAGAGCGATGGAGTTAAGTTGTTCACAATGAAACCCGCAGGGAGCTATACGAACCGAAGCAGAGAGAAGACGCGAGACATACGTCCCACAGCGAGGATCTTGTTGCGGATGATCTTCCGACGTTCATCCTTCTCAACCGTCGGAGACTCCGCTTCGATGTATTCGTCCTCTTCTTCTTCTTCCAGCTCCTCCTTACTGCAACAGCTCAGAATAGCAATGAGCATATCCGTGACTAAACGACAAACGAGATGCAATGGTCAATCATACAGAACGAGATTGCAACATATCGCCTACGAACTCTTTTCGCCCACGAATGGCATACTCCATGTAAACACGTCCATGAAATTGGGTAGCCAGTAAGGATGTGGGGTGCAGTTAAACTGCCGGATATTCATAACATTGGACTCATACTTGAGGACAGCGGCCTTATTATTATAGACGTCGAGATAGTTGGGGGCACTGAATATGGTCATGACGGAAGGGAAGCCCGTAGTTCGAGTCTTTCGATACATGCGATACCTAACCAAGAGTCAGGTTCATCCGTGAGGAAGGGGTGGATAAGGAAACATGCCCTGCATCCTGTGCTTCATGTGCCCGTATTATTGAAAGTAGGTTATTTCGCTCAAGGAAAGCGCATGCCGCCTGATATCTGGGTGACGGTGGAGGTAAGAGCGGAGCCGTCACAATAATTGAACTTCTACCGACGTGAAGAAATATGAACAGCCTCGCACATGGTTGTGCACAAAAGCTTCGTTCGTTTTCTCTGACCCGAAATCTTCAATCGGATCGGACCACAAAATATCGCACATGAGACCCTGAGTGGGTGGCTCGCGGAAGCGGTTGATCTGAGAAGATGGTCATCTGTATGACCTCAGAATCCTAGAAATGTTACTCACACTTCTTATGTCATCGAGAGTGTGCAGCTCGGGCGAAAGGCCACCATGAATACACAAGAATTGCTTATTCATGATTGCAGCAAGGGGAAGCGTGCAGAACGAGTCCATGCAGGCATCATATATTCTGTCGGAGTACTTATGCTTGCACTCCAACTTGAAGGTGAAGTAATCAGTCAAGTGTCGACATTCATGGTTGCCTCGAAGCAGGAACAAGGTGTCGGGATACCAAATCTTGAGAGACCAAAGGTATAGCACGCACTATATAAGTATCATGTCAGATAAATGAAGAGAGATCGGTTGAAAAACAGCCATTCACCTCGATGCTGAAATAACCTCGGTCAACATAGTCACCCAAGAACAAATATCTTGTATCAGCTGGATTCCCTCCAACCTCGAAGAGTTTCATCAAGTCGTACTACAATATGAGGTTAGACCTGTGATCACGAATGAATTCTTGTACACGCATAACTGACATATTGACCATGAATGTCACCACAAACTGCAATTACCCCTATAGATCAGTAACTATCGCCACACCGAGAGCTAGAGTCGAGGGGTACGAACCTGTTATCGGAGCATCAACTTCCAGTAGGTTTGGCTCGCGTCTCAGAAGGTCTGTTGCCTTCGTGATGATATACATCGCCTGCTCTTCGGTCAAACGACCTTCTCTGTAGAAGTGGTTCTTGAGGAATGCGATGTCCGGTTTTGAGGGATCCACTGATGAGAAGAACTGTTCATCAGTAGGCGTAAACATGGCTGGCGCCTGAACCTATTGACGCGGAAGAACGGAGAGCCCGAAAAAAAAACACACAATGTGTGTCAGCAACGCAAGTCCATAGGTGACGAGCAGCGGTGACCTAATACCAACCTCTTTGACGACTCGTTCTTGTGTGCTGATCGTGTTTCCATCCTCCAGCTGGTGAATTGTGAAATCGATCGGAGGTGCAGGATCTTTATGTTTCTTCTGGATCTGGTTTAGCGCTCTTTGGAGTTGTGCGTGATTGTTCATTTTGATAATGTCGGATGTGAGGTTACAGGACTCCTCTCAGTGATAGGTTAAATTTGGGGAGATCGAGGTAGCTTCTGCAGCGCAAACGCGTGCGCATACAAAGGCGAAAAGCAGCAGAAGGTCAGCGTCAAGATGAGCTCACGATGAAGCCAAGACGCAAATCGAAACTTCGATGTGGAGACGATGAGAGACAAGGTTGGCCTCGCAGTGGCTACTCACGGAGTATGTGGTTGGGCTACGACGTTTGGATCAAGACAGACTACTGAGCGTTGAAGCTATGACGGATGCAAAACTGGCTCGCTCAGTCATCGCACGGATTCGAGCGTACATGAATATATTTGGGGCCACAGCATTGATACATCTAGAAAACATGGAGATGTTTGTGCCTCTGGGAATACGACGCTGGAAGTTAACGATGGACAACAATGCACCGGGAATCAACCTAAGGGTGATGAAACTGTAATCAGAAAACAATATTGGAGCAAATAAGGCCCGAAGAAAATCAGTGAGCCATATTTATTTCATCCTCTCTCGCCTTCGCGGCTAGCGCTTCCAAAAACGCAAATGCCTACAGATGCATCAACGATTCACTAGAAGAATTCGCAGAACGCGAACCTCCGTCGCAAAGTTGATGACTGACAGTGTAAACGACGGCGGAGCACCCCTCAATGAATGGATAAACTCCACATTCATCACAAACAAACACAAGGGTAAAGCCGCACTCACAAAAAAGCGAAGACAACGAGTCTCAACGCGCTAGATCATTCGGAAGACATATCTATTACAATCTACATGCTATGGGTGTGTAAAGCCTGTTCCATCACGGCCGCCAAGATCTAGAAAGGAAGGGCATTGAGTAAATGATAAACGAAAGCCGTGAGTCAACGAAGAGAGGGAAAAAATAGGTCAGGCTGTTTCTGGTATATTTTTGGTATCCACAAAGTCCGTAGACTTCTCGGCAGCAGAACTGTGTTCATCACATATATATAAAGTGCTTGATCGCTAACTTACCTGGCAGCCATTGAACCCAGCTAGAAACACCATGTCAGCATGCAGGTAATTAATTAAGCAGCGACACCATTACAACGACGCACTCAGGTATCAAGATGTCCTTCAGACGATATCAGACATATGCTTGTCTTTGAGAAAACATCATAGGATAACTAGGCTTAGAAACATACCTGGGAAGAGTGAACTAGGTTTATCCTAACAGAAAGAAAAAAAAGGAGTATCAGCACTGGCCCAGCCCCCCGAAGAACCAACCCAAAAAGCTCTGTTGGTAGTGCATGTAAAAAAAAGTGTCCATGATATTGCGTCACAAACTTTTATGTATGGATACATATCTTCATAGATAGCAACACACCAAAACACGACACTCACCCGTCCATGACATTTCGATAATTCTGACTGCGAAAGAGGAAAAAGCTGTAGAACAGGACATTGCGCCCAAACCCACCCAGACTGCCACGAAGGGTGACTGGTTGACCGAAATCTGAGCAGAGCGCACCCAAGTCCCATCCACCTCGCCAGAGGGAGCTGCTCTCCAGCAGGCATTACGACCTATGATATCCTCAACCCAAGCCCATCCGTGAGGTGAGCGAGTCAATCATCAAGGTGCTTTTTGTTGCTGCTGTGAAAATATAGCGTTGTGGAAGGAAAAGTGCGTTCGACGCTCCTTTTATATCCCACGAGTCAATTTGCTTCCGGGCCACAGTCCTGCATTAGTGCACGATTCACCTTCAACAGCCCGCAAGGGACTACTGGAGTACCAGCGGAAATCTCTCTGGGCCATTCTGTTCATTTCAGGCACCTAAAACGCGACTCAGAAATAACAAGCATGCTCGCAATCAGTCACTTTGAACTTCGGCACCACAAATGATGGCCCTGCATATCACCTTTCAAGTCCTAGTCACTAGAGCATAAGAGAGGCGTGGTGAGCCTCGAATAATCTCGTTATTCAGCGACGCCATCGTTTGTGGGTCGACTCGATGTTTCATTTTGCGCATAAGGGTGTACCAACGTCACCGGTTACTGGATTGTCCAGACTGCACTGGCGAGGTAACATTTGTCATGGCGGTCTGCTGGCAAGTCATCAGACAGCTTCTGTTAGGACACGGTAGCATGCCCTCCGCCTCATGTTCACGGACACATACCTTGCTAAGGCGTCTCCGCGGGTTAATCTCAAGGGGGGCGTGATATAGTAATTAGATGCTTCGGCTTTCACCATACGAGTCAGCGCCCCTGAAGCACGGTGCAGCTAGCGGGGCCAGATTCATCTACAATAACACCCCTTGTGAGTTGGGCTCGAGTCACAATACTAGGTGCTTTCGCAGAGACCCCAAACGGCATCGTTCGGTAGATTACTGCTGGCCGAACTACATGGAACCTTGGATGCACTGCTTAGAAATATTCTACGGTGACCCTTTGGAACTGTGTGGACCGATTGATCAGACGCAGTAGGATGTAGTTGATGTCAGTGTATAAAAAGTTAAGGCGTGCAGAAGGGTACTCGTACTCCTGCGTAAAATTGGGAAATCGCAGCTCAAGATCATGTTGCGAGACAGCAATGGTCGACTCGCCATTGCCTTATTTATCTAGCATAGTCTTTTGTTCTTCCGATCTATTGGTTGCTTTATTCATTGTCACGCTCGTTTCATCTCACTACGCTTAAAAGCTCGACATTCGCTTCAACACCCTCAGTTCTCTTTGCGCTCTATGCTTGAGACTAGGTTCGTCACTTGTTCATTTTGGGTCTCTGCCTATTAAGTGCTGTTTGACATTAGTTATACCCAATCTAGTTCACTTTGCGCTCTACGCTTGAGACTGAGTATTAGTCCACCCCGGCTAGAATAACTGCAATCCTATGGAGCGTGTACGTTGCGTTAAGGTGCAACACTGATGTTTTAACCCGTGAAATATAACGCGGGCGCGAACTGGCGGCGGGGAAAAGGTCTAAGATAGTTTCAAAGTTTTGATGATGGGCATTGAGATGAGCATTCTCCTGCCCTACCAGTGGCTGGAATTATGGACTGAACGGACAACAAAGAGGCTGTGCGAGCTGCCAGCTCTCAGAAGCCAAGTTGTAGATACCATGCATATTGAAAGCTGTCACGGCGGAACGCTAGTGCTTTCACGATAGTGACGGTCGGCTCGTGACATCAGACCCTGCAATCACGGTAGGCAGGATAGCCTCTACTTGAAATCATGGAGGGATTGTCGTCATCGTGAACTTACAGCAAGGTGCAAAAAAATCGGCGCGCTCGATTTGGATAAATGACCCTGAAAGTCACCCATTTGGCCGTTCGTCCGAATCGTTTTTTTTTTGGCACCTTGCTGTAAGGAAGTCGACAGATGACCAAGTAGAAGGATCCGTCCATCGAGCTCGAGGAAGCGTCATGTTGGGACCTCGAGACCTTGCGGCACGGGTCGTAGGGAAGGTATCGATGTGAAAAGCGAATTGACCATTGCGTTCGTCGTACACGCAAAAGAAAACGGAAAACAAAATAGAATTTCAATTATTGCACTCACTCCTCGCAATGTTCCTGTTGCTCTCAGCAATGTCTCATTATCCAGTTGGGTCAGAGCGTAAAATGGACAATGAGGACAAGCCTAGGTTCCCGAACAAACCTGCGACACTTTGGTGGTTCGGAGGCACGTCGGGCTGCAACCATCAACAATCGCCTAGATATGTGTGCTTTTATAACGGTTCAAAAGATGCGCATTTGGACCAGACACTTGATCCCGTACCGACGAGCTAGGCGGCGGATGGAGGACGATGCGACAAGACGCTCTGATCTGTACTAAGGTTCGAATAGTTACCTGACATTACGACGACTGCGCGTGGTGGACGGACTTAATTAAGGATTTGCTAGTCCAGTGCCAGGCTACTTTTGTTATGAGGGATCCCCGGATGGCCGAACTTGCAGCACCTAATAATTTTGATTTTCATGCAAATATACTGACTGTCCCAAATCAAGCAGCACATTTGGGTTTGTGTGCACGAAGAGCTGGTCATTTCCCACGGAGTGGCCATGCGGATTCCCACGGCAAAAAAAAAACGGACCGCTCTGGAACAACTCTGGAAACAAAAGCCTCGCAAGCTCGGCCAATTGCTTGGAAACGTTAGATGCTACATACGATTCTGTGCTAATTAGTAAGCAGTGGATAAGTCATGGTGACCCCTCTTCGAGGAAAAGACATGATGTTAGTATAATCTTTCGTTCTTATATAATCCGATCTATTCGTTGCTCTATTTTCATGTATTCATCGCTGCGTCTCACTCCTTGAACAGACGACGCTCGACGTTCGCTTCATCGACGCCCTCAGTTCCCTTTGCGTTCTACGCCTGAGACTGAGGTCCGTCTCTTGTTTTTATCATGGTCACTCGTTCACTTATTTTGTGTCTTTACCTAGCACCGTTTGACATTAGTCCACTACCAGTCTACTTTACGAGACCTGGATAGTGCTCGTTCTTACTACAGCGTCGGAGTGTCTCCTGGCGCCATCCAACAGATCGCCATCGGGCATTGACTTAAGAGAGACATGGCCTTGCGGCAACGTGGCACATTTCCCTGTGTGCTTCAGGTATGGATGGCCGGGTTGAGGTTTTCCAGTAACTATGGCCCTGCTAATAAAGTATTACGAAGTGGGCTTAGCGCCGCTGACATACTAGGAGACTGATATCATATATTCCTAAGAATTGGGGTGTCGGCCCAAACTCCGATGGCGCTGCTAGGCCGGGACCGACACCCGCATGTCCCATCATGCAGTATTCTAAGGTGTCTTCTCGACCTTCATCGAACTAAAATTAGCATGTCAGGGGTTTCGCCCTGGTGGTGGACTGTGGCCTTTGAATACGCAAGTGGAAACTGCAGGCAAATGCAGGACCATCTCCTGCCTTGACCGGATATTCTGCGCGCGTAATAGGATGAATCAGTGACAGCGAACAACACGAACAACCCTCCTCCCTCAGCCCGAGTTGGGCACGTCAGGAGGAACCAGGCGCCCCTGCCTGGAAAACGACCCGAGGGGACAAGCCGATGACGGTCCTTTCAACCCCACATGGCGGAACGCGTTTACTCGTTTTGGGTGTCAAGTCCGAGCACAATACCATGGTCATGCGTTTGACGCATGATGGAGAAACATTCGCAAGAAGATGGGCTGCGTTTGTTGTCAATGGCAGGATCTGTGCCCACACCTCCCCCCGGAGCTGATGTGTCTGGGGACATGACCACTGGCAAATCAACGCTAGTCCATTTCGGGACACATTTCGAGTGCCGATCGCATGGGAAAAACGTGCAAGGAAGAGAGTGGTCAGCTGGGGATTAGACACGTTGCGACTACTGATCCGCACCGACCGCGAGATGAGACATTTTGGAAATGCTATTGATGCGAGATTCGAGAACGGAGTTGAATGGGCGCGCTTTTCTCGTAATCCATAGAAACACCGGGGCGGTTGTGGCCCCCCTTCCCTTTCACATAGTTGGTTGCGGGCAGGGGAGCGCCAGGTTTTCATAGGCAGTTGGACACGAGTCGCGCGCGCCGTTCATTGTGTGAACCAACTCAACTCGAGCGTCCTTCTGGGCCTGCATGCTCCCGATGGCTGGGAAGGCAAATCCAGTCTCTGGGTGGGCCAAAAATGTTCCAGGCCTCTCACATCAGGACCTTCCCCCGAACCCAGCCACGGTGGCGTGCGGGAGTTCTGATCGCCACGACAGGACTTCGTCAGTCTTTGTCCATGGAAAATACCATCACTACAGTCGCATCATCCCCCACCAGGTTTCTCGCCCATTTCATTCGAGGGGCTTAGCCTGTGGACGACTTGCGGAGGGTATTGCTGCCCAGCATCAGAGGAGTTGCAAAACGAAATCTTTGTAACCAGGCAACGCGCAAGGCGGGAAATGACGATATTGGACAGATGAGCCAATGCCTCAACGGCACAGGGGATTGGTCGTTCTGCAAGTATCAAGATATGAAATGAAGGCGGATTTGTTGGAAGGTCCGACAAACATGTCTTTGTTTTCTGGCCGCCTGGACGGAACCATTCGACAAACCAGATGAAGGAGGCGTGAGGGTTGTGCTGGAGTGGCGAGCGGAGGCATAACGTGTATGTTTTAGTAGTCGGAGATGAGTGAAGGGGACCGCTACGGAAAAGGGGGATGCTCGTGCCATTGTTCATTCAACGGATTATCTAGTAGAAAAGGGTTCAGGATGCGGACTGTGAAGGCAGGAGTGCTGGGGAACGAGACAATAGAGGTACCAGTCGAGTACCACACTAACCAAACTGTTGCCAACCCAGGATAGGGGGTACAAGGCATCACATTCAAAATCGCAAAATAGTATAGTACCCAGATACTTCGTATTGTATGACCTTTCTAATGCTAGTACCTTCCGGTGTTCTAAACTCCGCTGGGCACGCGACCAGATGCAATGCACCGCGAGCCAATTTCCATACCAATTTGTAGAAATCCATGCCTACGATCCGCGGATTGTATGCCGTGAACCAAGTTCGGGGGATGCGGCTACTAGTTCTTGCCACACATCATGCAATAGAAGCACTTCTTACGTACATTTGGCCCATCAAAACAGAAAATCGGGAGCAACCTTCCTTATCCCCTTCTCCACACGTCCGTAGAAGGCCAGCACTCGGACATGCCCTTGGTCCGTGGTCTCACATAGAGGGTTGTACCAAGTGACCCGCCTATTTCCTCACACCCTGATGTGAGCGTTTCCCAAATGCAGAGGATGTTGCTCCCAAATTGCCCCTGTGTGGGCTGGAGTATTGCGGACTCCACGAGAAGCTTTCAGAAACTGATAATCATGTTGGTGTCATCGGAGACCTAGCTACAGTGTTGGTAACGGGGATCTCTCTCGCCATAGGCCGGGAAGAATTGAAGTCCTCCCTGAGCAACTGAAGGTGGGGTGGGGGGCCGCGTTGCAATGAGGGCTGTTACGTGGCAAATGACAGAAGTCCACCGAATCCTTGTCTGCGCGGAAGAGACCGAAAAAGCCTTGAACGTCTGAGTCGCGTGGGTAGAACACACTCACGCTAGCAATATTGCTTTTCTCCCGACTCCACCGCAGACGTTCTGTCGTCGTGTCAGCGGCATGTTGGAGGTTCGTGCGCGACTACCTCTGAAACGGCCTCGTTCCGTGCCCACGTCCTGTGTGACAAGTGGTGTATACGATTCGTGAGTGCGCGAACCCCTCAAGCCCACCATTGTGCAGCAGCGGGTACGGGTGATTCAAAATTGTCAATGCTCAAGTGACTACAGGACTAAGCCCCTTTTGGTGTGACCCCGAATTTCCCAACAGGTATGGACGAAGACGTGGGAGACTCTAGTGGTTGGTCAAGGGATACTCGGGGAAATGCAGAAGTAATCATAGTGAATAGGCAATACAGGAGTCACCATTACTGCCTGCATTTGTTAATGAGAGTCGGTAAGTTTCGCATGGCAGATAGAGAAAATTGCATAAAAGTACGACGCGAAAATCCATCTTCCAAGGAGATAGTAGTACTATCCGGCACAACCAAACCACGTGAATGCCAAGCTCTGCAGGGGGGGACATGGCGTTTTGGATCGTTGACTCAGAGAAGATAGACATTCAAGCTGGCGTCGCGTCGAAATCTCATGACAACACAACGGATCGCATAGAGGCTAGGATCTGCCAGATTGGCGGTCTTCTCGGCGCTTTTTCAGCTACAGGCTGTGCGTAAGTTACGACAAGCGCGGGCTCCTAACCACGCACCCAGGCAGCCTTGCAATCTGACGCAACGATCAGCCACGTCCAATCTACTAGGCACAAACACTAACCGCGGTACTTCTGAAATAGATCCAGGCACTTGTCCCTGTCATAATTATTCTAACAGTTGTCTAGGACGGTGCAAGAGGATTGAAGAGTGACTCCACTTTATCCAAACACGTCATGGATGCCTTTGAAGCCTCATGGCAAGGGCTAGTTTCAACGTAATATCAATGCATAAAAAGGTCTGGCACGGCGAAGACAGACAAACTCGATAAATTGGGAATCGACGGCTCGTCCCTTAAGTGCAATCGCCAAGAGTGAATTTCGCTGTTGATGGGCTTTTCAGAACATACTTGAAAGGCAAGTTTATAGTCAATATTATTCTTCCCATTTGCGCTAATGTCACTGGTCATTGAGAATGAGGGTCACTGGAACTGCGGGGACTGGTTTCAAGGTTGTGGCCCTGCGACAATGCTCGGGCGAGGCGTGGGAACCTGTGTCCATTTGCATCCGATAGCTCCTTTGCCCTCATCCTCCAGGCATCACAATGGTGGGTTTGCTGTGCACCTAGGAACCATTCCGCACATCTCTGAAGACTGACAGTGACCATGTTATGGTGCTGAAAGTCAAATGGAACCGATTGGTGGAATGGTTCTGATGGATGCATGATTTCGTGTTTGGATGCACTTTGTTGATGATAATTTCCATCTTTGCAGACCAAGGGTACAACGTCTTTCGGGTCCGTCGAACCTCTCAACAAGAGTTTTTCAAGGCGCGCCTAACTGATCCCCTGCTGGAATTGTAGTAAGCGACACACTAAATCACATGGTATATGCCGCCGATGCGGTAACCGCGCATTCCACCTCCAGCACAAGAGTTCGTACATGTAGGATAATCACAGGGATTTTTGATACTTATTCATGCGTGGTGTTACCATCTAGAGTGTGCCCAGTGTGGATACCCATGTGCTAGACTTCGCAGCTACAACTGGAGTGTGAAGGCGAAACGCAGAAAAACCACCGGAACCGGGCGCATGGCTCATTTGCGGGATGTTCACAGGAGATTTAAGAATGGCTTCAGGTGTGTCAATGATCTGATTAGGCCCTGTCATTGCTCAATTTGTCCTCTTCCAGAGAGAATGGCATCGCAATCAACAGAAAGAGAAAGAGTTCGTCGACGAAGACAACGGAGGCTCCGAGTGGCACATCAGCGTAAATTCTGATCCCATTTTTTGCTCGCATTCTTCACAATTTACATAATCA
Source organism: Cantharellus anzutake (assembly GCF_015039405.1). Taxonomy (NCBI): domain Eukaryota; kingdom Fungi; phylum Basidiomycota; class Agaricomycetes; order Cantharellales; family Hydnaceae; genus Cantharellus; species Cantharellus anzutake. The sequence continues at coordinate 291,577 of NW_024066981.1, forward strand.
CCTGCGCCTTTGCTACCATCCCGCAATATTGTACTTGCATGTCGTTTCCTATGCACTACTATGCATGACTGGATAGGTATATGGCATGCATGAGATAGTTACTGTGCGTATTGGGGTCTAACACTGGCACCTCTTCAATAGGATTCCTTGTGAGAGTGTGCGCCCGGAGTGTGTAGTGAGGGCAAGGATACCTCCTTTGCTGAGAGCCCCAGCACGCGGCTCACTAACGACGCCATGGGTCACAGATTCTTCTATGCCACATAATGGGATTAGTGTATCATCGAAGGCCATGGTTTGGTGATGACTAATTCCTTGGAGACCATGTTCATCTGGGCAACCCCAAACATTGCATCTGCCTCTACAATTTGAGATTCCATGTCGAGCCCAAGAGGATGGCACTCTGGCCACGTATAATCGCAGTTGGATGTGAATGCTAGAAGTCTGGAACTAAGACTGGGTCTAGGCAAGTACTGCCTGTTCCAGTTATCTAAGCGTAATCTGATCAAGAAAGTAATTGAGTTGAGAAGGCATGAAATTTTGGAACTTATGTATTCTCACCAACCAGTTCGTGGCAACCTCGGATCGCTGACCGAATAAGTGGCCTTAGCGTTTGTTGAGTTTGAACAAAACCCGATCTTCAACCCATCAAATTCGCCGGTTTGCACAGAATATGAGATACTTCGTGCTAGGATAAATAATGAGCCGCCCGAGATTTGAAGTGTCTGCGGACAAGCCCGCAGCAGCGACCAAAAGAAATGTGTTGTCAATATGCCTGAAATCGGTATTTCGTTCATTCAGCCATCTGAGACATTCTTAGATTAGATTGGATAGCCTCTGGGGTTCCATTCATTCCACTGCATCAAGATAAGGTCTTGACAAGTCGATGATAACAGGCCGCTTGCTGCGGCTATTTCCGAAACTTGATTTGTGTCAAAGTGACATGTCAGCCTCGTTTTTAGCGAGTCATTGAGTTGGAAGCGTAGCAAGTACGAGGCACGAAATTAAGCGGAAGCGCTGTAAGTGTCTCGGATCGCTCGCACACGCAGGGACGTTGATGATTGGGAATCATGTGGATTTGAAGTCTAGAACATTCAATGTCGCCGCACACTAGTGAGCTGCGCGGAAATAAAACAATGAACGCACGACTCCCCGCAAGGGTCTTGTGATGATACAGGCATGGTACGATATCAGAGGCCACGCTGGTGAGGCATATCAGCGACCCAAGGTCTCGAACTCTGGATATTTATCAGTGACCTTTCGTGATGAAAGAAGTTCTAGCCTGAAGCGCTATTATCGCGACAGAGGCACACGGACACGTGTGCGAGGTGAATTTGAGCGGGAGCATGCTCGTAGTAGTATTAAAATTATGCCGCAAATGGTGTTGACGGGCGAAATGCTTCCGTACACGTGACCCTGCCCCGTGGGGTTGGCAGCTTAAGACATATTCTCGGCTCACCACCACTTCGCATCAATACTGTAGCTTTTCGTGGTCTCGAGATGATCGGCAGACTTCATTTACTGGTAGATTTTTCCTAGCCGTGGGCTCGTGTGGTGCCGCAAGTGGAAAGTATCTGGGCGGCGTTCAACATCGAACTGGGATGCGAGAGATCAGGGGGATCCGACGTGCTCCTCCCCCGCTATTGTAGATACTACGTGCGGCTAGTTATTTTAGTTAACCGCTGAATCCAAGGATGTTGGGCAACACGCTATTGATCTGTTCCTCAGTTTCAATCTTGGACTGCCGAAAAATCATGTTTGAATTACAAAGATGGAGGACAATTGGTCGCTAAGGTAAGTCGGTCCAAAAGACAAGACAAAATCGACAAGAGACCTGGGTATCCGCCCAAGGCATTCGCTTAAATGCCTCAGATCTTTGTTAAGCCAACAATAGTCCTGCTATTCGTATCGCGCTTGTAGCGCCTGCCAAGACGGCGCCGACTGAGGATATGTTTGAACGAAACGCTCCATATCATCTGGAATCCGATTAATATCTATAACACTCCAGTATCGGGCTAGGACGTATGCAATGTCCGTCGCATCTTCGGCTTGTGCAGAGCTGGAAAGGGAGATGATATTGGTGGCAGAGCAAGGTGTCCACCACCGAATCGGAATCGCATTTAGTACCGTGGGGGCGGAATGGCTAGGAAATAACACACGCACATTGCCCATGCTCTGATCTTCGCCCTTAGAAATTCTGTTGCTGAATAAGAGTGGGAAGTCAGTTTGCGGTAGCAACTCAGTCGACTGTGCGGCTTCAAGGAATGTACTGACGTGAGAGGAACGGGACATCATCGAGTATTTGAATTGTAGTCCTATCAAGAGAGATCAATGCGTTAATTACACATGTGGATGACGACGGATCACGCACTGGTTTAGCTGGCGCGGTCCTCCCTCCCCGGCCTGAACGATCTCAATCTGAGAGGGTCACGAATGCATCAGAAACCCTCTAACCAATAAGACGGATAGGATTGGGACTTGCCTCCACTGGGGGGATGGGCTCTGCATAAGTTGCGAACATACGATTGCTCCAGGTCGAGGACACGGTGGTAAAATTCTCGACTTCGTTTAAGGCATCACGGATGCTGAGGAACCCACGATCCACAATGCAGAACAATTCCTGATTAGATGAAGAAGCTTGATGCGTGAGAAAGGACTGCACACAAATTATCGAGGCTTACCTCTGTGTCGCGCGGTACGCCGCTGAATGTGTCGATGAGTCCAGTTAAGCATCGCCAAAACCAAATAAGGCCTCACAGGAGAGTTGCAAGGAATCCACCATGAAAAGCATGAGCGACCTCAGCTTGTCCGAGGCGATGCGAGAGGATACGAGCTGCTTGAAATATTTGATGTCTACGAGACATGTTGGATGCGACGCGACAGTGAAGCGAGAAAGCAGGGCGAGTCGAGAATGAAGGACGCGTAGTAGGGCAAAATGCACGTCGTTCGTGGTTATCACAGCTGCTGCATCGCTCGCAATGCAGACTGGGTGGACTCCGAGGGTCCTCCTTTTATAATCGTGACAGTGATTCGCGACCGGGACAGGGCAAGGAAGTGAATTGACAAACCGTGAAGCATTTACGAGGTATAAATCAAGAGCTTTTAGCAGTTTGGAGCCAGCTAAAGGAGGAGCTTCTGGCCATTATGGATCAGCTGATGCAAACAATGGAAAGAAACCGACTGGTGAACCGATCATGGTTCGCAATTGCAAAGATGAGGGGCGGGTTGCCATACGAGTTTAGGGTTGGAGCTACAGGCACCGTGCCAGCCAGCTCCTGATATTCTTTAGACCTGTGCTTAACGCAAGGCCAAATCGAGTTTTTGAAAATGGGATCCCGATGAGAATACTCGGAAGCCTGGGCGGCAAGTTGAACTTGTGAGCGGATTCTTCCTTCCGTGGTGGGAGTTCCCAGGCCAAAAGGGATCCACGCAGCACGGCGAGCCTTAGTGCTCTGTAATGCGCAGAGTGGGCTCAACCCCTCGACGTCCCGGTAGGAGAATAAGCGCCGACAGGCCACGAGGATCCCTATTAGCTATACACGGGTGCATATGACTTGCGTGCACAAAGGGAGAAGAAACCGCGTTAGCCTCTGCCGTAACATGTAAGACACAGAAGTCGGCTGGGAATGCGGGATTACCCATCAAGGCGCGCAACTTTCCATTGTATTGATCACGTATCCAACGCGTCCACGCTCAATCGGCACAACCGTCCTGGATCTTGTTTCTGCCTCTGTGCATGCAGCGCAGTGCGCATGGTTTTTCCCCGCTGACGTTATGTCGATATGTAAGGGGATCGTCAGTCCAAGGGTGCATTTCGCGCTTCTCGTCACGTCCACGAGGCTTTGATGCCCCAATCCCTCAATGTCATTTGTTGCGTCCATATACTCCATTCCGGGTCCCCGCCTGTCATATGCCTGGGCCGCTTTCTCGGCTATCCAATCTCAGATTGTTTTGGCGAAAGAAGGATCAGACATACAGGACCACGCTGCCACCATCCGATGAAGAATCAGCCAGGGATCAGATCCTTGAGAGGGCCTTGAAAGGCCGATCATCTTCTGCTCAAAACCTCCTAATGCGATGTAAATGTCTTTTGGGACTTGTTTAGTAGTCTCGACAGAAAGCTGACTGGAAACGCTACTCCAGGTACTGTTCTTGATTCTTCCGGAAACGTTTCCCAGACCTCTGGCGAGTTTAAAAAGTCGGATTTGTCCACCCAGCACAGTTTACATGTAGGCCATTTTTGTCTGCGCCCTGTCCAGCGAGTACTAACAATATAAGCAGCCCCGGGATTTGCGCAAGATAGACTCCCGTATTCCTAACCTAGTACCCACCATATTAGTTCGCAAAGAAGCGTTTTTGGTACGCAATTATTAAATCCCTGTCAAATGGCTTCTAATTATTCGTAGGTTAACATTCTTCATATTCGTGCATTAGTCAAAGCTGATACGGTCATTTTGTTCGATTCTTATGGTAGCACTGATTCACGTCTCCACTCCGTATTCTTATACCACCTTGAGGTAAGATCAGCCGCTATTCAGTTGTCATTATATCCCCATATCTTTCGCATATCAGCACAATCTAAAAACAAAGGGGGCTGGTCTGCCCTATGAATTCCGGTTCGTGATACTGCATTTTCGACACTGATCGCTCCATCTCACTTTCGTTGTTCGTTTTGTGCAGAGCGTTGGAATCCATCCTTTTATCAGTCTCCTCAGCACTTGAGGCGGAAATGGTTCTCATCCGCCATCTAGTTGGTGGTTTGCTTTCAGAGCTGGAGGACGATATAGATAGAGATAAATTCAAGCGGTTACTGCATTACTCTCGACGGCTTTCCAATTTCCAAAACAGAGCGAAACTTGTATGATGTGTTCCAACCTTGATTGTAGTTTCTGACCTGACTCTGGTCCAGGTGCAACTCGCGATTGAAGAAGTGTTAGAACAAGGTTCGTACGACACATCGTGCGCGCACACATGACCCTTTGATCTGTGTTCACCATGTAGATGAAGACCTTGCTGCGATGTACCTCACAGACAAAAAACAATCGGTACTCCGAAAATTGAATGAACACGACGACTTGGAAGTCCTTCTGGAATCCTTCGCCAAGCAAGTCGAAGAAATAGCAAATGAAAGTGATAATATGATTGTCAGTGATGGCCAAAATCCGTTATGCATCTACTGATGTTGTCCTGTAGAGTAATGTGCAATCAACTCAGGAGATTGTAGAGCTGATTTTAGATTCCAATCGGAATGCTCTGCTCGCTTTGGATCTTAAAGTATCCATTATCACTATGGGCCTTGGTGCAGGAGCATTAGGCGTAGGTGCTTTTGGAATGAACGTGAGTTGCCATTTACGAACCCATAGACCTCGTTCACTCAACCCTCATTACAGCTCCAAAACCACCTCGAAGATAATTCCGTTGCGTTCATTGCCGCCACAGGGGTCGTAATCAGCTTCACCGTAGCCGTTACTGTCATGGGTTTGCGAATGTAAGCGAAAGTTTCCTACGGCTCTCACGGCGACCTCACCGGTATTCTGCAGTCTATCAAAGATTCGCAGAGTTGGGCTGGGGTCTGCACAAGGAAATAGTGTGACATCAGGAAAACAGATGGGAATGCTGGCACGTCTTCGATACAGGGCTAACAGCCCAGAGGGGAATTGGCATTCTTGAGGTGTCCTAAAGGAGCCATGTCTTACCCGTCTTGCCAAGGAGAATGTATTCACGGCCGGTCTACTGGCCTATCACCCCTGTCAGCCGAATGTATCATTTGAATCCATCTGCATAACAATATTAATGCTGCTTCCCTATTACATTGCCTACTGTCTTATGTATCCACCTGACCGAGTGGTGTGTACTCGGTACGAGGTGCACTCCTTTACAAATCATGATCCTCATTCATGATAAATTGATAATTGAAGGAAATTCCCCGTTTTAACCCGTCGGTGAGAATGTTTCAATAACAGCCCTTCAGGACAAGTGGCGATCTATCCGCACTGACAACGATGCAGAAGCAGTGCCCTTGAAACCCACGAGATACCACATAGTACGTTGTTACAAAGACTTGACCAACCCGATATATGAAAGAAACTCCCGCCACCCCGCTAACCACCGCAAAGCATCACGATCTCCAAAAACGATGAGAAGTGATCGGGCACGCGTCATGATCACTGTTATTCAAGAGGTCAGCAGGTTCTAGGAACAATTCTGTGGCAAATTCCCCGCACCATTGAACGCACACAAGTCGTTAAATTTTTTGGTTAAATCTGGTATATACTCCCGGACGACGGTGGACACAATGATCACGTCCCGTAACTACATTGATTGCATGTAAGGCATGGGATTTTCGCCGCGGCATATAGACTTACCTCATGGCCGTACGTCTCCCATGTGCCAATCTTAACCGTACTTAGAGTCCGACGGCCAGCGCTTATTTGAGACTCCATGAGTTTTTTGATAACCTGGCACTGAGCCGAGCAGGTCGAGATAATCCCAATAGTTGTGGGATCTATAAAGGTCATCAAGCGCTCAGTTTTCAAGTGGAATAGTCTCAATTTACCGAAGCCTTCATCCAGCAATGACATCACTTGTTGAACCGAACGTGTCGCCTCATCTTGATTGATGAATGAGACGGAAAAATCAGCCTCATACACGCTTTCGCATACGCCTAAGCACCAATCCGTAAAGATTGAATTGATTTGGCAGATCGATCAAGAATTACCAGTCGTGTGATGTGCAACAATAGGGAAACCTCGCGAGTTGAGGCCACTCCAATTGTCAAACTGACAGAGTGTTTGCGGGTTGCCGCATGCGGCCAAACGGCCGGAATAGAGGACCATGTTCACAATATTGAGTATCTTTGGATTGAGGGTATAATTTTCTGTCAGATGCACAAAGCTCCATTCGGCATCGTGAGGAATTTATGCTAGTTCTGGATGTATTTGATGACTTACTAGAGAGAGGATGCGGGTTCCTGAGAATATAGAGATAGGCTCAAAAGCCTCTGAAAGTAGGACTGATCGATCCCAACGTTCTTGCCGATGCTTGACTTGGATCGCCCGTAAAAAGGGTCTCCAAGTAAAACAACACGAGTATCAGCCCCTGTGAGACATTTTAGGGGTATCATAGCTTCTGGCTCGCCAATTTCTTGAGCCGTTGGAAGGAAAACATGGGTGAAGTGTCCATCAGGCAATCCTACTCCGTGAAGTAAGAACGAAGTAAGGCACGTTGTGACAACGAGGGGATATGGTTGGATCTGCCAGCGATCCATAGCTGAGCATCGGGGATCCTCATCGTAGTTCAGCACGTTGCACCCGGCCTGGAAAAACAGGCCACAGAGATCATCAGCATAGAGTTGATCGTGCGTGCAGATGAGAATGCGTAGTTGAGCCAATTGCAGTAGCTCTAATACAGCAGTTATGAGCACGGTAGTTTCCCCCGTCCCAGGTCTTAGGTAACCTCTGATCAGCACAATGCCAAAGAGGGGAGAGGAAAATCTTACGGGCTTGAGATGATTAGTGGCGGAACCGCTGGAGGGTGCCGAGAAATTGAAGAAACAGCAAGGTACTGAGACGCCCCTAGCCAGTTTCCACGAGGTTGCATAGGGATTGATTCAAAGTACCCCTTGTTTGAATGAAGCAGGGAGGGCAGTACAAGGCGAAGATCATGTTTCGCTATTCTAATTGCATCATGCACACGCCTGTATTTTTCCAACTGGGATCCGCTCGGTCTAAACGAAAAGCTCTATTTATTTCCACGGTGCTTATTGGAAGGCGAACGGACCGGGTGATATCTTTCTCTTTGTAGAGGAGAGCGTCCAGGAATCGCTGGTATTGCACAGGGTCTTCAAAAGAGTGTTCAACTGATGAGGGACTATGTATCATTGATGTCGAGGCCCTTCGCGCGGAGGAAGAGTTGACATCAATATTAGCCCACTGGTCGTGCCACATCCTGGTGTGAAGGGGCCTGAAATCACACTGAAGCAAGATGTCACATATTTAGCTACGCACATCAAAATTGCGTCCAAGAATTGAGATGTCACTAGACAGCTATTAGCCGTGCGCCGGGCCCTGGAATCGTGTGATTCGTTCGCTGACCAAGTGAGCGACACTGTTTTTGAGGAAAGACTTCAACTGGGGCTGCCTTCAGAGTTAAAGCAGAAGTAAGAGTAACGAGCAAGTTCTCTTCATTGAAGGGCAGCCCGCGGCGAAAATTAGGGTGTTGTGCACAGACGACACGGCACAGTCGTGTGAAGTCAGTCGTGTTGGGCGTGGGGCAGCGATCAGCAATCCAAGGCCCCACACGTGCCTTTGACCCAAAAAGTCTTTCGACATGAGTCATTTCGTCCCTTACAACGCAAACGAAATTTTCCTTGAGGTCAGCCTTAGGGGAACTAAGCGCTGACTGTGGGATACCCACAGAAATGTCAGACTCGAGTGATCCCTCGCCCCCGGAGACGCCGGAACTGATGACGCCGCCAAATCTCCATCAAAACTCGGCTGATCCATCCGCAGCTTGGCTCGTCCAGAAGTACGGCGGTACCAGTGTCGGGAAATTTGCTTCGAAGATCTGTGAGGAAATTGTACCGTATGCTTTAGCTTGTTGACGCCCAATCCTCCCATGTTTCATGCTGAAATTTTGCCCTTAACAGTATGTACATGGACCAGCATCGCGTGGCAATCGTATGTTCCGCCCGGTCGGGATCGACTAAAGCGTTGGGGACGACGAACCTTCTGTTACGGGCCGCTGGGGAGGCACTGAAGCGTTGTCCGCCCAGTTCTGGAGCTGTACAAGGGACTATTACGCCATTCGTGGGGAGGCCAATTCGTTCGATGTCATCCGCAGCCGGTCCGAGTACACGATCGGTCTCGATTGCTGCAAGCAGTGACTCCTCCCACTCCTCCCCGCCAAGTCTTGTGCCGTCAACTCCCTTAGATCAAGTTAACGATGTTGTGGCTTCCGAAGCATCGGACCCCTCCCCTCGTTCTGTGCCACTATCGACATTCTACAAAATGAGCACGTAGTAGCAGCCCGAGAAAACGTTCGGGACTCTAAATTATTAGGGGAATTAGAGGCAGAGATCGAGAGGGACTGTGATACCCTTAAGAATTTTCTGTCGGCAGCGCAGGTTGGTATGCTTTTCCACTTCCCATGCAAGGTGCTGATGCTACATAAAGGTAATAGATGAAATTTCTCCACGGTCGAAAGATAGCATTATAGGGACTGGTGAGAAGCTGGCATGTAGGCTAATGGCAACGATACTTCGTGACAGGGTACGGAATTTTCCTGCGAGGCTTCTGCAGTATTCATTTGTGCCTAGGGAATCGATTCCGAGTATATTTCCCTGGAAAACATTCTTCCTAACGATGAAGGGGACCGCTTCACTTTCGGCGAAGGTGATCAATTGGACCAATGGTTTTATGATCGGTTGTCTGCAGTCATGGGGGAGAGGATCAGACGCTGTGGATCAAAGGTACCCGTCGTCACAGGTATGGTGCCTTGGCTATACCCGTCGTCCCAAATTGATGCATGTGTTTCCAGGCTTCTTTGGTCCGGTCCCCGGTTCCCTTCTGAGACAAATCGGCCGCGGTTACACAGATCTCGCAGCTGCTTTGCTGGCTGCAGGACTAGAGGCATCCGAGTTGCAAATATGGAAAGAAGTGGATGGGATATTCACCGCAGACCCTCGTAAAGTGCCCACAGCCCGCCTGATCCCAATCATATCACCGGAAGAGGCGGCCGAGCTCACTTATTATGGAAGTGAGGTCATCCATCCATTCACTATGGAGCAGGTGAGCCGTAGTTCCTTTGATTCCCCTTCTGGATTCAACTGCCTGGACTCTATGCTGCCAGGTCATAAGACGAGATATACCAATCAGGATCAAGAATGTGGAGAACCCACAAGGTGGAGGAACGGTAATCCACCCCGATCCTGACGAAAGCCTTGAATTTATGTCAAGACTCCCATCCGGCTCTGTCACTCCCGAAGAGATATCCGTATCGCGAGTACACTCACTATCATCGCCCACGTCCACCAAACATCGGAGACTTCCCACCGCAGTAACAATAAAGGAGAATATTGCTATTGTCAATGTGAACTCAAACCGGAAAACGGTGTCTCGCGGTTTCTTCGCGAAAATATTTGGACTGTTGGATAAATTTGGACTCGTAGTCGACCTCATCAGCACCAGTGAGGTACATGTTAGCATGGCAATGGATGACTCGCTTGAGAAGCGGTTATTTGACCGTTTGCTACAAGAACTGTCGAAGAGTGGATCTGTGCGTTATTCTTTCCTTGAGTGTACCGCCTTCCCTAACTCACAGGTGTGATTGCAGGTCTCCGTGCGCCGGCGCATGGCAATCCTGTCGTTAGTTGGGAAGAAGATGCATCATATGATTGGGATATCCGGTCGCATGTTTACCGCGTTGGCTGATGGTAACATCAACATAGAGATGATAAGTCAAGGCGCGTCGGAAATAAACATCTCCTGCGTCATTGATGGGCAAGACGCCGTGAAGGCTCTGAATTTGATTCACCAAACTTGTCTTCAAATAAAGCCTGAAGGTGCCAGAGGCATCGGTAGGTGTGTAATACTATACTCTTTTCGTACTTCACTCAGAATATCACACAGTTGGACAATGGCTGTTTTAGCTTCTCCTTTGATGTTAAAAGAGTTAGGTGGACGACAAGGGGAAATAGTGACATTTGATGTATGTACAGCCTTGAGCAGTATCCCATTCCATAGCAACCCACACGTCTCCCTCCGACACAAGTACTGTGTGATTGGGTTGATACTGTTAAAGAGAGGCTGGTCACCTGCCTAGTTGACACTGTGGCCGATACTTTCACATCAGCCGCTATCGTGTAAGCGCCGACGGAGGGAAACAATACAACGGTGACACCCGCTACAATCGAATCCTGTGATTGCTTCTCGACCCATATCAAAGTTCAACTCAGCGCTGGCGTCGAAGGAGGAAGAACTGCGACGAATCCATCGCGAATGGAGGGCAAGTACGTTGGTCTTCTCCTAGCTTTATCCGGGACGATCGGTATTGGAAGTAGCTTTATAATTATAAAAAAGGTGGAGACGTTCAATTGACATGCCCGTCCGTCTTCCTCATATTCGTCTCTTATCGTTGTAGGGTTTAAATGATGCTGCCTTGAAGAGCTCGTCTGCGGCTAACGCTTCGGATAACTTGTCATATCTGCGGAACCCCATCTGGTGGGCGGGAATAGTCACAAGTGAGTGTCTCCGGTCTCCGCTCCTGTTGGAGATGAGTGCTAATAACTTCCTTCGGCAGTGGTTCTCGGGGAAGGTTCCTACAGCTCATGGGCACCAAACTGCTCGATCACTAACATTTTGCTTCATGTCCAGTTGCCAACTTCGCTGCGTACGCATTCGCCCCTCCCATTCTTGTCACGCCACTTGGAGCCTTAAGCGTCCTCATTGGGTAACAGTCACCTCTCATTTCGAGTGAAATACAATCTCAAAGACCGGAATGTAGTGCCATATTAGCGTCGCTGTTCCTTGGAGAAGAACTAGGACACCTGGGTCGCGTGGGGTGTACACTTTGCCTTCTGGGTTCATTAATCATCATTCTGCACGCACCTGAAGATAAAGAAGTACAAACAGTAGATGAAATCCTTCACTTCGCTATACAACCAGGTGTGTGGTGCTATGTTGTAGGAACCAGGGAAGTACTTAACCGCGTTGTAGGGTTTTTGCTGTATTGCTTCACCGTTCTCATCTTCACCCTTGTAATGGTGTACCGTGTATCACCTCGCTACGGAAAGAAAAGCCCGCTGGTGTACATCTCCATTTGTTCGCTGGTAGGATCAATATCTATTATGGCGATCAAAGGATTTGGCATAGCGATCAAGCTCACTTGGAACGGCAACAACCAACTCACGCATCCTAGCACATACGTATTCGCTATTGTGGTAGCAGTCTGTATCATGGTTCAAATGACCTATTTCAACAAAGCCCTCGATACCTTTTCAACGAACGTGTGAGTAGAATCGCCCCACTTCTTAGACTTCTGCTTATTCGAGCTCCAGTGTAAACCCTATATATTACGTTGGATTCTCTTCGGCAACAATCATCGCATCCCTCATCCTATTTCGGGGGTTCAACACTTCCGACCATGTCAACATTGTTTCACTCATCGCTGGCTTCATTGTCACATTCCTTGGGGTACATTTACTGAATCTCTCTAGAAAACCCGACCCTCCACCATTAGGTGAATCTGGCCACACTTTGTTAGAGGGAGGTCTGATGAATCCACGAGTGAGCGTCACTGCGCGATTGTCCGTCGACAGTAACTGGTCAGCGCATGGAGGGCCGCCTTGGTCCGCTGGCCACGGTCGAAGGAGCAGCCTGTACAGATCACAAGATGCCCAACTGCATTCTGCATTTGATGATGAAGGAGTGGGCCTCGAACTTCTGAAGGAAGAAGATGAAGAGGAGGGAGGAACGACAGAACAAATGCACATTACTTCGGGCAGGCCTGGAGATCGTGATTTCCCCTTACGAACACTGAATGGGACGGCTAGATAGTACTTTGTTCCCACAATATATTCTGATGGACGGTGTTGTTGTAATTTATTTCACTTATCTGCTCTTAATAAGCATGCGGACCTCCCAGGACCTTAACTAGGACTTTCAAGCCCGATTGAGGTTGATGTTGGTTTGTCAACGCTGCACCAGGGCGCCAGCTGGCAGTGTTACTCTGAGCCACCAAACCGAAGCGTCTCCAAGTGACCCTCCGATTCGGCATGATCCGAACAATAAGATCCTCGATCGCATGGGTGGTCACAAGGCATTGTAGGCCTCGCAGGTTCAAAGTGGACGGATCCTTCATCGTCAGGAAAAAGCTCTTACATACCACAATGGAAGATGAGCAAACTACCACGGGCTCAAAGCTCGCGGCGCTGAGACGTTTGATGCGCAAGGACGAAAACGATGTGCAGACTTAGTTCGTGGCTTCATGAATTGTTGCATGAATGGTTGGCCGTTCTGATGGTCGATCCCCTGGTTTTGCGTTAGTATCGTGCCGTCAGGAGACCAACATTCTAGCGAGTATACTGCCGACTGTGATGGGAGACGTGCATTTATTTCGAACTTCACCGGAAGTGCCGGGATTGCGGTCATAACGTTGGGCCAAGCCAATCTGTTCACGGATGGGAGATACTTCCTGCAGGCATCCCAACAACTAGATAGGCAAGTGACTTGATAGTGGCGAAACCAGGTGCTTAACCGACTTGTGAAGCAATTGGACGCTCCAGAAGCAGGGTATCAAAGGTACACATTTCTCCCGGAGAACGACTCGTCATCAATCACATCTAAATGGGCTTTTATAGACGTGCCAACGTGGCAAGAATATCTTGAAAAGGTTCAATCTATTACTCTTTTGAGATGCAGCCCTCAGACTGAATATTACGCAGAAAATTCCCCACCCTAATCGTGTTGGAGTGGACCCAAGGCTATTGCCCGCCCGTGAGTTTTAATGGGACTACAGTTTTCATTCGCGCCCTACGCGGTCTTACGGGTAACTCATGTTGTTCCTAAACTAGCCGAAGCTGAATCCCTATCGACGAAACTTAAAATGAAGGGCTCCAGTCTAGTTCCTCTCTCCGCGAACCTTGTGGACGAAGTCTGGGGCTCTTCCCGTCCGCCTCGACCAGCATCACGAGTTTTTGCTTTGACTAACGATTACACAGGTACAAGATTCGTATATGTAGCCCATCCCCCTTCCCGTTGACCAACGTATCTGTTCAGGCCGGTCAGTGGAAGAAAAGCTTAAAGAGATCCGTGAGAAGTTGAAGGAGTTGGACGCGTATGCGGTGGTTGTCAGTATGCTTGACGAAGTGGCATGGCTTTTCAATCTCCGAGGCTCAGATATTGCTTACAATCCAGGTATTTTCTCTCCGTAATCCCGGCTCGTTTCGTTGATATATGCGTTTCGGCATTCAGTGTTTTTCGCGTATGCCATTGTGTCAAGAACCGATGCGACACTTTTCATCAACGAAGAACAGCTCGATGAGAGCGCACGGGCTTATATTAAAGATTTGGCATCTATCAAACCTTACGAGGACATTCTCGCCCATGCCGCATCCTTATCAGAGTCTAGTTTGGAATTCAAACAAGTTCGTGAAGCGCACGAGTACCGATTTCCTGGTCGGTGTCTGATTCAGCGATTGAGCAGAAAATACTAATCAGTAAACTGGCAAGCTGGGCCCTACTCAAGGCAATAGGGGAGGTGATAGCATCAATAGTCCCACAACGACACCCATTGAAAGTAGAAATTTGCAGGAGGAAATTTCCATCGCATCACCAGTGGCGGATGCCAAGGCGATTAAAAATGACGTCGAAATAGAAGGCTTCAGGCATTGCCACATTCGAGATGGTGCAGCACTCGTGAGTTACCATGATACATCGAACCGAAGAAGGCATTCGAATCTTCCCCAGGCCCAGTACTTCTCATGGTTGGAAGAGCAGATTGCCCAGGGGGTGGAACTCACAGAATACCAAGCTGCCGAAAAACTTGAGGGGTTCCGATCGTGAGCCACTCACAAGCTGTGCTCATTGTGAATTACAGCTAACTAGCTGGTTGGGATGGGATCACACCACAGCAAGCTAGATCTCTACAGGGGACTTTCTTTTACCACAATATCTTCTACTGGACCAAACTGCGGTGGGCATTGCAGTATTCCACGCTTTAGAGCGCCACTATAATGTACACACTTCTTCAGCGATCATCCACTATTCGCCTGATCCAAAAGAATCTGCAGCCATCAAAAGAGATCAGGTACGGACTATTCGAATTATGGGGCCTCTATTCTCAGGTGATGATTGCCCACACAAAGATTTATCTGTGCGACAGTGGAGGTCAGCTGTTCCCATCTCCTGCTTGGTCAATGGAAATACCGAATTTTCAAGGATTTTAGCTCAATATCTGGATGGTACCACGGATGTCACTAGGACGTGGGTATGTTAGAACGTGCAGAATTGCGATGGAGTCGCGCTGACTCTCCGGGGAACCTCACAGCACTTTGGCACACCTTCGTCAGAAGAGATACGCGCTTTCACCCGTGTTCTTCAAGGTCACATTGCTATTGATACGTGTGTTTTCCCACAAGGTCTGTCAATTCTTCTTCGGTACACTGTGTGGTTAAAGCTCATCGTTTTCTGGCCAAGGAACATCGGGTTATCTTATGTGAGATCGCGTTACGGCTCCTTTACCAATAATCCAATGCCATTTCAGTGACGCCTTCGCCCGGCGGGCGCTATGGAAGGAGGGACTAGGTAAGTCAACACACTCTTAACGACGCCCCCAACGTTGACTCTCGACAAAACAAAGACTACAGGTATTTAGCAATTATTTCTTGGTTGGTAATAGGTATTCTTAAATTAGTCAAATAGGCATGGGACTGGTCATGGCGTGGGCCATTTTTTAAATGTTCACGAAGGGCCCCAAGGTACGTAAATAGGGTACTCTTCAACTACTTCAATGCCAAAATATGCCCCTGCGGGAGGCAGGAGTTGGCACGAGGATAGCTTACAACGAGACGCCTTTAAAAGCAGGAATGACCCTTTCCAACGGTGACGATCATTTGGCTCCATTCATTACCAGTTAGCTAACGCTTGCTGTATAGAGCCCGGCTACTATGAAGATGGGAAGTTTGGAATCCGAATAGAAAATGTTGGCGTTGTGAAGCCTGCCCAGACTCCTAATCAGTTTGACGAACGCGGCTACCTCACATTTGAGCACTTTACCATGGTTGGTGTATTGTTAACTGATTGCTTGAATGCTTGACATATTGGCCATCACAGTGCCCAATCCAGACTAAACTGGTTGACGTATCTCTTCTTACGAGCGAAGAAAAAGAGTGGCTGAACGCTTACCATTCCGAAGTATACGAGAAGGTGTCTCCATCATTACAGAAGATCGGGGAGGCTCTCGCCATTGAGTGGTTGAAGAAAGAGTGTGCTGCGATTTGACACGTCCCACTCTCGCATAAAGATATGTAACAAAACGGCTTGGCTTCACAACAATTGTTACAATGATATCGCAGCGCTTGTATTACATTGTAGCCCTTCGATGAAGGCTGACACATGGCAAGGGGCAAGTAACGAAGTTGATTAGAACCTCAGCCAGTAAATTTGATTAACCTGTATTGCTCTCGAATTGCCAGTCATTGAGTTCCTGGGATGAGGCTGTCCTCCACTTCATTCGCCAATGCTTGCGCCTCCTCCTCTCCTTCGACCAGCCAGAGAGCCAGTTTCAGCGATTCTTGCTCCACGTTCAACACTGACTCGGCGCCCCACAGCCGCATTGTTACTTGTATTTGGTGCATTCCCTTGGCCTACGGAGTTCCTCCGACTGATGCTTGGGGACAGTGAAACAGAAATGCCGGGCGAGCCTACTGAAGATGATAATGACGGTGGTGGTACGGAGGGATAGCTAAGTTGGGGTGCCCCAAGAGGTTGGAATACGAATGCCTGAAGAGGGAGGGGGGAATTTGATGAAGGGGGTGTAGTCGCGTGAGTATTGTATGATTCGAGATCAGGGGTTCGGAGATTTGGGGGCGAAAAAGTGAATGGGGATGATGGGAGTGATGATGAGGGTGAGTTTGTGGCTGACGAAGTTGTGGAGGTGGAACTAGAGGCTGAATGTCGTAATGGTGTATGGCCGTTCGTCCGATGGATAGGAAGAGGTCGCATTGCTGTGGAGGCCACGGTGCGATTGCCGTTGTCGCGGTGGATTGGAATTGGTGTGGCTCCGGTTGCTCTATTGGGAAGGCTGGGGTTATAGTCTGGGGACGAGGCTACTGATGATGTAGTAGAGCTGAGATTGGGATGGTTGACGGCCTGAGGACGGCGGTGGATAGGCTGGGATAGAGATTCGGCGGGGGAGTTGGTGATGCTTGGACCTGTTAAGCCGATGAGGCTGTCTACGGATAAGCCGAGCTAAAACACGTATTACTAGGTCAAGGCAGTATGGAAATATAGCCTGGGTGCGTACTCTCCGTCGATGTTCAATGAGTTCTTCCCTGTAAATATCGTTAAGCCTGGTGACTCTGACGTAGTCCCGTTCCATCTCGTTGCTATCTCGAACACGGTGAGTGAAGTAGCAAGGATTAATCTTCGGAGGTTTCTTACACCCGGCGCCGTAGAGATTCATTTTCACGCCGCAACGCTTCCAGAATAGCATCTGGATCAGGATATCGAGGGTCCACGATTGGGATGCTTCTCGAAGTGGATAGAGCTGACCGGTTTGAGGTGGGTGGAAGAGTGGATGTCCCTGCGCCGGACGTTGACGCTTCGCCTTGCGTGCTCTGCTGCTGCTGCTGTTGCTGCTGAGCTTGTCTCAGGGCGGTCAACTGACGAGACAGTCGTAACACCTGACTTTCACTCTCAGCCTCGAGCGTGTTCTCAAGCTGGACCTTTTCGCTGCGAAGCTAAATAAAACATGTTTCTGTGAGGACACGGTTGTGGATCGCAATAGGTCTTCGGTCGCTGACCTGCTCAAGCTTCCGCGACAGTGTCAAGGTTATCCGCTCTTGATCGGCTTCGAAGGCGTTAATGAGCTCTTCTTCCCGCCTCAGAGAGCCTCTACTGGCGGACATTGGGATGTTGGTGGGGAGTGGCCTGAGAAGTAAACGGGGCGAAACCGACATGTTTTTAGCGTTCACGGTTGTGACTGAGGACCTCGTGCCCTCGCCAAATCGGATGCATTCTCTTCCCAACCAGCGCCCATTACGGGGGTTGCAGCTGCCTCAAACTGAATATTGTAACATCATTTTTGACTACAGCCCTGCAGGGGCAAGATGCCAAATTCATATATGTAATACATGAAACAGTACAAGATGATATCATGTGTTGGAAAACGCGCGATGAATCTGGCGATGGGCTAGACGACAGGAAGTAGTTGCAACATATTCGTATCATTACTCATCTCAAGGCGAGAACTACGAACATGATAGGCTGTGACTACTTGTCGTCTGGTATGTCCCGATTGTATTTACAGGATGCGAAAAGAAAAGGCCAAATTCTTCACTCTTGATGTATGGACACGCCCCGAAGTGATGCGAACAGGGCAACGTGGGGACACGCCCACAAGTGAGTCGATCATAAAGTGACCACATATCAAAGGCGTGCGCAATGTCAGCTTCTTGAAGCTGGCACAGATGTGAGTGCGGAAGCAACAACCCGCCCGGCCCTTTGCTGGATCCCATGGTTCACGCACTGTAGTCGAGGACTTTGTTCGGGGAGTGACTTTTATTAATCTCCATGGTGAGAAGGAAGCAAATCAGATCTTTGCAGCCAAAACGACTCTTACACATGTTAATTTAGGCAGCCAGTCCATGAAAGGCAGGTCCTTCACTCAGCTCCAGTATTGGGACACAACTGTAAAGAAGGGGGGGATCTTAGCGTTCAGTCACTTGAGGATTTTGACGACATGAGAAGCCCTAGACTGTTCCACAAGGCCATATGGAGGCCAAATATTTGTACATGAGACGGCAACCAAAGTTCAAAGGCACACGTTTGGGTCAGCACAAAACGTTGTAAGCCAACGCGACATCCCGTGAGTAATTCAGCGGCGGTTACCGGCTTCATGATCACCCTTGATCAGTCATCATAATAGAATGGCAGCTGTGCTCACCTAATAAGCAGCCTTCCTTGCTCACACCTCCTCTCGTTCTCCATCATCTCATCCACCAAGGCTCACCGTACCGAAAGGTCTTCACTAGATAACTTGATGAGCGAGCGATGGTCCGAGCAACGCTTCTCATCCTCTTCAACAACCAGCAATAGTCCTTCGGACCCATCTCATGATCAGGCCGTCACATATACCACAACATATACACGATACCTCACTCCACCTGCCCCAGAACCCTCCCCCCTGCATCGGTCATCCAAGCAAATCTATTCAAATAGCCGGAATGCAACAGAAAACCCGCACATGGGAGATGTTCGTCATGCTTTCCAACAACTCGACACTAACTCGCAAAACACAATTCTTGCTGAACTATTGTCTTCCTGTACCATCGAGACGTTGGTTCACCTGTCAAATGTCATCGCGCCCCGCATTAAGCGTGATTTTCTGAAAGATCTACCGACAGAAATTTCCTTGCACATCTTGTCATTCATTGATGACCCAAAGACACTCGTACGAGCTAGCGCTGTTAGCAAACACTGGAACTCACTTCTCATGGATGAATGCATCTGGAAAAACATGTGCGGAGGGCACAAGTTTTGCTGCCCACAACGTCTCAAGTCGCCGTCTGATGTTGGAGAGTGCAACTCTCCGCGAGCACGAATCGTTCGCAGGCTAAGCTTACCGGATGTCAATTACGAGACTAATCTGGTTGGAGAAGATGATGGTTGCGGTGGCAGCATTTCGATGGACGAAGACGACGAATTCCGTTATGGTCATCACACAACACCTGAATCTTCGCACGCCGCCCTGGCCGAATTCAAGATGCAACTCGATCGCAAGGACTCGGGGATGTCCTTGGTTCTTCCAGACACACCTGGTGACTCAGATTCTTCAGAGCCTGCGCCTCCCCAGCCATCGGAGTGTATCGAAAAGTGTGCAGACTCCAAGCATGCTCAAATTGAATGTGCCCCTGCCATGGGCGTCCCATTCGACTCATGCACAGCATCAATTGAGGTCCAGGATGAGGCCGCGCCGCCTCCAGCCAGTAATACGAAAGGAAAAGAAAAGCATGGCTCGCTTCGGCGTACTTCCGCTCCTTCGCGACAAAGGCGTGCTCAGCCTCCTTTCTTGTATCGACAACATTTCAAAGTGTCCTATCTCACCGGTATGGATCAGTGGTCGTGCACGTGTCTAGCCCGGACCTGACAATGTTTAATCTTCCGTATTTCTCACACGCTCGTAAACAACAAATGGGTTCTCAGAAATGAACTGGCGCCAAGGTGGCCGTCTTCTCCATACACATCATCCCCCTGGAGATGGTGTAGTGACAAATGTGGCCATCGATAATGAATACATCCTCGTTTCGCTTACGAATGGTTTCGTTCACGTTTTTTCTTCCAAAACGGGTGTATTCATTCGAGTCTTGCATGGTCATAGAGACGGTGTTTGGGCGTTGCATTTGGTTTCCAAAGGGGGGAAACTCACTCCGCCACCCTCGCAGGCTGGCGATGAGGGACGAGCGACACCATCAGCTTGTTCCAGATCAGCTTCCCCAAACCGCTTACGACCACCAGTGTTTAATGCCGGCGTGAAAGGAGCGAGTTGCATTGCGGATCTGGGCCTGACTCCCCTAGTGATCGGGGGCGGAGTGCAAGCCCACAGGTGGATGGATGTTGTCATCATTTGTCTTCCAGCACGGGGAAGACAGGAACATCGTTTCGAGAAAGTCTTGGCTTGGACACTACTCGGCCCAGTGATGTGTGCAATGCGAGTTACGGGTGGGGAAATTCTCATGCTATTGCTGTCACGGGCTCGTGCGATCGCACCGTGAGAGTATGGAACGTTCAGACGGGGTAAGAGATGAGTTCTCCATTCATTCGGTGTTGGTTTACCCACTTTGAACCGTAGTTATTGCTTGCATGTTTTGAAAGGTCATGCATCCACTATCAGATGCGTCAAAGCTCTCGACGGGCGTCCGATGGCGGTTTCTGCCTCACGCAATGGGCAGTTGCGTGTATGGGACGTTGAGAAGGGATACTGTCTCAGAATCTTACAGGGCCATGAAGGCAGCGTGCGCGCTCTAGATGTCGTTGGGAACGTCGCTGTTAGTGGCAGCTACGATTATA
Source organism: Cantharellus anzutake (assembly GCF_015039405.1). Lineage (NCBI taxonomy): Eukaryota > Fungi > Basidiomycota > Agaricomycetes > Cantharellales > Hydnaceae > Cantharellus > Cantharellus anzutake. The sequence continues at coordinate 312,360 of NW_024066981.1, forward strand.
CTGCCAGAGTGCGCCATTTCACTTTCAATACCCGGTTTCCATTAATCTCACGGTGTTCTCTTAGCTATGGAACGTGGATACAGGCGATTGTATTCATGTGTTAAGGGGCCATTATCGTCAAATCTACTCGGTAGCGTTTGATGGCAAGTACATAGCCACAGGAAGTCTTGACTCGACCGTTCGTCTGTGGGACTTTGACACGGGCAGATGCCTCGCGTTGCTGCAAGGGCACACCTCTCTCGTCGGCAATCTTCAAATCATCGATGGCGACCTCGTCACAGCTGGCTCTGACGGTCGCGTCATTATCTTCAACATTAAAGATTTTCAGACCATCCAGCGCGTATGCGCCCACGATAATTCCGTCACTACGATGCAGGTTGACAAGTCGTACCTCATCACAGGCGGGAACGATGGTTGTGTGAAGCTTTTCGAACGTGAGACGGGGACCCTTGTGAGGGAGTTGACGGAAAAGTGTGATGCGGTGTGGAAGGTGGTAATGAGGAAGGACAAGTGCGTCATCATGTGCAAGCGAGAGGGCAAGACGGTGGTTGAAGTGTGGAGTTTTGCACCTACCCCGGAGCAATTGTGCACCACTTAATAATATCAATTTGAATCAATGCCTACTAAAAAGGGGTTAGACAGTCTGGACTGGATTGAGTTCTGTGGTTCAAAGATTCTCGGATAAAATATTATGGCGATGGATGAGGAGCTCACAACGCGCGAAAAGAAGTGGTCCTTACAGGGGTCGAACCTGTGACTTCGGCGTAACGAATATATTAGCACCGCACTCTAACCGACTGAGTTAAAGGACCTGACTCGATACGATGTACTGGGCAGACATATTTATCAGGTAAAAAGATAACGGAGGCCGTTATCCCATTGCAATGTACCTGGACATTCAATCCAACTCAATGTCCGATGAGAAAGTGGCACTAGCTGTGTCAGCCGGTAACCTTACCCGTAGCCCGATCTCTCTGTGGCGCCGGAATTTGAATTCCGCCACAGCATTTCCTCGTTGCGATAAGAAGGAACGCCCCGACCCTAGTTACTTGTGCACTCGGCAGGGAAGCTTACTCATCCGAGAACCCCACCGCCGCCGAGTCTCAGTTGCACGGCAATTTCTTGGGTTAGGATGCTGCTCAGCACTGACTTTCCGAGTAAACAACAACGACCACGATGAAAGTCAAACACAAGGTGGATATCCCTTTATCATTATCCTAAATCTACTGTGCGCGACTCTCGATTCTGGCGCACTACCATTTGAGCATGGCTGCACATGTGACATTGACAATTACGATTAGACAACATAGACGTTGTCGATTGTTTCATTGCAATCATTATCCATGATCAGCTTGACCATGGATGGTGCTGATACGAAGGTCACAGATTGTGCGTGTTTTCACACTCTCTCGTCTTCGAAGTTTGGGGGTCCCAGATCATCGCTTGATCGGAGGATCCATAGAGCTACCATAGAGCCCCGGTGAACGCCCGTTCTATCGCTGGGCCTATTGGGTTCCGTAGGATTCATGGAAGAATGCTGAAAAACGGTGTTGGACTGTGGAAGATATTATCTTGTGGTTCGACGATTTTGCGCACTATTGATATTGTCCCGAATGTACGTCGTCCATCAACAGTACAGAGGGTCAACGACCCGCATGTTGTGACGATGAACTGTTTCATCCGGTACCTTAAGGGACAATTACATGATTCCCCGGCCCTTTTGCCTGAACGAATGTGTGCTTTGGCACAGTAGCAGCTAGCACTTGGGCTCGTTGACGGTCTTCACGACTTTTCTGCGACAACGTTGGGGGACCCAGCCAACCGACCACAAATCAGGAGAATTAGGAAGTTAGAAATATGGCAATATCTAAGTCATAAATATGATGGCGCCGAAATCTGATGGCAGCGACTCTATATCCTGCATCCGTGGATTCAAAGGGTCCGGACACTGAGCACCTGTAAACATTTGCATGTCAATTATTAGCACCTTGATAGGGGGATCACCTTTATAAATCAGATCCCATCAACGAGTAGTACTTAATTGGAGACACCCAACACCGATAGCACTCAATATCAGTATGTACTTAGGCGATGTCCATCAACCTCGTGCCCCCAAGTAGCTGGGAGAGGGGATAAATGTATCCGCTACTAGTCACCAATTTTATCGCAAGGGTGTCTGAATTCGGAAATGGTCACTTCCACTCAAGAAATCTAGAGGTCAGAAGCGGCAGGCGAGACCATTATTTCCCGCTTGTGACTGCGGGAAGTACATACCACAAACCGTTGCCGCAATTGACAGTCAGATTGATGCGGTCCGATTCGGGGTAGAGCAAGTCCTAGCAAGATCTCTGTCCGAACATCCGAATATGCAACATCTCACGTCAGCTTAGCTTTCAGGGTGGTTGGAACTGTTTTATTACCCCGCAGCCCCGTTGCCACGTGGCAGAGCCCATTTGGGTACACCGAAGAGGATCGTCAGTACAAGGTGGGACACTGGCCCGGTGTGTAGCGTCGTATAGCTGGTCGTCAGCTTCATGATGTCAAGCATGAACAGACACGCATTCCTTGCTGAATTGATTTTCCTCTAGTTTGGCCGAATTTATTGTGTCTATGGTTTCCTTCAGTTTCTCATCGGTCAACGAGGTCTAGTTTACGACCTTCATGTAACGGAGTTATCCGAAATTACATTGTTATATCGCTGTATTCTGTAGCCAAATATATCGTAACTATGGCACTTGAGCAGCGCTTGAGCGTCAGTAGATCACTATCGCATCTGCTGCAGGCTTGGTAGCCCTATTGAGGACACAACCCTTACCGTGTATTGATAACCGTCAGTGCATCTGACGGGATGATTGGGCGAGTTTGCGAGGCGTTTGTTCACCCTTTCTGGAAACAATGAAGGGTTTACCAGTAATCTTTATTCATTCTCAGTTTCCTACCGACGATGCTTGCCAACCGCTTGCGATCTATTGTTCATATACATATACTTTTGGGAGCTGACCCTTTCTCATTACTTGTGATTATTGCCTGCTGGTTCGGGGGCTTCTGCACAGCTCACCCGAGTCGCTTCTCGCCTTTGCAAGGACACAGAGCGTCGTTGAATGAGCGGAGGACGTGCCCTCTTCCTGTTTGATTTTCTGTGCGCGGTCAGCGTTCTGGATAATTGCTCCGCCACCCAATTGCCTTGATTGTTGTGCAATAGTCCGGAGGGCTGCACGGCAAGAAAGTATGCGGATTATTATAGACTGATGGACCGATTACTTGGGTCTCATGGTCCATTTCTGGTAGGTACGCCAATGCCTTCCGGCCAAGGCTGGGAGAGAACGGCCCCTCTTAAAGGCACATCATCAATCACCTTCCTGAATTCCACTTCAGCCTTCACCACATTCCTTTCTTCAGCCTCCGCTACATCCACTTCTTCGTTGGAGACCCACGCTCTTTTCAACGTTTCAACGACTTCAAGTCCACTTAGCTCAAGCCTATTAAATACCAGTCGCAACACGTCCCGCGTGGCAGCTTCGCTGGGGGAATCCTCGACACAACGATCAATTTTGACCCTGGTTTCTCATAACACTACCCCTTCGTTAAGTCCAGCAGTCACTCAGTCCTCCACTGCTGTCCGATCAAGCCCTGAGAACAGCAGCAGGTGAGATATTGACTGACTCTTGTCACCATCGCAATCAAATGATGTTCCATTAAGACACCCAAAAACTATGTCAAAGCCTCTTCCAACCAGCACCAATCCTGCCAGTGGCAGGCTGCATTCATCAACGGGTTAGTTTTCCATCTTTGTATGATCCTTCCCCCCATGTCCTTTGCTTGCCATTGAGAATAAGAACATCGATGCTATCTTCAGTGCCATACTGACACCTCCACAATGACCCTCCCAGAATCTGCTCGATCATCTACCGTGCCCCTTTCAGCAACCTCGTCGTACACATCTGTTAGGTGTGATTGCAATTCATAATTTTCCTTCTACGTGCTAATGCGCCACGTTTGCTTTGAAACATCATTTCCGCGCCTCAATCATACGTTTTGGCCCCGGGACTTCTAGTACAGGGACGACGGCCACCACCTCATTGCCACTCCAGGTCCCTGTTCAGGATGCATCATCGTCAGTGATATTATACATGATGTTGAATCGCGTAATCATTGCGTCAAATACAGGCCCGTGAATGTGCGTGCCGTAGCAGGAGGTGTTGCTGGAGGTATAGCAATCATCTCACTTGCTGTTCTTGTTCTCCTGTCCTGTCTACGCAACCGTCGACGCCGAGGCATCAATCGACCGTATGATGATGATCCGCGCCCTTTGAGCTTGGAGCCTTCTCTCCGGGGACTGGGGATATATGACGACAGTTCTCATACAAGCTTGCCCTCGCTTTGGTACCAAGACAACTTTTTCAGCCAGAAGAGCGAATATCCTGAAATGCCGGAAATCCGCGAGAATTACTTCCAGCCAGATACGCACGCCGGTCGAGACATGCATCGCCGAGGCTCAGAAGAAACCTCCGAGACTCTCTTTGCCCCTTGCCTCCCGCCTCCACGACGGGACTCCCTTCCAACCAATAAGAACGTCATGCCGCGAGTCGCCCGGCCTATCTCACCTACACAGAAAACTCCAGAATACACAAGCCCACCATCGCCACATCCTAGCGATCGTACTGCTGTTTCAGATCCGGACCCGTTCCATCCTTCGCCCCCTCCCACCCAGGTTATTCCCCCCATCAACAACGCTGCTGTACTTCAGGCCCCTACACCGTTGAGTGACCTGAGTTCGGATCCACAGGAGTCAAATGGTGTATTTGGGCAAACCAACAACGATAGAAGCAGCAACTATAATGATGGCGCTTTACCACCTATCCCCGTGATCCTGCGTCGTGCCTCGAGCTCCAAACGGCGATTTGCGAATACAGAAAACCCAATGCTTCAGAGGCTTATCCTAGCCCGTGCAGCGAGGGCACCGCCGCGGCCAGAATCGTCGATCCTTGGAAGCGAGTTAGGCTCGGTCGCTGAAGACGAAGACCCGGTCCAGATTGTTTCGAAGGCTATCCAAGAAAGAACAGTCTACAGAAGCACTATTATGACCATTATGTCGGAAGCCAGCGTGTACAGCCAAGCTGGTGAGGGAGATCCTTATGGAAGGCCACCACTTTAGCAATCACACCATAGCCTTGCATTGCTTCTCTCCCGAGACAAAATGTTGGACAGACATGGCACCTAGCAGATGGTCTGGCGTTCCAGCAGTCTGCACTGATCTGACCAGCTGCAGCTAGCACTCCCACCTGACATACGGATCAACTGCATGGAAATTTGTTTTTCCTCATTCCAACGATTCGTACAAGAAGACTATGATATTCATTTTTTTTGTTCACCCTAGCAAGTGGTGCATCATTGTGCAGAACAGTACAAAGCAGGTTCGCGCCAAATGCCTCTGGGACATTTTCACCTCAAACTGCCTCCCAGTTGATTCACTAAGTTGCCTGGAGGACCTGCACATGTTCAGGGAAGGTGATTGGATGCGCTATGCCGTAGGGAGATGTATGAACTTACGGCAGATGGCGTGAGGCCTAAATCGCGAAGGGTGTTCCCAAATTCATCCCTCGTAAAGACCCTCCTGGTGGAAATTGAGAGATTGTACAATTGATCAGAGGCTGTGTGAAAAAAAGACGTACCGAGGGAATGACATAGTAAAAGTAACGGAGTCTGCGCCAAATGACGGATTCTTCTCAGCAAAAGCTAGTGCAACGTCGTACAGGGCTAAAGTGTGATGAGAATATCATTGTTCTGCAGTAGCACTTCGCGTACTTTTGTCACTTGGGAAGGTGAGACTCATGGGGGGTCCACCGCCTGAACGAATCTTGTTTAAGGATGGGAAGATTGGAGTTCCACTCGTCTGATCCCTACCAAGTGAGAGCGCACCTGTAATCTCGTATCTTTGTAGTCAGAGCCTTTGAGACCAGAGGATGACTCCGTAACGGGGGCGGCAGGCTTGCTTTCAGGGGCATCGACTACACCTGCATCTGTCCATGTCTTGCCCTCTCGAAGCGCCTTCTCTTTTGCTGCCTTCTCCGCTCGTGCTTTTTTGTCTGCCTCGATTTGAGCTCTGATCACGGCCTTTGCTTTTGCATCTTCAATCTTGTCTATAGAAAAACGTTAGTTCACACAGTAGTGGCTCTGATAAACGTTATATACCTTTGCGCTTTTGCTCGACTTCCTTCTGGATCTGTTTCGCCTTTAATTCCTCCTGTGCCTTCGCTTGGTCCTATGGGAGAATCGGCACCATAAAGCGACGCTCTGATATTCAGGATCAACCGTTGTACCTTTCCAGCCTTCCTTCGCAAAGCCTCGTTAGCCTTCTGCTCCCCGGCGTCAAGGATAGCTTTCTTCTCTCTCTTCTCTGCCATCTTGGCTCGGAGTTCTTCAAGCTTCGCCTTCTTTTCTGCTTCCGTCAGTGGCTTAATCTGCGTTTAAATTAAGAACAAGTATCAAGTACAATGGATAAGAGGGTGGCTCGCCTCTTCCGTGGATTCCTCGAATTGATCATGTCCGGACTTCTCAGCATGGAAGTTCGCGAGGTCTACATTCTTGAATGTCTTTCCGCATTGGGAGCATTTGATGGACTAAGCTTCGTTATCGGCGCAAGTGTTCTTTCCTGGTATCAGGTAGGATTGTACCTTAGCTTCCGATAAATCGTCACTGGGGACGGCAGCAGGAGCAACGTTGGCAGTGGCTTTTCCCATTGCTGCTCGAATGGCAGCGGCGTCATCTTCATCCACTTCGTCACCGTCTAGATTCGGCCTAGAGTCAGAGTCGGGAATGGTTGCCGCCCCGAGAGCCAGATTGGGAATTGATTTGTCTTCATTCTCGATGATGTGGTCAAGCGCCTGGTATCACAGCTGAGCTGATGCCGAAAGATAGGATTGGGGACTTAACGGACTGGCTGAAGTCCTCGGCTTTGCGTTGCTCTGAGAGCCCCTACCAGTGGATTGCAATACAGGTAAGAATCACGCTTGGGATGCGTTATACTTGTGGCGTACAATCGACCCGGTCTTGGGGAAACCCCATAGCAAGGAGCTGGTTTCTGTCCGACATCCTTCCGATCCACTCCAGAATAGTACCACCAAAAGTGGGTGCAGTTACACAGGAACCGGCAAGTCCCAAATTCGGCTCCGGAGAAAAGGCTGGCGACAAATATTCTCACGGCGTGAGTGATTGCCCGAAACGCGATGGGCGTGTTGATGCTCAAATTTTATTCCTGCTATGCGATATGGTTCTTCTCCATGTTGACGACTATCATCACATCTGTTGGAGATCACTGTGGCTAATGACAGTTGTTCTTAATTATCTTAAACGTTGTGTTGATGCGAGATTTATATTGTTTCAATGTTTGTTTGTCATAGTGGCTGGAGTTCTGCCTACCCCCAACACCAATTGTTGTCATTGCCGGTTGTCGCCATAAGCGATATTAGCGCCCGTCGTATAAAAGACGCCGTGCGCTGATATTTTTTCCTCTCCTGAGCAGTTTTCTTATCGCACTTTCGTATACTCACTGTACTTTCATATTATAGTTCGCGCGTACAGTGCTTTATCTTTAGCAATATCACTCCAGTTACTCACTCCTTCGTTGGAAAGATCGAAGCCATAGTGCAACGCATGTCATTCTACGCAACAGTACTGGTACTTGATCAATCAGCCATGGGATCGACATAATATACTACACAGGTTTATTGATAGGGTCAATGAGACAAATTTCGACATGACAATACAGAAACTGACACAGTGGACAAATGGGAGAATTCTTTACAAATTGAAGCCAATACTCATCAGAGCAGGCTTCGGACTCAAGGTGAACAGGACAAGCTAGATCTAAGACGGCGGGGGAGAAGTGTAAGCATCCAAGGAACAGAAGGAAAGCGACTCACCATAATGTACAAAAACCGATAGAACAACACTACTTTGCATAAACGACTACTCAGCGGCCGTATTCACGGCAGAACTTCCTTTTTTCTGCCTTCTCTGCCCTCCGCTGAGCCCTTGTCCCCCCTTTGCTCCTCCCATTCTCACCGCATCCATGTTCCTTCCTTCCATATCCCGTCTCCCTCCTTTTTATCTTCAAAGTCTGACCGATTCCCTCTTTCACTCCCTCCGTGACATCCTTGACCAACGATTTCACTTCCTTCGCGTTTATTCTCCCAGCCTTCGCTTGCACTGCTACAGTTTTCTTAAAGCTTCTAAGAAATTCTTTACCTTGTTTCTTAAGCTTCTTCGCGTTGCTCTTGGCACGACCATGTCTGTACAAAGCTTCTTCACGTGTACGGAAGACAACCTTCGCGGTCTGAGCATTAATGGAGACCAAGAGGTCATCCAGTGCGCGCATTAAGGAAGACACGTCTTCGGCAAGGCCAGAGTAAGCGGTAGAAGACGGGGAAAGGTAGTCGACAATGGTTTCGCGAATCGATTTCGCATCTCGTAGGGTGAGCAGAGCATTTGGAGAAGACTTGCAGGGCTTGTAAGTAGAGGAAGAAGGCTCAGGAATCGGTTCGACCTCTTTCATAGGCCACTTTCCCTTGCTCCAGAACGACGGACCATCGATGAGCAACTTTGCCGCACTGCTGTCAAGAGTCTTAATGGGTTTCTCTTTTCTAGTCGATTCGCATGCAAGAGAACCGAGTTTGCGCTTCCTCCCTTGCGCGGTGTTCTCCATGGCAAGCCGGGTCGAAGAGGTTACTGAAGACAGAGAGATATCCTTCACTATGCTGACAGCATTCTTCAGGCTCAAAGATGCGGAAGTCGGGCTCGATTTATTTGACGGATAGGCAACGCTCCACAGTGAGCTAGTTGGAGTGGTGGTGGATGGCGGTAACCTGGTGGGGACGGTCGTGGGAGCCCCGATATATGTTGTTGCCCCGATGAGCAGTGCGAAAATGGAGACAATCCTGCAGAAGTAGGAGACACTGAGAAGTGATGTCAATAGAGAGTTGAGGTTTACGCACACGGAGGCAGCCCAACGATGGCCCAGTATATTTGCGGCATTGAGTATCACCTTGGGTACCAGTGCAACGTGCCTGCCTTCCGTGAACGCGCTCGCTCGGGCGCGAATAAAATGAGGACTCGATGGCTCGAGTTTCTCATCAAAGGCCTTACTAGCTGGCTCTCCGATAGTTGCGGGGGTTGTGGGAACCCTTGCCTCCACGATGACAGGGACCGTCGCATTGTTGGGTTCAGCGGTGGACCGGGGGATGCCTTCGACAAGGGTTGCCATTTCGAGGGAGGGAGAATCCTGGATTTGCTTCGGCAATTCGGTCTGGACGCACGCTTCCGGAATAGGGGATTGCGTGACGGTCGTGAAGATGTGTCCAATCGACTCATCGGACGTCGATAAGGGGTCAGGGAATTCCAATTGGATGCCAGAACCTGACATGGGCGTGGAAGCTGCAGATTGTGCACGAGCGGGAGCGGTAGATGGACGCCGCGCGGGCTTGGGAGACGTGACGAAATGCAAATTATGAAGCGAGCCATTGATAGGTGTGCTTGTATGGACAGATTCCGTAGAACGCTCCAGTGACCGAGAAAGCGCATCCATAACGATCGCATCATCGTCAGTGATCGTCGTCGCGTTGGATTCTACAGGTTTCGCAACCGCGGCTCCTTGCAGCCGCACTACGCCATGATTAGGGGTGATCGTAGAAGTTGTGACACCAAGCCAGTCCGTGTCCAGCAACGAAGCGGGCTCAAGCGTAGCTGTCTGAAACTCTTCTTCACTCTCCTCTATATTGTTAACCGACACCGCTCCCTCGCGTTCATGACTCCTCGTACTACCGGAGCTCGAGACGATGTCGAACTCGGAGTCCGAGAAATCGGATATATCCTCACTGGGGAGCTCAGATGTGAAAGATGACGTGGGGGACAACGTGCGGTAGTCCATAGAGGACATTGTTGGCAGCGATCGCGCAGGGTGAACGCGGCACTTTAAGGTGAGAAACAACTGCACGTGACGTCCCGCATGGAGATGTTTCGTCTCAAGCTACCCAATTTCAGTCTCGGCCATTTTGGTGATTTCGTTGTGCAATATAAGAGCCCCCAATATGGGTGCCTTGCAGCTTTCCAGGTCCTTGTCATGTCTTTCACTGCGCTCCCTTCGACTGACTTTGGTGGTGCCTTCACTTCCTATCCCGAGACGAAACCCCCGGCATACTCGAGGGATGTGATATCCACATTAACTAGGACCTCTAACCCGGACAGGCTCTATCCTGAGAGCAATATTGCACTCATAACATTCCCAGATCATGAGCACTTCATGCAGTGGCGCAGGTTCCTCGTGCAGGACATCCGATATGGTCGAAAAGGGAAAGCTATTGAACATTTGTGGGAGGAGCGAAATACATATGTTGTCTACGATTTAATGTACCCCGCTATATGGGAGGAGCTCGTATCTGACCCTGACTGGTGTCCCTTCCGCCAGTGGGGTCCTGAGAGGGTGCTCGAGGATCAGGTCTATGTCAGGAATGTCCTTTGGCTTCCCGCAGAGAGGAATGTTCCCTCTGCTCTTATTTCCGTAAGTCCTTACTCATCTCCAGTCATTTTCCAAACCTTGACTTTTGGTCCGCGTAGCCGCAAACTAGGCAGATGAGCAGGGTTTTCTCCTCACCTGCAATGACTCCGTTGACGCCCGAGTTTGTCGGTAGATTTAAGGCAAAGCCCACTCAGATTCTCAGGCTCGAGAGACTGGGATTAACCGGTTGGGCTCGCTCCCATAGCGCTAGCTCGGACGATTCGTCTACAAATTCCTCTTCATCGGCTGGACAGAGTTCCTCGGGGCTCCATGCATATGCATCACAATCCTCTATACGCCATCTAGGACCTGACCCTGCAGAAATTTTGTTGGAACAGATGTTTTGCGTTGATTGGGAAAATGCGGGTCCCAATTCTATACTCCACCAAGACAACGATGTACCATCGTCTCCGCGTTCGCACCCTATGCGAGGGCTCCATTCACTCATGGAGGAACCTGTGTCGCCTACGTCTGGGGAACCCTTCCTGTTTCCCCTACTTCCGGAGAGGTCATCATCAGTGCCTTCCCTCGAAGGGGTTTACAGCATTGAACGTGACGAACCCTTGTTTTCCGATAAAAGCGCATCGGAGAATTTCCATGATCTCTACGTGTCAGATCTTCCACCGATGAATGATTCCGGTTCATACTCTGGCTACGCCTCTGACTATCTCTCCGACTACGTGATTGTTCACTCGCCCGAACCGATCGATCGACTTTTTGTGAATAATTCGTATTTTCACTCCTGGATTTCCTATTCCCATGCTTACAATCATAGACTCGATCACTGAACTGGAGGAGGCAACAACATTTGCCATTCTTTCAGATTATATACATCTTTCTCCTTTGAAAAATGTATAGTGACTTCCAGTTCGTGTATCGATTCTGGGCCTTTCTTTTCGCTTCTCCACAGACATTACTTGGTCGCCCTGAACCTTGATAAGTCGACAGTCACGATGCTTCTTCAGATGTGGCATGAAGACCTTTTTTCTCCAATAGGACTTGACGAGCTGCATGCTTGTCAGGTCACATTTGTGTTCAGCCACTGGCGTATCATTGGTGGATCACATGTTGCGTTGCGAAGATTTTATCTATAACCCATATTAATTGTTGTTTAATGTCTTCATTTCACGAGACTATCACGGTTAGCAGTCTGCCCCAGCTGACCTCAGGTTCCGCCCTTGTTTGCCACTGGCTGGGAACCTGACTGCGCCCAGTCGCGACCGCTTCTTCACATGCCTTCTCTCACCGATCGCTTTTCCCTGATTTTCGCGCAACTTAGCCTGAACGGGTCAATCACGCTGCTCAGTCGTACGCTGAATGTTTTCGCGCAGATGCGCGAGCGACCATTCAGTGAGGTACGTACTGATTTTCGCTGTTGAGGAGAGGTTTCATACTACCTTAGTTTCATACTACCTTAGTTTCATACTACCTAGTCGTGCCTATAAAGGGCCCTGACGGATCCCTTTCCCCTCCCTATCGCCTGTATCTCGCGCTCCCTGTGAGTGAGATCCATTGCCGCTCCTTTCCGGCTCACGCTTTGACCCGCTGCCGCTGCCACCTGCATATTACTCTATCCGATTTGCTGCTGCATACCGCGATTCTCGACTACATTCCCATCTGCTCCAGCCCTAGCTTTTTTCTTAATTCGGCTGATACGAGGCTTTGGTGACTCAATAAAGGGCCTTTTTCTAGCAATAATTGGACTCCGGGGGCATGAATCTACATCATATAAGTATCATCCGGATCAAATTGTGAATTCATTTTGATGTCAACGAGGGGGTAGTTCAAGATCCTAAAAATGATTTAGGACGTGAAGTCGAACCAGTTGTTCAAGTGGGCAACTTGCCTTGGCAATCAACCTCCTTGCGATGGGATGGAAGTATCGTTCATTTTTCAAGAACGTAATCCTTGCGAGCTCAGGCTCGACTGAGTACAATGCTTTAAACACTGGACGACAGAACTTCATTCGGCCTTTCAATGCCAATGGGTCGACGAGCCATTCTGCGGCATCATTGGCGTATTTGGATGCACTGGAGCTTGCCAGCGCAATATTATACCATCGAAGACGAATCTCGACGTTGTGGGACGAATTGAAGCTGTATATTGCGTCGAGATGTTGCATGTGAGAAGTAGGGAACAGAGCGCCACCAATTTTTCCCAATTCCTCCAAGAAAACCACTGTTAAAATCGTTATGCAATGCAATAATGAGGTAATGGACACTGACCAATCTGGTGAGTATTAAAAGCTGAAAGGTCCGTTTTAGAAAAGGGAAGTTTGGTGACATCGTGTTCGGTGCGAGATAAGTTCCAACGGGTAGCCAAAAGATATGCGTCGTTCGCACGCGAGGTATCATAAGGCACATCGACTGGGAGATCCAGTCCGTCGCCATAGAGCCATGCCTGGTCATGAAGGTGGGACTAAGATCCAATGCGGGGCGATAACGTGACGCACATCCCAATCCACAGCATCCAATATCTTCACCTTCTGTTCTCCTCCATGCCTCCTCCAGTATGTGTAGAGATGCTCCTTCCATTGCTCGGTGCGAATGGATTTGCCTCTGAATGTCCTAATGTAGTCTTTGGCATATGGAATGAAAACATCCAGCCCACCAAGAAGGCGTTCTACCACAGGAAGTGAAATCAGGGGGTTCCCAGAATTTCATGAGTTCACCTACCAAGATAGAGGAGGAAATTAGAACCCTTTTCATAAGGGATGCGTGAGTAAGCGTCATCAGGATCTTCCCCCCGCTGACAGAACTTAGTCAATGTCATCCCTTGCCACATGAATCACCTTACCTCATACTCAATCACAAGGCGCTGGTACTTCGGGGTCTTCTCGAATCCTTTGAGTGCCGAAATGAGTGAGCTACGTCCTATAATGTATGACAAATCACGCTCCGATGGCCCATGAAACCTTCCCCGCAAAACGCGCTCCAGCCATGTGGTCCAGCGTATATTCCAGTTGAGAAGCAATAAGGAAGCCATAAGATACGTAAACAGAGGGATAGCCTATCTTCATTCAGCCAAAACTGAAAGATGATTCACGTCAGGAGCTAAGGAATGCTTGCACAATGGCCCCTCATAGATACTCACGTGTCCAGAATCTGCATTTCTGTGCATCAAAATCCTTTTTGAGTAGAATGTTTAAGAAGATTGGGAGGTGTTGCGAACGTCACATTGTTACCAAACCAACTGTGCGATACCTCGTGTGCGACGGTATCAACGAGACTACGATCTCCTGCAATGAGTGCTGCGAGTTGGGCACAACATGAGAATGGTACGGAGTTACGAATCCATTTAAGCCTTACTGGGCGTCACGAACGTCAAGCAAGCATTCTCCCTCGAGGCTCGGTCAGATGATGCTCTCGTAACGTGATTGGGAGACCTACATGCCTCCAAATGGAAAGCTGGGAGGGAGAACAAGGAGATCATACACCCCAAACTCATATGGAGTCACAATGTCCTCCGCTTCCGAAATGAATCTACTCAAACTGTCAGGACAGTCAGAGATTGTGCAGATAACGAAACTGGCCTGGCCGTGTCATGACTGAATTCAAAATAACTAGCATCCATCAGTTCGGGCTCAGTCCACACGCCAGTGGCCCACTGTTCCCCTCTACAGGAGGGAATGGGCGGTAGATGATGTTACCGGCGGCAATGGCAATAATGTATGACGGAATCGCGACGGGCTGGCAACAAGATCAACCGAATCGCTTCAGACCATAGACCGTATGCACCTGTTTGTATATATATTCGACCGAGTCTCTGCCGACTTCTTTTCCGTTGTGGATTTCCTCAGCGGGAGGGGAAACTCGTAAGGCAGACATGAGCACAGGCAGAACAGAACGAACATTCGCACTGTATGTCTATTTAATCGTCTAAATCAGTTGCGCACTGCAATTGTTATCTTGAATTTCGTACTAGCTTGACAGAGGGGGTGTCTGCAACAGTAGTCATTGCGATGTCAACTCAAAATTGCAATGGGAGAGGAGAGCAAACCTTGGAGTGGAGCCAAGCATCTTGCATATATCGGCTGGCATTGAGAAAACAAGTAGCCAAACTGCTTTCCAGCCGTCTGCCTTCGAGCCATTGGCATATGCTTTCGGCAGTCCAGTGATACCTGCTTACTGTTTGTCGAGCCATCCCATCGCAGTCCCTTTCTCCGTTGTGCTGTATTTAATCTTGATATTGATGGTGTCACCGCTTAGAAGCTTGGTGTCAAGGGGAATAACAAGCGCCGAGCCCATTACATTGTGAGGTTGCTTGAGATCGAACTTAGGTGCTATACAACTGAGCTTGAGCTCTAGGTGTGACTATTCTTTGGTATACCTTCGACGGTTTCCCTTGAACCTCCACAGATGCAATGCTCAGGAAGGAAGAATCGAGGCTGACAGGCTATTGTGTTTGCGTAATCGGAAGTGAGGGCTGGAGATGCCTACATGACCTTTTCCACGTTCGTGTGTGCTACAAGAGTATGCTCCACGGATCCAAGAATGATGTGCTTGTCCCAATCGATGTCCCATTCAAAGTGGGCATGGGATGTGCTGATGTCCAAGTAGTTTGACTGGGTCGCCGGGTCGAGTTCCTGGTACGAAGGAGCATTGCAATCTGGGAAATTTCATTCAAGGACAATATTACGCATTGGACCCACGGGTGTTGTGGTTGCCATCATAGATATCTATATCGTGCTAGCGAGGGGATTCAAGAGTGAGAAATAAACTCATTCCAATCGTGGGCTTCCTGCAGCACCTTTTGATTTTCGGCAGCGTCCGAGGTTGCAGTTGTCAAATGGCCAGTCCCGGTTCACTTCTCAAGTCTGCAGTACAAAGAGGCACGGAATTCGAGAGACGGTCTTTATTAGTACTGCAGAAGCACCTATCCATGTCTTTGAACCGCATCGGTGGGAAGTCTGATGGTGGGATTGATCTTCAAGGGTGGTGGTGGCTACCTTCATTCGCACTTACACGAAAAGGTCCTGCCTTTGCGCCTGCAGAATTTGACGATGGCTTACGGAGGCGTGTTAGAGTTCTTGCACAGTGTAAGGCCATTCAGAAGAAAATGGGCCCCAACTTCGTACGAGAAATGGAAGGGGTCCTCTTTCAGTATTCGAACGAAACGGCGGCGTCTGCCAGTCAACTAATGTATCCTGGTACTGTTCCTCCAAATTCTACACCATGCCGCAGAGACACCATGATACCAACTGTCGCGGTGCTCATCTCTCAGTCACCATTCACCACATCTACCATTCTTCGTGCCATGTCCTCTTCTGTGCCTTCTTCCTACTGCATCTTCCTGAGACGGATAATGTGGGTGATATGGAGCACAGCCCTATTGGCTCTGCAATTTGGAATAGAGCGCTGTGTGGAGATGATGGCTTGCTTAGGGGCCAAATTGAGGCCCGATGGGAGAGAAACCCAAATGGCAGCGGAAGACCTGGTCTGTGGTGGAAGGGTGAACCGCTTCGAAGTTGGGTGCCAGAGTAGCTGGAATACAGGCAGTCCAGGCATCCCGGAACCATCCCTGAGATTAGAAATGTGTCAATGACTAATTGGTTGGGTTGGTGTTATGCTATCGGCAACCAGCTGTCGATGTTCTTGTGGTATCCGTACTGCAAATGTTCTGTCTTGCGCGAGCCTTGTTTGTGTCGCTGAACCCATTGTGAGTTTTGCTCTGATCTCATTCCGCGGTGAATTGACCTCATTTTTGTCGCCGCATAGGGCAAACATGCCTCAACAATTTGAATCGCGATCCTGCTCAAGATCTAAATGCCACACCCATACATTGTTAAATCCCAGACGTGTATTTCTTACTGCTGGGGCATCATGTCAGTACAAAGTTCATCTGTCGAAGGATGGGCGCGCCGCGAGACCAACAACGCTTGCAGTCTCCGATGTGTCCTGAACAGTATCGTGACGAAACGATTACATAACTCGCTGATTTCTCATATCTTCGTCCCATCAATGTATTCTCCAGAACCCAAACAAGTCGAAAGAGATGGAGCTAGTATGACATTTCATGTCAAATAGCAAAGCTGTTTGAGAAGGGATCCAGATCCAAGTAATTACCACATTCTGGATGTCAAAGGACACAGACCTGCTTGGGCTGTCGTCAATTGACAGGAGAATACGCACGCCACTGCACCCGTACTTCCGAGTTGTTAAATTCGCCTTCTTCCAGTGAGGACTCGAGTGCTTCCTTTCCCAGTGCACATAAACGTGGAACGTTGGACCTAGTTATAACTGGTCAGCTCGTAAAGGTGATTGTACCCTGATGATTGTTACTCACGGCCATTAGTCAGGGTGTTCGATCAGAAAGCTGGTGCGAAGCGAAGATGGACCCGACAATTCTCACGGCTACCGCGCCTCCCTCTCCCTCGGTGAGCCGTCGCTCCCCTCCATACTCCCGAAACACCAGCATACCATCCCACCCCACCTCCACAGCAGCTGCTCGCCCCCAAGCTGATCTTAATACACTTCGTGACACGTTGTCGGTGTTACATCAGCAACACGCTGATCTATCAGAAAGTCAGCAAGAAATACGAGCACTTCTTCGAGAGTTATGCGACAAGCCACGACTGCCACAACCGGAGATCAGAATTCCTCCAGTTCAGGATGGGGTGGAGAGGCTACCGCACAACAGGCCGTTGCAGAGTTGCTCCGCCGGATTCTAAATGCCCTCGGCCCATCTCCAATATGCGCGGCCGAGAGGGTGCCCTTCCTGCAGTCTTTCCTTTACCTGCTCAGCCACCCTCCGAAGAAATGCGCAAGTGACGTGTAGCAAAATGGTTGTCACCCCGCAACCGCAATGGACATCTCGTTGGTGAGGAACTTGCCGGATTTGAATCCGAGGGAATTGAGGCTACCATCCAGCCTCCTACCGCCACTACAGCAGCAGTAATGGATGCTCCTCCGTCATCGCGGATGACACGCGGTGTGAGTCCGATAAGCGTGGTCGAGCAGACACCAACTGGAGCGTCATCCGAAGATGTTTCCCGCGCTACCGACCAACGCCGCTGGAAACTTCTAAGTCCAGCGTGCCCCCTTCGCCCCTCTGTCTCGGAGGCGTACCATTGGTCCGGTACTAGACTTTTTAAGGATGACTCGCCATCATAGGAAGTCTCGGCGGGGTGGAGATGGGACATTCACCCCGGCGACCCCTAAATCGCCCAAGGTGGCATCCGGTTCCATTGGCTCTGAGTATCATTCGAATGACATTTTCAGGCTGCCGGGTCATCTGTCGAACACTCTAGGCGTACACCTGAAACCACACCACATTTAGCTCCAGGGGAGCCAGAAAACCTCCGGACGTGGTACAACAAACCACAACCAACGAAGAAGCACTTGCCAGCTGGACTCCCACATGTGAGCGGGATGTAACGTGGTGTAACTAACGAGTTCCATTCACACTTTGTAGTCTCCTCCCATAGTTAAATTAAAAACAGAGCAAGCACAACCTCTCGCTCCCGCGGCTTTCCCCCCTGTGACCGTTTTTCCCCAACAGCGGTAAGACTGTGAAAGATGATGAGGGTGATCGCACCGAACGTATGATAATCTAGACGACGGCCTCCGAGATAGCGCCCCCTTTTGGGAGATGTTACAGCTCCTACGGGTCTGTATCTCGTTTGGCTGTGGACGTAATCATCCTTACCCTTAGTATCTTATAGGATATTGAAGAGCACAATAAAGCAAGCCTGGCCGAACGGCGAAGTATGGCAGAGCATTTACAAGAGCTGCATGACTGGCTGGTACGAGATCAGCAGGACCGCCATGCTTCCTTCCGTGGACTTGCGGAACGTATCCAGCACTTGTACTCTGCCTTGCTGCCTTCGATGAACGTATCCAGCAATTGCAGTCTGACCTTGCTGCCTTCCGTGGACTTGAGGAACGTATCCAGCAATTGCATTCTGCCCTTTCTGAGGCCAATTCTAATATTATTGCACCACCGCCGCCATTTCGTAAGTATCTCCACATGAACTACATTAGTACTCACGCTTGGCTGCACACTTAGCATCTGTTTGACCACCATCTGTTGTCGTATCTGCAACTGCTCCACTCAAGGACCCTTCGGTGCCCCCTTTCCCCACAACAACCAATGATTTACCCGAACCTGCCTTAGGACCCTGACGTCTGAAGTCGAAATTCTGAGTCGTCTTCCCCTTAGTGGATTCGGCAAGGTTCCCCGTCCGCTTCTCGATGCTCAGGTCAAGCGTTCCGATCCCTCTTTGTCTATATGTTGTTACGAAGTCATAGGGGGCTGGAGTCCTGCCGTAGCCTTTGTCAGGATTCCCCCGGCAAACCCCGGGTTTGTTATATATCTAGACGCACAAGTTTTGTTGTCGGCCGAACCGAGCTTCGACTGACGCCGATCGTGCGCGAGCGCCTGGGTGGTGTTGAGAAGCAGTATGTCACGCGAAATCACTTCTCCCTTGACACCATCAGTTGTGACCGGAGTTTGTCTCGGAATATTTAGCACATGACCTGATGAACCGTTCCCGGGGATGTTGTATATCTTAACGAGCCCTTCCGCCCAAGATTCGCGGGCTGCCCTAACAAAAAAATCGTGTGGATCAGAGTCGTTCGAGATTAAGTTAGTTTTGTCAAAGACATGAAGGTTTGTCCGCAGAAGGCAACGCACCTGCGGATGACCAGTCCGTAAAGGTGGATTTCCATGGTGGAGAGTTGCCATTTCAGAGGCTGTCTACAAAGTAAATGGACACTAGCTTGGGAGCCTATCAGTGATGAGATCCACCATGGCAATCTTCAGCAATGGGACTTTGTTATGTATCGCATTACGCATCACAGAGTCCACTATAACGTCTGCATGTGTGTACATTGGCGCCTATTGGACACTCGGCGGACTCATTCTGGTGATGTACGTGACTTAATTCTAGCTCTCTTGCCCATGCCTCGGATGGCGCAAATTGGCGCGCTTCTCCCATAACATATATAAAGGCGGTGTTCCTTTTTTATTTATTTAGTATACGTAAAATCAACGTATGCGAAGATGCCTAGTACACGTGGAAGTATGTAAGGGTTGTCCACGCGCTACCCCAGCGACGACGACGTCTAGGAGAAGCGAAAATTGGATTTGTTGCTAGTTGATCTTAATGAAAATGGAGGATAGCACGGCGTTGAAATAGATTATTATGTGGATGATGCGAAAGGCTTTGCATGGAGGTAACACAATGTTGTGGAAGCAATGTTGGTGGGATAAAGCGACAGCTAATTATGTAAATGACCCGTCAAAATAGCAGGGGCATGAAAGCAATGAATTACTAGGCTGTCCTTGTGGAAGGAGTGTGATCACTAGGATCGATCAAGTCTGCCGCGTGCGGGAAGGGCTGCACATGCAAGACTGCCTGTTCAGGTGGGCAAGAATTTGGCTCCGTTCGCATACATGTCTTCTCTTGATCCCTGAATGGTGGCCGCAGGCGTACGTGTCAGTACATGTCTCAGGGATGGGTTGGAAATAGAGAATAGTGCTTCTTACCTTGAATGAGGCCAGGCCCACGAGGGTGAATCCGATATAAATTAACACCGACCAGGTGATCCAAAAAAAGCCCCAAACTGTGGGAATGATTTAGCTGCTCTTTGAACCGAGTGCCTGAGATTGAGTTGCTCACAAGTAGGTTTCGTTCGCGGGTACATTTCGGAAAACTGTGTGCTGTCCGAATCGTTAGCCTTTTTAAAGTATCGATCATCTAGGTAATCCCCTAGGGAAGGTATAGATCAGCGTCAGGTTCAAAATCGGAACCACGAGTTCTTACAGAGGGCATAGAAAATGCTGTATTTAGCGATTAGTCAAGAGTTATGCTCCATTCCGGTTTTGGGCACGTACTTCATCACTCCTAAGGGATATCAGGTCAGAGTCCATTCGGATTGTAGGAACGCCTAGCCAGCACACACCGACGAATAGTGAATACCAGCGCAGTGCTGAACTGTATGACTTCCGGTCAGCATAAAGCGACGGCACAATGTGGAAAGTCTCGTACCCATGGTCGATGAACCAGAATCCAATCAATAAGCCTTCATAGATTATAGTTAATATTATTGTTCTTGCATAGGGCCCGGTTCAGTCATTGAAGAACTTGTCACCTGAAAGCACACCCACAATTTATCTCTAACCATGATCAATGGCACGACCAGCGCGATGGCAATAATAAAGCTCGTGATCTTCGCAGCAAGGATGTCCCAGCCACCAGTCATCAGTGCTGCACCGAAAAGGGTTGAGCCAATATATCCTAGAGACCGCATTGCGAGGTGACAATTTTGGAAGAGAACGTAATTCAAAAGAAGCGGTCAGTTTCACAATGAGGAAACGAATCGAGGCAGCACGAGTGGACCGACCTGCAGCGAGGATGCTGGGGGGATGGCCTCCCTGTACACGGGTGCAGCCCCCAAGATTTGGGTCTATGGTTACGCTGTCAAAGATGCGACATGGATGACGAACAGAAGGGAGGTCAGAGTGGCAGTGAATCAGACTAGAAGGGTGAGACCTGAATTGTCAACCTTAAAACAATCCCGCCTGTCAGCTTTGCCTTGAAAAGGCAGATAAGCAGGATGGAAGTATCAATCACTGGATAGCAAAAAAGTCAGATAGTCACAAGACGTGCTCACCATGATGATGTGGGAAAGTTCATGGCTGGCTAATGGTAAGTCGACCGAACTAGCGAGAGGAAGAGACGGACTCACAACCCAATTGTTAATAATTTAAATGGGTTTATAATGACTCTGGCACCGGGGAGATGCCATAATGCAACGTCTATGACCAGATAGATGACGGAGACGTATAGCACAGGGATCTGCAACATGACTAAATCCACGCAGAAAGCTGACGAGGGTCAGCGAGCGCACCTGAAGCGTTGTTGGGGTAAGGGGATTGACATAGTGCGTGGATGTCGGCCTTGGGGGAGCGAGAGGAGGCCTCGTCACCGCAGCGGGTGTTGGAGCCATCGAGATCGCGCTCAAGAGCGCCAGAAATATACGGGGCAACGGAAGGAGCGACTGTCGAACGTAATACGCGTGTAAGAGTGGGCAGAAAATGTCCCCTAAGTGGTTTGATAATAAACCTTACCGTGATCACAACCATGAGGCTTGAGGCACGGAGCGCCGAGGGCTGGGTCCGATTAACGGCGATATTCAATCACGTGTTGCTTTGTTGTTTTGTTTACTCCGAGAATCACGCCCCAAATAAACAGTCGCGAACTGTATAAGAAAGCCCGTCATCATCTCTCTTCAGCTTTACTCACTCTTTCTTCATCAGTGGAATAATAACTATGTCTGGTGTGTAATCCATCCAACCTGGGCATAAGGTATTTACCGTGTCCTGTTCGCTTCAGGCAAAGGAAAGTCCGGGAAGGTTGGAGGCAAGTCTGGGAAGACCGGGGGTGAGGGTGAAAAGGGTACTTCACGCTCTTCGAAGGCTGGGCGTGAGTATTGTCGCGTTGTTTTGGTTGGGGGTCGTGCTGCCGAGCTTACTTTTCTCCCTGTAGTTCAATTCCCTGTCGGTCGTATCCATCGTCTCTTGAAGCGCGGCAACTATGCTCAGCGCGTCGGCGCTGGTGCCCCTGTCTACCTCGCTGCAGTTCTGGAATATCTTGCTGCCGAAATTCTCGAGCTGGCTGGCAACGCTGCTCGTGACAACAAGAAGGCGCGTATCGTGCCTCGTCATCTTCAGCTTGCTATAAAAAATGACGAAGAGTAAGTCGATTCTGGCTATGGTAGTCGTGGCCGTGTCTGATGATCTCGTGCCAAGGTTGAACAAGCTCCTGGGATCTGTCATCATCTCGCAAGGCGGTGTTGTGCCACACATCGCCCAGGAGCTTCTTCCGTCCAAGTCTAAGGTTTGTTCTTGGGTCATTGGACTAATGCTCTGTGTGCTGAGGGACTCATTTTCACAGAAACCAGGCGAAAGCCAGGAGATTTGATTACGTTCTGTTTTTATTGTCTGTGTATATGTTTTGTTTGTGTACCCGTATATTATTCGTTTGTTATAAGAGCTCTTTATTTTTTTCCCTTGTTCATTCTTGGTGAAGTGCTTCTACCATTCGAACTTAGCTAGGTTAAGTTTTCTGTTCGTGGTAAAGGATGTCGCAACGTAGTAAGTGGCGCAAGGAGCGTCAGGTATTGGTGGGTTTGATTATCAGTTCGGCTTACTTTCTCAACCAAGCTTGCTTGGGGTGGGCTGGGCAGGTTACCAGCCTCTTGGAATGGGATGGGCGCGTTGCAAAATCGGTGTGAATTCAGATTGCCCGGATGCAAATTCGGGTTGTCCATAAAAGTTTGTCTTCCAACAGGCGAGTCAACGTTCGATTTTCGACAGTTGAGCATTGTCCTGCACGCGTCTTCCAATAATCCCTTCTTGTTTCTATTTTCAGTACATTTCAGTCCGTCATGGAAGTAAGTAAATTTCTCTGCACACTCTCGATCGTCATTGCCAATGAGTTTGCAGCAAAATTATATTCAGCGCCTTCACGAACTTTTACGGCAATCCACAGCTCCAGACACAAATGCCATAAAAGCTGTACGTGATTGTAACCATTTTCTACATTCTTCCAGCTAATCAAGTCTTGCGTCGCCGCCAGGCTACTGCCACTCTGAACAAGGACTTCTATCGTAGCCCTGATTGCATACCTGGCCTTTTCGAAATTGTCGCGACTTCCCCGGAACAGAGCGTATGTACTTCGTACCTGACCATGTTGAGAAGCAAACAAACGTGATCACTATCGTAGATCCGTCAAATCGCGTCCGTCGAACTTCGCAAACGGGTGTCGCAAAAGGATGGTGCATTATGGCTGGCAGTTCCCCAAAATATCCGGCACACCATCAAGTCCAAGTCTCTTGAGATTGTAATAAATGAGCCTGTGTATGTCGTGCCATCCTACTGACTCGATTGGACCATTTTCCTGTCCTCATGGTTGTGGCCCACCCAACTGAATTGATTTTCTCTCACTCTTCTAGACCAATCGTTCGACATTCTTTCTCCCGCGTCATCTCTGTCATTGCGGAACTAGAGTTGGGGGTAAATCAATGGCCCGAATTGCTACCATGGCTTCAACAGACAACGAGCAGTCCAAGTGTTGTGCATCGTGAAGTTGGAATCTTCGTACTGTTTACGTCGCTTGAGACCATCGTTGATGCCAACCCCACAAGTCCCATGAGTTTCATCCAACACTTTACCACTCTCATCCAGGATCCCGAAAGCCTGGAAGTCAGAGTGACCACACTAAGGTTAGTTTTATCCACGTTTACGGCTTGCGTTACCGTTGACTCTGTTTTTTTGGCTTTAACAAGAGCCATGGGTATCCTTTCCCAGTATCTGGAGTCCACGAATAAGGCTGAAATCGTATGTTCAACTCGTTTGACTACTTTCTTCTACTTAAATTGTCACAGGCTCAATTCCAATCCCTCATTCCAGCCATGATGGCAGTCATTGGGGCGGCATTGGAGAAGGGTGACACAGACGGTGTGCGACATGGCGTCGATGTATTCGAGACTTTCCTCATCCTTGTCAGTCTTCACATGGTTAAATACACAAGTGGCTGACTCGGGTGCCTCAGGAAACGCCTTTATTATCGAAACATATTCCCCAATTGGTCGAGTTCTTCACGACTGTTGGTGCGAATACTACCTACGATGACGAGGCAAGAAACATGACTCTTAATGCTTTGACTTGGGTTATTCGATAGTAAGCGCCTGCGCAGGTTTGTGTTTCACGTCCTGACGCATCAAATAGCAAGAAGAGTAAGGTGCAAAGTCTCAATCTGGCAAGACCCATTCTTGAGGCACTTCTCCGAATTGGGTGTGAAGAGGAGCCAGAGGATCTGGAGGATGACTCTCCTGCTCGAGTATGCCACCGATCTCTTAGGAGGGACATTTCATGACCTTAATCCTATAGGTTGCCTACCGTGCCGTTGACTCGTTGGCCACGAATCTTCCTCCTTCCCAAGTTTTCCAGCCGCTGATGGATCTTGTCCATCAATACATCCAATCACAAGACCCTCGACTACGCAAGTCTGCGTTGACATGCTTTGGTCTTGCAGTTGAGGGGTGCTCTGAACACATGAGGCCCCATATTCAGAAGATCTGGCCTCTCATTGATGGTGGTTTTCAAGATCCCGTCCCGCTTGTGCGAAACGCTACATGTGTTGCGTTTGGGTGCCTTACGGAGTGGCTCGCTGAGGAATGTGCCGAACGCCATGCTGCTGTCATGCCCGTAAGCAGATCACGGCAGGATCGTTAAGAGTCAAAACACTCACGCTATCTTCTTTGGTTCAAAGGCCTTGATGAGTCTGATGGATAAGCCCGAATCACAAACTGCTGCTTGTACAGCGCTCGATGCCTACTTGGAAGTCTTGGGATCTAAGATTGTTTCAAATTACATTTCGCTAATCATGGAGCGCCTCTCTGGCCTCCTCAACACACCTCAAACAAGTCTTCGCGTCAAGTCCCTTGTCACAGGCGCCATCGGAAGTGCGGCTCATGCTGCCGGTGAGGAACTCTTCCGGCCATACTTCCAAAGTACCCTCCAGCGTCTCCAGCCTTTCTTCTCTCTTACCGCTGAGGGTGAAGAACAGGAACTCCGTGGCATTGCTATGGATGCTCTTGGAACTATGGCTGAGGCCATTGGCAAGGAGAATTTCCGACCGTATTTTGCCGACTCGATGGCCATTGCCATGAACGGGGTCACCCTTGGCAGCGCCAGACTCAAGGAATGCAGCTTTTTATTCTATGGTGTTATCGCTCGTGTTTTCGAGGTGGAGTTCACTCCATACCTCGAACATGTTGTACCAGCTTTGCTGGAAAGCTGTCGCCAAACTGAGAGTGGAGAAGACTTTGCCCTTTCGGAGCAATTGTGTGCGTAACCTTTTTTGGATTATCTGCCTTCATGAATCGACAAAAACCCTCCTCCCAGTGAACGCAATCAACGCCCCGAGCGCTGATGGATTCTCCACTGGGGACTCCGGCACACCTGGGGTTGAATCTACCATTGATGTAGATGATGATGACTTCGATGACGAGAAGGCACTCGCTGTTAACAGCGCTATTGCTGTCGAGAAGGAAATCGCTGCTGACACACTCGGAACAATCTTCACTTATACCAAGGAGGCGTTCCTTCCATACCTGGAGCCTGCGACGAAAGAGCTTCTCGAGCTGTTGGATCATTATTATGAGGGCATACGCAAATCAGCCACAACCTCCTTGATTGAGTTCATTGATGTATTTCAGAGTCTTGCTGGATTACCCCAATGGCAGTCGGGTCTTCCGCTTGTAAGTGGCATCCCACATGAACTCATGTTTGCCTCGCTGAATAGCTTCGCAGAAAGTCCCTCTCCCGGAGACCGTCAAGCAGCTTATCGATACCTCTATGAAAGCCTTTCTGGAAATGTGGGAGACTGAAGATGACAAGTTGAGTGACAAAACCGACTTTTCTATGCCATCCCCTCCTCTGTGATGATACTTCTCAGCTCACTTCGAAGCCTTAATGGCTCAGGAGATGAACCGTGTTCCAACGCAAAAATTCTCTGATCCTTTATTATCATCGGTTCTCCTCTTGTGCGCGGATGAACTAATCTGACGTTTTGTCAAGGTCCGTGGTGTCCATCTTGTGTAGTAACTTGGCGGAAACCTTGGTCAAAGTTGGGCCTGGTCTTATCGATGGATGTAGGTTGCTCAAATTATTCTTGTACTCCACTCACTTACTTGCCAATATACAGATGTGGATCAGGTCTGCATTCTCTTGGTCAAGATTCTAGAGCGCAAAGCATTGTGCCAGCAGGACCCTGACCAAGACGACGCTGACGAACCTGCAGATGAGGAGTCTGCCGAGTATGAGACTGTTCTCATCGGCGCGGCCTGTGATTTGGTCGGCGCAATCGCCGCTGTTCTTGGATCTGACTTCAGCCCAGCGTTTACGACTTTCTTACCACTAATGTTGAAATACTACGTAAGAATTGCTGAGCCAGGTTCAACGCCTAACTCTGATTATTATGACAGCATAAGAACAAATCGGTCGCTGAGCGGAGCGCAAGCATTGGCTCCATTGGCGAAGTCATTACTGGGCTCAAGGGCGGAGTGACCCCCCATACTCAGGTAGGTACCCGGATGTTTGTTCCTCGTTCCAACACGTGATATTCATCAATCACTAGGCCTTGCTAACGGGGATAGGCAAAGCTTTTGATGATACCGAATCCGAAGTCCGCAGCAACGCTGCCTTTGCTACAGGGGTTCTAATTGAGTTCACTGAGGCGGACTTGAGTGGCAGCTTCCTTCCGATCCTCAACAGCCTCCGTCCCATCTTTTCCATCCCTCCTGGTTCCCCAGACGCTGCGTTCAATGCTCGTGACAATGCCGCCGGAGCCGTTGCTCGGATGATTGTCAAAAATCATTCAGCTGTCCCTCTTGATCAAGCAAGTTACCTTTCAGAAACAATGAGCCGTTCTGATCACCTTCCCTTCAGGTCCTTCCTGTTCTTGTCGATTCCCTGCCTCTCCGCACCGACTTGATAGAGAATAAAGCGGTGTTCGCCGCTGTTTTCCATCTGTTCCGTGTCAATCCCAGTGCGATCAGCAATTTCCTCGACAAACTCTTCCCAGTCTTCCAATACGTCCTCGATCCTAGCTCAGGGGAGCAAATCGAGGAGAGCAGTAGAGCGGAACTTCTCCAACTAATCAGCGCTTTGAATCAAGAGATGCCGGATAGAGTCGCTGCGGCAGGGCTCCGACATTACATCTCTTGAGGGATTATCGCGAAATATTGAATGATTATGATTTAGATACCACCTTGTTTCTAACTTCCTACGGATCTGTCCTAATTTTCGCATGCTCGTAGCTGTTTACACCTCACATGATGTCAAGGCTGAAGGATGACAGAAAATCCCACAACCATGCGCGTTGCATTCAGAAAAGCGAATCAAACATTATGCTTGAGTTGTGCTTCCAAGTATCAAATGGAGCCGTCTATTGTCACAACGCGACGCTGTAATACAAGGGCACCAAGTCACAGAATAAATCTTCCACGGTCCAAGCCCGCTGTTCGTCGTCCTTAGATGCTTCCTTGAATGGGACCCAGGCAATTGGCCACATGCATCATAAACCCCCCGCTCGAATTTCTCCAATCGCCCCAGGAAGCGGGGAGATATCATTATACTTGTATGACAGTGCTGGGAAGTCTGGCTTGAGGATTAAGTCGGCACGATCGACTGCTTCGAAGGCCCGACAGCACTCAGTATCACACCTGCGAGCAAGGATTGCACCATGAGAAAACATCCACTTTGCCCGATGTCCACTATGCAATCTAGGACAACACTGTGAAACTCTAGTGCAGGTACGATCACGCTTTGTTGCAACGACTACGGTTGCCGAGCAGGGCCAGGTCAAACGTTCGCATCAAGGTCTTGAGTCACGTGACCTAGACATTTTTTGAGCTCACCACTACGCGTGTTTAACGGCTTCGGCGCTGTTAAAAACACAGTAGGCATCACATCAGACTCGTACCCAGTCGTTTTCACTCCGTGGACACGCGCACGACACTGCAATGTGGAAATGTGACTACGTGGCTTTTGGGTTCAATGTAAAGTCACGTTCTGCTTTCAATACAAAGAGTCACATGCTACTCCGACAATTTGCGCGCGAACACTTCGACTGGTACACATTGGTAGTAGCAGTACACTTAGGCATTTGACGCGATCTCAGAAAACAATTCTGATCCTCATGTGAAACGTGTCGCGCGCAAATTGTCGGAGTAGCATGTGACTCTTTGTATTGAAAGCAGAACGTGACTTTACATTGAATACAAAAGCCACGTAGTCACATTTCCACATTGCAGTGTCGTGCGCGTGTCCACGGAGTGAAAACGACCGGGTACGAGTCTGATGTGATTCCTACTGTGTTTTTAACAGCGCCGAAGCCGTTAAACACGCGTAGCGGTGAGCTCAAAATGTCTGGGTCACGTGACTTAAGACCTTGATGTGAACGTTGACCTGGCCCTGCTCGGCAACCGTAAACGACTCATCACTATGTGTCCCCCTGGGTCAACACTTGAGGCTTGAGGTTGTCTACATATGTGCTCGTCAACTCTCAAATCCTCAAAAGCTTTCCCACTTGCCCACTTGGGTCACACTCAAAACACATGGACTGTGATCCCTCCGAGTCCGACATGACTTCTGGACTGTGAGCTACTGTGGCTTCCATGGTGATTGCTTCATACGCCGAAATATGCATCTCGATCATCATCTGAGGCTCACCGGCTCAGGCCTAGTCTGACTTGGCTCCCGAGGAGACATGAACTGTACCTCCTTAGCCTTAGCTCTTTCCCCGCTATGCGACTCTGGAATTGCTTCCAGCGATGGGGCATCTACACGATGCATGGGCACTCCAGGCTCAACGCAAGCACTGCGATCTCGTCAATCGAACGGTTCTGGGTCATACCTCCACGTCGATTTTCAGTGTGCCCAACACTAAGAGCTTCTTCGACTGCGTGCAATCCCATACACCATAACCGTATCCGTTGCACATGAAGCATCGAGATCCACATGAAGGTTCATATCTGAACGTGTTTTCACTCATCACCGTATCAGATTCGTATCAGATTCGCGCACGTCGCTCTCGTCTTGATTGTCACGGTCTTTCCAGCCTCACGTCTTCCTCAGCATCCCTCCTTGCTCATCCCCTTGTTCCCTCGCTATTTCTCCTTCACCCTCATCTCCCATGGTGTCATCTACCGCCTGAACGACATGAGATGGTGAGTCCCTCACGGGACTTCAGGCATGATACAGTCTGATTCGGCAATCCGTCGAAGTGGATGTTGCAGGACTCGCGGATTCTATGAGCGTCAGGGTCATATATTGCAAGGGCTTTCATACCAACTCCGACACTTCCGATGGCAAGCGCTGTCACTATATTGTGTATAGTACAATGCTAAATAAATTAATGCGGGCTGCCCGTTAATACTTTCCAGGGGGGTGGAGAAGGCTGAATCCTAAGGCGGTTCGTCAGGACGACGATTCATAACGTTCCCTCTACCCTCCCGTGGTCGGCCCTCAAGTTTCCATTTCCTGCAGAAAACTCCACCCAACACGAAACGGTTTGGGAAGCCATGCCATTATCTATGCCCAGACTCGTTCATCATAGGACTTTTCAATAGCACAGAGCCAAATGTCTGGCTGACCATGAGAATGCATTTGAACGGCATTAATGTCATGAAGCAGAAAGATGACTGGATTTGAGCAGGGCCATTAGACGATTACACGTCATTAAAAACGATGCCCTGCAACAGTGCATCGTGCAAGATAACGAGCAAGAGCGAGTCTTACTATTTGCAACTGTCGAAGAGCATTTTCGGTAGATTCTTTTCGCCCCTCAGCATCTTTGGGTAGATTATGTTCCCCGTGCATGATTGATTCAAGCGCCCCAAGGTACTCGTGTCCAAGCCCTTGCTCTGCGTGAATGTAGATGTCTTCGAGATGCCGAAGCAGTTCATAAGCCTCGACCGTCGTCAAGAATAGATCCTCATCTGTCAGTTAGATGTGCCAGTGAGATTCGAAAACGAGAGGTGTAATTGCGGACTGACCATCAAGCATGCCACCCGCATCCAATAACACAACCCCCCACCAATACCTGGGAACTACCCCTCCAGACAACATGCCTACCAAGTACTTCAGTGCCTCTCTTCTTTCGCCCTCCGCAAAGAGTTGGTGGAAGTGGGCATATCGGGATATGAACTGAAGACGATTAGTGAAGACGTCGTTAGTGCGCCCATGGGATAGGTTCAGCGACGCTGTAGGGGAAGGAAGGTACTCTGATGGTATGTTCGCTACCTGGCTGCGGAATTCATCTGCGCCTAAGTAAAGAGTCAGGCGATGTGCTGCAGATAAATAACTACAACCTACCTTTGGTGATGTACTCGTGTAAAAGTAGGTCTGCTATACGACTTACGCCGCGGGCATCCTTCGCTAGCACTGAGTATTGCACAGCTCTCCCATACATCCCTTTCCGCATTAATGCATGAGATACAGACTGACGCAATCTTCGTGCTTAGCTGGTTCTGGGATAACGAACAATTCTAGGTGTCCTACCTTGCATATTGACAGAAGTAGCTCTTGAAGTCCATAATCAGTACAGACATTGATGATTTTGAGGATCTTGTCTTCCCACTTTGTCCACGCCTCCTTCTCAGCATCGGCAGTTCCACCATCGACTTCCATGCCCGAGCCCCAACATTCACATTTGGTTTTGACGGGGTTATTGGACCATTGGGTTGTTCCTTCTCTTTCCCCTTCGGTGAGGGCAGCTCGATGTCAACAGGAACACGTCGCAGCACTTCAGCAACCAGAGCTTTCCCTTCTGCACCACATGCAGCGAGGTATTCTAGTGTGACCCGCCAGAGCGTCGGGTCTGAATGAAGGCGCATCGCATATGCAACAAGCACAGACGTTCGTATTGACCATGAACTTCAACGTGGAGATCAGTGAACCGGTCAGTGAGGAGTCAAGAGGAGCTACGTACCCCGAATCTTGCGTTCCAGTCTCCATCTGACCATCCAACTCGCCTAGCTTGTCAAACATGTCAATAAGGTGAGCGGCAAGCCAAATGTCCCATTTGCGAACGCCCTCGACAACCTGGGATGGCCCAAGTCAACTCATACTCAATTGTCGTCCAACCGATGGCTTACACTAGTAATGTCATAAGAGGCCAGAGCAGTTTGGATCAATTCGTCAGGCTGGTCAGGATTAAGTGGCAGGTTCTCGATGATGTGAATGACGGTAGAACTGGTTGTCAAACATCAGGGGAAGTTGGTGAGCATGATCGGCGAACTTACGCCAAATCCTCTCTGGTAAACCGAGGATCGACCCAAACTCCCCAAACCCCAAGCGCTTCCCTCCATCCCCATTCTTGGTCCTTACAGATCTGAAATAATGTATTTTTGTCGCCTTCTAGGATAGAACAGATGATGTCAATCGCGCTCCTCCACTCCCCTTCATCTTTGGCCTCGCCATTCCCTTCATTTTCATCAAGCGCATCGACATGTCGTCTAAAGTTTTTCAGCATAGTATCCCTCCACCTTCGATGGGCAGTGAGAAACGCGTGCTCTGTATCGTAATTCAATGAACGAGGATGCTTCTGTAACAAAGGGACAAGCTCAGTAGCGAGTCGTCGGAGGATTCTTGATGGATGAGAATTCGAGAGTCGCTCAAGAAAATAGATGGCTGATTTAGAAAGACCACGGAGAATACATCTAACAGATGATGATGGGAGGTTAGCGAATCGAACCCAAGCGGTTAGTAGGAAATCTCGCGCCTTAGGACAAAAGTCCAGAACTCATCCGCAAGCCACGGCTTTTCGTACGAATTCAGAGTAGGCCCTTCCTCGTTACTTGGAGCTACGTAATTCATGTTAAGCCAAAGCAACAGTTCTTCACCAAACAATGCAGTAGTGGTGTTGCCTGATTCGGAGGTATACACGGACTGGAAGAGATCGACGGTTGATGAGAGGGCAGTGAAGTGAAGGTACCGAGACACATCAAACGTCTCAGCATTCTTTAAGACTAGCTTGAGTATGAATAAGGGACAAAAAGATGATGAACATACGTACAGCGAGACGCTCAACATGAGCCTGAAGATTGTCCACATACACTCTAAGCATTCTCCAACAGTTCGTTATATTCTGCGGGCTCCTTATCCTGTAAAAATAAACTGTTAAGGCGCATATTGGACCAAACGAGAACGTGTTACAAACGGTATGCCCTCATTCTCTTGTTGAACGAATGCTACCCGCTGAAGAGACTCGAATGTCACATATGAATCTGTGAAGAACTGGAAAAGTGATTAGAAGATCCTAGGTGAGTCCCAGAAAATACCTACTGGAACGTCATCCGGCCTTATACTGTCCCACTGTGCGAAATACAACACTGAACCAGAGGGCTTCTTCCCGACCTTCGCCGGGTTTTTCTGAGAATGACAAATTTAGGTACTAAACAAAGCGTCATAATATCCTGCATACGAGGGTTTCAAAGATGGCCAAGCCATTAGCCCTAGGCGAAAGGGCGAACGCAACGGTTCTTCCACTGCGTATAAACTCTGGTAGCTCAGCAGGCTTCCCGAGAGGTGGATAAAGAGGTATGAACGCGTCTGGTGACGTCTTCCCACCAGATGGTTCATCTTTTTTTGATGCAACAGCCATATTCTTCCAACAGCGCTTCAAAAACTCGAAACCACTCCGTGAAGGTCAGGTGATCGCATCCTGACTCAATTGAGCGCTTCACCGTGTTGTCTTTGTCCATCCTTCCAGATTACTAAGCAAAAAAGCAGCAATAATGGATAAGCGAAACAACAAGTCACATTCAATGTCGATAAAGGCACGTCAACGCATGTCTGCCACAGACATCATGCCACCTGAGTCTGAAATGTCCTATATCTGGGCAAGCAGTTCGTCAGGCCACAATCCACCTCCCGTGAGGGTCCCAGGGATAAATCTGCACTTTCTAAGGAAAAAGTGAGGGAAGATTTGCAGGTTCGTGCATATTGCGTGTATTTACACGCATTGCTCCAAGGCTCAAGGTACCATGCTAGACCTCGTTTCTAGAAAGAATTTTGCCCTGCAATCGATAGTGCACTCGTGGAAGCTCTTTTGATGGAAAGGGCCGAGCTTTCTGAGTCTTGGATTCTTGAGATGAAGTCTACCTTGCGGCAGCTGGCCGCAGGAGCTGGTGAGGCAACCACCGTTTCTCACACCACTTCTCAGGGGAAACACGTCAGGGGCGAGCCAGATGATTCAGCATCCCTTTCCGAATCGTTATCGACATCTCTATCCCTTCGGGACTCTTCGCTTTCTGGCCTCAGCTTGTTCTCGACTCCCCCCGAGTTCTTGAGATCAATTTTTCCGAATATTCCAAACCAATTGTTGGAACGAACGCTTGAGTCGCATGGATGGCCTCCAAAAGTCCTCCTCACTGAAGACATCTCTCCGGATATTGATATGGACGTCATCGTGAATTACCTTATAGGTGTGGAACGAGAGACCAATGGAATGGAGCACGATATGAGCGAAGATGACGTTCCCGACCTCCAGAATGGCAGCGGTATACCACGGGGGAGGGTCGAGAGTGGGAACGTGAACATGAATGGAAATGGATCACGCAGGGGGAAGGGACCTAAACCCAAGCCTATCCTCATTGTTGACACTCTTCAGCGGCAACATATGTCGACGCCCTCTGCAAACCGCCCTCAAAACTCTGATGCGCAAAATCCCTGGTCTCATGTGGACTCTTTGGCCACCTACTTAAGCACTTTACTTCCTCAGACAAGCTACTCCCAATTTTTGGGGCTTTTCCATGACCCTTCATATGCGACAACTGCTGATGCCCTCAGAGGTTATCTGAACACTGCACCTTCCACGTCCTCTGAAACACATGGACTCACTGGCAGGATCACCGAAAGGGACGCTAAGCACCTTGTCGAATTATTCTCTCCAGTAGCGTCGGAGGAAGCAGGAAACTTGTACCCTGATGCAAAGGCTTGCCTTAAAGCAGCAGGTGGTGACAAGGCCAAGGCATTTGATGTTTTGTCTTGTTTGCATGACTTGGGAAAAAGCGAGACTGTCATTCGGCGCTCAGTTGCTCACTCTGAGCAATCACCGTCTGAATCGCGTTTCAGCAGAGGGAAGCCTCCCCCCACATCAGCTGCAGGTACGTCATCACCATTTACAGCCGGGGAGACGTCCTCATGACTCCCAGGGTCAAATGTTGCTTCCATGTCGTCGACAGAATGGGTTGCAGTGCATAACAAACGTCATAAACTATCCGCACGCGAGGAGTCTCGGAATTCTGCCCTTCTGTGCGGGCCGGACGAGGGAGGTGATGGGACAAACAATTCGGAAACGGCAGAAGGGGTAATGGGGAAAGTCGAGACACTGCGAAGCAAGAGAAAAGAGGCTAGTGTTATCCGTCCATCATCGAGTACCTATTTTGTTCACTTTTGCTCCTCCGGGTAGGCTCTCCTGCAGGCTGCCGATCATTGGAAGAAGAGACATCGTTTAGGGGGTGGTGGGGCAGCCGAATACTATGCTAGCCGGGTAAGATAGCAACGAAAGTTCACTAAGAACAATCTCCTGAAAATTTCGTCCAAGGCGCGTGGATTGTATCAAGAAATTGAAGAAGTTGAATTATGCGCTGCCCGGATGCAAGTCGAGAGCGCACGTCAAAGGCGAGCCAACGTGGAAGCACCTACCAACAGTCAACAACTAAGTCCTCCACCCGCAGCGATGGAAAGACAGTAGATTTCCACGGACTGTCAGTCAAGCAGTGCAGCAAATTATCCAGAGAATTCGTTGAAGCTTGGTGGTCTTCCGCCAAACACGGTTAGTTTTTCGCCATCTTGATGTCTCCATGCGGTCTAACTGGCTCTGATGTAGATGTCAACCATGAACCCTTCACCATTATCACTGGATGGGGGAAACATTCTTCTGGGCATCGAGGTAAGCTTGGCCCAGCGGTGAACTCTACCCTAAAGAAGGCGGGGTGGGATGTCAGGATTGGACAGGGAAAGGTCATCGTTATGGGAAAACGGTGACTTGACATCTTATTGGAAGCATTAATTTGTTGGGCACAATATTAATCTGTAAATCATTCGTTCTTTTGTATAGTCACTGAAAGGCCGCCTTCTACGGCAATAATTCCCTAGCCTTTGCGTGTCAGATTGGCTTCGACCCTTTGACTTTCCGGGATCGCAGGTGGTGGCCTGGTGCAAATCTAATTAACGTTCCGCTAGTTGTAGAAGAAGCATGATAGGACACGCAGGCTCAAGATGAGCTTAGCGCCGCAACAGGAATATCGGGGGCGTGGTGATCGGCACCACCCCGCGTGTCGAGCATGCATATCCGCCGTAACGAGGGCAATGAACTAAAACAGGAACATTGTGCAATTGAAGCTTAAATAATGAGCAGACTGTGAAATAGGATATTCCAGAGCGCTTATATGAGCATCATGCGTTGCGAGATCCCAGATACCCTCAGGCATGGGAGACTTGTCCGTCACCACGACGCCGAGGTTGAAACCAAATGAGTTGAATCGTTGACACGAGAAGAATATCACCAAAAATGCTAGGAAAAATGTTGTGGACAACATTAGTGTAGCTTTGTGCAGGATCAGCCGTTGTTGTCAAGCCATCGACGAGAAATGCTTGCGAACGATGATTTTTGCATGTTATGGTGGCAGAGAAAAAATTCATTGCGATCGGTTGTTTGTCCCGAATCTCAAAAACAGTGGGGCCTTTCTCCATTCCATAACGACAGCGACAAGAGCATCTCAAGCATTCGGTAACGCAACACCAGCTCATTGAGATCCGAAAAAGAGCGCAGAGTGTAACTAACAAGAGTCAATTTATAAAAACCCACGTAAGTGTCGCGAGGTTGCTTGTTGTGGTCGTCAATCAACGCGGTTGCCTCCGCTTTCTCTCTTCCCTCTCTGTTTGTCTGCTCTCACAATCTACATCAACCTCGTGCTGCCTGTGGTCCGCTTGTTGCGTGCCTGCCACCATGTCCTCTGCATCTCGCACCCGTTCGCTGATCAGGCATCCCCACGAGCACTATAACGGCGCTGCTGTAGTAGACAGCGGATCGGATTCCAGGCATCAAGGCCCTTCCGCTTCATACTACACACAGAATACGACCAACCCCCCTCCTTCAGCTTTTCGTCCCGAGGATCGCACAGCTGACAGGTCTTCCTATCGCCGGCCCTCAGCCTCGCCTGGCAGACAGTCCTTTTTCAGATCAACGAGTCCTGCGCACGACGGACAGAGGGTTCGTAATTCGCTGCACAAGCCACCACCTGCGTCTCGCCGTCTCGCAAAGGACGCATTTGCAACATACATCGAAACCCCATCTGAATTTCAGGAAACCATGCAAGGATCAACCAGTGTGCCGCGCCGTCCCTCGAGGCAGAATACCGAGACACTCCAAGACCTCTACAACCCCGATGTTGCTGCTTACAGTGACGACAAATTCGGAAATCTTGATCGGAGATCATCGCTCCCGGCGCTCCCTCAAAGCTCCGATCAGCAATTCTTCGCTGATGCGAGTGAACCATTGCCGCCAATCGAGCATCCCCCGCCTGTGGCTCGTTCCCGGTCCCGTAGCGGGACCACCACTCAAAAACCAAAGAAAGGAGTTCTTTCATTCATGACCGGCAAGTCATCCATTGTGATCCTGCCTACCTCAGTCTCTTTCCATCTGACCGTCGTCCCACGCGTCTATTACTATTAGAGTTTTTGGGTACGGCGAAGAAACCCGAGATCAGTACCCCCTATGATCCTGTGCACCTTACTCATGTCGGCTTCAACTCGTCAACTGGAGAGTTCACTGGCCTGCCAAAGGAATGGCAACAACTTCTACAAGAGTCTGGTATTTCTCGTTTGGAGCAGGAACGTAACCCTCAAGCTGTGATGGAAATCGTCAAGTTCTATCAAGAAGGTCACGGAGAAGTCTGGGACAAAATGGGACATGTTCATGGTGAAGTCGACGAAGCTCTCGCCAGGAAGATGAATGAAGCGAAGTTGCCAATGCCTGATTTAGGCCAAGGCTTCGTAAATCCTGTCCGTGCCCACAATTGTCAAAGCTCTCCACATATATGACATTACTTACCTGTAATCCACTTTCACAGCGCCCACCTCCACCACCTCCAACGAAGAAAATATCTGTGCCACCACCAGTTTCAAAAGATACCCCATCCTCGGCGACGTCGCCATACCCTTCGCGCCCGGCCCCCGCTCCTCCTGCTTTAGATCGATCCACGTCCGCTCGTACACCCCAAACGCCTTCACGAAGTCGAGAAACGGGTGATGATATCACCCCATCCCGCTCCATCTCGCAACGCGACGCCTCTCGTCTATATCAAACCAAAAAATCCCCTTCTCCTGCCAGCTCTTCTCTCACTCTCGTTCAGACCGCACTCTCCCCAAATAACCCGTACGCGGCTCCAGGGGATAACATAGTTTCTGGTACTACAATTGCGTCTCCAAGCACCCCTGTCGGCAGCAAAGAACTGCTGGCGCGTGATCGCTCTGAGCGGCGTGCTCCAGCCCCCCCAGGTACTGCTGCTCAGCAACTTGCGAAGACGGCTGGCGCCGCTACTCCCAGAAGGCGGGAGAAGAAAGACAAAGCCAGCGAAATTGATATTGTCAAACGGCTCCAAGCAATATGCAGCGAGGGGGATCCTACAAGACAGTACCGCAATCTGGTGAAGATTGGCCAGGGGTGTGTATCTCATTGCGCTTTTCTCTTTTGAATCTCCTGGCTTTTTCTTAGCTTTACGGAAGTTGCCTTTATTTATTTGCATTGTGGCTTTTTGAGTCCTGACTAACCGTGGCGTTGCTTTCCTTTCCCATTTTCCCCGTGACAGGGCTTCAGGTGGCGTTTATACGGCGTATCAAGTTGGCACGAACCTTTCAGTTGCTATCAAGCAGATGGATTTGGACAAGCAACCGAAAAAGGATCTCATCATTAACGAAATCCTCGTCATGCGTTCAAGTCGTCATCCTAACATTGTCAATTATATCGATTCCTTCTTGTATAAGAACGACCTCT
The DNA here is from genome assembly GCF_015039405.1 of Cantharellus anzutake. Classification (NCBI taxonomy): domain Eukaryota; kingdom Fungi; phylum Basidiomycota; class Agaricomycetes; order Cantharellales; family Hydnaceae; genus Cantharellus; species Cantharellus anzutake. The sequence goes on from NW_024066981.1 coordinate 350,486, forward strand.
GGGTAATAATGGAGTACATGGAGGGAGGTAGTCTAACTGATGTCGTCACTGCGAACTTGATGACAGAGGGGCAGATTGCTGCTGTGTCGCGAGAGACGTGTCAAGGTCTCGAGCATCTCCATCGACATGGTGTCATTCATCGGGACATCAAGAGCGATAACGTCCTATTGAGCATGCAGGGAGATATTAAGCTCAGTGCGTGGATGTTATAGCCATGATCCGGCTCCCCTACTGATACCAGTGCTTAATTCCTCACATAGCCGATTTTGGGTTCTGTGCTCAAATTTCTGATCCTTTACATTCGAAGCGTACGACCATGGTTGGAACGCCATACTGGATGGCCCCCGAAGTCGTCACTCGTAAGGAATATGGTGCAAAGGTTGACATTTGGAGTTTAGGAATTATGGCCATAGGTATGTCTAGTCCTCAGCAAACTGCCCTCTGAACTCAGCCTTGTATCCCCAGAAATGGTTGAAGGGGAACCGCCGTATCTCAATCAGAACCCACTGAAGGCTTTATACCTGATTGCAACCAACGGGACACCAAAGATCAACAACCCGGAGGCATTGTCGGCTATTTTCAAGGACTATTTGGCAAAGACCCTTGAAGTCGATGTTGAAAAGCGACCAGATGCTGCTGCATTGCTTCAGGTGCGCATTCAATTGGTCACTCATTCATCTCCGAATCAACGCTGAAATTCTATTTCGTACAGCATCCGTTCTTCCAGAAGGCAGAGCCACTGCGGACGCTGTCGCCGCTAATCAAGGCTGCTCGCGAAATGGCGAAGAAATGAACGACCATTCTATCGCACTTTTCCCTCACCATTTATGTCCCTCTTTGTTGTTTCTGTTCCCCGCCCTTATATGCGTCAGGACTAATTCACTATTTTTACGTGATTCTCGGGGCGTTCGCTTTGTCGTTACCATTCATGTTTTTTTTTTTCTCAGCACTCGTTCTACCTGTCACAATGTTCACGCAGTTAGCCTTACTTACTTCAGCATTTCGTTGATTTTTTTTTACTTTTCTTTCTCTTCAACATTTTATGAAAATGCATCGGGATTGGTGTTTATAGAGATATAATATCCAGCATATTCAGCAAGTATTAGAAAGCGGAGGGAACGTGATGGACGTGATGGACGTGATGGGATAGTTTCAGGCCATGAGAGTATCTGATGCGTGCTAATAATAGACAGCGTACAACGCTAGCAATAAACGACTTGCCACATACGCCGGATCCGGTTGCACGCTCTGGAGACTTACCATGAATCAGCACTCGCATATGCATCAGAGAAGGACTTGGGCAAGAACTTGAGTGAGAAGGTGATGACATGACATAGTGGACCTATGCATGTCGTGTGCCCGAATCCAGCTGCATCGAGGGAAGTTACACCTGCGAGAAGCCAAATGTCGCGGACCAATGAGAAACCTTTGGTCGAGGGATTGGAGCTCGCAGCTTTGCATAATGGGGTCTCGGTGTTCGAAAAGTGTGCTTGTCAGCACAGCGGGGAGGGTGCCGATTAGTACAACGGCAGAGGGTTTGGTGTCCGAAGTCGATATTCGAGGTCCGCATGAGATCATGGTCTAGTTTCCGTACACCCATCTCGAATTCAAAACCGTTCAAAGGAAGGTCATGGTTGTACAAACCTGCATGACCGGTACGTATACGAATCCGCCATGGACGAAGTTACATCACCGATCGCACTTCATTCATTCTCGACATGGGCGGTGAAATAAGAGAGCGCAACCCAAACAGGTGAAGAAGTGAGCATCATCATCCAATGAGAGTGTGCGTCAATCCAGTCGCGGAGCGTGCCCGTGTTCTTTATATATACACAGGCCACCAATTTGAGAACGCTCTGTTTTATCTGCCGTTGACGAAATTCACAGTCGTGCTTTAGGAACGAGGGGAGTGGGAGAATTAAGAGCCAAGGAAAAAGCCAATAAAATAAAATAAAAACTGCGGCACTCAGGATCCATGTAGTCCCCTACCATGGTACTAACTAAGCGGTACTCGGCTTAACTTCGCAGATCGGACGGGATGCGGTGCTTCCCGAGTCCTGTGGCCGCAGATGCTAGGCTCGCGTTCCTACATCTGATGAATATCAATACCTCTAGGATTAACGGACATAGTCTTCTAGGGATCTGCACTGTTATGTGTTGTCACTTGAGATTGGCTATCCAGGGTCAAATGAAGAATTTGAACAAGGATTTAAGTTCTGAGCCATGAGGGAGAGAGAACGGTGTCGTGTTATCATTTTGCTTGCACAACCAGCAAGCATGCATTATATTGTAACTGAAGTTCGCAGTAATCTGCAGCTTTCAGTTCTCCGTGAATGCGTGAATGACTTAGTTGATTATCTTGACCACCTGAGTAGGATAGAAGAAACCAGTGAGTGGGAACAGAGACGAAATCAGTGAGAGCGTTTTGAGTGGGCGGTCAGATGGAGAACGTCCATCTATGATGGTGATGAGCCATTGTTATTCGAGTCAGCGAAACAGTTTCACCATGCAAAGTGGACTATTTAGTATTTCAGGATCCGGAGGGTGTTTAAGCAACGCACACTCGAGGGTCTTGAGAGACAGTCGTCGCAATACTTGGCCTCTTTCAGTGCTTAACCTTACGGGACTGTGATACCGTTGAGAAGAATACTGGTGCGAGGCTTGGGACATACATCCAAGGATCGAGTTACTGCCGTGAAAAATCGATCTCCGATCGCGGAGACCAGTGATGTCGAAATTCACATTCACTGGAGGCTGCATTGTGTCAGCGGAGTAAGCGGAGAGAGATGTAGATGCTCACGCAGGATGATGAGCAGATGTCCAAAGGAATTACAGCGTCAGAGATCGTCGGTGGTGCACTGCTATGCAGTGTGTGCACTATCGATCAGAATCGTTATGGCAATGAATCGTGAAACGAATGTGTGCGCAACTCCCACGTAAAGTAGTCGGTACGGAAAGACCATGGCTACATGTGTAGTTGCAAGAGCCATTGCTGACACTGATAGGAAAGTAATTCGCTCCCAGCTGTTATGTAGACAGAGGGTCGATTCAGCACACGGCCCCGAGGAGTCGAATATCGTTGATGACAGTGTTTCCATTTTAGGGATACAAAATAAAAGAAGTCTTATGTAGTGACGGTTAGAAGCACAGAACATGCGTGAGAACCAAGAAGAATTAGAGGTCCTAGGCTCCAAAAGGAATAGTAGTGCTTAGTATCCTCAGAAAAGGATGGCAGCGATCTTCTCTCCGAGGTTCCTCGGCGGTATTTCCTCCTCTTCCGTTTCCTGAATGGTCGGAATGCCAGTGACGAAATCCATCTCTTCGGGTGTCCACCAATGCGTGCGTTTGAACATTTTCCACCCAACAAAGAGTAAAATCACTAATGGAATGTTGATGTAAGCTGTTAAGAATCCGGAAACGCTGGGGGTCCAAAAAACGTCGAAACCATTGATCAAAATAAGGATCGTAAGCCAGAAGGTACCCCATATGGAAAGGTAGGGTTGTAAACTTGAGAAATAGGCAAATTTAGTGCGATCGATCCCATGCGCACGAAGTCCACGCCAGAATCCAATGTAGGTGGCGTTAATGGACAACGATCCGAAGAATCCTCCACCACTACTCAAGATGACGAACCAATTGAACACAGTGTTTGCGCCATGGCCAACGGTAAGGTAGGAGAGGAAGGCGAAAACCGATGAAACGACAACGGCACTGATCGGAAGGCCATTCGAAGCGGTGCGTATGAACACGCGGGGAGCCTGCCCCGGAGTGCAAGGCCGTATAGGATCCTTGAAGCTGTATACAATACGGAGGCACCAGCGGAGAAGGCAGAGGTAAAGACGCATGCGTTGATGATGTGTGGTAAGACTTTGACACCTGCTCGATTCATCACGATGACATACGGCGACTGAGCAGCGGTGCCAGAACCGGTAGGGTTCAACAAATTCGGATCATCATACGGGATAATCATACCCGTAATAAGGATGCCCAAGATATACAAGATGAGGACGCGGCTGAAAACTCGTCGTATCGCTCTGCCAACGTTTCGTCTTGGATTCCGTGCCTCGCAAGCACCAATAGCAACGACTTCCATTCCACCGTACGAGAAAGCAGCTTGAACGAGGACACCAATGGTGGCTAGGAATCGACCTAATCCGCCCGGTTCGAGATAAGTGTTCATAGCACCAGGATTCCTCCAGTATCGGAAACCAATTCGATCGTGGTTGGGCCACCGCCCAAATCAATAATCAAGCCAGCAATGATGAGACCAGTGATCAAGGAAAGTTTGATGATTGAGAAGAAGAACTCTGATTCACCAAACAGGCGAACGGCAAATAAGTTTGCCGCGATCATGCTGATGCAAATCACTGTAATGTAGATAGGGACATGTTTCGTGTTAGGATCCCAAAATGTGAGGATGATTTGCGCCGCGGATATTTGAACTGGTATGGACACTGCCTGGGTCTGTTGGAAGGGTGAGTGATCTGGCCCTGAACGCACTCATCGAAGGTATCGGGCTCACAAAATAATAATTCTTTTCATGATGAATGAAGTGTAAGTTATAAGCTTGTGTAAGGTAAATCGGTACGATTCCGCACCCAACCAGTAGCAAAACCGAAGGCAGGATCAACCCATCGTGCGGCTGAGCGAGGTTACAGAGAGGCATAACCGTTAATGAGTGATATCCAGTAGTGCACACATGACCCAGGGTATACTTAGACATACCAAAGTGAGGAAAAGAGCCAGATACAGGCGCGAAGGAGGTCATCTCCCCAACGCTACACATTGTGGCGTACGCGACTGTGCCGATGAAGAGGTATGCAATCAACGCGCCGAGAGGACCGGCGCGGGAAATGGCTTGTCCGGAACCCAGGAACAATCCAGTTCCAATGGTACCGGCAATAGCAATCCTGGAGATCCCAATGCGTGAGTGATCACGGCGAGCAGGCGAAAAGAATCAAGGGACAGATTGGCGTACATTTGCACGTGGCGCTGGTCAAGATGGCGTTGGATCCCATCCAAATCATGTTCATCAAAATCTATGGGCAAGAAAATTTCTCAGCTGCGTCCTGTATAGGATTCTTTGCGCAATAATAATAATAAAACAACTCACGGTACTTATTGACAACATCAGGACTGCTGGTGATGCAGAGACCATCGCCCCGTACCTTGGCTTCTTCAACGAACTTCTCGTTGACGTACTGGCTATGAGACATCTGTCTTGCTGTCTTGTGCTTCACACCTCACTTTAGTCAAGCAAAGGGGAAGAAGACGGTGCATGGTGGGAGCTTTATGGACTTCTTCTCAGAAGCCTCGCCAAACTATTCCGCAAAATCCCGGCCGCGTATAGACAGATGTAGACATCTGCAACAGACATCACCCCTTGATCTAGGAGTCAGTCAGGGTCTAGGAAGCACGTTTCCCACGAGAATGACGAGAACAGAGGAGAGTACAGAAATAGGGTCGCGGAGCCTGAGGACCGTGCATTAGCAAGGGCGTTTTGCGAGTTGTTGGTGGGTGATGGGGTATGGGGTATGGTTTCTCGGCCCAAGGTATCATGCGGTTCTAGGAAAAAATACATGTCGCAACTGGTGTTGAACCGATCAGCCCAATAGGCTTCGCATTACTAAGAGACTGCTTTAGCCTACATCACCTCCAGAAAGAGGACAGTATGATTTATAAAGAGCGGAGGGGGAAGCCGTCGCCGAGTGTGCAGCTTGCTTTCGTGGTAAACTAACCAATGTCAAATGAGCAAACAACGATTAGCGCTCCTGTTTTATTTATCGTCTTCCGGCGCTAATAAGGCGCCATCACAACCGAATACCGTGGACACTAGTTGTGACGAAATGCAAGTAATGCCAGTGCCGAAAGACCGATCACCGAGTGGCATGAGAAAAGTATTCCAAGTCAGACTCGCCCACAGGCAATTCAGCCAGGACATTAGAAAGAAAGCTGGGCTGTGCCCTCGTGGCTTGTCTTGCAGAGTATGGGAAAGGCTAGGCAGGACCTAGCTCTCTATTGGAAGATAGAGAAAAAGGCGCTCACTGGCCATAGTCCGTGACAACACCTTTTTCCGCTTACATACTTATAGCGTTTCAGAGTTACATAACTCCAAATACGGATAACGGCTTCTCCAAATGCCTGTGCTAACCTCTTCTCCTTCCAATCGAGAAAGCAGACGGGCCTAGCCAACCATAACAGTTTCAGAGTGCAATATCGATATATACATATAAGGGGAACGAGATTGTTATTTGAATAAACCACACATGCGCTGTCGGACGCACGTCTGACGAACGTTCCATGAGCAAGGGAGTACCGCCACTTATATAGTAGTTGAATTCAATTGTCAATTCATCGGGGGAACTCAACATCGGGGAACTCCGTAGGCAGACCAATCCAATTACACTTGTCCATCCTCCCCTCAAGATTTCGACAGCAATGGCTGACAGCAGACGGTGAGACCTGTCTCTTACGGCTCCTGGACGTATTCCGGCCATCTCTATCTTTGAATGGAGTGAATCGATGAAGATATGACTCTGGATGGTCAACCTCGTCTTTGGATGCAATCAAATCATGAACCGTCAAGTTCTAACATTTCTGCTATTGAAATCGTAGATTGTACGCAAGGGGCCGCATTCTTGGGCACAAGCGCGGGAAGCATAATGTCCGCCCCAACACTTCCCTCCTTCAAATCGAGGGTGTTATTTCCAAGGAGGATACCAAGTTTTACCTTGGAAAGGTAATGACATGACTTCTCCCCTCTTGCAAACAAGATTCACACCTTGTATTTTTCAGCGGGTTGCTTACGTTTATACTGCAAAGACTAAGATCGCCGGGTCACGACTCCGCGTTATCTGGGGGTGCGTGGCCCCTTAATGCATGACTGCAGATATTGACACGTATTTTCTGGATATAACAGGCGTATAACCAAAACACATGGTAATTCAGGCGTTGTAAAATCGAAATTCAGGCACAATCTGCCGCCGAACAGCTTTAACAGCAGCGTGCGTGTAGTACGTAGTCTCGATCCCATATCCTCAATCATTGCTGCTGCTGAGGAACGATTGCCCTACTTTAGATGCTCTATCCGTCATCCATTTGATTGTGGAATTGTTCGCAACACTCTCCTTTATGCACTCACCATCATGCTGTGCACCATACCGTGTGTTTTACGCATCCTAATCATATGTTCGACATGCCTACGACCCCGCACGATATCGCTTTCCCATTATAACTTATTGGGTTTGAAATACAAATAATGCTTAGAATCCTCGCAACAGTTTCTCGTGAAGCGTGCTGGTATCGTATTAAATGCAGATAAAGCAGCCATACAAGTGATCGAAAAGAAGGATGAACAAAATCCACAAGATAGCGCTGGCTTATTCCAGGCTATCACTTTCAAGTTTGACGCCAACAACGGCATGCAAAGTCCCGCCGGCGCACCGTTACTGCGTTTCATTAAATCGTCCCACATAGCATCCTTCTCGTCATCAGTCTTCTTGCGTCGTCTACCACCTGGCACATCACCAGTTGTGGGATCGACTTCCAAAAATGCAACATTTGTCAAGCTGGCAGTGAAGTCGAGATGTGGGGTAGCGTCGATGGATTTCGCACGCAGTCTCGAGGTGGATCTACGCAACGTGAAGCTCCGAGCACTGCCGCCCAACGTTTTGGTCCGTGGTAACCTTTCGCGGGATTTGCGATGGGTAAGAAAACTAAGACCTGGAGTCGAAGGAGGGGACGATGAAAGGTGTGGTGCATATTGATTCAGCTTTTGGGTATCGTCGGGGCTGGAAACCGCTCGCCTTCGAGGCGAGGGTAATTGTTTACGAAGGGAATTCCACCTCTTGGGAGCCACTTCTTGATCGCTTTTTGGGGGAGAAGTGAGGATTGAATCAATTGCTGTGCTAGCCTTGGGGGAGGGGCTTGGTTGGCTGGGTGCTGAAAGTGCTTGTGGACTTTGGACTAACGGTAAGCTCGCATGGGATGTAGCGAATTGCTGTAAAAGAGCGTTGGGGTCGTGATATGTAGTCATCACGCTGGAAGAGGGGACTGGATGGATATTACATAAAGAAAGTCGAGGAAGAGGGGGGACGGGCTCATTCGGTGTCATTAACAGTTCGTCAGGCTGTGATGAAGAACTTGAAAAACGCGATGATGACCAATGTGATGAGTTTGTGCTAATATGATCTCTTGGTAGAGATCCTGAAAAATTGGTCCATGCACCAAGATTGCCTATGTCCACCCCAGGCTTCATGTTACTGACCACAGATTTTGGAGACATGGAGGTAGGCCGGCGCTTGAAGATACGAGAAACTATACCCTCCGACGACTGTTCCTCCGAGGAATCATGTCCTTTATTCTGCAACAAAATGCCAAAATCGGTTGATGAGGACCGTCTGCGCACATGGCTACTCGCAGGGGTGGAGGAGGCCTCGGACGTAGGTAGGGGCGGAACAGGGGGCACATCACTGCCAGACATTTGACGTTTGCTAGCCTCTCGCATAGTGCTAGAGCTTAGTTTTCTAATCAATCGGCTGAAGGCTCCCCCAGGACGAGGACTGGGTGAGGCTACGACATCCGCACCGGATAACATCGGAGGTCGTCTCAAGACTTCGGAAGGTGAGTCCGCCCGATCCCGCCATTCTTCGTGTGAAGATGGGCACGGGGGTAGGGGTTTATCTTTCCAAAGCGAGTCGATATGACTGTAAGGAGACGAATCCTTATCTGACCGATCCGTGTGTGTGGGCTGATCACCATCACCCCCCATAGCCGCATGATTCCCATTGATTTGTGGGCGCTTCTTTGAAAGTTTACGTGTGACTTTACGAGCAAGCGCACCGCGCGATGGGCTGACATCGCCCTCCGTCATCCTCCTGAGAGGGAGGTGCAGACATCTAGGTCCTCCATTACCATCCTCGCTACCTTTAGCAAGAAGCTTCCCACCTATTCTTCGCTCCAGAAGTGTGCCTCGTGGGCTGTGTGAATGCGGAGACAATAAATCCCCCATTCCGCTTGCATCACCTTCGGAATGTTGGGGGGCGTTTGAAGGAGCGTATAATTGTTGAGAAAGTTGCCAATCATGAGCAACTTGGGAAGCGGGGGTCATCGGTGTCGAGCTCGGGCCAGACGACATGCGTGAAGCCTGAGATTTTTCTGCGACTGGAGAAGAATACTCTCTGGACAGGTGCCGTTTGGGATCGGGCATTGTGGGGCTTGATGGGACAGAGGAAGGCTGGGAAGGTACAATGGGAAAGCAAAATGTGTCCAGGCTAGACTCTGGGTTCTTGGTGGTACTGGGGATTGACTGGGGATTGTGACGGTGGATGACGTCCAAACGGGTCGCAGGAAGAGACGGCCTTTTTGGTGAATGATCTCCATTAGCTCTGCGACTACGTGGAAGGCTTGAGGAACGGGGCGCATAATAAATCGAGGGAGATGAGGAATGTGTCTTCCCAGGCTCGTCAGGTAGTTGAGGGGCCACTCGATGAGAAATCGGAGTCCTTGGGGTGTAGGAGGTAGAAGCGAACAGGTCAGCAACCGAGTACCCAAATTTCGCGTATGTCGAGGATAATGCGATTGCACCCGATCGAGTAGACCCGGCCGCTATGGTCTTCGTATAGGAATCATTCTGCGAAGCGGCGAGAGAGGCGACAGGTTTGCTCATGAGTCTTTTCATGTCAAACGAGGCTCTCGACCTGGGGAAGAACTCGAAAAACTCTGTTGATGGGAAGTGCTGCGACACTGGGGTGTGCCCATGGGGGCGAGAACTGGATGGTTCGCTCCTGGGCGAGCCGAAGTCAGTGACATCCGAAGTAAGAAACTCGCTCGGATGAGACGGCGGAGTTGATGAACGGGTCCTTTTAGACGGCCGCGAAGTTGGTCTTGGTCGATCCCCGACGACCTCCGAAGTTCCCGAAGAGCTCTGCGCCACACGGGAAGACAGAAGTATTCGACGTAAAGCCTGCTCTTTATCACTGATGGACATATGATCAGGGTAACTCTTATTGGCGAATGTGCTCGAAGTTGACAGGTTAAGGGTGCGGGTTGTAATTGGGGTCGCTATTACTGGTCAGGATGAAAAGCTGGTGCTGTTAGAACATGTCTATTCAATAAGCATGACAGTTAGCGATTTTGTGAAGCTCCCAGGCACGATGCCTACTTTGTCAAGTTTTTCCAAATCCCTTTTCACTAACCCCCACTAGTATGGCTTGATAAGGCAGAGGCGGGACGAATAGCAGAAAGCAAGTCGAAATACGGCAGTCGCAAAACGAATGGTGAGGAGTATGAACGAATTTAAGCTAGAGAGAGAGCGTGTAAAAGAGTGTGAAGTTTGAGAACAACGGTTGCATCTGGCAATGTCATTCAATTAGAATATTTCATATCAATTCAAGTAACATGACAAAGCATCCTCAATTGCGAGAATCGCAACCGCAGGGTCAACAAACTCATGGCTTCGACATTGTGTGCTAGTTGAACTACGAGCAAGAATAACATACAGCAATAATAATGATCAAAAGAGTGATGTGCGGAAACCCTTATGAAACAGTGGTAACGTCGTCTGCGCAGGAATCTACCAGAACGGTCAATTGACTGTCTCCAGCTTTTTACTCCACTCGATGACTTTAGGATGTGCAGACACCTGAGCAGCAAATTCATTAGCATGACTCACGTTTCCGTCCGTCACCATGCCTTCACCTTACTGGGGTCAAAACCCAACACTTGAAGCCCATCTAGAGACGTTGCTCGAGATAGAGCAACGTACGCTTGTCCTTATAAGGTGGTTCAACATGATACATTGTTGCCGGCAAACGGTGGGACGAACCTTTTTCAAACACGCGACGCAGATCCACCTTCACTCGTTCTAATGTCTGGCCTTGTGACTTATGAATAGACATCGCCCAAGCGAGTATCAATGGGAGCTTTGATGAATCATCGAGAAATAAGGCCGATTAGTTCGATATGTGCTATCACATCCGCTTAATACTTTACCTGGCTGCGGCTGGCCTGAACTTCTCCATCCGGATGTTCGACTTTCCAAATGTCAGGCTGCACTAACATTTCGCGATGCTGGGTGGTTCCGGGAATGGAGAATCGGACAAGTGGATACTCTGTCAGGTTTTTAATGGCATCGTCCTTCTTCTTTCCTTTCTTCTCCATGTTCTCGTCCACACCAGACGACTTATTCGCATAAGTAGGAAGATCCATGAAGTCAATTATCACGCCTGTAGTACCATTCACAAGCGTGTCATCCGTGTTCTTGCTGAGCATAACTTGGCTATTGAGCTTGAGATGAAGAACAGCAGGAGCCATCGTGCTCAGAAGCTTTTCCCGCTGGTGTTTATCGGTGACAGAGCCCCCATCCACCGCTTCGAACACCTTAATTTTCCCTTCGAGTTCTTTCATTCTGCGATTATTGGAGTTGTCCACTTCTTCGCGGCGTGGAAACCTACGAATGCGTTAGTCGATCCATTCCGCGCTGTCCCAGACGACATACTTACAATTCCGTCGGAACGATACCGTCGCTGTATTTGATCTCTCGCGAAAGCATTCGGAAGCGTTCGACTGATTTGAGGCTGAGTTTGCCAAACCGCATCTCATTCAGCATGTCAATGAATTCTAATCCTTTTGTCAGCAATTGATCGCAGACAGACTCACGATACACTAACCTTGATCCTTCTGACGGAAGACCTTAGTGAGGTTGAACGTCCTCTCCACGCAATCGCTCCATAATTTTGCCTCAAATGCGAATGTTGGTTGCCCCGTCCTTGTAACAGGCGGTAGCTGGAAGAAATCCCCGCATACAATAAGCTGGTAGGGTGTCAATGTAAGTATTCTGCAAAGCAATTATGCAAAAAAAAAACGGACCTGGATACCACCGAATGGCTTGGTAGTCTTCCGTATCAAACAAGCAACTCTAGCAAGTTTGTCAAAAAGATCGCCATCCATCATTGACACTAAGAGTTCTGGGTGAGGGATGGGCACGAAGGCAGCGGGGTGATGAGAAACCTTCATCAATAATGAGCACTTGCGTCCGCAGCCATCTCCCGGCAGATTTCTTGTTCTTCTTGATTTTATTCGCCAGGTTCTCAGCTGTCCCTTCTCCGAGTCCAATGCCAGCAAACGAGTGTATCGTAACACCACCTATGTTGCAGGCAGCAATTCCGGTCGGTGCGGTGATTGCTATAGAATCGAGAGAACGAAATCTTTTCCGCAGAGATTTCAAGATTTCCCTCAACAAGACGGACTTTCCAGTGCCTAAACGGGAATAAGTCGCGGCTAGAGCCAACAGAAATAACAAGGTACCTGCACTTCCGGTGAAAAAAATATTCTTCCCATCCATGGCGAGACGCAGAATTTCTTGTTGCTCAGAACTGAGAGCGATCTTTGCAGAGACTGAGATCGTAGCGGGGCGTTTGGAAGTCGCGTCACCTGTTTCGACGAACCCTTCGTCCAGCACCTTGCGTTTGGTGGGGCGTTCAAGTCCATTTTCTGGTGGAGACGAGCGTTTACTTGAAGAGGCAGGAGACGAATTGTCCGAATCTTGAGAGAGCAACAATCTGCGTGCAGCCAATCGAGCTGCTTTTTCTTCTTCCGAGAGGGGCTTTGGTTTGGGTCGCAGAAGCTTCTCCTGATCAGAGCACGTGTCTTGCGAATTCGACCAGTCTCTTTTGAGCGCACCGATAGACGGTAATGGCTGTGGACGCGTTTGGGACATGATAGACGCGTTGAGGACAAGCAACGCGTTTCGTCAACAACTCCAAATAAATAAGCTTGCCTTACTGAGGTCTGATCACCTGATCAGACCACTGACTGATCCAGCAATAGATACCCTCCCCTGATTTCCCGTGAGCGCTGTAACCTCGAGTTGCTCAAGTGCTGTGACAGTATTATTCAGATTACACCACATATCTCCCCTACATAGAATAATTAAAATGCTTTCACTAGACAGGTCTGCAATGCTCGCAGGGTTGTCACAGCTTTGACGTAGCGATACCTTCATCTTGAAACAACGCTCGTAGGTCTTCTGCAGCTCGATCGATTTCTTCCGTGAACCTGTGGTTCGGCATATCCTTCCTGGAGGTGACCGTGAACTGTAGGAACTCTGGCACAAACAAGATGAATGCATCACAATTGCACCCCTCCGGAATGACTGACCATCGAAACCAGCGACGTACGCCACACCAAACCCGTCCGGAACGACTTCTCCCCATCCGTACACACGGAAATTAGGATTGTAAATAGCTGATGTACTGAGGACCCAGTGTTTCGATCGTTGAAACAGATTGTCTGTAAATAACTCGGGTACTTCCTCACCAGGACGACGCATCTGCTGCATCCCTGCAGTAACGGGTGAGAAAGAAATCTGCAGGGGGAAAAATCTCCTGTCCTACCGAATATCACACGGTCAACGCCCTGGGCATTCCCAGCCTCACGAGCACAGGCCCTATGGGCATGGCAGGCTTCCTTGAAGAGCGCTTTCACCTCTTCCCTATCCACGCTCCCAGAATCTATGCTTTCGCACCACTTGACGGACTCCTCACTGACAACCCGAATTGTCTCCGTACGTCCGTGTTGGAATTTCCTCGTGGTGGCAGCCTCATACGTCCCACCATTCAGTTTCCCCGGCCACCGATGAGCCGATGGTATGCAAGCTGTATCATCATCTGTGTCCAACTGTCTGGTGAGAAGCCAAACACTTTGATTTGACGTTTTCCGTATGAAGTGCGCAGAAATGATAAGATGTGAGAGTTGATGAGCACCCTGGCTGCGTTGGTGGCAATTGTGATTGATGCGTCGATTTCTGTATCGACCTCAAAGTCAAGAGATTGTGGGAACGAGAGATTTGCTGAAATGGACGGGCTCCCGTGGTCGAAGTCCTGCTTCTTGATGGCAGCGACAACGCTACCGGACATTACGGCAGTAGGAGTGCCATCCATAACTAATGAACATAGTTCAGACCCCGGCGAATGTGAAGACAGTAAGTCGCAAGACTGCACCGGAGTGTTCGCCCATAATGCCTGCTTTCGCATTATCCCAGACAATGAACTGGACGGGTTTGTCGACCCTGCACGGGATGCACCAAAATAAGCAACAAGTGGTCAAATCCGTCGCGTGAAGCTGACCATCTGTTACCCAATTCACCACCCTCAACGCCACCGTGCCAATTAGCACGGGAAAATCAACGTCTGTTTCAGGTTTCTCACTGTCCAAACAGACAACGAAAGCGCTGGACTCGATTTCGTTCAAGATGCGCTTATTTCGTTCCGACGCGGAAAGTAAATCATAGTCCTAAATAACATGAGTGTGCAATCAGTATTGCCACTCCGGTGACGATCATAACAGCACACCTTGGCCCATGTATCCCGGTTGTTCGATGTCAAAATACCTACTGGAGGGTACTCAGTCATCGAGTTATCATAAATGTGCTGGATTTGCCTAAATAATGGGCCGGTGTTCACTGCGACCATTGGCGGAGACCAAAGGAAAGCCGAATTACCTCTCCCACTCAGCAGTGCTGAGCAAGCGATGATCAACTGAAGCATCGACTTTCCAGAATTTATTCTTCCGGATGAACACGACCGTTCCTGAATCCCCAAATCCCCTCCTTTGCAAATGTAACACTGAAGTCCTTTCCACCAAGTCCGGGGACGCGACAAGCATCGAACATCCACCTGATGCACATATGCAGTGGACGAAGCAATATCAACAGCCAAAGGAACCGCACAATTTGATCACCAACCTCCAAGAGTCCATACATAACACACCATCTTTCACAGCATCGGGCTCTATCTTACCCTGCTTGAAAGATTTTCTAAATAGGAGCGCAGAACGCGTCAATGCAGCCGCTAACTTAATTGGAGTTTGGGGTAGAGCCGGATGTGGTTCGAAACCATCTGTGCAAACCTATGAGTGTCGCAAAGTTGATTGTCAAAATGAACTTCTTACAAAAGTATGAAACATTCACAACGACTAGTGAAATAGATAGATATCTTATAAGCCGGAACCACATCGAAAGTTTAAGACACTTCACGCACCTGAGTCGCGATACTTCAAGTATGCAGCCTGCAGAAATAAGTATTCAATCCCTGCCACAATCTCAGGCCACATCTCCTACATCATCCCAAAGTTCCTCTAACCAGTTCACAATCGTTGGATCCTTTGCACGATCCTGGAGTCGTTCGTGTAAAGTCCTTCCAATACTACCAGGCTGAGCGAGAAGTTGTATCTTGACCCGGGTCGCCTCCAGTTCTTCTGTACTCTTAGCGAGAGGTATTAACGACTTTTCCAACTTAGCTAGCGTTGCATCAAGATCAGGGACTGGCAGTGTGGAAGCGAATCTTGCTTGGAGAAGGTGTTTGTCCTGGGCAGGGCCTAGGTGCCCTGCTTTTCCAGTCCGCCGGTGCGTGTACCATTGTGTATGGTGAGGTAAAGAATGACGGTGAGCAGAGTTTCGGGGGAACTACTTGCAGTCCTCGTCTGACGACCGCGAGGCTCATTGGCCGAGCTCGTGGAGTGGTTTAATTGTCGTGTGAATCGTTCCGGTAATTGCCCGCTTCCGGGGCATATAGATGATATAACCGGTGGGCCCATTCATTCTGCGGCGCGCCGATTTTTGTTGCATCATATACTCGCTTCAATCATCCGACAGATCGCGTTCCGGGACACACTCAAAGACTGACTTCACATTGCCTGTTCTACTTTCCGTCCTGACACTCTAGCTGAGAGCAAGCTGCACTAAGGGGCTGCTGTGCATGCACCTTAGAGAGGACGGCTATGTGGCTGACCGGTATATATATCTGTTTGCTATAACAATTCATGTAATTATGCGAGCAAAAAAGATGCAGTGGTAAACGAAATAAGCAATTGCGGAGGGCAATGAATGACCTCATGTAGCAATCTCCACAAGGCGAAGCTGCTTCAACTCTTTCAGCTCCTCGACACATGAGCCAACACGCGAGCCAACCTCCTTAGCGTATTCAAGCAAAGGTCGAATGTTCTCTGGAGTCAACGCGAGCTTGTAACCTTCGCCTAAACCTGGGATTTTTGGAGGTGCGCTGCGTACCGTTGGCGATTGCGCCGCGAACGCACGTAACCCTCCGGGATCGAAATCTCAGGAGTGGCTTGTCCCGGTGTAGAAGGACGAGTAGTCTCCCTGGAAGGTTTAACTGAAGAACGGTCCGCAAAAGAAACCTGTGAATCATTTTTGACAACGCGAGCCGGTATTGGTGTCCTGACATCCCGCCCAGACTCCTCGGCACGCGAAGGTGGTTGTACCCGTCCTTTCAGTGTCCCCAAAGTTGCGCGAGGAAGAGCTGATGACCGTGCTATCTCAAGATCTGAAGCGCTATCGATGCGATCCCAATCGGAATACTCTTCTTCCTCCGTTGTGATACTCTCTGCGAGCTGAGCAGAGGCATTATTCCCTTGATACGGCGGAGGATGAGGCAAAGAAGTAGCATCAGTAACAGCACGCCGTCGCCGCTCGAACTTCCGTCTTCGATTCTGACCTAACGGGGGCACTGGGTTGCTACCAACGTTCGCGTGGCTTTGACCGATACGGAAAATTGACGCCAGGGAGGGACGTCTAGGTGATTTTCGGTGCTCCTTAAAATTCAACGTGTTTTTCCCCTCGTCGTGGCATGGAGAGGCAATTCGGGGATGCTGTTTTGCTGAAGGCCCTACACTGTTCTGGGGCTCTGAGCTTTTTCGTTTGCGGTGCTGGAGCCGTCTAGAAGCGCTGAGGTCGACCTCGCTACGAGATGAACAGCTTGAAGGGGGTGCACCATTGGCACTTGGGAGAGGAGGTCTATTCGTGAGAAGCCGGAGAATGTCGCGAATGCCAACCAATCCAGTCTTGCGACTCTGATGGGACTTGCCTCTTCCACGATCAGTGACTGGCTTTTCATTGCGGTCTAAAGCAGACGAAGATCCTGACGCTAAAGAAGCTGCAGTGGCGGGTGCAGGTGAAGAGGGAATAGACGGGAGGGTAATTGCGGAAGCCGACGCCTGGTTAGGCTGGGAGGCAGATCTGAAGGCGCTGCTCGTTGGCGTGTGTAGTCTGTTGAATATTGCAGGATCGGGGGTTTCGAGCATGTCCCTGAGTAATGTCAGCTGTCGAGTGGAAAGATCGTGGCGGCCGGTGGACGCGCGCCACGCAGGAACATTGGGAGATAATGAAGGCTTCTCTGGAGATGGGGGCATGGATGAAGGGTCATGACCGCCGGTGAGCGTGATTGCACGCTCTCGATTATTTACCGTGACCACGGTAAGCGTATTGTCCTCATCCAAAACCGTCGGGTCATGTGTCAGAAGGGCAGGGGGCGCAGAGGTGGATGCCGAGGTAGTCGAATGGCCTTCTTGGTCCCTGCCCGCCCCCGTCCCCCCAAGATCCACCAGAAGTTCGGCGCACTCCCACCATAATGCATACTGCTCCTCGATTCTTTGAAGATCTGGATTGATCCACAGGAAACGTGGGCTAGATACCTTCAAAGTGTCATCGCTATGCTTTAGATCGATCAGGAGTTGTGCCCGCATGTCACATAGCTTTTGAAGCTCTGTTCGCACCCATCAATAATTAACTAGGTCAGATAGTCGACCTAATAAACATACCATCAATCTTATTTGCAAATTCGCGAACCATAACAAGATTGCTACGAAGACCAGTTTGAGCCATGCTTATTCTCGGAGGAATCTTCAGATCCCCTAGGCTGCTTCGTCGCAGATGCGTTGAACTAAAGGAATTAGGCAAACTTGCAGTAGAGCCCTCGACAGGTGCCCCATTTCCTTGAGCCGCAGAGGCAACGTCCATTAATAGCTGACCATGATTGTGCTGCATCGCCCGTCCTAGGGAGAAAGACTGACCAGGAGACGGAGGGGCGCTCCCTTTCTTACCGATAATCCTGTTGAGCAGGCTGGAGTTGGCAAGTGCTTGAATAGCAGCCTTGGGCGGAGTTGAAGGAGCCAACAACTCGTTACCCTGAGCTGCCCAAGGGCTCCACGATGGCTTCGAGGCATTACGGGGAGGAGAGGGTGGACTGAGATTGATGGGAGGGAGAAGCGATGGTTCGGTCATTGCAGTGACACTAGAAGGAAGAGGAGGAACGGGGGGTGGAGTTTCCAGAATGGAGGTTACCGCTGCGCGACCATAGCTGGGTTCATCTGGGTCAGAGGTAAGGGAAATACTTCGCTGGTGACCTGAATGCTTAAGGCTGTTGAAACTGGGCACGCGTTTCTTGGTTAAGTCCAGTGACTGCCTACCACCACTGGAGTGATCGCTGCCGGAATTCTCTTTTGAACCTGCTGTAACGAAGGGCTTTGACGAAGAGCGACCCACTGGGGCATTCCGAGCAGACAACCTTGGCTGAGCCTGTAGGGAAAGCGGCCTTCTCATTGAAAGATCACCATCAGTATGCCGAAGTGTCGTTCTACTCTGCTTTGGGGTAAGGTTCACGTCCGTCATTGTGTGGTTAGATATCCCAAGCACACGGGAAACGATACCGCTCGATCGCTTTTTCTTGCCCTTGAGGTCATGACCTTCCTGATCCTCGTGATACACAGCTCCGGCAGTGGTTGAGCTCCGCTTCCTGAAACGGGACGTGGGATACGCACTGTTGCTGTTGCTGAGATGGAGCCCAGGATCTGGCGTTGGCTTTGAGTTGGGGCTAGGAGTAGTCCTAAAAAGCCAATTTCGGCTCGTTGAAGGCGACGCTGGGGTGACAGCTCGCGAGAAAGACGGCTCTGGTGTTTTAGGTGGTTGGTAAGGGATGCTGGTACCGGAATCGACAGAAATGTCTCCAGCGAAATCTTTGCTGGTCTGAGAAGATCGGCGCGATCGCCAACGTTTCACGGAGCTGATACGGGAAAGCAATGGGGTTTTTGTCGGTGGAGATGATGGCATTGGAACCGGAAAAGTAGCAGGGGAATCGTTGGATATCAGTCGGGGACTCGGAGACTTTGTTCGCACCGGTAATGGAGTGATGGTACCCGATACACGCTCCTCCGGAATATCATCGAATAACGGTTGATCTTCATCTTCATCGACACAGCTGAAGGGAGTGTATGAGCGCAATCCCGACGAATCGCCAGAATAGGAATTCGCAGCATTGGGGTCGAAATCTTGTGGACGCGACTTCTTGCGCAACCGCCTACGAGGGCGAGGCGGAGACGTAGGGGGAGGGGTAATCAACGGGCGGGAGGAGGTTGCAAAGCTAACCGCCATGTGAGACGGACTTGAAAACGTCGACAAGGTGGGTGACGTGGCTAAGGGAAGAGGATCTGGGGTATGAGACCGGTTCCGCAACATAAAATGGCTAGTTAGGTTTAGCGATGAAGAGGACGGGGTCTGGTAGCCTTTCAAGTGGTGACGGGAGCTGGTCGATGCTACGGAGGATGAGCGGGCATGGGCTATTGATGAACCCGCCTGTGTGGCATCTCCGAACTCACGGCCATGAAGGCTATCGCCCATCCCATCAGTAGCACAGGGCCTGTGTGGTACATGATGTGAAATGGAGGATGATGGCTGAGGTGGTGTGGAGTTGTGGCTCCGGGATGTCCCTTTGTTTGTGACAGTTTGGTCTAAGTCGTCTCCGTGATTTGCAAGACCAAAATCATGATCATAGTTGTGTTGATGATCTGCCTCCTCAGACCATAGAGTAAGATTAGGCTGGTGGGCGCGTACGTCAGTGATGTGGGTCGACAAGCGCAGCTTGGAGGGACCAGGTTCAGGGTCATCCCAAGCAGCCGAGTTGATACTGAAGCGAGAGTGCGTTGTATTGTCAGAGTAATCGTTAGGCATCAAATAATTGTTCGTGGATCGTGAAGCTGTCGTTTCGCGGTGGTTTACGTTATGGGTGAAACGGGCGTTATCGTCAATGTAATCAGATCGTTGATGTTCGTTCGGTTGAAATTCAAAGTCATCATCCCAATTCTCAGAGGGCTCTACGCGTGTAAATTGCATAAGATCAGAGAAAACGCGCTATGTGCACGTACGCGTACCGTTAGACATGTCGGTGAAACGCAGGAAGAGGCCGTCAACGGATGCGCGTCTTGAGACAGAAAATGATCCCGGCCGAGTGAGCCTGTTCAAAGAGTCGGAGTCAGTAAATGGCAATCGTCTTACGCGCACACAGACCCGCCTTCCGTGGTGAGAAGGAATGATCCAGGCTTTGTTTACTTGTTTTGCAGTTGCCACAACAATCCACGTGCAACGTTCTGAGTGCCTTTCGGACAGATCCGTGCCTTTATGTATTTTCGCCTAACTGCAGGCTATATCATGCGGTAAACCCAAAGGTATCGTTCACCAACCACCTTGATGCATTTATGTGATACAAATGCTCTCGAATAGTCTGCTTCGAAACCAACCGTCGTGGGTTCTTCCATATCGATTTGTCGTATGGAATTGAATTTATCTACGGGAGCTGCTAAAGAACGAAGACCGTCCCATTCCAGACCAACCCGTCACTCGATGGGGATTGATCCGAATTCTGCTGGCGATTGCAATTTTCCCCTGGCGCTCCATCGCTAGAATTTAAAAGGCCACCCCACGTTTCTGCTGATTACTGATACGGGCGCTCGTGGCTAAGAATTCCCGGTTATATTGCATGCCTGCATAAACAAGCCCGGAAGATGAGAAGCTTGAGGCAACGCAAGATGTGGAAGGCGAGAAAAATAAATCCCTTTGGTGTGCACATCGACCACCTCCCCTATATCCCTACTAGAGACCTTAAACCCGTGGGGTGCTCGTTCCTCGCACACCCACGCGTTCTTCGGTCTCTAGCTCCTGCGGAGGGCATCGGGGCTGCGCCCCGAACCCCCCTGGGGCGTTGCCCCAGACCCCATTGGGGCTCCGCCCCATGCAACGACATCCTTGGTATTATTGTTCCCCATGTGCTAAAGAAATAATGAGATATATGGTGATTATTCATGAACCAAGGGGCCAGCCCCTTGAACCCCAGCTCCTGCGGAGAGCTATTGGGGCGTTGCCCCAAGCCCCACTCCTGCGGAGAGCCTGGGGCTGCGCCCCAAACCCCCCTGGATATATTTGATTATTTTTTACACCAAGGGGCCAGCCCCTTGAACCCCTGCTCCTGCGGAGGGCCATCAGGGCGTTGCCCCGAACCCCACTCCTGCGGAGAGCCTTGGGGCTGCGCCCCAAACCCCCCCCCATTAATCATGTACACAAATGAGAAATGCCTTTTCCCCTGTTGACAATGCACTGGAAGTGGGGCCTGCTACACACAAATTACATGGACCACATACCCACCTTACACCCTTGAGCACATTTGTGTATTTTTATTTGCTGTTTTTCTGGCTATTTCCACAAATTTACCATGAAATTTGTTCATTCTCTATCAGGTTTTTTGCTGTTATTTATAAAGCAGTGTTCCCCATGTTGCCATGATTTTTTTTGATTTTATTTTATAGAGAGCACCTTTTATTTTTCTATCTTTTTATTCTTTCCTGTCCCCTGTTGCCGTGAATTATCTGGATTTTAATTTGTATAGAATACCTTGGTATTATTTTTCTTGGTTTTCCCACATTGCCGCAATTTTTTCAGATTTTATTTTATATAGAATACCTTGGTTTTATTTTTGGATGTTTCTATTTCATGTTGTCCCATGTTGCCGTGAATTTTTCGAATTTTTACCTTATCTGGAACCTTAGTTCATTTGGTTCTGTTGTTGGAAACTCCGGATTTTAACTTACTTACTTCCTATTTATTTATCTATTTTACATGCTAATAGCGAAAATACAAAGAAAAAAACAATAACTTATACAACAAAAATACTACTACTACTATTACTATTACTATAATTATTTATTCACTATTTACTACTATTATTATTATTATTATTATTATTATTTACGACTATTATGACCTATTTATCTACCTATTTTATCTATTTATCTATCTATTTCATCTATTTATCTATCTATCTATTTCATCTATTTTACATGCCAAAGTCACATGGGAACAAAAAAGAATTGCTCCCATGGGGGGGTGTAAACCGGTTTTGAGTGGGGGTATTAGTACTTTTTCGCATATGTCTGTGCGTGGAAAAAGTTGTGGGAGGTTACGCTCAATTGCTCACATGAATTTCCTCTGGGACTGGGCAACTCAGGTTGTGTCCGTGTACCGCTTATGTAATCAGATTCGGCCAAAACATGGCCTCGCAAATGTTCCATCGATAACTCATGAAACTGTATTCCATGTCCCAACAAAAATCTAGAGAGTGTGAATATACAATGTAAAGTATGTACTGAGCACTCGATCGGAAAAATCGATGCATTATAAAATGAGTATGTAAACAGACCAGTTATGGTACCTCAGATCGCAGATCCTGGCGACTCTGCAGATTGTGCATTATAGTGTTTTATAATATTTTGGAGTAGTGCCTTCCGGGGCCCAACTCGTAGCTTATTGACTGCTGTTCGATTAGGAATAAAGGTGTCTTTAGGGGCCAGCCAACGGTGCTTGTTGATCTGTTCAATTAGCTTGTCCCCCGTCATTGCAGCAATCACTGTAGCATCCAACTGGAGTAAAGTACTCCCTAGTTTCTCCTCCTCCACTCTCTTCTTCTCATCTCGTGCCTTTTGGGCTTCACGGCTGGCAGCGGCTTTTGCTTCCTCAGCCTTGTTCAACTTTGTCCATAGTTTCCTCTCAAGATTCTGTGTGTCTCGATGCCGAGCTTCCTTCCTGAGGAATGCATGATGGGCTTCACTGAAATTTTCCCTTATGAAGCCCTCAGTGTTGTTACGGCTATACATCACCAATGAATTAAATCGATGCTGGCTTAGCGATGGAAACCGCCTTGCCCAAACCCTCCATGTCCCTAGCATCCCTTCATTCACATCATTTGTTGTTGGCATGAATGCCGATGCCTTCTCTGCTGGAGTTAGAGAGGCAATGACTCCGTCACTAGAGAATTCAAAAACAAAACTTTCCCACTTCTGCGCAGCACCTCGACAGAATTCTATGAGCATTTCATGGAGAAATGGGAGTGCTCCTCTTGCCTGCTCCCGCTTGAGAGCTTCAAACACTTTTGGCTCGTGCCATGTTCCTCCTGTCAAGTGGCCCAAAGTGCCGTGCTTTTCTGTATCCAGAAGTAAGTTGGAATCTAGTGCAAGGTCCGCGATATGCTGCTTGACCTGATCATGGAATGGACCCATATCTAGCATATTTTGAGATAGAAAGTCTCCTGCTCGCATTTTCTCCAAGTAAGGTATAGAGACCGCCAGGCCAAAGAGAGCCAGGACAGCAAGCTCAGTCACCGTTGGTGTGTCCTGAAGGCCTTTATAACAATTTTCCTCCATATGAGTAAACCCCGGCTGATTCTTCCTATCACGCCAGCTTTCCAGGAACTCAAGATATTCGTCGCGGAAAACAAATAGCTCAATTGCCGCATATAGATGTGAAGCAAAGCGGGTATTACTCGTATCGCCAAAGCGACGAGTTCTCCCATGCTTCTCATGGAACCAATGATAGTGTGCGTCCTGACATCCTTTTTTATCATCTTTGTTGTTGAATAATGAGCCACAGAGCGATGTAAGCTTGACTGCTCCGGCATCTAGTGTAGGCTCATCAGGCTTTTCGGAGTTTGTCGGGCTTGACTTAGCAAGTGCAGCCTTGGCTAGACTATGGAGGGGTATTGGCCCTGGTGTCTCCACAGTTTTCAGGTGGTTCCACGCCTCAGACATAGCTTTGGCCCCGGCTTTGACGGTATTAAGGTCCTTGTGCATAGCGCATCCACACCATACAATAGTGTCAACTTGACATTTTAAGTCATGGGGAAGTTGTTGATAGATGGTTTCGCCAAGCTCACAGAGTCTTTGAAGGGTACGAGTTCGAAATTGTGCCGTCTGCTCATTGTTGGTGAGATCCAACCAAGCTTCGGCACTCTCGGATTTAGCGATGAGACTTTTCATGGTGTTATGATTAAATTCCTGGCGAGCTTCATCAGACATTGTCTCACAATGCTGTACACCAAGGTGAAGCATCCATTCTTCGCGCCTCCAGTCTGATATTAGCCGAAATAGCTTCTTCTGATCTTCGGCATGATCAGAATTCATCCCAGTTAGTTTCCGAATTGCATTCCCAATGCCTAAACCCGGGTTGAAGTCGGTAAGCTCTGGACTTTTGTATGCAGTTTCGAAGAACTCGCTCATCGACCCTTTAATGTTCTGCAACTGATCAACACTGGAATGCGATGGCATAGCACGGACACCCCATGTCCGGACCTGCATCGCTTTCTTGGGTCCATTGTCTGAGTATGTAGGAAACAGCGCAAGACTATGGACTGCCTCATAGGTGATATGGTGATGTGTTGTTCCATCGCAGCTCACTGTGTGTGCTGAAGTTTTGATTAGTGTGAAGTTATTCAGGAGTAAGGCATCATAGACTTACTATCTATGTTCTGAAGCTCGGTTGCCATCTGGATCTCGGCTGCTATTCCTGCCTCGGTGACGGCACGCGATACCATCCTGCGACTTGGCCCCTTGCCAATGTCCACCTTAAATGCTTGTGCACAGGCAGAAAGAACATCCGCCACCTTTGATGCCGGTATACCACTTGAAACAAGCTTGCGGCTTAGTTCACGGATGGTGTTCGAAAAAACTCCCTTAGTTTTCAAAGAAAACTTCCGAGCCGCTTTTAAAGCAGCCTCATAGCGCGTTTTGGATGCTCTAGTGCTCAATTCCAGTCGTCGTCGAAGTCTAGTGACATTGGCACTTGCTTTTCTCCATCCAGTTTGAAATCTGGCGAGTCTTTTCTCCAGCGCGATGTTCCGAGCTTCTGGTAACTTCATAGTGGCATTTGCTTCTTTCAGCTGATTAGACCTTTCAAGAAGTAGATCTGTGGACTCTTTGAGCTTTTCAGCTGTCTTAGCTTTCGCATTTTCGGATCGAGTACAACGGCGCTTTAGATTTTGCATGGATTGTGCTTGTCTGGCAACTTGGGCCTTAGTTCGGCTGGCTCTTGTTTCTAGTTCAATGACTTTTCGCTTCAGTGCTCCGATCTTTCTGTTTGGATTGGCTGGGGTCTCTGGTATCTCGGACGCGTTGGATAGAACAGAATAGGAAGGTTGAGGGGCAGATGTAGATTGTGGGGAAATTTGATATAAGGCACCATCCCTGCTGGTCTGAGATTGCTCCGGAAGCATGGTTCCATAACCACGGATCCAGCGCATAGTACGGGCATGGTCAAATGCATTTTTTTGGGCAGTTGATTTTGATTGTTTTGTATGCATCGAATTTTCCGTAATATTGATCGCTGATGATGTAAAATGGTATAAGGAGTATGCTAGGAAGTCGTCTCAGTTGTTCCAAAGTCAGGAGAGCATTAGTTGAGCTGAGTGTGCCCCAGGCATCTCCAGAATGCGCTATTGAGTGCGACGATGTACACACAAATAAACAAATGATCACCCAACAACTTCAGGCTCATCACACAGCAGCTAAGCGCGTAGAAATTCTCCTGGACGTGTAGAGTAGCTATTTCTATAATTCGGACTGTTGGATTTTCGTAAAACGCGCCGGTTGTCGAGAACGGTTGTAGAGCCATGAGAACTCAATTTTTTTACAATTCCTCAGTCCAATTATCAGCCTTTACAATTCCAAGCAACTTTCAATTGAACTTTTTGTTGTATGAGACGTTTGTGATGAGTTATAAAACTATACTTCCACAGGCTGCTCTGCGGCCAGTCTAGCTTACATAAGCAGTCCCGTGGGCAAGCTTCGCTTGCCCACCCCCATTTCCTCAAACTAAACATATACACGTGATTTTTCACATAAACCTATCATATCTCTGTCAGTTCTCATCCGTTTCTCCTCGGGTTTTTTTCAATTGGCGCGTCTTGATGTCCTCTACATGTTGTACTATTAGTCCGACCCATCGTTCCGCGATCCAGAGGAGATGATGGCGATTTTACTCATTTCCCATGCACACACTGTATGGTAATCTATTATATCTCGCTGAATACTGCATCAAATGTTCTATAGTTTTGCGTCCTATCTTATATATTATTAACGCAAAGATTTCATATTTTTTTATATTTCTTTTGACATCCGTGAGGCGCTGGAAGACGTTTCCCACGCACAGACCATGCGCAGAGCAGACACTACATTTGTATCTCTGTCAGTTCTTATTCGTTTCTCTTCGGGATTTTTTCAACGGGCGCGTGTTAATGTCCTCTACAATTTGTATTATTACCTCAACTCGATATTATGCGATTTTGAGGGTGCCAAGTGGAAATTAATCACATAATTTATTATATCTCGCTTGATACTGCGCCGAATGTCCTGAAATTTTGCGAACCATTTTATATAGTATTAACGCAGGTACCTGGTATTTTTTCATATTTTTAAAACATCTGTAGGGTGCTGGGGACCGTTTCCCACGCACAGATCAGCCGCGGAGCTGACACTGGATTGGTATCTCCCTCAGTTCTTGACCGTTTTCCGTCGGGCTTTTTTTAATGGGCCCGGATTAACTTTCTCTACATTTGGTATTGTTAGTGCAAGTCGTGAATCGGCGTGTATGAGGAAGTAGCACGATTTTTCCACAAATAAACCATGTACATTAGTATCTCTGTCAATTCTCATTCGTTTTTCGTCGGGCTTCTTTTGATGGGCTCGGACCACCTCCCTGGTCATTTCCTATTATTGGTGCAAGCCGCGAATAAGCGCGTATGAGGCGGTAGGACATGTTTTTACATTTTTTCACAAAAAAACCATGTACATTCGTATCTCAGTCAATTATCATTCGTTTTTCGTCGTTCTTTTTTGTACATGCTTGTACCAACGCCCTTATTCTTTTATATTATTGGCGCACATCGCGAATGAGGGTGTATGAGGCGGTAGGATGTTTTTTCACATTTTTTCACACAAAAACACATGTACATTCGTATCTCTGTCAAATCTTGTTCGTTTTTCGTCAGGTTTTTTGCAATGAGCTCTTCCAAACAGCCTCTCTATACCGTATTATTAACCTTAGTCATCAAACAGCTTGTATGAGGCCGTGGACACTTTTCCCACACTCAAAACACGCGCTGGCATGGGCCACACCCCATATCTCTCTCAGTTTTCAACCGTTTTGCATGGGGTTTTTTGCGATGGGTTCATGCCAACGTCCTCTCCATTCGTTATTATTGCCTCACTACAGGTCATCCAATGCAATGGCAAGATGCCACCTTGAGGCCTTGAGCGCGGGAAAAGCTTATATAATTACTTGGAATCAATACATTCAACCTGACTTCATTGTAGACTAGAGACCTTTAACCCGTGGGGTGCTCGTTCCTCGCACACCCACGCGTTTAGCGGTCTCTAGCTCCTGCGGAGGGCATCGGGGCTGCGCCCCGAACCCCCCTGGGGCGTTGCCCCAGACCCCATTGGGGCTCCGCCCCATGCAACGACATCCTTGTTATTATTGTTCCCCATGTGCTAAAGAAATAATAAGATATATGGTGATTATTTATGCACCAAGGGGCCAGCCCCTTGAACCCCAGCTCCTGCGGAGAGCTATTGGGGCGTTGCCCCAAGCCCCACTCCTGCGGAGAGCCTGGGGCTGTGCCCCAAACCCCCCTGGATATATTCAATTATTTTTTACACCAAGGGCCAGCCCCTTGAACCCCTGCTCCTGTGGAGGGCCATCAGGGCCTTGCCCTGAACCCCACTCCTGCGGAGAGCCTTGGGGCTGCGCCCCAAACCCCACTCTATTAATCATGCACAGGAATGAGAAAAGCCTTTCCCCCCTCTTTGGCAATCCACTGGGAGTGAGGCCTTTTTATTTGTTGTTTTTCTTCATTTTCTGGCCATTTCTCCAAATCCACCACCCCAACCACCTCCCATCACATGGAATTCCTTTGTAAGTTGATAAAACAGTGTTCCCCATGTTGCCATGAATTTTTTTGATTTTATTTTATATAGCACACCTTCCTTTTATTTTTCTATCTTTTATTCTATGTTGTCCCATGTTGCCATGGATTTTCTGGATGTTTTTTTATATAAAATTTATTTTCCTTTGTTGTCCCACATTGCCGCAATTTTTTCAGATTTTATTTTATTCAGGACACCTTGGTTTTATTTTTTTTGGATGTTTCTGCTTCATGTTGTGCCATGTTGCCGTGAATTTTCTCAAATTTTTACCTTATATGGAACCCTTCATTTGATTCTGCTCCACATTTTAATTACTCAATTTTATTTACCTATTTATTTTACATGCTAATAGCGAAATACAAAGAAAAAGAGAGAGAATACAACAGTACCACCATTTATGGTAGATGCCAATTTCGAAAACATAACCAAACATGACTAATACAACACCACTATTACTATTATTACCTAATTATATTTGCTAATTAGCGAAAACAACCAAAAAAAAATAACTAACACAACAATACTATCATTACTTATTAATAACTAATTAGTGAAAACAACCAAAAAAAAAAATTTAATACAACAACTACTACTACTACTATTTTTTATTATTATTTATTACTATTTACGGTTATTATGACCTATTTATCTACTTTTATTTACCTATCTACCTATTTTATCTATTTATCTATCTATTTTACATGCCAAAGTCACATGGGAACAAAAAAGAGTTGCTCCCATGGGGGGGTTTGAACCGGTTTTGAGTGGGGGTATTAGTACTTTTTCGCATATGTCTGTGCGCAAACAAAGTTGTGGGAGGTTACGCTCAATTACTCACGTGAATTTCCTCAAACTGAACATATACACGTGATTTTCACATAAATCTATCATATCTCTCTCAGTTCTCATCCGTTTCTCATCGGGTTTTTTTCCATGGGTGCGTCTCAATGTCCTCTACATGCTGTATTATTAGTCCGACTCGTCGTTCGGCGATCCTGAGGAGATTATGGCGATTTATCGCATTCCCCATGCACAAACTGTATAGTAATCTATTATATCTTGCTTGATACTGAACCAAATGTTTTATAAATTTGCGTACTAATTCATATATTATTAACGCAAGTTTTTGATATTTTTTTATATTTTCTTTGACATGCCATGAGGCGCTGGAAGACGTTTCCCACGCACAGACCACGCGCGGAGCAGACACTACATTCGTATCTCTGTCAGTTCTTATTCGTTTCTCCTCGGGTTTTTTTTAACGGGCGCGTATTGAATTATCCTACAATGTGTATTATTACCCCAACCTGATACTCTGCGATCTTGAGGGTGCCAAGTGATATTTAATGGAATAATTTATCATATCTCGCTTGATATTGCACCAAATGTCCTGAAATTCTGCGAGCTATTTTATATAGTATTAGCGCAAGTACTTGGTATTTTTACATATTTTTAAAACATCTGTAAGGTGCTGTGGACCGTTTCCCACGCACAGTTCATGCGCGGAGCTGACACTGGATTTGTATCTCTGTCAGTTCTTATTCGTTTCTCTTCGGGTTTTTTTTAACGGGCGCGTGTCAATGCCCTATACAATGTGTATTATTACCTTAACCTGATATCCTGCGATCTTGAGGGTGCCGAGTGAAATTTAATGGAATAATTTATCATATCTCGCTTGATACTGCACCAACTGTTTTGAAAATTTGCATGCTACTTTAAATATTATTAACGCAAGTACTTAATATTTTTTTATATTTTTAAAACATCTGTAGGGTGCTGGGGATCGTTTCCCACGCCCAGATCAGCCGCGGAGCTGACACTGGATTGGTATCTCCCTCAGTTCTTGACCGTTTTCCGTCGGGTCTTTTTCAATGGGCCCGTACTACCTCCACTTCCATTTGTTATTGTTGGTAAAAGTCGTGAATCAGCGTGAATGAGGAGGGGGAACGTTTTTTCCACAAATAAAGCATGTACATTAGTTTCTCTGTCAATTCTCATTCGTTTTTCGTCGGGTTTCTTTTAATGGGCCCGTGCCAACCCCCTGGTTATCTTATATTATTGGTGCAAGGAGCGAGCAAGCGCTTATGAGGCAGTAGGACGTGTTTTTACATTTTTTTACACATAAAAGGCATGATCATGCGTATCTCTGTCAATTATCATTCGTTTTTGGTCGTTTCTTTTTGTACATGCTTGTATTAACGTCCTTACTATTTTATATTATTGTCGTACATCTCAAATGAGGCTCTATGAGGCGGTGGAACGTTTTTTCACATTTGTTCACACACAAAAGACATTTACATGCATATCTCTGTCAAATCCCATTCGTTTTTCGTCGGGTTTTTTTCAATGAGCTTCTATTAGCGTCCTCTGTATTCTGTATTATTGGTACATATCGTCAAACATTCTGTATGAGGCCGTGGAGACTGTTTCCCACGCACACACTTTGCGCTGGGATGGGCCACCACTCGTATCTCCCTCAGCTTTCAACCGTTTTTCATGGGGTCTTTTGCACTGGAATCGCTCAAACGTCCCCTCCATCTTTTATTATTACACCAAGATAGGTCATCTAGTACAATTGTTAACATTGAAACAGGTCCCACGGCTCAGAGAACTGCATTGCTTACGTTAATTAAACTGAATAGGACAATACAAAAACTGAATAACACCATACATTCAACCTGACTTTATTATATATGTGTACAAGAACCTACGTCAAGATTCATTTGCAAGAGTTTCAATCTCAACTCAAGTTTTGGTTATCGACTCCTCAGAGCTATGGTCTCGGACGAATCACTCCGGGCATATTCAGTGACTGGAGATCCAGTTGCAGTGGTCGTGGTCGTGGCTTGGCACAGCCAGGAAACGCCATTTGAACTTAGAACTTCGTTCTTCGGGGCAGTGTACGCCTTGAATACCTTCATTGTTCTCCCAAGCTGTTATCCACCAGGACTTTACAATTATTCCAACTGAAGGCACTGAAGATTGCAAACCGGCAGCAATGATACATTCACTAAATAGTTTCTGCGATGCATCATGACCATCATGACCTCCTGTCGCCTCCTATTGCCCTACAAACAGGGACGTGGCTCGTCTCACCGCTGCCATATCAGCTGCCATAATGTCGCCAGGTAGCCACTATAGATCTTTACCTGTCCTCCTGAGTTCTGGTATTTCACTTGTACAGGACTTGGTCAGTCTCGTTTACTGAAATGAATGATGAGCCTGGCTGTACCAGACCTGGTTCCCCCGTAAGCATCCGCCCCTCTCCGGCTGAGTGAAATATCTATGGTTCACTTGAACCACTCGTTCTGGCCAGCATGGGGGTAAGACGCACGATTTCGTGCTGCTGCGTATGCTGCCTGGTGATCTGCATCCTCGATGAGCACGCCGATCTGGCTTCTACGGGATAATTGGGTATCCTGAGGATCTGGATATAGAAGTTGGATTCGAACGGCTTCCTAGATCATACCTTTCAGGGGGATTTGATGGATAAAATTGATGCTTAACAATGTCCTGAAAGAGCAACTTCGAACGGAATTAGAATGGAGTGCTAGCAGCGACCGCTAGGCACAGATTCTGTAAGCAGGGGGTTAAAGTGCGGTGCGCCAAGGCAGTGCGCGGCTCAATTCCACGGTTAATTCGGCCAGCCTCATCGCCTTCGAATACACAGATACTTGTTTATGATAGTGCAATACTTCGGAACAAAGGCAATATTGAAAATGTAGAGCAGCAGCCCAACTGTAGGCCAGCAGAGGGGGTATGTGACAATGATATCTGCAGACCTTTACAAAAGTTCCTTGGATTTGTCGCCTGAATGTTTCTTTCTCCTCACGTTTTACAATGGAAATGATGTTCTAATGGGATTGTGTGCTTGGCGTATTCTCCGGCTGAGTTGTCGCGATGATGGGCGCTTGAGAATGTGTGTGTGATTGAATGTAAAAGTCGCGTGCTGTTGGTTGCACCCTTACCTTGCTTGTAACATCACTCTCCCCCATAACCGTCGACGACAATCTCTCCGAATCTGAATTGTCCCGAAGTTGTGCTGGACCTCTGAATAAGATTCCGGCGTTTTCTTCTGAGCATTTTGGCCTCGAAAGTTCGATGGAGAGACCCCTGGGTGCTCGTCCACCTCCACCTTCCAACGATCGAAATAGGGCCTTTGAATCTATCTTTGGCAGGCCCAGTGCCGTTCATCATCTAGCACCCCCTCAGCGCCACCAATATGCCCCTAGTTACTCTGTTCCGGTCCCTTCAGGTCGTTCCCCTTCACCATCGGGCTACCCGGTCGCCCAGCAGCCTGATTCTCGACAACCTTACTCTTACCCTCAAAATTATAATCAACCGCATACTCTCTATCGTGCGCAGACGGTAGGGCCTGGGTTGATGGGTGATCCGTCTGTTCAATACGGTGTAAATGCCTACAGTGGTGATCCAAGAACCCACCCACAATACACTCAGGCATCCTATGGGGCTGGCGCTCACAGCAATTCGCCACCATCGCAACACGGTACTAGTTCCAGACAGTCCATGCAAAGTCTTCGGGGTCCTGGTGTTATTACACATCGTTCGTCCGACGGTGCCGATTTGGTTCACACCACATCAGCAATCACTCCCGCTCAGGCGTATCAAGCGCAAATCTACCCATCCTTGCATGCTCCCCCTAGGCCGATTGAGTTGCCACCTGGTACAGCACCAACTGCATGGTACAACAATGGCCACGCGCAACCCGCATCTTCGCAACCGCATTCAACATCCACAAACACCCATTCATCCATGAACTTTCAATCCCAGACCCCTACACCTCAACCACCTGCAAACTTATTGCTTACCCTCGGAACTTCATTGCCGCCTGGGATGAATGGCTATGTGACACATTCGATAGAACGTCAGCCTAAGTGTTTTCATCATGACGTGCTCAGAACAACCCCCTGACTGTTCGTTCGTATGACCCACCTCACAATTTTGTAGGCACTGGAGCGGCTCAATCAGCGCCGTCGCATAAATCTCAGCCTTCTGTAGATTCAGATGTGACGTCCATTGCAGAGTCCGCCCGAACTCGTCCAACGCCCGGTTCAATGCGAGTTGACACCTCCGTTGTTCCCCACATGCTGTCATCATCAACAGCGCACATGAACGACATGCGACAATCAGGTGGTCGTCGGTCCAACGACTCTGCACACACCGTTCCATATTCAACCATGCAGAGCAGGGTGACGGGGTATGACGGATCCATAACGACCCGACATCGCTCATCCACCTCGACAAGCGGTCCCAACCGACCCATGTCTGTGCCATCCTCCCCGGCTTCCACTACACGTACCAACAGCAGCAAGCCAATGCCTCCGCTACCTCGTATGCCTCCTACGCGCCGGCCACCTCCCGTCTATGCTGCTCTCCTGTCCAAGGTCGCAGAAGCATTCCGCGAGCGCATCACACCATCTTTGTCTGGGCGCGTTAAGAATGATCTAACGTATAAAGATGCGTTTGACGGTCGTGAGGCGGTAGCTAAAATTGCCGAAATAATCCGGACGACGGATCGGAACCTGGCACTACTTCTCGGAAGAGCCCTCGATGCGCAGAAATTCTTCCATGACGTGACCTATGAGCATCGGCTGCGCGATAGCGTTAGCGAAATATACCAGTTCAAGGGTAGCGTCCCAACACCTTTCATGGATGTGGATGGCGACAAGACGGCGACCGGCGCTCCGAGCAAGGACACATCCCCGCAAGACATTGGCACTGGTTCTGCTGGGCGTGATGCTCATAGCGTCCATGGATCTTTTGCCACGACTTCCACGAGTGAAGGAACCTTCACTACCGTCGACAACCATCGCAGTGTCCGACCTCTCCCTGTACCTCTGACAAGGCAAGCGCAACATAAATCCCTTTCTTCTTCCTCTGTTACCACATCCGAAAATACCCATTCTTCTGGTCTCCTTTCACCAGACTCTGTAACAACTACCTCATCTGTACCCTTCCCGCCCGACGCCAGCCCCACAGACTCCAAAACCGAGGAACACGAAGAGCTCACCATTGGGCCATCGCCACGCCAACGCACCGAGTCTGTGTCTTCATCAGAGGATGCCCCTCTTCCATCTGGCGTTTTTACGCTCCTTACAGATTGTTACTCCCCAACTTGCACGAGGGATCGGCTTTGTTACAGTATTGCTTGTCCAAGGAGATTAGAGCAGCAAGCAAGGCTGAATATGAAGCAGGAAACGGTCCTGAAGAGGACAATCAGCAAAGAAAGCCTGAATGATGTTCCGGTATGGCTCAGTCTCAATTCCCGCGAATAAAATGGGTTGACTTGCCGTTGACATTTTTCAATGTAGGAGCCTGGTACCCTATGGATCCATACTGTTTCTAAAGAGCTTGCGGACAGTTTGTCAGATCGCGAGAAGAAGCGGCAAGAAGCCATTAACGAGGTCATGTATACGGAGCGAGACTTCGTGCGTGACATGGAATACTTACGTGATGTGAGTGAAATTTAATCAGAAACCTTTTGAGTTACTCATAGCCATGCATCTTAGAAATGGATGCGACCTCTGAGCACTCGTAATATCATTCCTGAGCCACAACGGCCGGACTTCGTGGCGCAACTTTTTTGGAATTTGAACGACATCATTACGGTCAACACTCGTTTACGTGATGCCCTTAACAAACGTCAGAAACGGAGTGCAATCGTCGAATCTATAGGAGACGTCTTCTTTGATGTTGTTCCACAATTTGAACCGTTCGTCATCTACGGCGCCCACCAGCTCTATGGAAAGTTTGTGTTCGAAAAAGAGAAGAGTTCTAATCCCGCTTTCGCACAATTCGTGGATGAGGTGGAGCGGCTGCCGGAATCGAGGAAGCTCGAGCTAAACGGCTATTTGACGAAGCCTACCACCCGTCTTGCGAGGTATCCACTCTTGTTAGAGGCTTGTCTTAAGCTGACTCCGGATGACCATCCGGACAAGACAGCCATTCCGAAAGCAGTAAAAATCATTCGAGAGTTCCTCGGCAGAGTGAACGTGGAAAGCGGGAAGGCGGAAAATAGATTCAATCTCCTACAGCTTCATCAACAACTCGTGTTCCGCCAAGGAGAACCCGAGGTACAGTAATATGAAGGATAAAAACGTGTAGCCCGTCTAATAATTCACAGGATCTGCGCTTACTTGATGAAAACCGCGAGCTGATTTACAAAGGGCAACTGAAAAAAGAGAGCACAGATTTGCAACTTTTTTTGTTTGATCATGCATTGTTGATTGTCAAGGCGAAGACTAAACACGAACAATATAAAGTCTTTCGAAAGGTACGTTTGGTATTTGCTTAGGAGTGGCGCAACCTCTTAAATGCGTATCCCTAGCCAATACCCCTCGAGCTTCTGATGATATGGCCATCTTCCGAGGACCCATCCACTCTCCGTGGGGCAAACCGACCAAGATCTGCTCTCATGTCAGGGCGAAGTTCTGGCACCAAGTCAACACTTGGGGTGCACCCGATGGCCACCCAACCCTCAACGAAACCGGACCCTAAGGGAGGCTTCCCTATCACATTTATTCACCTTGGGCGGAAGGGGTATACATTGACACTCTGGGCGAGTACATACATTAGCCGGGAGAAGTGGATGGATCATATCTTCAAGCAACAAGAAAACCTGAGGGACAGAAGCACCATCCTTGAACCACAGGTGATCAGTCAAAATTTCTTTGGCGGCTCGAACAGGGTGAATTGCGCGGCCCCTCTGAGTGCGTGTTATCCTCCCTTCACACAAGTCTGCTTTCAAACTGTCACCCACAGACCATGGTAGACGTATCGTATATGGAACGGATGATGGAGTGTATTTCACTGATCTCCGAGAACCGCTTCGAGAACCCGTCAAGATGCTTGCTTTGGTGGAGGTCACCCAAGTAGATGTGCTGGAGGACTATCAGTTACTAATCGTGCTTTCGGGTGAGCAGGTATCACCCTAGCGAGTGCTCTTAACGGAAGTAACATGACATGTATAGAACGAACCGTCATGACCTTCCCACTTGAGGCCCTTGATCCTAGGGACCCTACTGCAGGCCTGAAACGTGCTAAACGAGTCTCTTCACACACGTCTTTTTTCAAGGCTGGCATGTGTCTAGGCAGAATGCTTGTTTGCGTTGTGAAAGCGAGCGCACTCTCCACTACAATAAAAACGTTGGAACCTATTGATCAGAACCAACGCGGCAAGAATAAGCCTACCTTCAAGAAGCTTCTGCAGGGGGGCAACGATACTTTACGGGTGTTTAAGGTCGGTGCCGCCAGGCCGAGACGTTGCTGATGACAAGGCGGCTGACTGATCTTTAGGAATTTTACATTCCGGTTGAGTCAAGCTCAATACATTTTTTGCGTACGAAGCTTTGTGTTGGATGTACCAGGGGCTTTGAAATCGTGGATTTAGAGACGTTGGATGCTCAGGGTCTTCTGGATCCTAATGATACTTCCCTTGATTTTGTTCAGAAGCGGGAGAACGTCCGTCCGATGGCTATCTATCGTGTCGACAACGAATTCTTGCTTTGCTATGAAGGCTAGTGGCACGCTTTCAAGGTCTTACCATCTTTTTCACCAGCCTCCACTTTTAGACTTTGCGTTCTACATCAACAAGAATGGATGGCGATCAAGAGCTGGGTGGATCATTCATTGGGAGGGGACACCTAAAGCGTTTGGTGCGTTGCAATGATGTCATCGGTCCCTTCAATTTCTTACGCGATATTCTCCCGATCAGCCCTTCATTATCCCTATGTTCTTGCGATTGATCCCACATTCATCGAAATACGCCATGTTGAGACTGGTTTAATGGCGCAAGTTATTCCAGGAATCAACCTTACCTGCCTTTTTGCCGATACTCCCCCATCCACCAACACTGCGACGCTGCAGTATGGCCATCCTGGTCCCTATGGCAGCATCGGCACGAACTCATCCCGACAGGCCGGATACAGTTATGGCCCACCGCAACACTCACAATTCTATGGTCGACGTGACCCTCACGTCCGAGACGACATAATCCTGTTGATGGATGATCGTGTTGTCTCGTTACGATTTTCGCCTGCTTACATTCCCCCCGTTTCCTCGAGACCTCCTCTTTCTCCTGCACACACATCTAATGCTCATCCACCCTCGAACTATCCCGGCGTGCCTCGATGAGCACACTGAGCCCAAATGAAAGATCTTGATCCCTCTTGCCTTGGTTTTCGTCCAATATCCACATAGTTTTCGTTATTTTCCTTCACGCCTTCTGGTGCTCCATTGATCTCGGTTTCTGTGACGACCCTTAATTGTACGAGTTGTTGTGAGGGTTATTCCCACGGAATGTTCTTGCCATGTACTTAAGTCCGAGCATTGATTATAGTTCCTGTGTTAAATCCGCTCCGTTTAGTTTCGTTGCCATCCAGTCCAAGCCAAACGAAGATACCCGCTCTCTTCTTTTACTCTCGTTCCAACACCACTCTCGGGCGCGACACCAGTGTTTGCGAGTGGTCAGACGCTCACTAACTAATAGACTGTTCTTGTCAGCAGAAGTAAAATACCATCATGAAGTTCTCCGTCGCCGCCGTGTCTCTGGTTGTGACGACCTTGACGTCTGGAATTCTCGCTCATGATCCTGACGCTCGTTATGCGGGAAACAAACGTCACCTTGCCTGGCGGCGTCAGGTCAGTCTCGAAAACATATCTGCGCTTCTTGGGGGACTGAGACGAACGCACATGAAAAATTTATTTCTAGCATGTCACCAGCTCCTCGACCTCGAGCAGCGCGTCGCGTACGACTGTATCCAGTTCCCATGCAACCTCAAGTATCTCCAGTACGACTTCGAGCGGCTCTACTGCCACTACGAGTAGTCCTACTACGGTTCTGAGCGGTTCAACTACCACTCCTGGGACTGCCGTGACAACTACGACACCTTCCAGCACCTCAACACTCGATGGGAATTATATCCCGCCACTTTCTCAGATCACGTCCGGTATGCCACTTCAAGGGACGGTCAATATGTTCACGACGTTCTCTGCTGGAGCAACTCCTCCGGTCGCTGGAGCTCCGCCATTGCCCTCCAGTGCGTCCGAGAATAACTTACCATCTTGTGATTCATGACGTTTCTGATTCCATATCCTCAGTTACGGTTGTGCCGGCTAACTATCCCGCCTTGGATGTGGTTCCTCCCACGGATTCCGATCAGGTTAAGGAATGGTTGAACCTTCTCAATGGCGTAACCATTCCCAATATTCCGACCACAGGCGATGGAACTTGCGCTTCTAATCCTAGTCTCGTTGCCAATGGTACCTCCTCTGGAAGTTGCTGGTGGACATGTGGTGGTTGTACGCGCAGTACGGATGTTTCGGTCTGCCCAAACAAAGGCACTTGGGGCGTCAGCTATGACGATGGTCCAAGCCCTTATACTCCTCACCTTATCAATTATTTGAATGAGAAAAGCCTGATAGCCACTTTCTTCGTTGTAAGTTGCACCAATGTTCATAATTCCTTCGCAACACTCACCCTCCACATTTAGGTTGGTTCACGAGTTATCTCTCGACCTCAGATGCTTCAAACTGAATATATGCTTGGCCACCAGGTAAATCAAGATTCTTATACTCATACTAGAAACGACGGGTTTAGCGTTCCTTTTAGATCAGCGTTCACACTTGGAGCCATCATCCCCTCAGTGAGTAATTCGTGATATCGCTTCCTATGTGGACTCACATGCACCATTCTAGCCACCCTAACCAATGAGCAGATTGTGGCGGAACTGGGCTGGACGAAGAAGGCGATTAAGGATGTCCTTGGTGTTACTCCAAACACGATGCGTCCTCCATATGGAGACATCGATGACCGTGTTCGTGCTATTTGCAAGGCCATGGACTTGATTCCTATCCTATGGCACGTACATTTGTTGGGGATGCCTACCCTGGTCTAACGTGACTTTTCTCTCAGGACAAGCAGTGGTAGCACCGAATTCGACACCAATGATTGGAAGATTCCTGGAGGGACTGCGACCGGTGATTCATCATACACCGCATTCCAGCAAATCCTGTCTCTCGCTGCTTCGCTTTCCACCGGTTTCATTGTCCTGGAGCACGATCTGTACCAGCAGACGGTAATGATGGCCATTGGTTACTTCCTTCCACTGGCGTTTAACCAGACGTCTAGTGTAAGTCTTGAAAATCGTTGAAATATGCCGCGGCTAATTAATTGCATGCCAGCTGAAACTACAACCCATCAATGAATGCCTTGGAATTTCTTTGGCAAATGTCTATGAAGAGACTAATAGTAATGGGACAGGTACCGGAGGCACGGGGACGGCGTCATCTCACCATAGTCCCACTCAAGGCGGACAGGGAGGAGCTGCTGACACAGCCGCACCTGTTCCCACCAAAGCCCTAGTGGCCCTGTTCATATCTTTCTTGATGATGATGGTTGGTGCGACACTTCTTGGCTGAGCCTGAAGTTGGCATAGTTGTGGAGACAGAGGATTGTTTATTCATACGCTCCCGAATCATTTTTCCTGACTTCCTTTTTCTTTTATCATATTATCCCTTTTATTCCTTTCACTCGTTGATGCATGGGTACTTCGTCCCACCTCTCACTGCCCTTGTTACCTCATCAACCTGTCGTAACTCACGCCGTTCCAACTAAAGGACTTGTTCTTTATTCCGCGGATTATGCGCTTGATGAATATTCACAGACTTGAACCAATCAAACTCCCCAGTGCTTCCTACAACTAAGCTTGTTGGCTATGTATACTTATCGTAACACAGTGACTGGCCCCATTGCTTGAGAATAAAGGTTGTGCTGTCACGAATCGAACCGAAGCTCCCGAAGTGCTCGACGCCTAGAACCTCTGCACCATTTCCGAGTTTTATGTAACACCTGGAGTACCCGCACCCCTCACTTGCTTACGCAGGCAGGCTTGGTCACCACCTAGAAATCGTAATCATAATTTCACTCATTGTGACATCATAGTTCACCTTTCACGCGAAATTTTCCTGTCATAATCTATCACTGCACCCTTCCATTCCCCTCAGAGCCTTGAACACTGAACGTGCTACTGAGCGCCGCGTTTTTTGCCTTCTGAATGTCACCCAAGGGAAGGAGATATGGGGAAGCTGTATGACAGCCCCCTTGCAGATTCCGACTACCTCGTACCCGATGGAACAAGATGGGGTTACCCATGAAAGTGTGGAGTTGCGCTGGAGTACTTCAGAGTCTGGCCCGTTTCCATGAAATCAGGTCATATCCTTCCCGCACCAATGACGTCGTATCGTTTATTACCCAAACCATATCACGTACTCGGGAAAGCTTCTTTACTCCAACCCTTCTGGGGCAATCATTTTGGAGTCGAAGTTGAAGGGCATTTACCTTGAGAGACTTCAAACCTAGCTTTCCCATAGAGCCCAAGGCAAACAAACCATGCCATATAACTGCGCACAACGCACAGGTAGTCTGAGCGTACGTGTTTCTGAAGCCAAATTCAGATGTTCCTGTGTCAGGCGCGAATTTGGAGTTGTGGATAATTACTCTCCACAGTCCGAATCGAGGCTAGCGTCCCAATACTCAATATCATGATCAACCTGCACAGTTATTGTGAATCTAAATTATGCCCACTTGCCGCACCAAGTTGTACCTAGCCCCAGCAACCCAACTCCGACAATAATTGCACGCCCATTCCGGTATCGACAGGTCTACTGAATCACACGCCTATCAGGTTATCGCCACACTGTCACCTGCAATATTGGAGCTCGCCGGATCGGTCCCAATTGCCAACTGTGAGTCTATAAAGAGCACCACTCCATAAGTAACTCGGTACGTGAGCGATGGATACTGAGCTGGAAGCTTTTTTCTGGCCGGAGTTTCTTGAGGGCTGCCACGTAAGTCCTCGCTACGGTGATACGAGCTAATCTCAAAACCATTCAAAGGACTTATCAACATCCGGTGCCTTTTCTCACCAAGATGCTCCAGGAGAGATAGAATATTTTTATCCAGAATTCTTTTCGTTGTCTGTGGCTTTCAATCCTCACGCCGAGTTCCCGTATCCGTATTCTGGAATCCCTCCGGATACCATTCTACAATCGTCGGACCAAATCCTGTTCTATGTTCATCGCGATCGATTGCAGACGCGATCCCGCAACGGGTTTGGAGGCTTGTTGAAGAAAGCAG
Source organism: Cantharellus anzutake (assembly GCF_015039405.1). Lineage (NCBI taxonomy): Eukaryota > Fungi > Basidiomycota > Agaricomycetes > Cantharellales > Hydnaceae > Cantharellus > Cantharellus anzutake. The sequence continues at coordinate 391,512 of NW_024066981.1, forward strand.
GGGCTCGCGTCGTGATCCGACCAACGGTACACCAAGTCTCGGAGCCCAGCCAAATCATCGATCGGTTGCTTCACATACTTTACGTGTGTTTCCTTGGCTTGAATCGTGCCGGTTTGTTTTGGCTCTAACTCCGGGTCACGCACCGTGATCTTGTAGGGTATTTCTTCCCGCGTCTCTAATCCCGACCTGGAAGTAATGTTCCAAGCTTTCGATGCGCTTGAGAAGTATGGCTGCCCACTCTCAGAGTGTGTACCCCCCGAATCAGAAGTGTTCACCGATATTATTGCCCAAGCTGCGGATCCTCTCTTGAACCCGCTCTCCGTTTACATATTAGCAGCCTCTCGAGGCCTCGAACAGCTGGCGGTAGCGTGCTCATTCCATGTCTTGCGCGTGCCGTTTACATCTATCGACGAGCAAGCTGCTATCACCATGGGACCGATATACTTTCTTCGACTCGGGCGTCTTGCTAACGATCGGAAGAAAGCGTTGAGCAAGTTGCTCCTGAGATTCCCTGACCGGCATGAAAACGCGATATCGTGCAGCCTGGAGTGCCAGAATGGTGTCATGAGAGCGTATGGGCTCATTGCAGGTTACCTGACTTGGGAGGCCAAGCCAGATGAAGACGGGGAAAGGATCAAGAGGTGTTTCACAAAGTTATTGGGCAGCGTGGACTGTCCGAAATGCAAAGAGAATGTTTCCAAGAGCGTGCAACGAATTCTGGACGGATGGGCAGAGGTGAGGAAGACCATATGACCTTCGCGCGGGAACTTGGCTGGGCGTTGTTGTGAGTTCTCTGAGACTTGCGTCTTGCCAGAGCTGATCCATTTTTCAAAACTTCAGGAGCGTTTGTCCGATTCGGCCCCCAAAATTCCCCCAGTCATGCGGCCCGCTTTCACAGGAACACGACAAAGGAACAAGCAGGATTGAATATATCCAGGCTGTCTAACTCGAGCCTGTTATCATCATCGGTCCAATTGTTTTATTTAGCCGCTGAAGCTTGTCAATTCATTACATGACATGTGAGTGAGTGTGTTTGTTACAGCAAAGGTGCCAAAAAATCGGCGCGAACAAAACTCCGATTTGGGCGCTTATCATCGTGCCCCAACGGCACCGCTGCATGAAGACCATATGTCCATGGCAAGACTTTGAATCAGGGATCACTGGAGGTAATCGGTGAGATTAATGTGTCAACGTTTTACACATGCGTGAGCGGCTTTGGTCACGAAAAATCATGGACACTGAGCCAGGTATCGACTAACGTACCCTGGAGCTCTAGCGTGCTACCACTAACAGTTCACTTGTGCAATCATCCGTCACTTTGCTACCATTTATTCAAAATGTGACACATTCCGTGGGATCGGCACTTGTGACATTAGGGGGTTTCATGGTAGAACGACTAAACTGAGTCTAGATTGGGTAAGATTGGCCCAAGTTTAGACCAAACCAAAAGCGTTCACAGTGAAGGGCAGGTTCTGAGTCGAGTTCTCCCGTGATATTAAATGTTCCCGTCACTTAAACATCAGCGCAGGGGGCAAGTGCGGTCCTGTAAGCACAGCGTGTATAGTACATCAGGATGGACAACGTTTCGATCTCCACCGATGACATTGCATCAGAGGAGGGCCAGGGCCAAACGGCTGTAATGCCTCCGGCATTGCGGCTCTTGGACATCTTGACTATTTTGTTCGATGGCTGTCCTAAAGCAACTCTGGCGTCAGCGGCGCAAACTTGCAAATTGTGGTCGATCCCGGCTCTGAAACGCTTGTGGCGAGTGCTTGATACTCTTTTGCCTTTCCTTCGGCTGCTCTTTGAAACGTGGCCTCCTGTTTCCGATGTGAGTGTTTCGTCGTACTACTATTTCCATGGATGAATATGAACGCTATCTACTGTGATGTGTAGAACAGAAATTTCGAGCCAAGGATCCAATTTTATGCACAATTTGTTCAATCTATCACCGTTCATATTGGATACGACAGCATTCATCCCCTGCTAACCAGCGTGCTTACCCATGCGGTACAGTTTTTACAACCACCTCCGTTCCAGCATCTCATTTCTTTGGATTGCTTCTTCAATGGACCAGAGGCAACCCGGGAGGCCGGCATTTGGCTTGCTATACGCCCTCCCAAGATCTCGCTCTCTTTCTTGAGTTCAACAGAAGCCACCTATCTTTCAGTCATTCGATCGCTCTATCATCACGGCGCCTCCTTAACATTCCTCAGTCTGCACATGGACAAAACTTCAGAACTTAGTGAAGCCGTCAAAGAGTGCATTGTGAATGCATTGAAACCGCTGGATAACCTTGCTTGCTTGGCTGCAGACGGACACATTCTCTTTACCCCAACCGTCTGGACGTGCATCGCGCAATTACCCAACTTGGAAGAAGTCCGCTCGCCATTCTTCAAGGGGGGATTCCACGCCACATCCGGTTCCTCAGCCTGGCTTAGTTTCGAACCTTCTACATTGGATGCTCCATTCCCCTCCCTTCGCACTCTCGAGATGGTTGTCCCATCCAAGTTAGCAGCCATCATTTTAGGGTATTATCCCTTGGATGGCGTCCATTGTCTTGGACTGCTACTGACAGACAACAAGAACGATCCGCCAACAGAGCAGTCGCTAATCCAAATAGTCACCAGTTGTAAATCGTTGCATCGATTACTCCTCGTCGCCCCTTATTCTAGGCTCCCTGTACTGCAACTGCCTCTATCTCCTGATCTCACTCATTTGGTGGTCTGCACTGATAGTGTTGGGACGATTGATAATGCCGACTTGGTATATCTATGCTCTAAGACGCCCAACCTCGAAGCATTGGAGTTGGTCCCTACACGGGTCCTTGGAAATCCGCGCCTAACGCTGGAAGTCATACGATCAATCGCAGAGGTATGCCCTCGTCTTGAGCGCGTTTCGTTGTACGTCGATACGGACGTCTCGGGTATCCGATTCTCTTTCGATGACGCTCCGATCCCTTCGAATCATCCACTTTCCACTCTATGCTTCACGCCGTCCGAGGTCTTGAATCGCTCCGAGGTGGCAACGTATCTTTGCACTTTGTTTCGGGATGCCCAACGTGCACCGATAATCGTGGCTCTAAGTGTTTGCTTCGGTCGACATTTTGGCTGGAAATGGCCAATTTACGAGGATTCTGAGGAGGAATGGGAGTGTGTTGCGGAGTTTATGGATACGCTTTGGAGGCGAGTCGTCCCTTCTTTCCGGAATCGATTGGGGCAGAAGGATGCAGAACTGGAAGCGTTACGGAGGGAACCCCGATCTTAACCGCCGGGGAAGTTGTAATGAAGAGGGTTCTGTTTTTTTTTTTTTGGGTGGCTATAAAGAGTTTGGGGATTACCAGGACTGTTATAGGTACTTTGAGGATGCGTGGAGTTTTTAGGTTCTCCTTCGGATTTATTGCGCCAAGCTGGAACTCGGAATGTTCAAGTACACTTCGCACCCATTTTTCTTTCTCACCGTGCGATTATTCCTGTTGTCTACGGCTCTCTCCTTCACACCTGCTTTTGGCTCCCCCTTTGCTCAGGATTGCCTTAGTATTTTATTGATCACACCCGCAACTTTTGCAGTGACTTGGCAAAATACCCTAGCCCCAATTGCAGTAAACACACACTCAATACAATCTTGTAGGGTATTTCTCCCTGCGCCTCTAATCCCGGGAAGTATGGCTGCCCACTCTTAGAGTGTGTACCCCCCGAGTCAGAAGTGTCCACCGATATTATTGTGCAAGCTGCGGATCCTCTCTCGAACCCGCTCTCCATTTACGTATTAAAGGCCTCGAGCAGCTGGAGGTAGCATGTTCATTCCATGTCTTGCGCGTGCCGTCCTCATCTATCGACGGGTAAGCTACTATCACAATGGGTCCGGTATACTTTCTTCGACCTGGGCGTCTTGACAACGATCGGAAGAAAGCGCTGCTCCTGAAACCCCCTGACCGGCATGAAGACGTGATAACGTGCAGCCTGGAGCACCAGAACAGTGCCACGAGCCCCATTGCAGATTACCTGACCTTGGGAGGCCAAGCCAGATGAAGACGGAGAAAGGATCAAGAGGTGTTTCACCAAGTTATTGGGTAGCGTGGACTGTCCGAAATGCAAAGAGAATGTTTCCAAGAGCATGCAAACGAATTCTGGGTGCCGATGGGCAGAGGTGAAAGAAGACCATGACCTTCGAATCGCGCGGAAGGCTGGGCGTTGTTGTGAGTCACTGAAACCTGCGTGTTACCAGAGCTGATCTGTTTTTAGGCTTTTTTGGCGCTGCATCACTGAAACACGACAAAGGAACAAGCAGAATTGAATATATCCTTGTCGAACTCGAGCCGGTTCTAATCATCGGACCAATGATTTTGTCCCGTCAGGCGATAGCCACCGAAGCTTGTCGATACGCATGCGAGGTGTTTGTTAAGCAGCTAGCCTCGAGCCTCGAGTCGCCGGAGGTATCCGGCGCGTGGAGCTTTTTACAGAGCGCGCAAGTTCCGCGCAGAAATTACCTTACACAGCTTCTCTGCTTACGGACGTTGACCCATACATCTGGACTACGAGCGTAACTGCTAGGAGACGGGTTGCCATATTTGGAATGGCATTCTAACACGTTGCAGGGCCAATGCTTGTCGTTCTTTGAAGAACACGACGCTCCAAGATCGATTAGAATGCGACATTCGCTTACGGGCACTGGAGGAGACGTACGGTGCTCAGCCCAAAATGAAATACTGGAGTACTGGAATTGATCCCAATGCTGAAGGGAAATTATCGCATTGGCGAATCAGATGTGGTTGTGGCCAGTTCAACACGGACACGGATGTGAAATTTCGGCATGTCCGAACGCGCCACAAAAACAAGTCCAAATGTGACTGAACACCTGATGGATTCTGGAGCAGTCTAGCCCCGGATTATAATCTGCTGGAATCATGACCCTGGAATGCGGGAACAACTGCGTTGGATTACATAAGACTTTGGGCAAGAGTGGTGCAGGGGCGCAACGTTTCATTGTCGACGTACAGCTTCTCCACACACGACAGAGTGTCTGGTCTACTCGATAGCGCCTCTATACAAGCTGGCAGTCGTGGACCAAGGGCTCGATATGTGGTTTGTGGGGCGTTTGGGGTGGTCCCTGCGCTTTCCAGTTGAAATCGACGATGATGCGAAGGCCTGCAGACGCCTGGGTGGAGCCATGAGCCGAATTTGTTCGAGGCAGTGTCTAATTTATTCCGGCAATGGGCTGCATGATTTTCGCGGGCGTTTCGAAACATTTGGGTTCTCTCCACATCAACTCATGGCTAATTCGTACTTTTACACAAGGAAGGGTTTCACTGCATGTGAGAGGGAAGAGGGACCAGTGAGATATCTCAGAATCCGAGTAAGTCCCCTGGCATTGAACAGTTTCAGAGTCCAGGTGGTCCAACTCCCGTTCATTGAACTATCGTACTTTAATCTACATTCGGGTGAATATAGATTCATCGGCCAACTTGAATTTAGTAGGTCTGCCTTGCCCTTTGGGCCGCCGAGTAGAAACTGAATTGGATGCGAGGCGGTGCCCTGGCCGTGGATCGCTTGGCAACAGCACCCTCCGCGTGCGGAAGAGGGTTCTTATTCAGTCCCAAGTGCATAAAGCTTTCCATGAATTTTGGAGATGTACAGTCTTCGACTGGTTCGACCACAGATCAGCCAAAATGGGCGACCAGGCTGCAGAAATTCAATGGGGCTCGTTTGGCTCTCTAGTTCGTGTTCCTCCTCGTTCGATCGGCATCGCTGTAGACTGACCATTACGCCATACATATTTAAAGGAAACGCTAACGACCTGTGACATCGACGCCATTTCGAACTTCGACCAAGATTTTATCGTTGTGTCGACTGCGTTCAATCTGCATACCCCATTTCCTTCCCCCTACACGGATAACCCCCCGGACTGTATCCTCCAAACTTCAGATCAGATCTTGTTCCACGTGCACAGAGAAAGACTTCAAAGCAAATCTCGGACCTCCTTTGGTGGCCTCTTCACCGATAGTTGCGCCATTGCGCTGGACGGCTCATCGGTTGTTTTCCTCGTTGACGAAGATGCTAGAGTCATCAACTGCCTACTCCACATCCTTTATGTACGTACGCGAATTTGTCTCTAACTCTTTACCTTGATGGCACCTGCCGATGTCGGGTCTTTCTAAATTGCAGGGAATCTCTTCACGTATTTACTCTCCGGACTTCGAAACGATTGCTCAAACTTTCGATGCCCTCGTCGAGTATGGCTGTCAGCTCTCTGAATGCGTACCCGCAGATTCCGAAACTTTCATAGATCTCATGTCTTACTCCGCAGACCCGAATGCTGATCCATTGGCGGTCTACACTCTTGCAGCATCGCATGGTTTCGAGGAGTTAGCAGTTCAATGCTCTTATTACGCATTGCGTGTCCCCATATCTTCCATCGATGCGCAAAGCTCCATTACAATGGGTCCCCTATATCTAGCCCGCCTTTTCAGGCTCCATGAAGCTCGAAAAGCCGCACTAGATAAGTTGCTCCTGAATCCGCCAGAATTGCACGAAAATGCATCGGACTGTGACTGGGAGTTGAGGATGAGCGTGATGCGAGCTTATAGTCTGGTCGCAGGATATATAACATGGGAGGCGAAGGCCGATACCAGTCCTGCGTGGATCAATAGCCATTTCGAGATGATGATGCAGAGCGTGGGGTGCCATGATTGCCGGAAAGGCGTGCGCGTGAGGGTGATGGGTGTTGTAAGCGCTTGGGATGAGGTAAAGAAGACGATTTAAGAAGAGCGAGGCCTCCGGGCCCGGGTACTTTAGGAGCACAACATCCAATCCCACTCCGCATAGCTCTGTTGACGGTGATGTCTCTTGACTCTTGGAAGGTAACAGGGCTAGAAGATCCAACATCATCACAATGTACGTGGTTACACCGGTGTGAGATGCTAATAGATTGCAAGGCGAACAAGAGAAGCCGCATTCTCTGGATTAATCATCATTCTGATAGCGGCGTGCCTGCATGCACATCGGCAAAGCCAGACAAAGATGCTCCAAATGCTCCACACTCCAAATGCTGGGTTCTGGGGTTCTCTGGAGCATCCTAGGCAGTGGCCAGTTGATTTTCCTAATGGAGATGGGTCATTACTGACCCAACATTGGATTGACCCTTAGTTTCGTGAACGGTCTATCTGTTGTACCCATCTCCAAAACAGATTTGAAACCCTGCATGGCAATGCCAGTGCAGTGTGCGAACGACTAAAAAATCGGGGATAGGATGGACAGGGAACGTGGTCCAATCAGCACTTGGAGCTTAAAAGTGTTGCTTTGTGGCGTCAACGCACTCGGCCTTTTTGCGCCAGGTTCCTGAGGATTATTACTTGGGGCACGCTTCTCTGGTCCAGAGTGCTCCAACACATACGTAAAGGTAATGAAGTGGCTACTGGCTTGCGAAAATGAGCCGTACGGATGCAACAACGAGCAAAGTCCGGGGCTGCAGGAACCAAGTCTGACGAAAAACCCAACGCTTCGAAGAACTCGAGACATGTATGATCACTAGCATGCCAGAACGGCTTCATCCTTAGACCGAGGTGCCATTCTCGAGCAGTAGTGGTTTCGGCCATGACCGTGCAGCCTTTGTTACATGAATGAACGATCCAGTAATGACTTTGGCATCTTTGTTGTTAACGGCCGGTGATGGTAAGTGAACAAATTAAGGAAGTGCCCACACCACAGTGAAGTGATGGTGCAGTTCCCACAAATTTTCACCACACGCAGGACTCCTTGTGCATTGAGTCAATCAGACTCGAACCGATAGAGGCGGGGGACAAAGAAATGGAAGGAACTCGATACATGCGTTGAACCACGTTACGGGGCTGCCCCACAGACCTGGCATGGCTCCCGAAGAGTGGAGCAGTAAGGACCCTGAATGAACAAAAGTACCCGCAACTTTAAAGCCCGGCCAACAATGAAATCGTCGCGGACATCCCAAATACCAAATCAAAACTGGTTGGAGCACTGCTGGTAGGAGAAGGTAGGTCGCATACGAACGAAACAAGAAGCGCAGTGTCATCAAGACATTGACATCAACCAACCCAATTCCATCATAATTCCAACGTCAGGGAACAAATCAATTGAGTTTGCAACACTGCCTCTCAATTGAAATGTCAATATTGATGGTAGTGGCTCCAGATTCGAAAGCAAGGAAAAATAAATTTACAGACAACATGAGCAATCCGTACAAGTGCGTAACGTTACAAACTGGGGGGAGGGATAGGAGAAACAAGCAAGAATCAAATGAGGGGAATGAAAGATGAAGTTGGTGTGTGTGATGAAAAACAAATGTCAGATTAACACCGTGAATCGCGTGTTTAGAGCCTAGTGATAGCCTTGGAATCGAGTGGCATCCCTGTCACCAGAAGAAAAAGAAACGAAAAGGTTTAAAGAACGTCAAGAGATATTGTCAAACAACTCCCGTCACTAACCGGTGTTAGGATCGATACCGTTCCGGGCGAGATATTCCTTATGTCTAATCAACCTAGCTTGGTCAAAACTATACCCGATGCGAGAAGACAGCATAATCGAGAACCGCCCGCATTGAGAGTCGGGGAAAAAAAAAAAACAGAGAGAAAATACTATCAGCTAAGCGCCCGATCATCACCACCTTGAACACTCACGTAACACCCCTTGCTTGCATGATCCTTCTCACTTCCTCCTCTCCTCTCTCATCAAGCCCAACTCTAGAATCGCCATCGATGTTCCCTTCTAGATCGAACATGTTCGAACTGAGCCCTGCATCACGTTGTGCTTCGAACGTTGATAGAGGGACATAATGACGACCGAATCTTCCAAAGAAGGAAGTGGGTAAGATGGAGAGGAGTCGCTGTGGGACGTAAGGTGCTAAACGGGCACGATGATAGTATGCAACTGCGGTGTGTGAGAGAGAGGGGGGGGGGGGGGGTTGGAATCAACAATTGGTGTTATTGTTTTCAACCTACGTTCGATGAGTGCTTACGCAGAAGGGAGAGGGCTATCAGAGATAGTATCGAGAGTGTGTAGATCATCGTCGACGACTTGTTGAAAGTCGAACCAGTTCAGGTGCAAAGGCAGTTATGTACGAGAGAAATATGTGGGAGCGGAAGAAGAAGCGGCGGCTGTGCCCTCGGTACATCCTTGCCCGTGGCTATGTTTCGGGGCGGCGCTTGCCGACCAACCTCCCTCCAGCAACCGGAGAGAAGGCTGAGTCCGAATCACAGAACAGTCACTACTTAAATCGCCGTCGCAGGGATACCAGCATCCCCTCCACTCAAGTGGAGTAATCTCGGATTTGGCTCATCATGATCATCAAATCACGAACACCCTCGAAATAGGCAGCTGCAAGCAAACCTGCGCGGCAAAGTTTGCATGAATGGCTTCGTTTTATTCCAGTTCCCACAACGAACGACAACCTTGAAACGAGAAGGCGTACTTAAAATCAAATTTCTTTCGTGTAAGGAAGCATTACTACCACTGTACAAAAGATGGAAGCAAATGAGAAGGAGAAGACAAGAGAGTCCAAGAAATGTTCGATTACACATGAATGATGCATGTAGGAATGTCCGCTGTCAATGATGTACAAAAGGGTTTGGCAAGCTGGTTAAAAAAAAACAAAAAGATGAGGATGAGAAACATTATTTGTTGAAGTCGTTCAATATCGTCAAGAAAAAAAAAACATGTATCCATGAAAACGTTAACTCGTGGATCATTGTACGGAACCAATGAAGGAATCCTTTAGAAGAGTTTGAGAGCAACAATGTTGGCATCGGTGCTGCATTGCAAGGTCGCGATTCCAGACGTCGCCGTGCCGCTCACACCATAGGTACCAGCAGCACATTGATTTTGGAAGAAATGGTATGAACCATCTTCCTGAGTGCTAAGTATTGCCAATCGCGCGTAAGGATTCTTACCATGGTATGCGTAATGATTTGCACAAACTTACTTTCCCGCGAAGAGAATCGTTCCATCGCTCTGCCTGATGAAATTGGAGAATGTGGAACCACTGTCGTCGACGTAATAGCAGTCATCGACGGTCACGGTGAACGGAGGGCCGCTATAGGGAGTCTGCAGGGACAAGCATTTGCCAGTGGATTTGACGACAAGGTGGCCTGGAAGAAATGGGATGCATATAATTTTGTTTAGCTTCCCACGCTCATGAAGCGAAGGCGAGACAAACCTTCGGTTGGTGTCCCATTCGTCCCGTCATAGCGACCGAAGTTTGGTTGACAGTTCTGGACGTCGACCTCTAGGCCGGACGCGCTGTACGAGAGCTTGTTGGACGCGTCCAGGTTGAGCTTGTGCCCGTTCGCTGATCATCATCAGAGTTAATTTAATTTGTTGGATGAGTGAGAGGATCTAACAAGCACATACTCGTCTTCAAAAAGCCAGTTGCAATAGTTGTGCACTGAGAGGTTGGTACGATGCGCTTGTCTAGCGGGAGGGCCGAGGCGAGAGAGAGGAGACCAAAGACGAATGCGAATGATGCAATCATTTCGAATTACAAGGTACTATGCGAAGGTAGCGCAAAGAAGATGCGAGAAAGCAAGTAGGACGAAGAGTAGAGTAGAAAGGAGATCAAGTGTGTATTAGAAGTGAGGAGAGAGTGGTGAGGGGTTGAGGCAAGTGTCAGTCATCCGCCGTTATATAGGCTGGCAGGTGAGACTGAAGTGCTGATGTAAGTCGACCTTAGCTTCGTATTACCATAGCGTTTTGCAAGCATCATTAGATTAATCGCAAGGTTGCTGCGGAGACTTGCTCCCAATTACCATGATCTTACATCATGTCTGCTATCAGGCCGCATTTTGCATATCCCATGAGTTGTTTGGCATTGCCACTTGAGGGCTTTTCTTGTTGAGACTTGCTGCACGGAGGCGATCGGTGGCTCGGATCGTCATGGTCGCGTGAGTACCGGCCGCTTTCCACCGCTGAGAGCTGTGTGATTATCAAACATTGGTGATGCCAATATTGTGCGAACTGACCCCGTTGTGTAGGTAATATAGGCAATAATTTCCCTCCACATCGGTACTGCCTCGAAGCTGGGTGTGTACGTATAAGTTCACGACAATTATCAGATGACTGGCATCAGAGACGCCCCAACACCACTGGCAATATTGGCAAGAGCCTATGCCCGGAACTCGGTAATCGCGAAAGAGTCCGCAGCGGTCCGCATTCTCGGAAACTGTTGGTGTTACATCCTGGTTTTTCAAAGATCTGCACCTTGGACTAATTCAGATTAAGGATGCAGGCAACGTCACATCATCGCTATGTAGTCGTTTCAGCTTCGACGGCTCATTTCGCGGTCGATGTATGTAACCAACCGTACCGCAACTCGCCCTTCGGCAAGCTCCGTTCTGCTTGAGTGAATTTTGCGTCCCCGGCTAGCACCGTGGGGGGCTATCGCTGAGCGTAGTTCGCTCTTCTAGAGTACGTAAAGTATTCGGATTCAGAGATTGATAACCCGCGCTTATGCGCACCCCTTACTCTAACGCTTACGTCTCACGGCACATCCCGGCTGTCAGCATTTTCACGAGACAATGACAACATCGTTGCTTTGACTCGACATGTCCCCATCTTGGCAGGGCCAAAGCGGGGAATTAAACTGGTTAAGCATCATTTTGACTCAACTGAATGCAATAGAATCGGTCAACTCCGCGAGCTATAAGTAGCCGAGAGCATAAAGCATTACAGTACTACAGGTAGCACTACACACAATTCGTCGCAACCACAAGAATCCTTTTCTGGGATCCTGTGACGTGAATAATATAACAATATAACAATAAATTCGGACAACTCCATGAGGCATTTTATTGTCACGTGGGGAATGCAAACAAATTCCCCTTTTTGGGTTTGGCAATACTTATTCCTCCTTTCGACGAACGTGCATTCTCTTTCGATAATGTCTCAAACACAACCAGAATCCCTTGCGCAAACAGCGCATTTCTCTAGCGCACCTTCTTCTCCCGTTCACGAGCGGGGAGTAATCAGCAGTACAGATGACGAGTATTTCGCCTTGATGACGCCTGGGCCTCAGCCTGGATTGAATGGCGTTCCCGTGAGATGTGAGTGGCCCGTCATCGACTCTTGGGACTTGGCATTCACCAAGAACCCATATATGCTACAACTTAAGGGTATGATGTAGGTGTATGATGTTCGGATCTGTAGCCCAAGCTGACACGCGGTGGATTACAGGCGGACCGTTCAGAGCCATACACTCGGTTTGCATCATTAATATTATCATAATTACCCCGCCTATTTCCCTCTACTCATACTCACCACACTCACCAACCTTTAATACCCACATCATTCCTTACAGGATCGTCCCATTCGACCGAACAAATGACACAAGTGTAGGATTTTTCTTCAAACCTGCAACCCTCACCGCATTGGCAATAATGTTAGGTAGAGAGAGAGATGTTCCTTTAAAAAAACCCTTGAAATTCTGATTTCAAAGCGAATTCTTATTCCCAAATCTCTCCTGTCCTGGGAACGAAAACAAAAACACAAACGTGAAAAAAAAACACAAAAACAAAGCCATACTTGCTTATGTAGCCATATCAAAAGATGTCCTGGAAGAAGGTCGAGATAAACAGCTCTTGTACGTACTACTTCACATATTGAGTCATGGTCCTAACGAACCCTTCGTTTACTCACATTTCACAATCAAATCATTGGTCACCACGTCATACGTACCCAGAGGGATCTACTCGACAATAGTGGCTTTTCTCACCTTTTCCCTTGTCCAGTTTCGGGATGGCCCTTTCCTTCGTCCCCATCCCGCTTTCTGGCGTGTTGTCCTTGGAGTCAACCTCATCTACGAGCTCGGACTCGTATTCTTGCTCTTCCAAGATTTAGACAGCGCCAGAATGATGATGAAATATCTGGATCCATCATTAGGCGTTCCACTTCCGGAGAAAAGCTACACAGAAGATTGCACACTTACATTGAAGACCCTATGGGTAATGAGTCCATCTCCCCCCCTTCTTCTGATGTGTTTAAAAAAGGGTCCCTTGTCTGATCCGCCGCCATTTCTTTTTTTTTCTGTGGGGCTTTTGAAATTCGGCACTTTGTGTCCGACTTGTTAGGGCGCTATCGATATCTTCTGTTTGGCCCATTCGCTTGGATGGTTTGGCAAAGCCCTTATTTTGAGGGATTATTGGTTCTGCTGGGTAAGTAGGAGATGGTGTGGCGCTACTATTACCTTTTTTTTTTTCGCTTGGTTTTTTTTTTTTTCCCCTTCTTCTTTCTCGGTTGTTCCCTTTTCTCTCTGCGTTGCAAGAGAATCCCTTCCTCATCCAATTTTTTCCCTTTCTTTTCTTTCCCTCTCAAATATAGATTCTCAGCGTCGCATTCGAGCTTGCGGAATATTCGCTATCACATCAGGTTCGCCGTCATCCATTCATTGCGTGTGTGGCGCACAAATTTCTCCAGCTTCTGATATGTAATGAGGGGGATTAGTTACCTAATTTCAATGAGTGTTGGTGGGATCACTGGCTCCTGGATGTTTTGGTACGTAGGTTGCTTTATCCTCTCATCCTCCAGCAGAACGATTCCGGCTGAAGAGCCATAAACAGATATGCAACTGGGCTGGAATTTCCCTCGGTAAGAGAACAAGCTTGCAGGGGCGCTTCGACCTCCACTACCTAACGGCGGGTCGTAGGCATGAGAACTTGCGCATATTTTGAGGTCAAGGTGAGCATTGGCAATTATAGGCGTGCAGTGACGACGGAGCCAATATTCCTGCCCTTGACAGCGATACGTCTGGCGAGGATTTCGTGAAACCCGGGGTATTCGCAAGAAATCAGCCCGTGTCGTCAAGCAACTTACCCCACAGTCATGGACGACCTTCAAATGGGAAGGAACCCGATCATTCGTTGGATACGTTGCCGTCGTATCGCTTCTCACAACGTTCCTCGTTGCGGAGCTGAACGTCTTCTATTTGAAAGCGTTACTATGGATGGGTCCCGAACACAAGTTCGTTATTGCAAGGCTAGCGGGCATGTTTTTGTGCGCATTGCCTGCTACGAGGGAGCTATATCAGTATCTCCATGAAACTCAGTGAGTAATTCCAAGTCGTAACAGCACCACAGGATCTCGTAATTTCTGTATCTTTGCAACTCGCTTCCAGGAGAGTCGTGCGGATGGGCCAGCACGCATGGTTATTGCTCGCCACGGTGCTAACTGAGTTATTGATCATCGTCAAGTTCGGTCGTGGACAGTTCCCTGAGCCTTTCCCGACTCCCGTCAAAGTCTTCTTTGCATCTCTTGTTTTCTTCCTCATTGCTTACCCTTCCATCAAGGTAACGTGGCTTTGCTGATTTACCCCCTTATCTTCCTAACATTGACCTTGCTCTGATTATCCCACATACACAGTTCGGTATCCCTGCCGTAAGGCGCACGGCTAAGCAGAGTATCCAGCCTCTTCAAACAAAGGCAAAGGATCATGATGCTAAGAATGACTGATCGCTTCCACGGTCTTTTGAAGCGATTGAGACTCTCGTTCCAACAATTTGTACTGGTGATGATTGCCACCGACAGCCATACTGTGCATTCTGTAGCCCCGTTCTTCTTCCCTTGCTATTTTACTTCTAGTCGTGTCCTAATCATGGTCCATTTACTTTCTTACCCCACGCAAGATCCCTTATCATGCACACCCTTCTACCACTTCTGCGAACGGGCTTTTTCACAACTAATTCACGTAGCGTGATCTTCGATCCACCTAATACGATAATCTTTCCGTCAGAAATAGGCCGGGTTCACTCGTTCCTCAATGGGCATTCGAATAATCACAGGCGAGAGAGCCGCCCTGGTCGCAAGCCCAACAAAATCTTGCGTTCATCTCATAGTGGGTTGTACGAGTGATAGCCTCCGACTCGTACCTGATTACACTATGGGAGGGGAAAAGCTATCGTATTGTTAGTTCATCTGGGGTCATCACCGAAGAGAGATAGGAACGACGGTCGATGGTGAGTTTGATGGTCCTGGAAGAACCTCCGTGTCACCTTGGGCAGGAAGGCTTCTATGACTTGGTCCCCTACATTGTAGTGCGTCTCAATACTTCGACCGCCATCGTGTGCACCGCCGAGTTAATACTCCGAAACCAAGATGGAATGGTATAAAGAGTCTACTTTGTGTGCTTCGATAGCGACAGGGTGTACCTGCTTGAATGGCCGTGAAATGTCTGGAAATGTTTGCCAATGAACGATCTGCTCGGCATCAGTCTAGCCTGAAGCCCGAGACAGACATCGCAGCCGGTACGCGAAGAGATGCCCTCAGAATAAAGAACCAGGATGCAATTCTACGGAGCCGATGCAGACATTATTCTTGAAACACACATTCGGCGTTTTTCGTCATAGATACTAGCGATTTGGTTCGAGTTTCTGCTTCAATCGAAACCCCTTAGTCGACAGCAAAATTAGAACTGCTTCGGATATACAGCTCTGAGCGCGACGCTAGCAGAATAGCGACTGGAGTAGATGACTGGCAGCTGAGCCAACCACTAGCCACACATAGTGCTGCCTTGTCAAGAACGGCATTGGAGATTCGAACTAGTGTACAAACGATCCGTCATAACAAGTTGCACAATCATATGACGACGGCTCGGTAGCACCTGCTTTACTGTGAAAGCTCCACTACTAAGTCTCCTTGGCTCAAGCTGTCACCCTCGTTCACTAGCACTCGCTTGACATGGCCAGAGACCGGTGCAGAGACAGCGCTCTCCATCTGATGAATCGTTTTCCATCAGCAGGTACTCGAGAGCTCAGAAATGAGTGGTATACCTTCATAGCGCTCTGGACGCATAGTACGTCGCCTTTCATGACTTGCTGTCCTTCCTTCACGCGGACTTCAACAACCACACCCGCCATTGGTGCACCAACAGAGCCAGGGTCTGCCGTGGCTTTCTCGCGGCGAACTGTTTCGATTGCAGCAGAATGATCCTCGACTGCAACTGCGCGAGACTGGAGACAAGTTGTTTGAATGGTGTGATAATTAGGCAGGCTTCATAGGTTCGCGCACCTCCCCGTTAACCTCAAACCAGATATCTCGAGTCCCTTTGTTCTCGTCAACGGCTCCAATAGCCAGGAGCTTGACGATTAACATTTTTCCTTTTTCGATAGAGACGTGCATTTCTTCCCCAACTTTTGGCTTGGACAAGAAGAAGCGGGTCGGGACGACACTGAAAGGAAGGTGGTGAATTACGACCCACTGGAAACCATTGTTGCGACATGCCTCAAATCGCCGTATTTCCCGACAAATCCTTGGAACTCTTCGAACACCTTGATAATTATTCCTCAGTCAGGTGCAGAGTAAAGAAGGTCCCTACTGACTGACCTTGGGGAACATTATGTACGACGTCACATCGGTATCCGTGATATGTTTTCCAAACTTGGCACGCAAATCGCCTTTCACTTTGCGGAAATCAATAGGTGCCATGGTGGCTCCGGGGCGCCCGTCGATTCGAGGCTTGTTGCGAATAATCTGTGTCCGTAGTGGTTCAGGGAAGCCACCAACTGGCTGTCCGAGATAACCCTGGAAAAACTCGACGACGGATGAAGGGAAGTCAAGGGTTTCGGCCTTCGCAATGACGTCCTCTTTCGAGTATGAGTTTGACACCATCCATTGAGCCAAGTCGCCTACGACTTTGGAAGATGGCGTCACCTGTGGGGCCATTCAGCCAAATCCATCACACGTTCCTATCACTTACCTTAATGATATCCCCGCACTGCAAAAGTTATTGACCAATAAGCCCCTCTGTTATCGAGCAGCAGTTTATCAATGCGTACCAGCTGGTTGGCTTCGATGTACCTCTTCTTAATTTCACTCCATTTCGTGCCGAGTCCCAGCTGGGATGCTTGGAACTGTCCATCACCACAAGATTCAGCCCCGAAACTCACTGCACGCGATTGTCGAATGCCTTACCATGAGATTGGTGTATTGTCCACCAGGCATTTCGTGATCGAACACACTGGAGTCGGAAGCGCGCACCGGAGCCTCGAAGCAGCTGTACTGTAGACGCACTTGACTCCAATACAAGTTAAGTGCCTGAATATCCTCATATTTGATACCCGTTCCAACTCCAGTGTGCTCGAGTGCGTTGCATATGGCTCCCATAGCCGGCTGGGAGGTAATACCAGACATGCCTAATTTAACACAGTAAGTGACAGAAAAGCCATGAGACTAATGCTGCCTCACTATCGATAGCCACGTCAACAACGTCTGCTCCTGCTTGGGCGGCGGCGAGCATGCTTGAGACAGCAATACCAGCGGTGTCGTGAGAGTGGACGTGGATAGGGAGGTCAGGATACTTCTCACGAATAGCCCCAATGAGCCTACGAGAGTGAAACTTTGCTTCCAGAAGTCATTGCGAAAGTAGAAACACCTACATGGTCGCCGCCTTGGGCTTCAGCAGCCCTGCCATATCTTTGATACCGAGAACATGAATTCCCTCGGTCACTAACTGATCAACAAAGTTCAAATAGTACTCCAAAGTATACTTAGTCCTTTTCGGATTGGCAACGTCGCCACTGTAGCAAACAACAGCTTCCACCACGCCACCAGCCTTCTTTGCGGCATCAATACCGAGCCTCATCTGGTTTGGGGTGGATCAGGATATATGCAGCGGCATTAAATACAGAACAGCCTACGTTTTCTGTAAGACCAATGTTAAAAGCGTAGTAAGGGATTAGGTGAAGATGGAACTTACCAAAATAGTTGAGAGCGTCAAAGATACGGAAGATGTCCAATCCGTTGTCAACCGCTTTTTTGGAAAAGTCATAGATGGCATTATCTCTAAGCATGGACGTTTCAAACCCAACCACCGCGCTAGCGGGATGTGCACTCACGGATAGCTAGTATACCCAACGGCATTCGCACCACGAATCAAAGCCTGGAAGGGAATGTTGGGAACAAGTTTTCGGAGAGCGCGCTACAGATCAAGTTAGCCCCAGCACGTTCGACATGAAATCCAGCACATACCAATCGGTCCCAAGGATCCTCATACAGGAAGCGCATGGCAACGTCGAATGTCGCTCCTCCCCAGCATTCCAAACTGTAGGCATTTGCAAGAGCATAGCTCGTCTCTCTCGCAATATTGGCCATATCGATCGTCCTCATTCGAGTCGCAAGCAAGGATTGATGGGCATCACGCCATGTGGTGTCCATGATCAACACACCGGGGTAATCGCGCACGGCTTTAGCAAAAGCGGCCGGGCCGTGCTCAAGTATAATGCTCCGCCACCCTTGTTCACAGGGGAAGGAGGCATCAAGTGGTGGCCCACTTGGATCTTCGCGATTGACAAATTTCGGAATGACAACCTCATCGGTGAGTGCGGGTTCTCCCTGGGAATATGTTCAATCACTATTAATTTACCTGCGGAAAGTAGATGCACATACCAATTGTCCTTTGATACTGCTGCCATTAACGAGAAGGTCTCCAAGATAAGCCAATAATTTCTGGGCGCGGTTTTGAGTTTGCACTAGTTTGAACAAGTCTGGAGTGTCATCGATGAACTGGATGCAGGATAATTAGGGATACTGCATTCTCTGGCTAGGGAAAAACGCACGGTAGTCCAGGTTTTACCATGAATGAAAACATCATGGGTGAGTAGCCGGAACAAGAACGGAATATTGGTCTGCAAAACCGTGAGGATGATATTTGAGCGACTTCCATCACAACGAGTACCTTGACACCACGAATGCGGAATTCCACTAAAGCGCGCAGCATCTTTCGGCGGGCTATCTCATATGTCGTGCCGCTGACGGAAACCTTGACCAGCAAGCTGTCGTAGTGAGGCTAGATACGTTCACGCAAAAAGATCAATCTCCATCAGAAGAATGCAGATCCACCAACTGCGCTCACAGTTATTTGCGCACCAGCAAACCCCGAACTAGCGTCAAGACGGACACCGTTTCCTCCTGCACTGCGGTAAACCTCGATCTTCCCAGTGTCAGGCTGGAAGTTGGTGGCAGGGTCTTCTGTGGTGACACGACATTGGATGGCAAAGCCTCGCTTAGTGATGGCGTCTTGGGTAAGGCCCAGTTGGGGGAGGGTCCCACCGGCGGCGATCTGAATTTGGGCTGAAACGATGTCGATTCCGGTGATTTCCTCTATTAGGATTTAGTAAGAAAATCAGAAAGATGGAAGAATGGTCATTACCAGTGATGGTATGTTCCACTTGAATACGAGGGTTGATCTCAATAAAATAATGACGCCCCTGTTGGTCAACGAGGAATTCAGCAGTACCAGCGTTTCTGTACGCAACACTCTTCGCCAGCTTAATGGCATCAGCCAGGATGGCTGAGCGGGTGTGTTCAGGAAGGTGTGTGGCCGGAGCGACTTCGACTACCTTCTGATGTCTTCGCTGAACAGAACAGTCACGCTCGAAGAGATGCACGACGTTCCCTTCCCCATCAGCAAGGAGCTGAACTTCGATGTGGCGTGGACGCTCCAGGAAACGTTCAATAAAGACGGTTCCATCTCCGAATGCGGACCTGGCTTCGCTGACAGCTCTGCTGAAAGAATCTGGGAACTCGCTCTTCTCACGTACGACGCGCATTCCGCGACCCCCACCTCCCATGGCAGCCTTGATAATGACTAGGGAAGTGCGGTCACAATCAACGAATAAAGGAGCAAGGTTGGATAATACAGACCTGGGTATCCATGCTTTTCGACAAATGCCCAGCCTTCCTCCACATTTCCTATCGGACCTGGGGAACCTGGAACAACGGGTACGCCAATTTGAACAGCTAAAAACACACTATTTGAAGGGGAACTCGAGGAGTCGAGGACTGTGTTCCATACCAATGGCCCGAGCCTTGGTCTTGTCTCCGAGGCTGTCAATGACTTCGGGTGACGGACCGACGAAAACTATTCCGGCCTCCTCAACCAGACGAGCAAAATTGGCATTCTCACTTAGGAAACCATACCTGTATCACAAACGTTAATAAAGGGCCGGGAGCCGTGCAGCTTCGCGACAGGGAAGCGAAATCAGGAACATACCCTGGATGGATCATATCCACTCCATGTTCGAGCGCAATCCTTATAATGTCTTCTTGCGCGAGATATGCAGCAACAGGGGTCAATCCTGCACCAACCTGGTATGCTTCGTCGGCCTAAAATCCGCGTGGACGAAGTATTTCAGATCCCCAAACAAAATAAGTCACAAGCGGCCGCTTAGGAAGTGTGGGAGGATTACGTAGCACATACCTTTTGACGATGGGCTGATAGTCTGTCCTCAATAGAATAGATAGCTACGGTGTGCATCGCCAATTCATGGGCAGTTCGGAACACACGGATGGCGATTTCCTGCGTAGTGTCACCATCGAGATGTCCGCGCTTGAAAAATAGTACGTACGCCTCGATTTGCAACCAGAATCTTTGTCAATGGACCATGATGGCCAGCTACGCGCCGACGAATCGTCTGGATCGAATGGATTGGAGTGCTTGGGATACTGGCACTTCCTGGACCTGGGCTCTGGCCACGATTAGGATTCAATGCCATGGTCGTGTCTGGATCCTTCTTTCAGCTGATGGGTGCAGTGGCTCGAAATCTGCCTGCAAGGGGCGTTGCAGACGAAAGGATCGGGTTCTTTATCGCGAACCATTATAATGGGTAATTGCATCCGGCATATCAGCCTCCAAAACCACCTGAAGGTGGCAGTGTTGCCTTCGGCTCCACAGAGCCGGCAAACGCTGGAGAAAACCGAATGGTTTTTTTCGTCCGATGTTAAGCACCATGAGGACAAGACTAAGAATTTGTCAAATACAACCGAGCGAAAAAGACGTTGACGTAAAGCAACATGATTAACCGCAGGTACTTGCCAGGGGCGGTGCCGGGTTCGAGATAAGCACGTGTGGTTGTCCATTTTGGACAATCACATGACCTGCCTGGTCATTCATCCAAATCGGGCGCGCTGCACTTGGCTGTAAGACCCAAGACCAAATACTTAGTTAAAAGGGTAAGCGAGACTGCATACACATAGGGGATTTGATTCACTGCAACGCCCAGGACGATTTGAAATTTTGGATCGACGGAACCGATGGAAACTGGCCAGACGACGAAGATGCGACTTCAAATCTCTGCATGATACCCGAAGCGGCACTAGCGGACAAGAGCCCCTCTCCACAACGACAACTGAATCGATGCTCGTAAGCGTGATAAGAGAGACGTGTTCGCATAAAAAGCCGAAGCATCGTCCTTAATGCAAAGGACACGACAACTTGGAGAACGATTCCGTCCTAGGCGTAGGCGCTGATGTGTAGGAGTGTAGGATGGAAGATTGTGCTCATCCACTACAGCTCTGTCCGCACTATGGCTATTTGGGGTAGGTCAGCCGCCCGATGATGATATATAATATATCTAGGACAAACCGAGCAACCCATACTATGACCGATTAATTCGGTCGCCCTATAAAATCCACTGGCAGGGAACCACGATGAAGTCTTGGACAATTATCAGTGACACCACAACTAGTGGTTATATATAACTCCTCTCGATGTAACACTCGACACGATTTAGCTTTACGTGGTGGGAACCTGGGTCTCATTCAACAATCGATTACCTTCGACTTTGATTCCCGTTTTGGCACTTCGTAATTGCATTGAATATCTGATAGAGGCTAACCTGCCTACGTTGGATAGTTACCTTAATGGACAGGTGAGAGCTAGGACCTCTGGAAACACCGCCGTTCCTCGATTAGAGGACGCGGTGTGTAAGGCATTATCTACTGAGGCGAAAATGTGTAATATCAAAGTTGCGAAAGACTATAAGTTTATTGGGAACTGCAGTCTAAGGATTAGGGACGTCCATAGAGATGAACTGGTGTGAATATGCAAGCTTTGAGCCATGAGCAGGAATGGATCACGGGTAAGGGAATTAACTCTTCGCTTGGTGAAGTGGAATCTCTGACGACTGCGCTAATCGTGCCTTCTCAGCCTTCGCCTGGTTGTTTTTCGCAACTGCATACACAACGCCCGCAAAGAAACCAACCGAGATAGCAGACACAGAACCAAGGGTGATAGGGTCTCCGAAGAACACCATGCCAGAAGCGGCAATGGGCAATTTGTTCAGAGCACCAACCATACTGAAACAAGAGTCAGTATGATCTCCGTGTGCGATTATCCATCGTTGCTGACCTGTAGGTTGTACTGCTGGTGGCACGAAGACACCATGCAGTGGTGTAGGAGATACCAACAGCCGCGGCACCAGAAAAGGCGATGGCAGACAACAGGAGTTGTCGGTTGTCGGGAGGGCTAAACGCGAAACACAGGTATTACAATACAGAGACCATTTTGGGTAATCTTAACGTACAAGTTCTTGACCAGGTTCACCATTGACCAATCCTCGACCAAGAAGGAAAAGATGGTGAGGACTGGGATCGATAAGAAATTGTTGTAGAACATAGTGTCCCAGTCACCGAAGCTCATCGCCTTTATCCGCTTTCGCATTGTTAGAACCTATACCGAATGCACGATTAGTGGGATCCTCAAACATCGTTAGACAACATACATAAGCGGCCGTGGATATGCAATTTAAGAACATCCAGAAGTATCCACCAGACAAGGTCACCAGTATCGAGGAGACGGGCAGTGGGGCAGAGCCAGAGCCTGGATCAACAGAAGACCAAGCGCTGCTCACATTTTCGAGAGTAATCGCGATATCAGACCAGGCGGCAATAATCGACGAAAAAACCTGAGAAAATTATGAGTCACGTACAGCGCACGGGGGGAGGAAAGGCTGACCATGAGAAGGAAGGAAACAAGTGAGAGACGGGTGACCTTGCCCCCAAACCATAACACTTCGCCATAGGCCTGATTGAAATTATAAGAAGTTGAAAAACGTATGGCGATGAGTGGCTCGCACAATTAAGATGATAGTCAAATTCTTGAAAATAGTGAATACAGGGATACTGAGGTATTGCTGAATAGGATTAAACGTCTTAGCACCGATACATCGAAATCATCACTTGTTCTCACCAGACTCTTTGACCCGGTATATATGACACTAGCCAGCATAAAACTTACGGGAAACCACTTCTTCGCAACAGTTATATCGAAATCCTGGAAGTCGATGATTCCAAGGGCTTTGACAAACTGAACGACCACAACGCAGACGGTTGATTGAATAGCGAGGAGAAGACAAGTCATGTTGAAGTTGGCTCCGGATACGACATACTAGAGGATTTCATCAGGAATGCGAGAATTTACAAGGATGGACTGATGGGCTTGCCTTATTTACAACCGTCATCATGATGGATGCGAGACAGTAACATAGAACAGGTAGTGCTGGAACACCATAATAAGCTTCCAAAAGTCTTTCAAGCGAATTGGGTACACATACCTGGATGATTCAAGATTGAGAGTTGCTGAGCAGTGCTTTGCGCCTTTCTCAACTCGACAATATCTTCTGTATCATTCTGCGGGACTTGCGAGTATTTCACATCCGACGACTGTCTGATGCTCATCGTGCTTGACATGATGCGCTGTAATCTAGCCCCGAATAAAGCGACTGGTATAAGGAGGGGCAGCGCTGAGCTCTCTATGGGAGTCCACACAGGAAATTGTTACAACATAAGTGGGACCGTGCCGGGAAAATGCGTGTCAGGACAATGCAAACCCCAAGTGCAGCTCACTCACGATTGGGATGAAGTGGAAGAATCAAAGTGGACGTCGCGACGTTCAAATTTTTGGTAACGTTTTCGGAAATTGCCTGTTCAAGAACTCAAACGCGCTTAGGCGGCACGGCTTGTTCCCCGGTGTAATATCGGCAGGGCCTCAACCTCAACAGCTTCGTTGTAGACACCAGGTCTTTCACGTTATCTGCCTAACTATGAAAGTGTTCTGAAGGACAGCCTGCTCGTGGCAAAATAAATGCACCCAAATAAGTAACATGGCGAAGTTTCACGGTGGAATATTAATGTTCAAGGTTGGACAATTGGATATACAGAGCTACTGATATTTCGGCGATCAATGCTCAAGTGCTGAGTGCTGTCGACTAACAACACAACAGTTAATCCCTGCAAGCGAAGGGCTTGATGTAAAGTTACTGATTGGTGCATTTCCAACGCCGCCATCTAGTACAGCCTAAGACGTACGTATATAGTATTCAAGATGTAGGCAGGTTACCAGCCTCTATTAGTATAGATTCAAGATGGAGTGCTAGCGTACCTCAGAATACTCAGGTCATATGGAAGCCGTCTCGCAGATGGGATCTAGCAAGTTTGATCAATGTGTACGTACAATCCATCAGTGGAATATCATCATCGCGCTTTTACACAAATTTGCTCATCGAGAGGGCAGCCGGAGCTAGCTCGCATGACCGGGAAAACTCTAAAACACAACAATACTGACGACGAGCCGGTCCATGCAATCCCGCAAGTATGGAGACAGTATCTAGTACTGTATAATACATGGGGGTCAGCAAATGAAGGGAGACGTCTGAGGTAATATTGTAACCACGTGATACAAAAAAAATGGCCGTCATCCTCATGCAAAAACAATTCCTCTTGACAGTACAACCATGTTTCAAGTATTACCATAATTATTACTTAATAATGATATTGAGATACCGCACAGGATGTGAGCCCATTTTGAAGCGGTTTTATGGATGATTATGGAATATCACAAAATGTGCGGGATCTTCTTGAGCTTTTCTCATGCACCAGGAAGAATTTCGGAAATCCACTAGGCCGAAACCTGCATTCGTACCTATAGAGCAATCTCGCAAAGTTTGAGCCCAATCGGAAAAGAGGAAAGGTACATTCTGTGACTTGGAAGCCACAACGGATGTAGTAGGCCCAAGCTCCATATAATATATGGTTGTACCAAGGTAATAACTGAGCAAAGAGTCAGTCCAATGCTATTTTAGCATTCCATCGAAGTTTGATGGGTTCATATGTAGTTATCATTGAGTTATAAAGCAATATGTTAAAATGCGATTTTATGTATGGTGAATAACTTTTGATTGAGGAAGAATTTCCAAAATCCGGTAGGCCAAAATATAAACAGACGATACATCTACAATCATGCCAAAAATCAAGCAAAAAGAAGAGGATTGAAGGTACATTTGGGGTGCATCTTTCCAAAATGTCGGGATAGGCGCAAAAAGGAATCACGTGCCAGGGTTTACCGACGTCGCCTGGCCCAACCTGGGATCTCTTGGCATCTAACCTTCAGTCTTATTGGCTTATTAATTTGGGGACACCCACGTCCTAGTCTCCCAAATGCCAAGGGATAGAACTTCTTGGACGTATTCCAGGAAAAAGATCACCTCCCCCCAAACCCGACAATTTACTAGAGCTCGAGCTCATATGACTGGCCATGCTGAACAACAGTCAGCAAGGGGGACCCATAGATACAAGGAGAATTTATGGCGACGCGGAATGACAGTGTTTAGCCCAACCACGGTTTCATAAATAAAAAATCCATCTAATTACTCACCTCCACATGTAGATAACTTCCGACCTTCACATCATTGTCATTTACACAAATTCTAGATAGTTTGCAACCTAAAGATGATGTGTTTTGAGTGGGAGGATGGCACGGCCAGAATCGAGACGCATTTTGCTTATGTAAGTGTCACAAGGTCGCAACGTTGGTTGCCGACCCCCATGTATACCGGGTCCCGCATTGTGTGCTGCTTCACGAGGTCGCGGTCCACTAAAAAAGTGGCAACTTATGTGGATGCACGCAGGGGAATACGTTTACGAGCTCGCTGTGCATGTGGAACGAGGTGGAGTAGTAAACAAGAGTTGATTTTGAGTTCTACTGACACACCTAAGCCCAATCTCCGGCATCAGTGCGATTCAGGCGGATGTTACATGTAGAACTGATAAATATTACCCCTCGTAGCTCGAGCCTGACAGTTGCAGTTTCAGGCCAAAGGCGGCACCCAAGGCGTGCAGAACCAACTGGCTCGGGTTTGGGCAGTGACATCGGAAGCGCCAAGCTTCAGCGAAAACCGAGGCAAAACGTTGGGACCCATTGTATATTCGGGGATCAGTCGGAATCGTTTTTCGAACGCCAAAGGATCCAAGCAATGATAATCCGCAAAACACTCCATTCAACTGCAACGAACTCATTCATGCACGATACGATCTGGTCACCAGTGTTTCTCCGTTTTAATTTTGACAAACAATAGAGTCAGAAGATCTCAATGACATCCTAATGGCACTATCATCCCGTAGCCAAACAGAGCTGGTAGTGTGAGGCCGAATTCTGAACGTGGTGGCAGCAAGGAAAGAGCTAATCGCATGCTTCACGCGTTGATCACCTCTGAGCGAACATTAGACTATCCAAACCATGGGAAAAACCAGAGTGTCGGACGTAGCTAGAACAAATAGGTGCCGGAGGTCCCTTCATGAAACTGATCGCAGGCAGCCCGAGATTCGAAGTGCACAAGAGATCACAGGTCAGTTCAGGGATGTCCAGACGAACAAGGCTTGACCTTGGTTCTGAAGAGTCCTCCAGGAACCAATCGAGAGCGTTCCTGAGTAATTCATAATTCGCAGAACCATAACCGACGACACAACGGGCAGCAAATCTCAAGGAAAGGACAGACATCAAGAACCTAGAAGGATAAGCATCAACCCATACACTTGTGGCAAGTTCTGACGATATATGCAATTTATACACACCAGGATGTTAAAATGATAACGCCCCGTCCATCCATGCTGAGTGGCTCCGAGAACGGCTCAGGAATCGAAGCCTCATAGTAAAATGCTAAATATATACGCGGAGAACGAGGACCAAGATCGACAAGACAGAACGCGCGATTGAAACGCAACAAATATTTCAATTCACGCAATCATCCAAACACAAAACACAACCCCATAAACACACACTAATTCCTTACCCAAACCCTAGGCTCCGTCATCAATCCCTTCGCACTGCCGTCCACTCCAGAACCATGAGGATCCAACAACTCATTCAAAATGGCAGCAAGCCTCCAACCAGCCGTCGCCAACAACTTCTCGACCAACAAACTGCTTCTGACCTTCCCAGCATACCCAGGCGTGTCCAACTCGACCAGCTCACCCGCGGGCACGCGCTCAGGAGGTCCGTCATGAGGAGGGATATCTAGGAATTTTGGCCAGATGAGAGTCGTTGGCGAGGAACGGGGAGAACGAAGATTGCAGTTCAGGGCGTGGATGGGTTTGGCCCAGTCAAGAGGACAGGCAGGGAGCTCGGGTGATGAAGAGGGTGAGAGAGGTAGCGAGAAAGAGTCCGATGAGAGTTTCTGAGCGAAGCGCGTTTGGGGGTCGACGGCGTCCTCGAGTGATTCGTCTCCGTTAATGTTGAATAGGTCTCGAGGAGATTGATTCGGTCCGAGCAATCCATCGAAGGAGGAAGTCGGGGGACAAGAAGCCCAATGATGAGTTTCATCCTTCCACCACTGGAGGATGCCCTCCGAGATGATAAAGCGGACGTATGGGTCGTAGATTGCACCTGTGAGCACAGATTCGATTTGTTGGCTGCGAAATTTCAATGGGGATGAGAACGGCACAGGTCCTTTGTAAACAAGTAGAAGGCACGCACGAAGGCAGAGGGTCGGTGTAATTGGTAATTGAAAGAATAGCATTCGAGATCAACGAATTGTCCCAAACTGAGTGTAGATCTAGAAACCGAGCAATAGATGAAGTTGGCAGTCAAAACCATTGTCGCGTAAGAGAACCAAATCGCATGCTGGTGTTACGTACTCGTGATTTTGCGATTCCAACGAACACGATCTGTGTGAGAGTGAAAAAGTTGTTGAATGAATGGGGGGAGTGGACAATTGCACACCTCCGTTTCCGCCTCTGTCCCTCCCTACGATGTGTAACGGCTGGTGTAAGTCTCCGACGAAATGCACGAGGTATCGTAACGCATGATCCCTCTCCACACTGCCCACATCAAACAAAAAGAAGATAGGAAATCGTTAACCAACACAACAAAGACAACAAACGCTCCATGGTGCATACCCTTCATACTCTGTAATCCCAAGCGTATTATTCAAAATCCCCACGAAAACATTCCTCTGCGGATCCGTCCACCCATTGGTCCCAAACGAACATTGCGAAGGAGGCCAATCCCCCACTCCGTTCGCGAAATGCAAGGGAGCTGTAGAGGGGTTTTTAACCCTATCGGCCCATGCTGCAATAGGCGCTAGATGGCCGTTCGTCTCCGGAGGGAGGATGGTGGAGATGGCTGAACGAGAATTGGCTGTCAGAAATATTTCGGCTATGGTCGCTACGCTGTTGGGAGTAGAAGGGGTAGGAGGTGGGTTCTGGAGTTCGAGGATTGGCGGATATGAACATGATATTAGCTTACATTTGGTGACCGACGACTCCCCAGCCAACGACTGAATGTACAGATGCGACCGCGGGTGCGAACAGAGCACAGGCCTTTGAGAACCTCATGACTTTTGCCAAGTGAAGAGTTGGTCGACTCGAGAGGACTAGGTAAAGGCCCCAATAAACAGGAGCACTTGTACCCACCCCTTTTATGAGGGCAGAGACTTGGCCATCACAACCACCAGATAAGAACTCCTATTGAATCAAGCCAAAGACGAGACCACATAAACAACCCCACACACAGGGTCCATTCATCTGAACCATCGCGGTGGCCCAAGTCCTGAGCGTCTACAGTGAACATTTGCAATATGTCCTTATTTGCACAGGAGCGGAGTTCATCAAACGTGCGTACTTGCGAATTTGTGATCTTTACGATTTGATGTCCCATTGCAAATGGAGGCTGCGCGCTGCTTCTCCTGGAGAAGCGCGATTATCCAGGAAAGAGCCCCATCGATATGTTCACATTCTCCGCGCACTACATGATACAAATTTGGGTGGAGACGCCTGTTCGCCAGGTTCAGTCTCGCAGGGTGCGGCATCCGGAATCCCGATTTTAGGCTACTATGCGGGTGCCACATAAATGCTAGAGAGTTCACATTCACAGCCGGGTGCAACACTCCTGTAGGGATCGGTGACACGAATCCACCAAAGATTCGTATTAAAGTGATGCTGTGGCTGACAGCGCCTCCTGAAAGTGAATAACACAAAGCCACCGCTTCCAGACGTCTTGCGTTTCCCCGCATCCATATTAAGCTCTGCTTCTCCACGGGATACTCGGCCCATGATTCTTGCGCATACCCCCAAACATCGGGTGGGAAGCTGGTGATGATCAAAAATGCAACACACATGATCTACTTCCTCTGGGAGTGCCGCGCTCTATCCTAGTGCGGGGAGACTCATCCTTGGATGCATCTAGATGCATTGCTTGTTTAACCGCTTGTCCAGGCAATCGCAGCTCCAATGTCGATGCCTCCGCTGTTCAGGTCAATTATTCATCCGTGTGGGGTTAAACTGTACACGCAAGCAAATTTGGCTATCTAGCCCTTGTCGGCTAGCGTATCCACCTTAGACAATGTTCTGGCGCTACGGATCCGTGCGCGTATGAATGCTGGCCATCGCCATAGTACACGCTCTGGACTTGTCCATGTCCAAGGACCCGGGTGACCAGACCTTACATATACCCACATCTTCAGCGTTGATTTGATTCTGGATACCGTTCATGAACACGTCACCTCTCAACTTTAGCGTGACCTCGGTCGACGTAGGCGAACAACTTTGGTCTAAGTTCTGCAACAGAAGTTGTCGGGAGAAGCTTGTCAAGGCTCAAGCATGTCCACACCGATGAAGAAATCCCGCTAGTACTGCGTCATTTTACTTGACTTCTGACTGTTCGTCCAACGCGTGCATGCGGGAACACGGTGGAATGACTGTACCCGAGTCAGGATTTTGTTGTCCACTGATTCGTGCGCGCGCACTCAGTGCCAATGCCGCTGCATAATTCGCACCCCTCCTCCCGTTACATGCAATGCAAGTCCCAGTAACCATGGGGCTTAAAATATTCTCCATGTTAACCTACCTCCAACCCTCGCTCTGATCGGCCTAACCAACCGTGCCGCGGAATAGTCCTTCATCGTATACGCCACACTCTAGTTGCTTTCCTCCTTTACGTATTCCATGATACATCACCAGCTACACACGTGTGTACGTGAGTGCTAGCAGTACCAGTGGTCGGCCGTAGGGTCCTAGCCGGCCATGGCCATGAGATCAAACTGCACAAACAAAGAGTAATCTGAAGCACAGTTGGAATAGCAGTAACGACTCACAAGTGGCCCCAGCGGTATGGCCCTTATTACATGTAACTGGTCACAACTCAAAGCAACCCTCGTGTACGTGCGTACCGCCGATCCTACATGATACTGCTATACAGTGGCAGGAAGACGGCCAAATTGTGGGAAGATTCGCCCGCGATTCAATAGGGGTAATTGCCCTGACGTTTCTGCCCTCGTCATGGTCTCGCGATGCTCCGGAGCTCCGTTCTGTCTGGAGTTCTAGTGGAGATGCCGGATCTCATCGAATCCACACATCACTTTCTCCTGGGTATCAGCATGTTGAGCACTCAATATCAGGAGGCTGCGTACCCAGCCTCCAAACTGCATCGGAATGAGCGCGCTTATCACGTATCCCGAAGCGAATTTCTCTGTGCCACTTTGGCAGAAAGATGAAGGTGCTTACATGCCTCGGTGCGGAATGCCACCAGGTCTCCCATTTAGGTGGTGGTCGTTCCTGCTGATAAAGGTCCACCGTCAAGGCTTCCATGCCACCTCCGAAGGACATAAAAGGACACGACTAACTGGACGGTTCGCTCACTCTACCATCCTCTCGCCTCAATATTGCTGTTGAGGTCTTGATGTACCACACTATCATACTCTCAGGACCGCTTTCACTTACCGTTGCACATGCATTTCTCCCACCTCTATATGAGTATGGATCTTGCTTTCACAATAAAGCCCACGGTCACCCACTCCTGCCTCCGCAGGTTGCAGTACGTTTAACATAGCTATTTAATGTTCGTCGGTCCGGAAAGTCATGAAACCCCGACCATGGGAAGCGATTTTGCGGACGTGTGAGTCCAAAAATCAAAGTATGACCTGTGATGCCCTGTAACTGACGAAATTTGGGAACTCTCTGAAGCAACGTTGCTGGAGTCCATTGTACAAGTATGATGAGTTGCACCCCCATGGACCAGATCACGACTGCTGTGAGGTACTGAATCACCCTCCCTCGACGGAGACTGACAACCTTTCTTCATATCCTGGCTTAGTTGCTTTGCATTGCGCTGGGGAGCAAGTTCTGTTCATCTCATGTGCCTAATTACCTTTCAATGCCGCGTCAACGCTGATCAATCTTCGCATTTCTGTGCCTTGGTTATTGGCAACGGATGTGTCAATCCATCTTCGTCGGATATATTCATGTTGCTGGGGGGTACTGCCCACCCCAGGGTTCTGCACAGATTGCATGGCTGGCCAATGAAGTTGACATTCTTCACGTTCGCGCAGAGATCGCAATAACGAGATTTTTGCATCTCCCGTGGCTAATTTCTCTTTACCCAACCTATCTTGCGCTCTCGGACATCTTCTCTCTCTGTTTAGCTTGGTTGTATCGATCATGGTATATTACAATACATCCACATTCTAATGAAAAATATCGCATTTTGCTTCGCTATATGTGTTGTGACCATCGTGACCTATTTCAACTGCCAACAGCCCGTGTCTTGTTTGCCAGGTTGTCAAGGTATATATATGTGGCACGCAATCTGGGGGTTCGGTCTATAAATTATCATCTGCAGATAATCGATATAGGATTCCTTATCGGCTTGGTCTTCGAACAACGTATTTCACACTTTCGATGCTGGTGTACAACGTTGGATTGGTGTAATTGCATACGTACATACGATACCAGCACTTGCGGATCCCTTTATCTCGGGACACATGAGGATGCGGTAGGTAACCCTGCAAAGCTGTGCCTGGCGGCTAGTTAGCCAGCGGGCACAACATGTCGACAAGCGGCTGCCCATATCAAACCATTGCCAGGCTAAGTATACTGGAGTTCTCTGCGCTACATAATATATCGGCCGGGGGATCCCAGACACTCGGGGAGGGGAAATCGGCAAACGAATGCTCTGTCACTTCTGGATCAGCAACAACGCCGACACCCGTAGCCAGTCCTTGTGGTCGCCTGTGTAATTTGACATTGATACGACAAGCTTGTCCTGATCGAGTCCAAGAGTACTAGTGGAGTATCGGAAAGCTATGTCGATTGTTGCAAATAAATCCATTCGATCCAGACGGCTGCCCACATTAAGCACCGAGGCCTACTCCCAAAAAAATATGGTTCCTTGGACCTTAGGGAACGGATAATGCGGATAACAGCCTCCTGAAGAGCAGGAGGAGCAGATGAGAAGAGAACCTAGGCGAGTAGATATATGATATCACCTGCCCAGAACCTTTCCCGTTTTCAACACCAGCAACACAATATCCGATCACTTGTAAATGATCGAAGATTCGCTAACGGAGTATGATCTGGGTTACTCGGACAGGTACGCTCGATCAAACTTAGTTTGTTCATTTATCCCGAAGATTTGTTGCACCCAGCGCTCTCACGAGCAGTCTGAAGCTTGCAGGATAGAGTAAAACAAACCGACCATCATTCGCCAGCTGGTGGACGGGTGAGCGCCGATCGTGATGTCATCAATCTGGGAAGGGTTTTCCAGGCCAGCGCTAGCGCCAAACCCCCAAGCTACCTTGTGGCATTCTCACGATGGCTAGGAAACTCTCTGTTCTGCACCACTCATGGAATCAATATGTGCGATATTAACGGGAGAGGATGATCAACGTAAAAAAAATCGGCATCCATGCATGCGAATTGATATCGGACGCGAAACAGCCCGAGAAGCAAATGTTGTCACACGATGATCTCGGGTGATGCAATCAGTGAGAGGGTTTTAAAGCTATCTATCCTCCAGGGTTCAAAGTTCATCACCCTTGTCCAACGACCTTGTTGGAGCGGCTGGAGCGACTCACTCAGGCACGCGAAAAATATATTAATTAGGTCGGTACACGTGTCGGAGTGAATTCTCGCGTTTCAACGAAGGCACCCCGAGGTCGGCAACACATTGATGCCACGGACTGTTACAAAGAGGTCGAAGGAGGGATGTGAAGTGGCTAGAAGGACGTCGACATTCAGAGTATCGGCGAGATTCTCTTCCATAGATACTTTTGTTGTGCTGCCGGAACGAGTGGACTTTTGCTGGCAGTCGGTTCCAGGCTCGCGCGCGCTCACGGGTTCCCCCTTGTGGGGAGGGCCGAGCCGATGGCGCCATATGGGTTTGGAGTCCGGCCGCGAACGGCCGGAAAGTGCATGTCATCCTGAGCCGTGCAATCCAGTATCATTTAGGAGGCCCATGCTACAGTAGTCAAGAATGGACTCACAAGGAGGTGACGAGTTCGTGGTCTATCATCAACCATATGAGATGGACGGGGACGTCCATCATACGGAGGCGGAGGTTGTGGCAGTGGAAGCGGCGGCGGCGGCGGCGGCGGCGGCAGAATGGGGATGGCTGTAGGCGTCGTCCATAGAGCAGCCGGGCCTGGTTGCACCCAAGGCAATGGTGGACCTGTGTAAGTTATAGGCTGCTCATGCATGTAGGGCAGCACTGCTACTCTTCCGGGAAGAGGTTTAGGCATATAATGGGCGGGCGAACGCGGGTGGAAGGGGACGGCATGTGGTGTGAGGGAGCCAATGTAGCCTCCCGAAGACCAGCCAACGGGACCTACCACTGGTTGGTGGTGAGTCTCGATGGCAGCTTTGACGTCCTCCCTCGAGTGAAGGCCCATGGGGTTTTCTTTGCGAGAGACTCTCAGCGCCCGCCCATTTGAGTTCCCTTGTGATGGCTCTTCAAGCCTCTGAATCTAGTTGAGATGAGGGAGAGAACCGTTAGTCCGGTGGTCGGTCAGGTTTTCTGCATCAAACAGAAATGCTACTCACTACAGCGGGCACGTTGAAGTCCCATAAAAAAGGGAAGGGCCCATATTCCTGTATGAGCTGCTGTATCATTTCAGGATCTCGGTTCATACAGTATTTCTTCAGCGCCTTCTGCCTCTTGATCTCTCCTCGTGTCAGTTCGTGTACTGGGATCCATTTGAGCTCCAGCATCGTCAAGAGACCAGTTACAGCTCGAGAACACCGAAGTTGTTCCCTCGCTCACCCGCTTCTCCTGGGGCGTAAGACGGAAGGAGCCGTCAGAAACGTGCAATTAATGTTCGAGTTCGAAGTAAACAAAAGGTCGGCACCTTCCCTGCCTTCGGCGCTCCCAATTCCAGTTTAGATCTATGTGTTGATCACACTGACCTTCTTACGGCCAATAATGTCCTTTCCGAATCTGCGTCCGCATAGTCGAGGCCGTTTGTCGGCAAAGATGATCATCCTGAAGTTCTGACTGGACCAGGAGACATCTACAACGGGATCGCCAAGGGGAAAAACTCATTGAAGAAGCCGTCCAAGTGCTCATGCCATCTTCTCTTCCGTTGCCTCTGCAATCCGAATCCTCCATGACCGTGGGGATTAGGCCTGCTTACACGTAAGCCGCCTTCTTTCACGAGTTGGCACACTATCTAAGACGGACGTACACCACTGATTGCGATGAATGCCGTCATCTCGATTGCGGCTCTTCCATGGATGGCTCACTTTCCAATACCCGGTTTGGTGCCTAGGTAAATTGGCGCCAATGCCATGGATTCCTCAAGTCTGAAATCTCTTGGACATTTGCAACCCTTGACATCACCCGCAACATGGCCCGACCCACGCGCTGAAACATTCCTCCCAAAATTTGAGGTCTATGGACACAAGATCCGTGTTGCCGCATGCGATCTCTTGCGGTTCGGAAGTTGCCTAAACCGGATGCGTAGTATGCAGACACCTCCAAATAGGGTTACGGCCTCGCCACACTTTCCGAACCTAAGTATGCCTTTCCGCTGAAGGTAGTACCCTCTATCTCCTTATTCCTCTGCCACAGCATCTGATCCCATTCAGGACTGAGGCCACAACACCTTGTCATAGACCCCTTGGTCGCGTGCCAAACACTTTTACGGTACGGACGTGCCACTCTCTTTCACCCACTGGTCTACCTCCGACAGTCCCAGATACCACCGGTGGGCCTGCTGGTCTTCAAACAATCATCGTTGAGGGCGCGAGAGTGTAATTCTGGAGACGATCAACTAGCGTGGAAAGGATGAAAGGCGGAGACACAGACCCTGCTGCCATCCTATGCCTGTAAGAAGCATATGGCGAACATGCCAGGATGGAGATTACAACTGTGAGTGACGGTTCTCTACTTAGTTTCCATGGCCTGACCCGATCCCTAGCGACTCGAGGATTGGAGCGAAGAGAGCGACCCTTGCCGATTTCCTCACACGTCCAAGCTCAACTTGAACCGCACCGTCACTTGGTCGTCCAGCGGAATCAGGCGCTGGAGCCACAATCCTCCAAATTCATACTGCAAATTTGATATTGACCGCTGCAGCTCACATGCCCGCACCATTCGAACACATCAGGATTATCAGCAATTAGGACTGTACACTGAACACAACCTAGAAAGTCTTGACTGGCCCCCAAGGCCTACTGAACTAAGATTCATCCACAAGCTTTTGGCTTGTATCAATGTTGGATCCAGGGTCTCGAGTGTCGAATCTGGATCTTCGGCTCGCGCCTGGTGTTGTGATAAGCGTTGCTTACGCGCTAGACTGTATACTCTCCTAATTAAATAGTTTAGGAACCTCATGCAGGCAAGGCTGGGCGTCAACTTGATCTAGGATGCTACGCGCCGACAGCCACCATGTTTGCATTTCTGAATTCCGAAGCTGGGTACGGGTGTGCAGATAGGGAAAAGGCTTTCTGCCTGGAAAGCGCTGGTGTCCGGGGCCAGATAACCACTGTATCTTTACTAGTGGGGGTACACAGGAGGGATGAACCCCTTTCCGACGATTTCTGGGAGGAGAGGGGTGTGTTAAATGGGTCCATTGAACACCTGACTCTGGTTGCGCCTTGCGACATGGATGATCCCCATGTTTATGAATTCTGACACACCTTCCATCCCTCGGTCACCTGTTTCTTGAAAGCATTTTCAATCCATTGTCTATTCAGCTAGCCAAACTCGTTACTCTCTCTCTACCATGTTAGTATCAATCGCCGGAGTCTGCCGACCTCAAGAATTGACACTGGACGAAGTTGGTGCCACCATCAACAGGAGTTAATGTCTCTCCACACTCTTTCTGTTCGCTATTCACCTCGTACTGCATCTCCTTTTGCCCACTGCCGGATGCCTCATCTCCAATATCTTACTCTGAGTTCCCCGTACATGGGACAATAACAGGGACATTATAAATGACGAATGAGGTCCCTGACGATAGTATTCGAACCACCCACGTGAAGTGAAGGATTTTGTCACCTCTTTGACTTTTCTTTTACCACAACACCTGCCTCATATTTATAAATTATAAACGCACCGATGATCAAGGCCATTACTTTGGAAGGCGGGATGAAACCCTTATCTTATGCCCTTAAGGGTTGTGGCCTCGTTCGTCTCCTCTGGAGCCTGACAATCTTCCTGGCCTCACCGACCTCACTATTTCTGTTCTGAGGCATCTTGAACGACCTCTTGGACACACAGTTGGTATCCGACTCTTGATCAAAGCTCGCTTAGAAGGCCATCAGGACCGCTCCACAGAGTTGACAGTGCCACGCTTCATGTTTGAGGATTATCTGAATTGGGTTCGAAGTCAGGCACGAGAGTTGGAACTGACTGATTGATGACGGTGCTTTGAGCGGTACGTGCTATGGACTCATCGGATGGACGCTTGGGACAAAAATCCTCACTCTTATCCTCTGCCACCACGTCCAGCAAGCTAATTAAACAGTGCACACAGCTCTACCTTCAGCGTTGGGGCACTGAGTTAGCGCCGATCAGGGATTCTGTCAGCAACAGCAACGAGTTCCTACGTTGGCGCTTTCCAACGCCGGTTGAATCATGGGGATTGGTTAAGAACTGAGTAAGTAATGGTGCAAACTCTGAAGCGCGTTTTTCACGAGAGAATTTGAAAACATGGCCACACGCACACCTCTTGTACTTGCGAACACTATGATCGCGTCTGTGGTTGCGCTCAGTACGACTTCAGTGGCCATCGTGCATGTTGGCCTGTAGACTACGATATAATCATTCTCACCTAAATCGAAATAGTTTTCAAGGCTGTGGCCTAACTTAGTAACTATCTTAAGGACCAGTGACCAGCGTGCCGCCGACAGCTCCTATCTGGGCTCCCCCAAATTGATCTTCAAAGCAGTAAAGCCCAGTCCCTACCCACCTTGAGACTGACCCCCTTCACTGCTGAAAACCCTGGTCGACCTACTGATATCATGCAGAACCCAGCTCTGGTGTTCCCAAGCGCTGGCCCTCTGGACTCGGAGCCGCCAAAGGGAAAATGGTCCGATACTCGATTCTTTAAGTACCTTCAGGAGCATCGTAACATTGTGGGCAAGGAATGCCCGAAATTTCCGGAGCGGTGTGAGCCCAAAGACCCGCTTCGGCAAGACACTATCCACACTTGTATCAATCTCCAGGACGCGGATGTCTTAGACTATGCGGGAGAGTTCTACAACCAACAACGTACTCGGGATGATTGTGCTTTCTCAGTCAAGGTAGTGGATGTGCTGCGGTGGATGATTTTTGGGGTCATGGTTATTGTCATCCCTTTGGACATATTTGTCTTACTTCGTTGGACTTTGCCCCGAACTCTAAATGTATGTCAAAGTCCCTCATTTCCGTACTAAACTTTAATCAATCATGAAATAGAAATTTTCTCGCGATTCTCGAGAACAGCGGAGCCTTTTCCCCCCCTATGAATGGTCTCTCAAAGTTAGTTTGTGGATAATTTTTGTTCCGCATGCCAAGTTGGCGGCCCTTGGGGGACTGAGGGCTGCACTATATCTTCAAGTCTATGTACCGTCGTTTCAACATTCACACGTAGGGCCCTTTCGCAAAGACGCTATGATTTTACTGACTAACCATGGGGGCCCAATCAAGTCATCAAATATCGAAGAGGGGAGAAAGATGATAGAGGTCCGAGCAAAGCGATTGGAGACTTTGAAAGCACTGGTAATTCCGTGTGCCATCATTTGTCTGTGCTTCTGATTTCTCGACTAGTATAACGACTGGAGGGAGGAAGAATCCGAAGCTTTGAGAAGGCTGCATGAGCTGAAAGCTGATGCAAGCCTCAAAGATGTTTGTATGGGGTCACCGGCCGGAGTAACCCACTTGCTAAGAATCCGCGTTTTAGCGATGGGAGATCGACGAATGGAGGCGGAAAGCCACGAGCACCTGGCAGCGTATCACCTTTGATTGTAAGAATTTGGGAGAGCAGGCGAGTCTTGTGCAATAAATGTCTGATCAAGACTGCGCCAATCTAACATGAACTTCAGATCGGAGCTCTAAAAGCCGAAATCTCGGAGATTCGAGAGATTGCTCGAACGCAAACTAGTGAACAGATCACTGGATACAAAGGTGAACTTAGATACCGAACGGCACCCCACTTGACTGAGTGATGAAACATATCCCAGGGGTCTCTGATTGGGCAAAGGTACAGTGACGCCGCTGCTAATCTGTTTTGAGCGTTACTTAGCAACAATGGAAAGGACGCGCTCGATACCTACATGGACACGATCACTGCGGTGTCTGCCGTATCCGTATTGGGCGCTGGTCTAAGCTACACCTCCATTGTCAGGCAAGAATTGGAATGGCTCATCTTGATAATGCTAATTCTTACCCCGTTGTTCCAGCGCCAGTCGCGGAAATATCTCCTACATGTTCTGCTCCTTCGCACTGTTCATGATTTGTCTCGTGATTGCTACTTCGGTTCAAGTGATACTCACTTGGTATAGTCACCGGGCGAACTACCCGCTCCGGAATCCACGACTCTGGGAAATCTCCTTGGTTGTTGCTGTGTATGGGGCCGGAATGTCTATGACCGTAGCCATCATATTTTTATTAGTTACTGTTCAATCCTTGGATTCCGACCCTACACATCCGCCAGTGGTCACTTTTTCACCGATGGCCTCGGTTTATGTCACGTATGCGGTACGGAACTTTTGCCTAATCTGCGTATCAATGTACAATTGACACTTCTATTAGCTCTTAGGTTTCATTCTTATAGTTGGGATTCTCGCGTTATACATTTCTGCTTCTGTGAACGGTCTCAAATTCTTCTTGTTGAGAAGATCAGAGGTGCAGCTCGCTACCAAGGCGAAAAGGTTGGAGGACTTTGTCTGATTTGGCTGACTTCATAGCGCATAATGAGATGTACTCAGCCCATGCGCCGGAGATAATGCGAATAGGTGCAGAAAGCTGAGGCCTACTTAGACACGGTCTTCCGCTGTCTAAGCTTGGAAAGTCTTATTGTTAATCGTTGGGACGCTGTGCCAACGTCAGCCCTAGATTAAACCGACATTAAGATGTCCAACAATCCAAACCCCTCCCTCGAATTGTCAAGATGCATAGATTGTTCCGACCAACCCACCTCGACAAGGGCGCGGTTGAATCGTTCTGTTCCAAGCGCCTCGCAATGTAGCATATCACAATTGCACCAGCTCCTACGGATCTCCTCATCCCGAGCGCCATGAGGATACATGCCTGATCCTCCGAAATTGTATGTGCCCACTGGGTTAGATTCAGATCGCGTGTCGTGTTGTAGATCGATACACAGCTGCTTCCCATCGAGGCGGTCGGTGTACGTTTGCAAGATGGCGAGCGATAGAAGAAGTAGGGGGGCGTGAAGATTACCAGTTGATACAACGGTATGTCGTGCCGTGGCCCTGTCTGCACGATTAAACAGCAAATCGCCCCTGCTTTTAGAGGGAGATCGTGGAGCGGAGAGCCTTCAGTGTGTATAAATCCAAGTTGAGAAGGCAAAAAAAAACCACCACGCTGACCAATGAGAGGCTCACTAATACTGTGTCTACCTACCCTCATGCTCCACATCCAAGAAATCATTTAAAGACGTACCGTTGCCGCCCTGTTGCTCAGGTCTCAAAATTTGCCAACGTTACGAGCTTATGTCTTTGTAATCACCACGCCAGAAACAAGAAACGGGCGAAATATAAACTATACTTTGATTCGGTGAATCTGCTAGAACATCAAATCAACGATCCAAACTGGAAAAGATAACCCAAAGCAGTAGAAAACGATGAAGCCCATAGATCCATCCTAGCAATGTACAATTCATCAATCAAAATGAAACTGCCCCCACTCCATCAAATAAGGCTGCGGCATGACGCGTTCGAAAAAGGAGAAGAGTTGGCCAAGAACTCGTAAGAGTGCGTAAGATTTATTAATATAATCACACTTTAAACGAACCACCGAGCATTACTACTGAGTGACGAGCTTGAGAGTCTGCAAATCGATGCGTCCAATGTAATCTGCGTAAGAAGTGGTATCGAATCGAAACAAAGTTGCTACTTACAATGAAAGTGATGGGAGCAGGGTACCTCGCATTGAACTGACCGGCGTCCCCACTGATGTATACCGCCGTGGACTGAAGGAAAATTTGGATAGGTGGTTGAGCTGAAACAGAACAGATCGCATAAGCAAAATGACAGCCAAAGGATGCAGAAAACAGTCGACCTACTTCCATCAGGATTTGTCCATACTGGAGTGATGGTACCAGCAGAAACGTCGAGGGTCCACTATACATTTCGGGATGCCTGATTAGTGAATGCCAGAATGGTTAGGGAAATGTGAAGGCAGTTACGCACAACAGCGGATTCAGAGGTGCGTTGCCTGCCAGTAGCTTGAGTATACGAGTTGCCGACATTTTGAGGTGGCGAGTCAGGTGGAGCTAGGGTTCAGAAACGTGTTGGCCGAAGCCATCATGTATCAGGCAAGGTAGAATTAGACATACTTGGGTTGGTGTTGGCGATATAAGCGTATCTGAATATTGTTCTCATGAGTAGGAGATAGAGGGTGGGTAGAAGGCATTGGCGTACTGATAGCTGCCAGCATGAAGAATGGAGGTGACATCATCCCGACCTTGCACGAGTCCCAAATAGAAGTAGTTGGGGATGTCCGAGTTCTGGTCAATCGTGCCATCATCAAGCCGAGCCTAAGGATATGAAACAAGCTGACGTACCACAGTAAGCAAGTCTACACCCGTGTGGGTTTTATGGACATTGTGCACCGTGAAATTGACAACAACGGCGTCCGAGATATCTGGCTGAACGCGATACTGCGCCTGGAAGAAAGTGTTCTTCGAGATATACCCGAGACTCGCCCCATTATCCTTCCTGAGGACCTGAATGACTGCACAGTAAGGAACGCCCGAGTCATCCGACTTGCGATTGGGAACTGCAGATGATAACATCGAAAAAGAGAAGAACGATGTGATCAGTATTTGTTCTTTCGAACAATGGATCGCATTCGGAAAGCTTACGATGGTGACAATGAGATGGTACACGAGGCGACAGCTCTGCCTTGGGATCGTGTCGCTCGAATAGACTATCACCAACCAAATTCCGAGTGGGCAAGAACTTGCTCCCGCAGAGCTCGGTATCACAGCTCCTCGGACCAGGAGCGGCACAAACCAAGAGGCCAAGGAGGAGAGCCAAAACGGAAAAGCCTGAAAGGGAGTGCATCATAGTATGACTTTTTTAATGGGCTCCCAGTAGTGACGACGAGCGGATAAAAAATGGAGGGATGGAGTGAGGGGTTGGAATCCAACTCCTGGCCCCCTAAATATTCTCATGAGCTGTCAAAGGACGTAATTGCCTCTCGGCGTGCCTGATCAGCGTTCTCGGCTCGACACTAGGAACCAGTCAGGAACCCCCGCGAGCTCGCATATGGAAGGAACGGCTTCTCGATTTTGTCGAAAACTTCAAGAAATCTCCCAGATTTCAGCCCCTTATCGTTGGTCCTCCTCAAAGAACTCCCGGATTTACTGCTGAACGCGGGGAAACTCCTGGAATTAGCGAGAACCTCGTTGGGACCTCGCGGCGAATTTCCAAAGAATTTCAGCCCCATGACTTATAGCACGTGTTACCCGTTTATTGATCAATTCCAGGGGTGATGCTCATGCAATCCGGGGACGGGATAGGCTGGCCGGAAATCATTTCGAATCCAGAGATCCCAAGGTATGAGTAAGAAATCGCCGGTAGTTGGCAGTTTGATTTCCCAGATTTTGACCCAGTAAGAGGCGAGCCAAAATCCGTGAATTTTTTTCGCTGGGATCCATGCGAGCTCGCGGGGAGACAGCTTCGGTTTTCCTACTGCTTTTCTACCAACCCCACTAGGAGGCAAGGCGAAAGGGATCTACCCAATTTCAATAGGGCCCGAAGTCGGTTACTTACATAAACATAAAGTGAATTCGAAACTTGGCGTTTGGAAGTTGAGTTGCTATGCTGTGCAGCCAAAATGCATCCGACGTTGGGTTGATGTGCCTTTTATTTATTTTTTGGGGGGGGGATGGAGTGGTGCGGAAGCAGCGCGGAGCTTGCTTTCCGGGGGTGGTTAGATTGGACCGCGGGGAAGGGGAAATGCGTTAGCGCACACGCGAATTTACCGCTCCTCCCATGACCTTGGGCTGCTGTTGAGACAGTTCTCAGGGAAACTCGCTTTGTTCAAGAGGGCACCACTCCAGGCGCTAAGGACGAGACCTGCTTTTTAGAGGGTGAAGTTCAGGACCCAAACAAAGCTAGATCACCTTGGGTCCTTATGAGTTGTCCCCGTCTCGGCAGCATTACTCGGGGGAGGAATTAGGTCTGATAATCTGTACGTATTCCTCAATACGCGCACGTAGAATTTTTATCCTCAAGTTGAGTTCAAGATCTCTAAGGATTGCCGGTTCGTACGACGTTGCGCAGCGAGAGCTTATCCCTGAATGATGGTTGGTTCATCATCTTTGAGGATGGTCCCGTATATGCACGAGTTTCCTTTCTACCTCTAGCTATAAGTATGTACATCCTGTATCATGACTACCCGGGGGATTGTAGCTACTTGTCGACATGTCATACGCCCTAGCTTTGCTGCCTGCCGAGACGGGTGGATTGGCTTGACATCGGAACAATCCATGGCCCCAGACAACTTGAGCCTGGATTGCTGGATATGTTAGTATAATTCGGGGGAATGTTGCCCCAACGATTAATAATAAGCTTTTTCAGATCTAGACGGCGGAAGAGCGTGTCTAAGCAGGCTTTCTGTACCGTTTAGGATCTATTCCCGATTCTCCTGTGCTTGGACCAAGTACAAAGCGATGCTGCGGGGTCCAGCATGCACGACACCTCATGACCCTGACGCCAAATCGCACTACTGAGCTAGTAGGGAGCCCGGAGATCAGCTATCTTGATCTTCAAGTACGATGCAAGGCAAAAGGTCGTGGTTGAGATGCGGCCGAGGGGGTTATGAGATGGTCCTCGGTCTGTAACGGGGTCAGGTGTCGTGGCATGGACCTTCAGCAGCAAAGCCATCCTTAGACTCGGAAAGTGTGGCGGGACCAACTCGGAGAGTCTGTGTAAAGCGAGACAGACTCCCTTGCGTTCGCAGGTCTCAAATTTGGGTGGAGTGTTGCCGTGCGTAGGTCAGGTCATATTGACGGTGGCGCGAAGGATTGCTGTGGAATGACGAATGTCCAAAGGATTTCGAGCTTTGGGGATTCATGGCATCAATGTCAATTCACCTAGGTATCAAAGCGAATATCAGGATTCGAGGCCATTCATTTCTGCAGCTAGAAGACTTACATGTGGTCTCCACGATCCTGTCGAATCGCAGAGGTAAGGGAATAGAAGATGGCATCTTCGACAGGTTTCCTCCCCTCACCCATACCGACCTAGGTGCGTTCTGACAAGTGAACTGACGGACTATGCCGATGGAACTCGGGAAGGACATCATGGGCTGTAAGACGGTCTGTGCGATCGACACATACATCCCAATGTGCCTTTTGTTTACATTCCGAACTCGATGTTGATTTGATTTACTGATTACACGCTTGTTGCTGGCAGCTCCCGTCTAACGAAGCGGATGTGTGAGTGAGTAACTGAGGAATTTTCCTCAGTATTCACGGGCTGCTGCGTTCCGCTACGATGCTTATGCTCAAGTGCATGAACTATTACGAAAGGAGATGCAGAAACAAAGAGGCTCATAGCTCGTATTAGAATAACACGCGCCCTGTGGGAATCCAATGTTCCGTGACACCTCTATTCGATGCGAGAAAGCTGAATGGTACTTCGGCGATGTGTGCCTCGAGGTATGAGTGTAGACACAGAGAGTCCCTAGTAGTAATATGGGAAAACCTAGTGTAGCGTGCTTGGGAGACCGATGTCAGGCTCCTTTCCCGAAGTCATAACGTCATGAGTGCCCACAGCTCGTAACTAGTCTATCGCTGTCCTCCCAGTAGTACATGCTCTTAGACTAGCAGTTAAGTATTTCATATCCTGATAACAGCCTATCGAGTCAACGTCAAAGTAAACGAGCGACCAGATAGAGTCGATGGGGCTGCGCATAGAATGCAGGACACGGAGGACGAAACTATGGCTTTATGTCTCAGTGC
Organism: Cantharellus anzutake; assembly: GCF_015039405.1. Lineage (NCBI taxonomy): Eukaryota > Fungi > Basidiomycota > Agaricomycetes > Cantharellales > Hydnaceae > Cantharellus > Cantharellus anzutake. The sequence continues at coordinate 435,982 of NW_024066981.1, forward strand.
TTTTGAAGCTAGGTGGGGTTTCCATAACCCGACCGAGTCCTTCTCGGACACCTCCGAACAACCTCCATCATACTGGTCAAGTGACCCTGCAGCCACTGGCCGGCTTCGTGAAATCCGTCCACAATCTCTGCATTGTTAAGCTTGGTCCTGTACTTCTTGAACTTCTTCGGTAAACCCAACCAAAAGTGCCTTCCCCGTTCAACCTGTGCTACGCTTTTAACGACGCCGCAATGACCTTCTTATCTTCCCGGATGCCCGTGAAAGTGCTGTGACCCATTGTCGTCGGGTACTCACCCGATACATCTATGCCAGTGTCATGCGGGAAGATTGCTGTCGTTCTCGCAGCGAAACCAAAGACCTTGCAAGGGTTGTTCAGCAAGTTCGTCAGAAGAAACTATTTTCCGGTAAAAGGCGCCTGCTGATCATAGGCCGTTCGTGATATATGCAACCCACTATGTTCACTCGTCCTATGTACCATTCTTGAAAAGAAGAACAAATTTTGAGCGTGCTGACGGAGAAATCTTCAACCCACTAGATCTAACGGCGACAGATACTATTTATTTTTCAACTGGGTGACTAGCTAACCTTTCTGACGTAACGAATTAACTTGGAGCCCATACCGAACTTATGTCTCTCTGGGGCCACCCCTCCCCCCTGTTTTTAGGTAAAATCACTCGGACTCATCACTCTCGGGACAAGCAATAGAATTTGGATCAGAGAATATGTGACACCCGAACATTTCCGCCGATGTTTTCGAGCAATTTGGGCGGTGATTGAGCCGTTGCGTAATTCCCCTTCCCGAAGCCGGAAGCTGGGTACATCTCAAGTTAAAGTCAATGTCCGCAAAAATGCACCGACTGGCATGTTGCGGGGGGCCTCCTTCAACCCAATGTCAGGAACCTCAGGTTACATTTGAGCTGCCGGGTGGACAAACATTACAACCAGCAATGACATCATAACTTCGCTTGAACAAAGTTCCAAGCTACGTAGATTCCTGGAAGCTTTCTGTCTGCACCAGTCATGTGCCAATGAACCAATAAGTACGCGGGATTAGCAGGAGAGGAGACCTAACATGATAACCAAGGTACTAATATTCATGCATCCCGAAAGACCTCATGCGAGTTAATGTCGGACGCGAAACAGCCCGAGAAGCGAATATTGATCTCGGGTACAATCAGTGAGCGGGTTTGTAAATAAAGCAAAGGTTTCGCTAGCCCTACAACCACCATTGCAGTACGCCCTCATCGTTGGAACGATTCACGAACACCCAGGCTAGGGACTGCACCAACTCAAAGATATATTAAAAAGATCATTACTTCATTGCCATATACAGACACAGTCCGAATCAACGCTCACACTCCAACAACGACGCTCCGAGATCGAAAGCACGAAGGACGAATTGACTGGAAGGACGCTGGTATTGAGCTTGATGGGTATCTCTCGATATATTGGCTGCGCCGCCGGAATAGATGAACTTCCATTTCACGGCCAGCGCCAGGCTTGCGCTCATAAGTTCCCCCTTGTGGGAAGGTGGGAACCTATTGCGCCATGTGGGTTTGGTGTTCGACCGCGAACGGTCGGAACGTGCACTTCATCCTAGCCGGAGCAACCCATATCAGGGAGATCCACGCAATGATACTAGATAAACTCACAGAGATCTGACGAGTACATGGTGTGTACTCAAGCGTACGAGACATTTGGAGATGTCTATTGGTTGGGGGGAGCCGGTGAAGGAGTGGGACCTGGGGGAGGGGGAGGGGTGGTGGCAGTGGTATAGGCGGCGGCGGTAGTGGGATGGGGAAAGGGTGAGGTCTTATCCATGGCGCACCAAGATTTGGCCCCCGCTGATCGGGGTGAGGGGGGGAAGCACGTAGGTGGGCGGGTAGGATTGGAAAGAGGCCCCAGATGTCGTTGGGGAACCAGTACTACATCCCAGCGGCCGATGGTGCCCCCAATGGCATCCCTGACTGCCTCCCTGGAATGGAGGCCCATGGGATGTCGTTCGCGGGTGACCATGAACGCCGGCCCCTCCCCCTCCGAACCGCCTTGCTTCCCCGCCTCAAGTTCCTGAATCTGGTTAGACAATGAGAAATTTTAGTGTGGTTTTCAAGTTTTCCACGAAGGCATCACTCACCATAGTACTCACCATAGCACGCACGTCGAAGCGCCAGAAGAGAGGATACGGGCCATAGCTCCGTATCAACTTGTCCATGATCTCAGGACTTAGGTCAATACAGAGCTTGATAAGCCCTTTCTGCCTCCTTTTCTCTCCTGGCTTCAACTGCTCTATGGGGACCCATTTGGGCTTGAGTATCGTGGAAGATTCCATGGGGGCGTAGCCGCAGCTCGAGAGCAGCCAAGAACGCCTTCTCAGTCGCTCGATTGCCCACTAACTTTCCTCCCTGGCGTGTTTCGTGGGTGTTGGATGGAAAGAGCCGTCAGAAAAATACGGAACCAATGTTCGACGCTGGAAGCGTAAACAACAGGTCGGCATTTTCCTTAGAATCCTTACCAATCTCCTCCCTTCTCTGTCTGCAATTTCGACTGCCATGTTACGCTATGATGGTTCGCACTGGTGTAACGGCACAGCGTTATTTGGACCCTAGCTGCCTGAGCAGATTTTGTCTGAAGTCAATCTTGCAGCTCAACGTCTGGACTTCGAATCTTGGCCGAGACGACTGGGTCTGTTCAACCCAGGAACGCTGACTCACCGATTTGAAGCAAAAAACAGCCAGTGACGCAAGTAGTTCACAGGTGGGGTGCCACATACTCTGCAGTCTGAACACTTGGGGATATATTTAGATCAGTTCCGGCGGCCCAATCGAGTAGCGTTTATGGGAGCGAACATCTCCTTGCAGATTGTCTATTTCGCCACAGGTCCCTGAATTTCTACTGCTGCCACAGGGACCCCTTTTTTTTGTTCCCTTTCCCTCCCTTGCAAGCTTGATTCCAATCAAAAATCGATGGGATTGCACGTAACTTCACTCTAACCTTGGACGCGCGCGGGCTCCTTGGGACGAGTCTATGGCTTTTATGTTTCGGTGCTTTTGGAAACCGAGTGAGATATTGGAGACTTCCTGCGTTTCCCCCCAGATCCCTCTCTCTTCTGTTAATGCAGTATGGAACGTACTATACTGTGATCCATTGTAGTCGGACTCCTCACCTGGTACATCTATGCCGGTGGCACGCAGAAATTTTCCGCCGTTTTCTCGCAGCGCTCACTAAAGTCTTGCACAGCTTTGACCCGCACCTCGGCATACATGCTGGCTCCTTGCATGGGGACTCCACGCAATTTCTTTTTTCTTTTCTCGGGGGAGGGGGAGGGGGCAGGGTGAAGAAAGCTTGGAAATAGGCGAGCACGCGTTATTGTGCGCGGCTGTCAACCCGTTTTTGGATATTGAACTTGAACTTGGGGCTGTTCAGCAAAGGTTCGTCAGAAGAAAGTTTGTTTATTTTTCTTGTACAAAAAAAAGGCATCCGCTGATCTGATGATTGGCCGTTATCATGATCGGTGATAAATTTGCTTAATGCAATTCACTATTTTATCGGACCGCTCGAGGTTTCCTTCCTTTACTCGCAGGGTATCTAGGGATCCATTTTTTCAACTGGCCAAGTAATACCCTCCCAACACACACCCTGATGAAATGTGGACCATACCGAACTAGGTCCTCATACACTGCAATCATGCGCTACTTCTACTTTTCTCCCCCCCCCCCCCATCATCCCACTTAGGTACAACCGCTCGGAATGATGGATGATCACTCTCGCTTAGACAGACGGCGGCCAGACGTATATATACTCGTGCCCTCTTGCCCGCGCGCCCATGCACTCAAGATAGGCATCACAACTTTCTTATAAAGCCACTGTAATTAACACTCCTGTCCGACTTCATACAAATACTGTGGCAGTAGTAAGTAGCCTCGCTTAGCGTTTTTGAAAGGAGTAAATATATACAAGTACTTGGTGCCTCAATGGTATTCCTTTTTTTTCTTTTCTTTTTGCGCGGTCTTCCAGCATTTATGGCCTATCGTAATAGGCCATTTCTTTTCTTGCGATTCTAGGGGGCCAACCTAAACACGTGCTTCTTTCCTGCAATTTTCCAATTCACGTGCGGCGATATACTTACTAATTCGCCTGACGTAACAATATATATATATATATGCACGTGAGCGTCACGAGGACAAGTTCGCGTTCGTTCGGCGCAACATGCAAACTAGTGCTTGTCACATACCTTCATCGAAAAAAAAAAAAAAAAAGATGCATGGACAACGCGATCTACCGTACCACTCTCAGTCCCTATGTGCACACATGATGTAGAATGGACGGACGAAACACACACACCCACATTCATCTTGAACTAACTGGTTACATTATGAAAGCCTCTTATGCCCGATTGCAGATACAACAAGTGGAAGCCGATCTAACAAGGCCAATAGTGGCCCATTTCATTTTGGTTTTTTGGTTTTTGTTTTTGGAATTTCCCAATTAGGCCCTCGACGCCGTGTCCAGCTCGTCTACGGGTAGGCGCGTTTCTCTCCCCCCCCCCCCCATGACCTATCCATAATAAACCCAGAGAGCGCCTAAATATTCGAAGTCGAGCCACAGGTTCGTTCAAATGATACATATATATATATATGGTTTCTTGTTCACATGCCTACGGGCAAGGGCGGGGAGTTGGGGCATCCATCGACGCGTAAGACATTTACTAATGATCGTGAGCTCAACTAGCCCATCTATGGATATCTGGGCTAAGTATTGCCTATTGTTTATTAACTATGTCTCAGCCTCTGCAGTATGAACATGTCAGTACTCCAATCCAAAGAGTAGAGTGTGGGGCTAAGGGTGGAAAATTAAAGTGGCCGTGGTTCTTTTTTTTTTTTTTTTTTTCTAATTCTTGTTGCATGGGCGCATCGGTCTTATTAACTAACGGTACCTTTTTTTTTTTTTTTTTGTCTTTCCCGAACCCAATCCGACGATTCGAGCACACACACACACACGGGAGGGCAAAGCAGTTGTAGTGTTGGAGGAATTCGAAGGTCCACAGTAGTGAGTGAGGTAGCTCTGGCTCGCCCACGCCGAACTAAAAATGGGGGTTTTTTTTTTTGAACATTCTAGAAGAATAGGATTCGCATCTCAGCAAGAAAAAAAAACGCGTTCGTGCTGGCGATCGATATAATATTTCAATCCGTTTTCTTAATCAACACCACTCACATTTCGATGAGCGAGGTACCGGTCCCCTCGTTCCGCATACACTCTCATATATGTTTTTCATATTCCCATCGACCGTACATGTAGTAGATATCCACGCCGGCAATTCACGCACACACCGGAAGGCAGTCTTGTCGGTATTGGAATGCCATTGCATGCATACATGCATACGGCCGATCTTGCATGTGTATCTTTGATGTCCAGTCAGGTACGTCCGGTTTATCGATAAATCACACAAGGCCTAGGTCTAGATTTTCGGGTATATACAACCCCTCGTGTCTACAATGAAGCGAGCACGCAACCGGTGGTAACACGCTATGGCGTTGGTGAAAAGTGCATGTAAGCTCGAGACTCGCTCCTGTCATGCACGTCGATCTGGACATCGCGTAGCTTTCTCGCCCATATATGCACAGTTTGGTAAAAAAAAAAATAATACAAGAGAAGCATACATCTCCCCCTGTCTATGTCGTCATATACCTATACGTTTAATGGCTTCTATCTGCAGGTGCTATTTCGTAGAAGCACCGAGTCAGGAGTTGTGCATGAAATCGTACAAATATACGAAGTTGAAAGAATCAAGGTTTAGGGTTGGATAGAGGTATCGCATCTGCACGAGCCCCGTAAGTGAACAAGTACGCTTCATCCGTGCTGACACCAACAAATTAGATCCGGCTACCTTTAATTTGCAACGGAGCTATGTAGTACGGAGGGTGGAAATAAGTATAATGATAAGTCCGATATCAAAATTAATGGACATGGATAAGTGATGGGGCGGATATGGGTCTGGGTGTAAGCTGAACCCGTACCACGTTTGATGTGCCTGCCGGCTGCAAGATCTAGGCCTCGTGTCATGAGCTTCGAATCAAGGGTCCTTTTGGGATAAAATACATACAGATAGCTAGCTACGTATTATAGAAAGGTCCTATCGATATCTCTCCCCCCGCGATCCCTCGTAAAACATCAGTGTTCGATCTCGCGGCTACTACAGGGTAATCTTGGTCCATTTCAATATTGCAGGATTAGATTATAGATACCCCCTTCGATATCCGAAAAACACAAAAAACACAAAAAACAAAAACAAAACACCGGAAACGAAAAAAAGATAACGAGGTGGAACTAGTTTGTGACGTCAACGATACCTATAAATGGGTTTCCAAACTAGATGATTAGCCACCACTGTGACGTAGTTATCGGTATGCTCGGGTCGATATGATACAAAAGAAGAACACATACACATACTATTATTTTACTTGTGCAAATCGCGCATGTGCAACACAAAAGTTCGTTATCTATATCATATCATGCAATTGATCGACCTAATCGGGGGGGACCAACATGGACATGACCGCAAAGTACCCATACTTTGATCAAGGCTGCTACCTGGCTCTAGTTGCCCGAAGATCGAGATAACTCTCAAGATCGTTAATCTCTCTCCAACTATTACTTAACGTACAGGTATAATCACCGGATATCATCATTGTAATGGCTCACGCACACATTTACCAGAGTTGGCGGGAAAATCCGCGTACGGCCGGTCCGTGTCAGACACGTATATACGCGCGACTCGGACGTTGTCTGTCGCATGCGATCACCAAAGATACCGGCCAGTGCTCAGGGCTGTGGGGTCGATATACGTTTACCCAAACCTCCCGCACGCAAGATCACAGTAGATCAGGCAGACTTAATAGTCACCTGGCAGAGTAACTCGAGCTGAGAGCAGATCAATTATCTGTACAGATAACAAACCCGATCGAGTACAATAAACAAAGTTTTTTTCTCTTGATCCGGATCCGTAAGCGCATACTGCCGCAGTACTAACTGTGCACGTTGATCCGTACCTAGCTTTCAGCCTCTGATCTCGATAAATGTTTCGATCTGAGTTCTTCCTGCCGATGCCGGGGCCCCGGAGGGCCCATGCAAAAAGTGAGGGGTTTGCGCATTATGCAGGTGATCAGCACACGCGAGTACTAGCGTATAAACATTCCTTTCTTCCATGATACGAACAACCTACGAACACATACATGTTAGTATAACCGCCTGTATTCGGGTATTTGTTGGTGAACAGTACTAACAAACATCATCTGCCCCCCCCCATGTCGATCCTAGGCGTCCGCCCGATTCGTGCAAGTCGTGCAAAGTAATTGGGTGAACGATACAACTAACAAAATGCCATCTTTCGACAAGTGGCATTGGAAATCCATGTGTGCTACCAGCTAGCCCCCCTTCCCCTCTCCCGCGGGAATTACACCTGAGTAGTTGTAGTTTGGCCCCCCCCCCCCCCCCCCCCCCTTCTATCAGTACTGATCAGCAAATACATTTTTACATTACAATCACTAGCTGCAATGTAAACGATCAATAGGTATGTGTACGTGTATGTGTATGTGCTGCGCGCGCGCAAAAAAAAAAGAACAATGAACATACGCGAAGTCCTGCCGAAAAAAAAAACAAAACAAAACAGAAAGAAGCAAGCACTTGTACAGATCCTTCCTAGCTGAGATGTGGCTACAAGCTTTGATCATGATCTTGTGAACTTTTTCTTCTTCTTTCTCTTTCTTCTTCTTCTTCTACTTCTTTTCCTTATGTTAAAAAACAAAAAACACACACTTTGATCCTCAATATCGGTGCTGGTTACTGTACACACACTATATCTGAGATCCCCACACAACCACCCCCCGACCTGCCATGACCATGACCAATGACCATTGACCTGATTCTGATTCTGATCCTGATCACCCGGGTATTTTCACACAAACGCGTTCAAATGTCAAATACCAATGGGTAAAAAAAAAATACACACCTCTATACATATCTACACATAATACATTATACCCTTTTGTTGCAAATGCACTCCGTGGGTAAAACAAAATAATTAAAATAATAATAATAATAATAAAAGTTAAAAACAAAAAAAAACTCGATTCTCGATCTCCATGCGATCCTCGATCCATAACGGCTTACAGTATTATCTCCCGATCGCGACGCTCCCTGTCCCTGAAGTTCTTCGAATCCCATCCTCTCCCCGGAGAGGAGGGGGGAGGAGGGGTTTCATCTGTGTAGTGAGTGTGCGCGTGTGTGTGCGCTATCTATATGGCATATCTAACATACATATATGTCCTTTTTTTTCCCCAATGCACTACATGGTATACTAAGCTTACTTGTACAACATGTGCCGGCATGGTGAGCCTTGTCTTATCATTTTTTAATCGTGATAAAAGTAAAAGAGAGAGAGAGAACGAAAAAGCGACGCATCCTGCGATGGGCGCTTGTTCGTGTTTGTCCGCGGGCGAGAACGTCCGTAGCTTAGATGCATGGAGAAAAAGTTTAACATCGATGGGGGATGGGGGGATAGGAGATGATCATCCGACTACTTACTAGTAAGTGGCCCAGCAGATGACCAGTACAACAACAACACCGGTTTCTGAGCTCGATCGAGCTTTTAATTATACCAAACAGTTGATATATTACAGTGGGATACTGTCAACGTCCCGAGTGCTTGATGCACGTTGCGACGGCGTAACCGCATCGTCGTCTACTAGTAGCCGCGCTAGTTAACGTACGCACACATGCACTAGTCCACGAAGCGGCTATGCAGTAGGTCGGCCCGTATATCAGCGCAGTTTTAGCGCCCAGCTAAGCTGTGCCACCTCGTGCAGTGCAGCCATTGTGCTTTTTTTGTTTTTGGCTGTTCCACAAGTAACAGTAAGTATAGTAGCAGTACTGTGTTTTCATAACTAGGACGACGACGTTGATCTATCTCGAATCCTGCGCCATGATTCGCGCGTTGTATAGAATAGAGCTGTTAGCTATATAGGATTTGTCCAAATCAAGTACTATACTACTATATTTTGATCGTGCATGTCGCGCGCGCGCGGGGGGTACCGAGTCGACGCGATCGGGTAACATTGTGTGTAGATATGGTGGTAGATATGATACTACTAGTCGGGGGTAGCCATGCATAGCAGCCTCCCCCGCCGCGTGGGCGCATGTACATTGTCATGCATGCAGCCCAATTGGTTGGGTTGGTTGGATTACTTATCTCGTCGGACCCTGTTTATATCCTGTTATCATAAATTGTATGTATAAGTACATGTATTATCGACAGCCCGGGCCGGTGTCAAAGCTTGCGAGTAAGTACTATCAAGGCGGGTGGAAGGAGGCAATCCATGTCAGGCCAATCCAATGCAACGATATTTATTTATTTTCATTCAAATATGTGATTACACACACGCCAAACCGGCCGTTAAAATAATATCAGATATATGTATCCCCGACATTGACTATCAGTCCTTGATAATTTTTTTTGTTCCCTTCCACGTTGATGTAGTAACACCCGCGCGCGCGAGGATCCCCCCCCCACACACACACACCACACACACACATGCACACATACATACACTAATTAGCGCCGCTCACGTTGATGATAATGATATTGTTGTTATCTGATGAGTTCGTCGGAATCACAAACAAATATTACATCAGGGTAACAAAATGCGCCCCCCCCCCACTATAGTATCTTATTCCCCGGGCGTACTAACCCAGCCCCGGCGCAAAAGAGTTCGCGTTGCTGCCACGTTGCCACGTTGCAACTGATCTACTAACTGGTCGTGGAGCAACTACTACTACTAGTGTACAAGAGAGTGGCCAAGGTGCCTAGACGATACATGTACACGTGGATACTGTGACCGCTCGATCAATATTGGATGAATCTACAGAATAGTGAAAATGTCCTCCCCTACAAACTAGCTTGTTTCCAGTTCAACTAGTACACATGAATGCCAGGAGGCAGTGTGCGTTCCAATAATACTGTGTGCAATATACACCCCCAACGACAGCAAAGAGCAAGGAGGATCGATAACCCCCCCAACCGACCGCGAGCCTCCAGTGGCTACTACACTCGCGCACATGACAGTGTTCGTGTTCGTGGAGGAGTCCGGCACTGAGGGGTCATCGGGTCGGGGGACACGTGTATGTGCAGGAAAGTAAGGACAGTAACCACACGGCTACCTGTACGCATTGCATGGTGTGGTAGAGATCGGGCGATTACCTCTCGATCTCACTCCCCTCTCATCCCGAAGTGCTCTTACGCGCTATATGTATAAGGTGCTGTAACTAGTCACGACTGTAGTCAGGTTAAAACATATGAGGAATCGGGAAGTACCTCAATGAATGATTCGAGTGGGATTGTCTCGGGATCCATTGACGGGATGGAACGCGATCGGGTGGAGGAGGCGGAGGGAAGGGGGGGTGGGAGGAGAAGGGGAAGTGGTGGAGATAGAATACTGTTTGCGAGGAGGGGGGGGGGGAAGCGTAATGGGAGCGCGGCTCCGGATTTTTGTTTCTTGTCAAGATCAGGATGCCATCATCCTAGGGATTTAGCACGGCTAAAGGGGGGGGGAAGAACCCCTTTTCTCTCTTTACGGTCAGAGAATTGGAATGGCATATTTTGTTTTTCTTTTGGACGAACCTTTGAGGGATGTTATAGATCGTCATGGAAAGCCAACGCGGCTAACTCTTTTTGGCACCAGTCAGGCGCGGGTTTAAAAATTATCCATAATGACCAAGGGCTGGGGCTGACACTGCATTAATTGTCGTCAAGCTTAGCGGCTAAGCGTAGCGTGGGTCGTCGTTGTTATTATTGTTTACCATCATTTCTGGTCAGCAGGTCATGGTCGCAGCATTAATGGCACGTTTATAGTTTGGTCTGATTGGATCATTTGGACGAGATGAATGCAAGTCAGGAGGATAACGCGTCATTGGGATTTGGGTGACGCGGGATCGGGAATTACCGGATGATAACTCCCCTTCACACGCGCGTGTAACGCTGAAAGTAAAAAGAAAACCCCGCTGTCGCCGTTTGACTTGTTGTGGCCGTTGTTGTTCGTTATTAACCGGATTGTGTGGTGGGACACGGGCAGCTAATGGGACGTTCCAAATTGGGGAGAAGGTGATTGGCACAATGCAATATCAGTTATGAGACATGAACTAGTTTTTTTTTTTTTTTCGCTCCCACATTGCGTCATAGGTGTGGTTTATCATTGATTTACCCATTCGGGTAAAGGCAATTAACTAATTACAATATTTAAGGAGCGAAAAAGATCTAGAGGCCGCCATCTTTATATTACTTGCCATTATTGGTTCCCATTCAACTTGTTGGAAGGGTGAAAGGAAGGGGCCAGATGCCAGGGAAGGAGGGGAGAGTTCTAGCGACTGAGCGATCATGTCTCTGCTGTTAGCTTAGGAAGTAAGAAGCTCTAAATCAAAGACAAAAAGTAAAAGGACTCAAGGGTGGAAAGACGATGGGAGAGATCGAGAGCGAATTATGCGCAGCTCGGGGAATTCCAGTAAAAATTTGATCTTTATGCTTTTTGTTTTGTTTTGTATTTGGATAAACTTGTTGCGGGATCAGATGTCGGGCGAAATCAACCCCCCCAAAAAAAAAAGAAAAAAAGAAGCAAGCGCAAGATCGCGGTCGGGTTGGTAACGAAAATGATTAGATAATGGGGCCCGGCCATGAGATGTGGATGGGTTGATGGTGTTTGCGAAATCATGGGTGCACGATGGTATGAATGATGAATGATAGGACGTACATGAACGGGGCGGCCTAGATCGACATGCGTGGATGATCAAGTTGCTGGGGGGGGGGGGGGGAAAGGCAGAACGGAGGAAGATCCCGGAAGTTGGCATAACCAACTCTCAAGGTCTTTGCACATGTCCAGGTCTGCTCATCAGATCATGGGATGGAAGTACGTTTGTGAGTGCATAATAATACGCTTCCTTTTGCTTTCCCTTTTTTTTTTTTGGGTGACAACATGCATGCAACCAGCGGCGGGATTGAGCTCCAAAATCTTATCGACGGCGAACTGTGAAACGTCGCCTTTCGTGAAAGGGAAAAGGGAATTGATCTCCTGCATATGAACATGGATGGATGAATCTTTCCGCGTGCAATGTTTGATTTTATCGCTAGAATGTGTATGTGTATGCATCGCCTTTCGGTCTGGCCATGACATCCCGTAGTCATGCGAATCATAATACTGGGGATCAAAGTCTGTACGTGATCAATTGAGCGACGAGCGAAAAAAAATAATCATTATAATCCCAATGGGCGGCGAGGATAGGATGGATGAGTGGGGAGGTAAGGGATCCATCTACGTAGTTGTTAGGGTTGGGTGACTGATTATATGTATAGATCATCTTGGAAGGGAAATCTGGGGGAGTACTGATACCCACGATGACCTTGTATCATCGTTCTTTTCTCGCCCCTTTCCTTCACTGGATGGAAGCTCATTCTGCCTGTGTATGGGTTACAGGGCTATAGAGTTTCCTTGACGATACGAAAACTGTATGGGTTCCAAATCCAATCTTCGCGTCTCGACCGAAACCGGTTTGGGGGGGGGGGAGGGAGGGAAGGCTGATCAGATCCGAGTACACACGAAAGGGGAATTACGAATTACGAATTATCCTTCCACCTTCCCTCTTCCCTTCCACAGGCTTTATCCCGCGCAATCCTGTTTAGGGCTGTATATAAAATGATGTCGATAATTTCTTCTTTTTCTTTTTTTTTCCTGATCATATGGAATACATGTAATAGAGTGCAAAGGATCAAGCCAGCAGCAAGTGGCAAAAAAAGCGAGCGAGTGAGTTTTGCATGCATGGTCATGCAATGCGGGATCAGTTTTTTCTGGGTACCGGTACCCTATACTATAGTATCAGTGATCGTTTATAAAACTCCTATGTGGTTGCGATGAGTGATCAAGCGAACGAGGAAGATCCACGGACTGTACCAGTTGTTATAACTAGCACAACCTTTTCCATCTCATCGACCCCATCGGTCGACTACAACTCGCCTCCGCGCCATCTCCTCTTCATTCCTGTCCACCTGGCATCTGGGATTCCCGAGGCGCTTCCTCCCCCTTCTGTCAAGCTTCGAAGCCACTGGTTGCGGTGCGTGTTGATACGCGTGCGCCGTATAACCATCGACATCAACTACAGCCGCCTACAGATTGCCACAAAGTTAATCTTCCCGTCGGGCAACTGATTCGCTTGGGGAGGAGCCACTCACTCACTTTCAGTCAGTACACACATACCCGCCGCTTGCCGCGCCCGTCCCTTTTTATCTGTTTCTGACCCTTATGTTGACCCATCATCCATCAGGTAAATTGTGATAAGTGGGCGCTGATTGGCTGGGGATCATCAAATCTTATACTATCACACAATTAAGCGGGAATATTCACAAGGGGATTCACACCTCAACTCCAAAAAGTCCTCATCTTCTCTCCTTCATCTATAACTTGCTTCCGTGTCCAAGAAACAATAATAATCGTCATCATGTCCTCGTCTGCCATATCCCATCGTCCATTTTCACTCCCTCTTCCTCATTCACCAACATCCTCTCACCCTCATCGTCGACACTCTCCTTCTCGCTCCACCTTATCTCCTTCCAACTCTCCTACTTTCTCTTCGATGCAAGTCGTTGCTCGTTCCGCTATGCGCTCAGGTCCCGACAGACCTTTCCTAGCCGCCACTGTTGGTGGCCCGTTCTGCGCAAACTGTGGCACAGACTCAACTCCCCTTTGGCGCCGTGACAACGACGGTAATCCGATGTGTAATGCCTGTGGTAAGGTTTTCTCAACTTTTGATCCCACTTCCCTTTGCAAGCACGCACTTGCAACAACAACAAGCGTAAACCTAAATATCACATCCCTTCCCCCCCTTTTTTTCCCCCTCCTGCTTTCTTCCCTACCACTTCTCTCTCTTCGTTCTCCCTTCTTAACTTTGTTGACTGATATCGTCCGCTCCGTATCTTCTTCATCTGAACTTAGGTCTTTACGCAAAAACTCGAGGAGAACAACGTCCGGTTCCTACAGCGAATCGTTCGCCAAGTCCCGTATCTAATCTCCAAACGAAAACGTCATCATCATCGTCATCTTCTTCCTCCACGACAACCTCTTTTTCCACCCCTACGACCACTTCCTCATCACCGGCGACAACGCCTCCTTTCTCCTCTTCCGTCCCTTCTCGAACGCATTCACGAAAACCAACATCATCTAGCGTGATCAAATCTCCTATCACATCCACTTCACCTATCTTAAATCACGTAATGCCTCATAGTACCACCACTCCCGCTACTGCCTCGTCAACCTCTTCATCGACCTCTTCCCCTTCCGGTCCTGCACCTCTACGGCTATCCTCTGTTGCACCACCACCGCCACCGCCGCCACCAGCTGCACCACCACAGCCCCAACAACAGAAATTATCCCCAGTGATTTCGTCATCACCGATGATGGTGTCACATGGTGGTGGTGGGACGTGTCCTGGTGATGGTCGATGTGATGGTACGGGCGGGACTTCCGCTTGTAGCGGATGTCCCGCTTTGAATAACAACTTTCGGAGCGAGCTGTACGAGAAGCAAGAGCCGTTGACGCCTTTGTCCAAAGGGCGACAACGGTCGTTATCTCCTCATCAGAATGGTCATGGTTATCATGGCAGTGGCAGTGGCAGTGGTAGTGGTAGTGGCCATGGCCGTGGACGACGTAGTCTTTTGAACGATCGTCCTGCTTTGGTTGCAAGTGATGAAAGTGACAAGGAACCACCGAGTCCTGAACCGAATGGGTACAGATATGCTGGTAATGTAAATAGGAAACGAAGTGCTGGCAATATTGCTACGTCTTCCCCTACTTCTGCCCCACCACCTTCGACAACGACGACGACGACGACGACGACGAGTGGTGGTGCTGGTGCTGGTGGGAATGGGTTGAGCTGTGCGAATTGCGGAACGAGTACGACGCCGCTTTGGAGACGTGATGATCAAGGGAATAACATTTGCAATGCTTGCGGTGAGTTTGGGATCATTTCACACCCCCCCCCCCTTCCCTCCCCCTCCCCTCCCCTCTGATTACACATTTGTTTTTTTCGTTTGGCGGATGCTGTGTTCATGTTTGCGGGTGGTTTAATTTTTTTCCACTCGAATTCCCTTGTGGGAATTTTTCCTTTTTGGGGGGAGAGGTAGTTGCGGACCTTCTACTCTCTCACTTGTTGGCGGTCCCGGCGCAACTCTTGGTTCGTTCAGGGCATTCAATGCTTTTTGTAACCATCATTCTCCAACTTGCCGGCTATCATTCGGCAGTTTCCTTTCTCCTTTCATTTTCTTTCTTGATCTTTTCGTCGATAATCATTATCTGATAATTTTTCATTTTTTGCTTTGTACTCACGCATTTTTCTCCACTTCTAGGTCTTTACTTCAAGCTCCATGGTACTCATCGCCCCGAGGCGATGAGAAAAAGCGTCATCAAGAGAAGGAAGAGAGTCGCTGCGAGCGTTATGAACACTTTACCAGCCAACAATTCGAACATCAACCACTCCAATTCCAACGCAGAACAACAAGCTGCTGAAGCGCTCGTTGCTGTCGGTCGACAAACGAATCATATTCACAATCAACAGCACCACTCGTCGTCCTATTCGTATACTGAAGAGGAGGAGATGGATCAGCTTCAGGAAGAACCAAAGAGGAAGAGAGCGAGGAGGAGCAAGAGGGAGGAGATGGATCGTGATTCCGAGATGATGCCTCAGCAGCAGCCACATGAGTCTGACGTTGATCGTCTGGCAAGGGCTGCGCAAGAGGTGGAGAGGAGGGGTCATAGTCAACCGCAGCAGCGGGAGAAACAAAGGCTATCCTCGTCGTCTTCGACCGCATCGTCTTCATCGGGATTGCCACATTTCCGAAGTATCGCCCCTGCTCCTAATGGCGCCACTCCTTCCAGTCACAGTCTTGATTCAGGTAGCGGCCGAGAAGATACGAGAACGCCGTTGTTGCATGATAACGAGCGTCATGCATTGGAACGGCCTTCTTCATCCGCATCCGTTCATCGATCATCTTCTCATCCTCACTCCAATGGATATGGTCCACGGTCTTCGTACTCTCATCATTCTTATCCTCATCATTCGACGCTCCCCCAAGCGAGTTTCTTCGATGATTTACCGCCCTCTAGTGGATTCAGGGGTGGCAACAGCAGCAACGGCGTGAGACATTCGTCGACGAATGGATCCGGAGTGGAGTTACCGCCTATTGATACGTTCATGAGCATGTCGTCTAGGATGAGTGATCCTGGATCTGTGTCTGGGTCAGGCCATTCTGTGCATCATCATCATCATTCTCATCATTCTCACCATCATCACCCGCTTCGTGATAGTCATCGATTTGGATCGCCGCCTCGCCCCTCGTCTGCCACGTCTGTTTCGTCCTTCCGTCATTCGGATATAGCTGCCGGCGGAAACATCAGTTCGACGGCGAGCGTCGTCAGTGCTACTGCGGCAGGAACTGGTTCTGGCACGGGTGCGACTGCTAATGGTGTGAACGGTATCGGTGGCGGTGGAGCCTCGTCGTCAGTTTATCCTTCATATTCGGATGGAATGGGAATGAACGTCGTGCCTCCTACGAGGGCGGAGTTGGAAAGACATTATGGATTGCTGAAGGAGGAGAGGAGTCGATTGGATGCGATGATTGGTGTTACGGATCGGATGTTGGATGGGGTCAAGAGGGCTTTGAGGGATGTTGGTAGCAGAGATGATTGGGAATCATCAGAAGTGATGGACAGAGGGAGGAAGAACGAGCAACAACAGCAGCAACAACAACATTTTGTGGGGAATGGTGAAGCTGTTAGGTTGAAGAGGGAGAAGACGCAGCGGGGTGGCGGCGCTGGCGTCTGGGCCATTTCTTCGAGTTCTACTTTACCTGGGGACGTGCCTTCCTCATAATCATTTTCCCTTATTCTCTTCGTTTCGCGGGGTTCTTGAGTTTCTGATTCGCCTTTTTTTGAATTTGTTATTTCCCTTTTAACCTACAAATTCTGTCCCCTTTGTTAATGACTCTGGTGGGTCGCGTCCTATGGTCCTATGCATTTCTTCCTTTATCCTCCATATCACCCCTCCCTCGCCCTCCTCCCCCCTTCTCTCTCCGTTCGCCTTTTTTGTGGTGACAAGTATGCCTTTCTTCTTTTGGTTTAATTTGTGGGTCTTCTCACTTCGACAAAAAAAGTTATTTCACATCCACATCTTGGGCCTGCTGCTCTGCCTATCTGGATTGTGCTCTTCTGCGTTCTTTCCCTTTCATCTCACCTTTTTTTTTTTTGTTTCGCGTCCTGCTGCTCGCCTCTTTTCGTACTCTAATTTACGTGTAGCGCCTTCATACTAGTCCAGGCCCATCTCTTTCGATCTGTAGTATGTTAATATCTATTCCTCTCTCGTTCCTCCCTTGCGGAGCATTTGTGGTTTTTTTTAATCGATTTATGAATACTAGTGCCCATCCTAATAAATGATCTTTTTTTCGGGACGTTTCCAAGCGTGGGGTTGCACCGCACCGGGTAATCTTATGGTCTTGAGCACGTTATTATTTGGGTGCGCACAGTATGCCTAATATGTTTGCATATACATACACGCGCCAAACATGCAAGACGGCTGAAAGTTGATGCTTAGAGCTCGAGGGCCTAGTTACGTGATAATATTGGCGACATGTTTCAAGGAACACACGCCTGATTGACTTATAAGCTTATTCATCTCAGATCATGATCAAGACATTCGGGGCTGGTTAATTGCACAGAATCATGCGCACGGACAGACAGCCATCTGGGGTCATTGCATCGCGTACCGTGGCCAAGGGGGGAAGTGAGTTGTTTCAATAAGTTTTGTCGGTTTTGTCGGTTGTCGGTCGGTGAGTCGGTTTCGGCGTAGCTAGGGCCCGGGGGGTTGTGCGGCTAGGGTAGGAGTGGATCCGGAGAGAGTTGGAATGATTGCGATGAATAATGATAATCGTGCGGCACGGGCGCATTGCGGTGCGGTGTCGATCCATTCGACGCGTAAGCTGTATGATAGCTTGCATGGGGGGCGGTGTCGGTGCGGTTGTTCATGGAACCGTGTAACTGTATTGTATGTAATTACGTGTATCATATTGTAGGATTCGTGGCGCGGACCGCGTTTGGCCAGTTTTTCGTTGGTTCGAGTATTATGCTTAGTAGCATGATGAGCCAACAGGCACTTAAACCCTTTATCCTGCATCGCAATGGTTTGAGGGATGGGCGCTTGATTATGTCAGCATAGCATTGTTTTTTCTGCATGGCCTTGTAATAATACCGAAAAGCGAGGGCCCGTTGCGAAAAAGATGGGTGAAAATAAAGGTCAAAGGAATGGTTTTAAAGTTCTTTTTTTTTTTTGTTTGCCGTGTATCTTGTGATTGGAAGGGGTAGTATACTTATGCTAGAATGCTTGAACGGGGTGACACGTATGATGAGGGAATACGTGTCAAGGGTGGGGTAATGCCAGTAGGATCAAGTACTAGTCTTATCGTGAAATATTAGAATGAATACACCGTGACCCCCCCTTTTTTTCCCTCTTTCCATCAAGAGCATTGAAAGCAGGAACTCTCTGGAACACTCTGGAAGATTCGTTCGAACGAATCAGCTGTTCTCTAATACGTTCGAGGGAGGCTGTGAGGGGAGGGGGGCTGAGGGTCGAAAAGGCGAGAGTAGTTTACAGTTGTTTTGTGCCAGGAAGCTGTGGGTGGCCTAATATGGTAAACTGACCATAGTTCCCTCAGCTGTGACTCCCTCCATATAAAACTCCTCGAGCGAAAGCCGGTTCTCTTCCCCTCCCCCGTTTTTGCCCCGTTCATCCGCGCTCATCCCTTCTTCTTCGTCTCCCTTCCTCTCTTCTCTACCCTAGTCATCCTCGCTGTCGGCGAAGGCTTCTCTTTCCCTCCTCCCGGTTCTACGTCTTCCTGTGCATCTACGCGCACACCTCAGCGCGCTCACGCCTTGAGTTCGTTCTTTCGATCCACCACGTCGATTTTCCTCTTTCTTTTCGGCCCTTGCTCGACTGGTCGTCGTTCACAACTCCTCCCCCTCTTCCCCCTTGTCACTGCGCCCTCAGCTAGCCCCTCTCTCCCCGCAGTCGCAACACCAACGCATAAACGAAGGCCAAGTACTGGTACGAGGCGAAGAAGACGAAGAAAGCGCAGAAAGGGAATCGTATCGATCTCGTCTTAGAAGAGCATCGCAGTACCCCTCGTCGTCGTCGCCAAAGTCGATCTTCACCTTCCATTCTTCTCCAGCCACTTTTTCGCAACCCTACTTCCTCAAGTAGTTCAAGAGTGCGTCCAGCGAAGCCCTATACCTCGCCCTCTCGAGCAATACCAATCGCCCAAACTATTTCTCAACTCGAGAACGAAGAGGACGAAGACATGGTATACACACCACCACCAACCCCGCACCTTGCGCCCGTCCCACTTCCACTAATTCCTTTACCTGTACGTTCTCTATTTCCTCTTTCCTTTCCTCGTCGCCATCGTTGTCGTTGCGCTGCGCGTCGTCGAGACAGGGGTAAATGTCGTGCTTATTTTTATTTTTATATTTTTTTTCGGCTACTCGCTGTTCAGGCCGAAATAAGGGATGGGTACCCCACCCCACCAAGCACGCCCCTGTCGAACGTGCCTTTATTTGCGATGCCCGACGATGCCTACAGCCCTACATATGGTACCCTTGGGCTGTACAATGCAAACACTGGCCAACCATTGCCCTATTCCCCAGTCCCGTTCCCGATGGGGAATAATATCGATTATTCTCCGACAGCAATGGTAGCGCCCGCGAATCAAGTCTGGCATGCGCTTCAACCCCATCTTGGCCACAGCCCAGGCAATGCACATCCAGCATTGGGGCCAACTCTACCTCTTCTGGGCACTTACGGCCAGCATCACTATGGACAGGTAGGAACGCCTGCTGCCCCCCCTGGTGCTGCTGTGCCATTCCCAGCAATGGCTGGAAACTACTCGGCGCCGACTTGGACAGCGTCGGCATTTCCCATGGCGATGCCCCCATATGGTACCATCAGGCCTTACCATGATGAGGACGACGAGGAGGAAGAAGAGGAAGAGAGGGCTAGGTGGAAAGCTAGGAAGAAAGCAAGGAAAGGTGGGAGCAGTAGGTTTTATCGAGGCCTGAGGAGAGATGAACATGATCCTGGCGGTCCCTCGGGGAGTGGAACGCCATATGCCTATTCTGTTGGCTAAGTCAGCCCACTCCCCTTCTATCGTTGTGGCCTGCGCCTGCCACATCACTGTCTGGGTCGCCGTGGTTCTGATTGCCACGGCTTCCACGTGCCGCCTTCTGGTTTAGACTTTTGCCACCCTATGCTCATGGTCCCTCTACGCTTTTCGCCTCTCTTCTCTTGCTATCTATTGCCCTGGGAAAGGATTAGGATATGGAATCAGATCGACGGTGCTAGTAACCCCCTTGAGTTTTGAGATAGGAATCCCCCATTTTTTGATCGCTGATCATCGCCTATGAGGGTTCCTGGGGTGAATGCGTTGTTGAAGTTACAATGGCGGTGAGCGTCTCCATCCTTTTGGCTCTCGTGTGCATTCTCTGCTTTGGCTAGCTCTTGGCAGTCATCGTTTTGGGACTGTACCCGTTGGGTTGTAGAACGTCTGTCACCGCTCGATTCTGATGTATCGTTCTCTTTCTTTTGGGTATGCCACGTTCAATTAGGCCACATGTTGTCGTCGCCAGGCATTGCCTTTCCTCGGCATGCCCTAAGTTTGGACGCTTTGGCTTTTCTTTTTGTTGTTTTTTCTTTTCTGGACTCCAAAAAATTACTACCCCCAAACCCCCACGTTTCTCCTTTTCCCCTCAATCATCTATGAGTCTCGGTCATCGTGCTCCTGTCTAGTCTCGTCTCGTCTCGTCTAGTCTAGTCTACATCACACTGATAACACTGGCATACACTTACATCTTCCCCGTCTGAAGACTGTTACCCCACAGATGCACATCTCATCCTCTTCTCGATTCGGCGGTTCATGGTGTGGTTGACTTCCATGTACCGCGCTCCCCTCAATTCTAGTACCACTGCAATTAACACATCACTGACGATATGGATGGAATGATTTTTCCTTCTTCGGGCTCGATGCCCATTTGACAAGAGTAGTGTAACAGGTTACGAAGTTTTAATGGTGTTCACTTCCTTGTTTCCTTTTTTTTTTTTTTGTAGTTGTACCCTTTTCGCCCAATCCGCTCTCCGTCCAACGTGCATCTTCATTCGATAGTCTTCGTCATCTTCATCTTCATCTTCATTGCACGCCAATGCCAAGTATGTATGCTCCCACACTTACCGTTTTCTCTTTCTTTCCTCGATTTCCTCCATTTGTGTGTGTGTGTGTGTGTTTGTATGTTGATAATACCGGCCGTCTTCAATGTCGACTGTTGAGTGTACTTGCACTGTCTGCTGTACACACGTTTTTATTTCCCTTTGTCGGTGGTTTCTTGAGTGTGACCCCCTGGATGTTTTGTTGCCATGCATGGGATAGGTGATGGTGACGCATGGATGATTGCAGTAAACGCCTGGAACCGACGCTCGCGATCAGGAAGACGGAATTGTTCGAAGCTATGAGCTTATTCTTGAATTAGATGCTATGTGATGTCTGGACCCGGAATATCATCGTTCAGGGTGGAAACGGGCGGATGAGAACGGGTTCATGCAAGCTGGCTGAGGCGCTGCTTACATGTGCAACTACAGATAATTTGTCATGCTGACATGCAAAGGCTCAGTGAGCTAGGGTGCATTAATCAATGCTCCATGTGTAATGAAATGATAGCACGTAGCGCGCCGTCCCGTTGAGAACCGCGGGTATCGCGCCACTTTTGTAACTTTTGGCGCAATTTACACGTACGTTCTCCATCAACCCCGAGACCGCAAAGTTGTTCTACATATTCTCTTTGATATAAAATTTAATTAAGGGCAAAGTAGCTGAAAACGAATTATCTGAGACAAAGGTACATATGAATGCCGGCTGTGTTGCAGTGTGGAGGAAGGAAGGAAGGAGAGTAAGTACTAGAGCATGTGCATGTGCAGGTAAGAGGTCGGGTGATCGATCAATGTTTGCATGTTCGTTTTGATTGTTAGTTCAAGTAAGTACTGATTGAGAGTGTGGCCGAGCGGGGGGGTGTTGATTTAGGGGAGGTAATATGTATTGATAAACAAATTTGCATGTACGGTAGAATTAGTGGAGGGATTTATTTTTTGGAACGCGCTTGATCGGGGTTAATTGCAACGGGGGTTGGATTTGGGTTGGTACTAGCTGCGCTGATTGTTAGTACGGGGTCAGCTGGGGCTGACTAGTGGTAACTAGTATCATATGAGCCAGCGGATTGCAGCTGAGCCGCTGGGGAACAATATCATATCGAATCGAACCACAGCTGGGGGGGGGGGGAGTATGTGTGCGAACGTTGTGGGCGTTGTGTGTGTGTAGTTGCGCCGTTTACGCCGCTAAGCTACAAGTTGGACAGACGGGGTGCTTGAAGGGGGGGGGGGGGGTGATGGCCTTGATTTTGATTGGCGGGGCGCGAGGCCGCTCCAGGCTAGGGGTCAGTTGTGTTCCCAGTTCCTAACTGTTAGCGGGACTCAAGGCCGGGAAGCTGTACATGACAAGCAGGGTTCTTCTCGGTTACTAGACATGCAAGCGTTCTTTATTTTCCTTTTGGATTTAATATTCCTTTTTCAGTTCTAATTTTGGAGAGCCAACATCGAAGCTGACATAGCTTGGCTGTGGCACTTGGGGGTTATACATGTAAGAGCGATGGTGTAATCGTTTTGGTGAATAGGTAATACAGTACATCGCAAGAGCGTGTGAAAATTAGAAGAAGAGTTCCGCCCTCGGTTAAGTTCCCCTTGTTCTACACACCCACACCCACACCCACCCGCGCCCCTAAAGCTTCAGAACTGATTGGTGGCAAACTCGGAACTATCTCCCCCCAACTTTCTTCCGAGACGACGAAAAGCGCCCAAGTTTAGATCTCTGGTTCGGCTTGTTGGACGGATCGGTGTTTGAATCCCGACGACTTGAAGACTTTTTTCCTCCCTTCTTGCTTCTTTGCTTCGTTCCTTCTGCTCTGCTTGTTGAGGCTGTCCCAATCAGGGGGTTAGCTTTTTTTTTCATCCTTTTCGGACTAGTAGCGTTCGGATAATCAAGAAAGGAAAGGCCTTTGGGCGAGAAGTGACGGCTCCGGAGCTCCGAGTTTGCTGTGTTGTTCATTGTTCTTGTTCTTCATAGTAGCCTTCTTGGTGGCGCTCTTTTAAACTGATCTCGGGTTGTCGATCGTATACATATCGATTGCCTGGAACGTCTGTTTCCAACGACAACAACAGGGGGGAGGGAAGAAAAATTGTTATATCAAAAACAATAGCCTAGACCCTTCTCCCACTAGTTTCTCGTACCATATTTTTTTTTTTCACTCGAGGTGAGTAGGCGCGTTCATTCGCCATCGTTGTCCTTCATGGGTTCGAGAGTTTTGTTCTGGAACCTTTCAACGTTTCATGATGAAAGCTGACATTGGGGTTTGGGGTCCTATTAGTGCAGTTAAACCCCCCCCCCCCCCTCTCCGAAAGACATTAAAAAAATCGGAATTTAATGGCTATATTGTTCATGATGACGACTCCAGCTGTTGCTGGTCGAGGCACCGTAACGAAAGGGGATACCCATCCTCCTCCTGCCTCAAGCCCCATCGTGATTGGCTCTTCAACGACGACATCTTCACCATCCTCTACTGCTCCGTTTGGATCATCCCCCGTTACAGCGGCCTCCATCTCAAGTTCTACCGCTGCCACCGTCATCCCCCTTGTCAATGGCATCAGCACGAGTGCGACTACCGTTGCGGATGCAGCCTCCGATTCCATTGTTCCTACTTCTTCTTCCTCCACAACTTTGTCCTCGTCGTCTTCTAACGCAGATGAGAGCTTTACGTTTGATACTATGGAAGAGGCCCTAGAAGCTTTTAAGAGAGGGGAGTTTCTAGTGGTGATGGATGATGAGGCGAGAGAGAACGAGGGAGATTTGATCATTTCTGCTGCGAATATAACGACCGAGCAAATGGCTTGGTTCATTAAAGTCACTAGGTGAGTTCTCGCATCCGTGGGGCGTTCGGAAACGGCTGATGCTTATTTTATCCTCGATGACTGGGGGGTTGAACGTACAGTGGATTTATATGTATTTCTCTACCTGGGGAGAGACTTGATGAACTTGAGCTTCCGATGATGGTCGCTCATAATATGGAAACTTTCAAGACGGCGTATACGATTACGGTTGACTATGCGATCGGTACGTTGTCTTAATTGATTCTGAATCACCCCCACTTCGAACTGTTTGGTAAAGAAGCTGACTTGTCTCTTACACACTCTGGCGCTTGGGATTTGCGTTTCCGTCGTTTGGATTTTGTTTGGGTTGGCGCCAGGGACGACAACAGGGATATCGGCACACGATCGGGCTTTGACGGCTCGAAAACTTGCGCAGGGTGCTCCGGCCCATGAGTTCAATCGCCCGGGTCACCTTGTACCGTTACGTGCCAGAGAAGGGGGTACGTTGACTAGGAAAGGACATACGGAAGCTGCTGTCGGTATGTGTGTTATTCCGGATCTCAACCAATTCCTCTCACCCCGTGCTGACTCCCCTGACTTTGACTTGGTCCACTAGACCTATGCAGGTTAACTGGTTCATCATCTGCTGGACTTCTCTGCGAACTTGTTAATGACGATCCTCAAGGGACGATGGCGAGACGGAACGATTGTAGAGCGTTTGCGAACAAGTATGGGTTGAAGATGATCAGTGTTGAGATGATCGCGGAGTATAAGCGGAGGAAGATGGAGAGCGGTTGAACGTGGCGCCACTGCTGCCACTGCCTGACGACATCATCGAGTGGTTGGTTGGCTAGTGGTGGTGGTGGCGGTGGTGTCACCTGGCTTGGCCGTCGTCCGGTTCGTCGTTTGATTTCCTCTCCCCCTCCTTTTACTTATTGAGGCGTTTTCTCCCCTCCACTCCCCCCCCCCCTTTTCAGACTCAGAACGCTCGCGCTCATCGTACGCTTCTATTTTGAATTTCCCTACAATCTAATTATAACATGCACTTTCAAATTCTTGTTTACTTTTTTGCATGCATGCAATAGTAACACAAAGAGGCATTTTGTACCATAGCAAGAGAAATATTAATTCATGCGTGATAATCCTGAATTCAGCTTATACGTATACAGATCGGGGTTATAGGCGAAGAGATACCCTGAGGGAGGCAAAGGAGGGAGGAGGGAGGAGAGGGGGGGGGGGGGGGCAAGGAGTTGCGGGTGTGGGGGCTCGGAAGTTAAACTTTACCCTCTTCTTCCATCATGATCGCCCATTGTTCGAGGTCGGCTATCTGGGGATTTGACATTGATGAGACAGTCTGCATTGCAAGGGGTAAAAAAAAAAACCAGGATCAATTGTTAATCAGCGACCAAAAAAGATTAGCGAGTTGGGAGAGGAGGCAGAAGTGGTGGGTAGGGAGGGAGGTAGAAAGGGGGGACGCACTGCGTGGAATTTTTCGAGTAAAGCGCGTATTCGAGCGGTGGCTTCTTGCTGGGCGGCAATATTGGCTCTTAATTTACTATCGAGGATCTCGTTGCGCGCTTCCCCCTAGTGTTTCGTGCGTGATTTGCGGGAGGGAAAAGGAAAGGGGGGGAAAGGGTGACGATCCGCAAATGACGCTCAGCCATCGGTAAACAAGAAAAGAATGCGATGTTTAAGGCTAACGTACTGCCGCAATTTCCTTCTCCACTCTTTCCAATTCGATTCCCATGAGAGGAACGGTATGTGCGCGGACGGAAGCACGGGGATCCATATGAGGTTGCCATGTATCGGGATAAGATGAAAGTTGGGGTGGTGGTGGTGGGTTTTCTTCACGGCGTGCTTTGTCACGACGACGGGCCTCGAGGATACATGCATGGAGCGCGTCTATGGCTATTGTTGCATCGTAGCTTTTGGTAATCTTCGCTTCCTCCAACTGTCAATTGAGAGTTTACGTTACCGTTCGAGAAATGAGATATTTGACGCGGTAAACAGGAAAAAAAAAGGAAAAAGGAGATATGAAGCGAGGAAGGGAGGGGAGAGGGGGGGGGCTAGACTTACAGTTGCGTAGGCGCGACCGGCATCGATAGCTTCCTTGCGTGCTTTCTTCAAGTAGTGGGGTACAGCTTCTGCAAGAAGCGGAAAACATAAGGCACAATCTTCATCGCTACGGATCCAATCCCAAAATTATGAATTTCTCTCTCTCTAAGTTATTTTGTTAATGTTAAAGGCGGGGGTGGAAGGACCACTCACGTCCATTTCTCATTCGCTTTCCTGAACGCGCTATGAAACGCGTTGTGTAACTGAATGTATCGTTTACTACGTCCCTCAAGAACAATGGGATCTAGTGTCTCTTCGACCCCCCAGAGTCAAGCTCTTGTTGAGATCCTTCGTTCAATTGGGAGGATATTGGTTCTTCAGTTGACATGAATCCGCAAACGTTGTTGCAGGCTGTTTGTGCCCGAGGCAAATCGAACACTTGCATTGGCGCCTAATTCCAAATCACTAAATGCTTGGCTGGGGCGAGCTACGATCGACGCGCTCCGATTGGTTGCATTGCCTTCTCATTGGCTCCCGTCGCTTTCTCCCACGCTTTCCGGCCTCCTGCTTTAGGGCGGGCTTTGGCGGCTTGACGTCGTACTGACAATCATGTTGGACGCAACTCACTCCGATTGCGCCTCAACATCCATGGCGTCCACCTGTATCGCTCTCACCGTTTGGGACCACTGCCAGTCCAAGTGGCAGGCCCACCCGGGGTCTTCGTCCGTCGTTCACTTCCATTTTGACCCAGGTTACCACTGTTCATCGGGAACTGCATCACCCTCAGCTCCGAGGGCACACAGACTGCCCATTGTTGATCGGTTCAGTATAGGAATGTTTCGCTTATGTATCGCTCCATCTTCCGCCACTCTCGACATCCGTCTCATCTCAAGTTTGATACTCATGTAAGTCGCAGCTGTCTTTCGTCCTGATATAAAACGATCTCCTCTCATGGCGCTCAACATTGCGTTGCGTTCGCACTTCACAGGGTATGCTTTTCTAAATTCGACTCCAACAATCATCTTCACAGTGACATTCTGATTGGTGGGTCCAGTTTCTCTTCTGGCATCCCCAACTGCTGCCGCAGCGTTGGCCTCCCCAGATGCCGCAGATGCAATCGCTGCGAAGTTCGATTTCTTCGTCCTGAAGACTGGTTCGGTTCCTCCCCCTTTCGCCAGGGATCTACTCTTCGTACGAGGATCCTTCATCGCTTCCACCGTGTCTACCTATACTGTCCTGCTCAACAGCGATCCCGGGAGGGACACGCATCCGGTTACTGAAACGAATATCTTCCTGAAGATCATTGGTTCACACTCGCTACCGGCGCGTACTAACTTGCAGTAAGGTGGTTTCCCTGTTACAACCTTCGAAGTGTACTGATTGTTCTCTACAGTCCAAATCCGTCGTTCACTTTTCCATAGGTGTAATCAGCCGGGGCAGCGAAGGGGAGTGACGGAATTCGTCAGGCTGAGAACCCACCTAAAAGAGACTCTCAGTGGACAATAGACAGATACGTACTGTCGCAGCATTTAACCCAGGTGAAGGGTCACCCGAATGACGGAATTTGGATTGGAGATTTCTGTCGTCACATCGAAGTGGCTTGGACGCTACGGGTGTAACGTCGTCAATCGGAGGATGGGAGTGAAAGGCAGCGAACGAACCGATTTCAGACAAATGTGCATGTGGGGGTCTTCCGTTTAGCAACCGCGGATGGGTTTCGTTTGTTGAACATGAATCAGATTCATGTTCGATAAATGAAACCCATTGTAAGCGTGTTAAGCGTTGTACGCGATATACTCGCGTTATACTCCCGGTCCGTCTGATTGTATGATGCTATATTGTCGATGGGGGAGTAAAGGCTGCTAAGCCTTTATCCCTCCCCCTGTGTGTTATATACAAGCATTGTATCTACATCTCTGTATGCGGCTTGATATATATACAAGATGCGCCGGGTCTGCAAGATGGGACGTCACGTCGCGATGTATTCACGACGCGACGTTGATAGGTGCTTACAGGAACATGGGACGCGACCTTTCTCCCTTACAATCTACTCCCTTGCGATATCAATATCGCATAGCTAGGAAGGGATAACAAGAAGTTAAAATAATGAGATAATAAATAGAAAAAGTAAAGTGGGGAGTGGCGGTTATGCCATTCCCCTTCAAGAATAATATAACAAGAAGGGGATGGCTCTTTGGAACGCTTACCCCATGGACCCGGCTAGATGGCTGGTGATACCGTGGAATCGGGTCATTTATTGGGTTATTTCGAGACTGACGAGATACCTAGAAATGGTTCATATCGCAAGGACATTAAGGCTCGCCTTTCGAGTTCACAACGCCAAACTTTGGCCTCCGTCTCGATAGGCCGCCCCCGACCACACGATGAATTATGTAGTCTAAAGTGACCCAATCCTAGCGATATCGATCCAAGTTGCATCTTCGTCCATCCGCGTGCCGCAATCCATTTGGGATTTCATTAAAATGAACGGAACAGCCCCAAAAGAAGCGGGGGCCGGATACGAGGCGCGTTATGGCGGTGGATTCGGGAAGCTTCTCTAGCTGACGGGTAGAAGTCCCTGGACTCACCCTGAATGCTCGTTTCATCCATTTTTGAAGGCGGGAGGCGGGGATACCCATTTTTTTCGTTTGCATTGAAGATTACACCGCGCAGAAGAGGGGCAAACCCGAGGACATTGATAAGCAAAGCCCCTCAGGTGCCTGATATTCTGCCCCGGAAGACCTGCGACGGGGAGGGTGAGCGGTGTTTGTTGTTTTTGCTTTCGATCCAGCCAGCCAGTGTACTCGTCACCATCACATCAACCACTTGTACAGTGTTACTTCCGCGGCATCTTTCCTTCGGGCCGGGGTTCTTCAATGTTCGGCAAGGGACGAAATGCACCGCAAGGAAAACTCGCCATCGCTCTCAAATGAGGATGGTTCGCTCGTGGAACTTCATCGAAGCTCCAATTGGCCATGACAAGCCATGCTCCGTCTCTCCCGTGCCCCCCTGCGCCCCCACCACTCTCGTCGTGATGTCTGCATTGTCGGCAGCAAATACGCACATGGATTAGTTAGGAGTCTACTTTATCTGATTTTCCGATGAACCTTACCCCGCTCGAGATCTTTAATGATGCGGCTGAGGCAAGTCACAAGGATTCTCTGTGCATGGACAGATGGAGACTGAGTCGGAGATGTTGAACCAAAACGAAACAGGAAAGGTGGAGAAAACGTAGCTAGTCTTGAGACAATTCGAGCCATGCTATAACCGTTTCCTACGCCTGCCAAGATATTTTACACTCTCTGGATCCTCATCCTTCTCACAGATTCACGGTGGAAGTTGCAGGATGAACGGTCTAATACGCAGTTCCAAGAGCTACGAGACCAGAGCCTTTAGCGCAGCTGAAGAAAGACGAGAATTTTATTGAGCAGTTGACGGAAGATCAGATCATCATCATGAAATGGCATTGAGATTGCCCTCAGAAACTACAAAGATGGCGTTCCTTCAGGTCATCTGCTAAAGCTGTCTGCCCATCCGGTTCGGAAAACCAGATCAGAACCCTTCTGCTGTACCCCCATACTGTTTTGGAAGTTCTGCGATGGGGATACGTTGTGAAAGTTCTTTACCGATGACTTCGGGCCCAACTCCGACAACCTTCAGTTTCGCGAACGTCGCTGCCGGTAAGAGTGGTTTAAATATCCAGAAGACGTAAGTTAGAAGCGTTGGGACGTTCACAAAGTACTTCTGATGCTGGATGTGTATCAGATCGTAGTGAGAAGATTGATTTTGGCAACCGCGCAAATCGAGACGTACGAGTAGTTCAGGATAATAATCGGTGAATAATTTCGAGGCTGCCGTCGCTGCCTTCTTGCTATTTGCGTCTCTCGATGCTCCGAGATAATCGTGAACTTGAATCATAGAGTCTACGGTTGTGAAATTAACTTCTCGAAGGCCACGCTCCATCAAGCCGACTCTCCAGCTGGGTGGAAACTTGTCAAAGGGATGGAGTGGGTAAGCTCCAATTTCACTCACCGAAGAAAGCGATTTAAGTCCCCAAATACGGCTTGTTGATCTATACCTCCATACACATTCCATCTGAGTTGCCAGAATTCACTGAGATGACTGAGCAAATGATTGCGAATAAGTCTCGTACGTACGTGATGGGACGTCCCTCTTTGTCATGCCCAAAGACGTGTCCCAAAGTCCCAAATACTTCCGTTGGAAACTCCTCATTGACTGTCTCGGAGGCTTTGAATTCCTCTCGCCATTTGATGGTAGCGATAAGTCGTTTCGTCGCTTCTTCTACGTCGTAATTGCTACAGGGGAGGGAACAAACGGTGAATTTGAGTACTTAGTTATCGTTAGGAAAGGAATTGGGATGATATGAAACCAAAGCACGTACACTGCTTTGATGAATTTCAAAAGGATAACACTGACGCGAGCATCGTCCACTCTTGATGGGTCCAGAGGAACACCCCACATATCGGTCACACGGAACCGGCCTTCAGGATCTGTCGGAACGGCTTCCTCGATAATGAGTGGCAACGCTGTCTATTGTGAACTCGATGTTAGCAACATTTATCAAAGTCCTTTCGCGTGGCACGACGACGACGAGTGCCACCACCCACTCTCAATTCCTTGACGGCGTCCCAATCCTTCTCAGTGAACTTCTTGGTGAGTTCATTTTGAGGCTCAGCTTCCACCGGAACCTTGACCTCAGGGGCCTTGGCGTGGGCACTGCCCTCGTTATCAGCCATGGATGGAGCCTAATTTAGGCTGTTCCAAAACTGGTTACATTCTGCACAGCCACGCCCCGAAGGCTCTGCTTGTGAGAGGCTGTCCAAGAGTGGCCACCGCCGTGGTCTGATGGCATCCTCTCATATGACACCCGCCCAGATGGTGGGAGAGTTTCTTCAATCTCCAGACGATCTCATGAAGCTCGCCGCGTTCAGGAAGAAGCTCGAGAAAGAGAAAGCTTCCATAGACGCTAAACTAAAGAGTGGCGTAAAAGATCAGCTGGAAGCCACTAGGGAGGGACTGCGGAAACTCTTGCAAACGAAGAGTCATGTACAGTCTATTAGGGATGAGCTGCAGAACGTGGAGACCATGTTTAACGGACCCACAAACAATATCAAAACCTTCGACCAGATTAGCAGGGTTCGTCCTCTCGGCGTAGAGAAATGATGCCAGCCTCATCTGCTCGGGCTCTGAACAGGTCTCGATGGTGCACCGGAATTTTGTTCAAACCGAGGAAGTTGTCAACAATCTGACAGAGATGTATTCTCGGTTGGACACAGTGGAAGCCCAATTGGAAGCCTCTCGTGAAGACATCCTCGGACCAGCACCTTACATTCTTACCATACACTACCGCCTCAACCAATTGGAAGCTTTCCGAAACCAAACTCTACATCAAGCCAAGCGTGCATCGGCAGATGTGAGGAACACTCTCAAAAATCATTTCTCCAGACTCGACGGGGTCATACAAAGTTTCGACGAGTACATTATAATGATGGGCGAAAATCTGCTCGAAATTGCTCGCGCTGGTTACCCAAATGCGATCGTGAAGCTGGTAAAAATTGTCGAAATTGAAGGAAAAGAGGACGAGAAGGTGTGCAATGACCGCGGCTATTGATATAGCCAATAGCTTACACTCGTCCTTCATTATCTCCCAGGCTGTCAGTATACGTCTCGTCAAAAAAGCTGCCAAAATCGATGCTGCTGCCAAATTCAAGTCGATAGCTGCCGAGTCCAGACGACTGAAGCATTATCGTGCTAATATCCTACAAAAAGTAACGGAAACTATCAATCGTAAGGTCCAAACGGCATACGAGGAGTCGCTCGCGAACGGAAAAGGCGAAGCTGGATTCCTTGATACCATTAGTTGGATGTATACCGACCTACTCCAGGCACAATCTCTGCTTACCCCTTGCTTCCCTGCCGATTGGGATATCTACGGTCAATATGTTCGGAAATATCACAAGGCCGTGGACGGTGTCATTCGCAGGATTGTGGCTTCAAATCCTGAGGCTTCAACGCTACTTGCTCTCCACGCATTCCTCAAGCAGTATAAAAAAGACATGAAGGAACTTGCGTCTAATCCGGAATGGGTGACACCAGCACTCCTGGATGGCTCGGAACAGTCACTGATCGACGATTACGTCTCCCTCATTTTGCGCAAGTTATCTGAATGGTCCAAGAACATTATGCAGGATGAACGAAAGGTGTTCATCACTCGAGACGAGTCTCCCGAAGAGGATGCAGATGGTCTGTATGGAATGCAGAGGACGGTCATCCTCTTCCAGATGGTCAACCAGCAAGTAGACCTAGCTTTGGACAGTGGCCAAGGTGCAGTGCTGGCCAAGGTTGTGACCGAGGTGTCGCGAGTGCTACGCGGTATGCAAGACACATGGTCGAGACTTGTCGATTCCGAACTCAAGAAACAAGTGGACGCCAAGCCGGGAGAGGAGGTTCCCGGAGGGTTAGTTGACTATATCATTGCTCTTGCTAACGATCAGATTCGATCTGCCGATAACTGCGAAGCTCTATCGGCACGTATCGAGGAGCTCGTCAGCGAGAAGTATCGCGTCGTCATTCGAAATGAGCTTAATACCACAATTGACGGCTACGTAGAGGTAGTCAACAGATGCACACAATCCCTCGTTACCATTGCCTTCAACGACATTAAACCAGCCACTAAGCAACTATTCAACTCTCCACAATGGTACGACGGGACGCTAGCTACGCAGATTGTCGAAACGTTGAAGGACTACATGAATGACTATCAATCCTTCCTGAATCCATCCATTCTCGATCTTCTGATCGAGAACTTCCTTGATAATTTCCTCGTCACCTATCTCACCGCCCTTCATCGGACATCGAAACTGAAGATGCCCGCTGCCGCCGATCGCATCAAAGAAGACATCGCTCTCACGTACGACTTCTTCGCACAAATTCTCGGTCCAAACAAACGTCCAGAGGAATTGGAGCGACAATTCGAAATTATTGAAATGTGCCACGCGCTCCTCACTGCAAGCAAGAACTTGGTGTTCCTAAGCTTCTGGAGTTTCGCCAAGGTTCATGGGCCTAACTTAACTTTCGTGGAAGGTCTCATGAAGGCGAGAGATGATCTGGACAGAAGTGCAGTCAATCAGGTGATGGAGAGCGTTAAGAGGAAAGTCAAGGAAGAGGGGCTAGGCGATCGTATGTCAACTATATGCGAACCTCTAGGACATCACGCTTACTTACTTCCCTCTAGCGCCGGAGCCGACAATCATGAAGAAAATTGTTATGCAGAGTATACTTTCTACTTTCTTGTCACGGTGAAGCCGCTTATGGACATCACATCTCGTTCATAATATTAACACTTCAATAATTTTGCAAACACATCATTACATGTAATGTAAGGACTTCCGCAACGTGGTCGAGATTCTTCGTGGACATCTTGCCGGGATTTCTATTGTCAATTGTATTGGTTACACTGTGTACAATTCCTTCACTCGTACAAACACAATCCGAGAAATTCGCCACCGAAACAACTGAATGCGGATGCAAGCCCTTCTTACGCTGGGTCTGCTTTTTGATAGAGCTCTGAGTGCTCGAATCGGTCAGCAACTTCATCAATCTTCGCAAACTGGTGGGGGAAGCGAGCTGGGTAAAGGAATGGGCGGAGATCATATCCTGCGCGAAACCAATGTCAGATTGAACCAAAATGGGGTTCTGTCTGCTCACTATTGTCGTCAGGACTATAGGTCTCCTGTTGAGCGCATCAATGAGGGTGACCGCAAGTACCTAGGAACTGTGACGTACTGCGTGATATGATGGCGTGATGGTTGTCATCTTGTGTCTGTTTCGCGCGTACTCGAAGAAGAAACGCTTCACTTTATCCGCAATCTTGGAAAAGCCGGCGGGGTGTTAATAACAAAGCGTCACCGCATCCCGGACAAAGACATACCTGCGCCGGAGACCACATGCCCGCCCATTCATTGAGAAGCTTGGTGAACATGCTGTATGGGCCACATCGCTCGACTTTGCGGAGGCGGCCAAATATGGAAAGTTCATCGTAAGTCATGCCCATGTCGGCCTGATGAATGAATGGACAAAGTATTAATCCTGCAGTAAGTCCAATATCAATATCGGCGCTATACCTCATCAGCCTGAACATATGTCTGTGTGATAGGCTCAAGCTCTGCCGTGGGAACTGCATCCATGAAACTGGGGAGCGGATCAGAAGTGGGCAGTTGAAATCATTCAAATGGACCAACTCTTGCAAACCAGGAAGATTAAATGCATCTTTAGCATAGGCAATGAACTTTTTGAGGTCTGTTTTGCTGATCCCACCGATCGGATTGATGTCGGCTGAGTCAAACCAATATTATGTCAATCACACCAAACGAGGATGAATATTAAACCCACCGGAAGAGCAGTCATATTTGGTGAAATAGCCGCGTATACTAATGAAATGTTCGGGCCCCTAGCATCCACTTTATGAATATGGATGTTCACCTTTCATCAACATTTGCACTGCCTAATACAAGGAGCCCGCCAACTCCGCCCCTGACCCAGGGAAGCAGCTGCGCAAACAGGTAAGCTAGCACCATCCGCAGGCGGGCCTAGTCAAAGAAGTCAAAGGAAATTAGGAAAAGGGGATTGGACATGGATAGACCTGGATATTTTGGAGTGCGAGGTTCTCCGCGTCGGATCCACCATGCACACGGAATCTTGGTTTGACACCTGTGACAAGAGAAAATAAGTTTCGCACGGCCGTAACGAGTGTGTCCATGTTCAGATCAATATGATAACTGCGGGACCTGTCAATGCCGAGAGTGACTAAACACAGTCCCACACTCACCTTCCGATGGCCCCTGAAAGATTCTTGGCCCGGTCCCTTGTTTCAGCACTGGAGTTTTCGGTTCCCATGTAACAGGTGTGAAATATCCTCCCGCAGAACTCCCGTGGATCAATCGGAACATAGGATGAATTTGGTTTCTCACCAACTATTCGCCGTGCGTCCTCGATCACTTGCTCGCCTAAAAATCAATCGCGTCAAGCTAGGTGGAGATCGCATCAGAAAGCGGACACTCACGCCCTTCAGAGGCCGCTTGAGTTACGAGGCGGCACATAGAATAAACAATGACGGCGGTTGCACAGCTATCGATGCCGCCACTCAATGGAACGAAATATCCCGAAGTGCGGGACCTTCGTAAATAGTCCCATAGCCAGCATGCAGGACCAAGACTTAACAGCGAAAAGGTGATCAGAACCTGAAAAAATAAATTGATAGGACTAACGCTATTTCTTGCTCGGGAGTGTGGAATCGAACTTGGAACTCGCGGGCAGCCTTCACGTCAGGGAGCACCTTAGGGACACCCGGCGATAACGACGCATCAACCTCAATTCTGGGATATGCCGCGGAAGATGCTGCTTGCATATTTCTGCTGCTGCGGCCGCGGTAGGATCGCACGTCGTGAACATCAATAGTGGCGGAAACAACTTCCACATCGTGGAGGGAGAATTGCGACCCTTGCGCGATGATGCGTCCGTTCACGGCAATGAGAGCAGAGCCATCGTAATACAGGCGATCTCCATCACACCCTTGTTGATTCGCGTAAAGGTATACTCCGCCGAGCTGATGGTGAGCGAATTATTGTGAAGTTCAAGTAGCACCCAAAAATATGGTGTCATTGAAGGGTACCCACTTTCGCTGTCGCTTCTTTGATGAGGTCCACGCGTGCGTGCAGCTTACGTAGCTCGTGGTGACTCCCGCTCGAATTAGTGAATATTTCCACCCCATCTAGCCCCATTAATGTATGTGGACTTGAAAGAGGATCAAGTCAGCTGCAATCCAACCAATAGAGATATAATCTCATTCTACCTCGCAGGTGTGAATAACTCTTCGCATAGCTCCACACCAATACATGTATCAAATGTACTGATAACGGCATCTCCAATAGGGACGGTAATCTATGGTTATGAGGGAGCATGAGGTGCCGACACCGAGGGCTTGGGGAGGACCAACCTGGCCTGTTATTTCGCGAATGAATTCTGGGAGATAGAAATCCTCGACTTGCCGATGCTTGTGCCACGGGGAAAAATAGCGCAACTCCCTATAATTACCGTCATTGGCTAGCCACATCTTTGGGCGAATTAGGAGGATTTTGGACCCCCGAATAATAACTCGGCAGTTGTAAGTTACACTTTTGTGGATTACTGGCCTGTTGATTAAGAAACCGTTGGAGATGAGGTGTTAAATTCGGTAATGAAGAGCCAAGGGTCCATATTCGTACATTCCAAGGTCGCATACTATTCCTTGAACGCATTCATTCTGGAGAATTTCTCCCAAAATTTCCCATGAGTGGTCTGTGGTATCACCTGATAAGACCTGAGCTTCTCATTTCCCATTTTTCGACATAGCCGACAGACCTTCTAAGAAGTGGTCAAGACACCCATATCCCCTGCATTTGGTTTTCCGCGATCAGCAAGTCCAAAGATTGGCCAAGCGACGCACGGTATTTCGAGCTCCGGGCCGACTCTAAGCGTCGCCCCACGCCCTTTTGAAATACGTATGCTTTCTAGAATGCGATCCCTGTTCCCCTGCGACAAGAAGTATGTATTAGTCAACAGATTTAGTATAAGCTTACGAACATACCCCGAAATCCAAAGCCCATTGGTTTAGTGCGCTTCTCCGTCACAATAACTGAGATCGGCCCGTCATATTATGCAGCATTTAGCGGAATCAGCTCACCAGCTGAGACGAACCATGTGTGTTAGTGATCTGAACCCATCCAGGTGGGGTGAATCTCACGTTGCGACAGTGATGAGATGACCCATGAATATTCACAGTTGCCCTTGTCCGTGAGAATTAGACCCACGTGAGCGACAAGAAAGGAGTTTGCGAGATGTTGCGAATTTGAAACTCCACGTCCTTCCATACTAAGTTCAAAATTAGATCTAATATATAGGCCGCTTTCGTGTCATTCAGAAGCTCCCAAAGAAGGTGTGGTACCTGTCCATTTGTTCTATGTAAAACAGCCAATGATAAAACATTCCCAAAACATACTTGATTCGCGTCCCCACATCTCGGTTCAATATCGTTGAGTTTCAATCAAGCTTATGCGGTATCTGCCGCCTATTAACCGTCGTACTTGACGGCAGCTTACGACCGTGAGCATCATTTGTCAATATATGGTGCATTCCATAACTGACATGATAATTGCCATTGGTCCTGAGAGATCCCATGTGGTTGTACATAACCAGATCCACACAGCCGACGCCCCAGATGCTGGATTAGACCTAGTAAAATGTATTAGGCAGGAGGCCAAGACTTGATCAACGAACCCTGCTCGGATACTTCAGTGCTTCTGCGAAGCTTTGGCGGCAATGACAGGAGTTAGTGTAGAACAATTCAAATGTTTAGTATTTGCGAGAGGAGAACTGTTGCCATTGATCCACTTCTGCCCCCACGCAGCGGAGAGTGGTAGGAGGGAAATCCGCCACCAACAAATATCGGGAGGTAACTGGGCTGTGGACTGACTGTATCACGAATTTGGTCATGGTGGATCCGGAGGTTCCCGGCCGACAAAGCTTGACATCCAATATAATCCATCAGCAGCTTTGCTTCCGCTCGATTGCGATTCCGAAGCACATCTGGAGCTCTCGAGCAAATGGCATCACAATCGAAAGGACGTGTTCTATTGGCATATTCTGGTGGCCTCGGTATGTATCAAGACTGCCCTGGGTTTCGATCGTGCTCAGTTTGGGATCAAAGATACATCATGCATTTTGGCCTGGCTCATTGAGCAGGGCTACGAGGTTTACGCCTTCATGGCGGACGTTGGGCAGGAGGAAGTGGGTAATCTTATTTTACGATGCGTAAGCGTTGTTCTGAGGCCCCACAGGATTTTGATGCTGCTCGTAAGAAAGCATTGGGGGTTGGCGCAAAAAAGTTCTTCCTTGAGGTAAAGGGGGGCACTTTTTTGGGGACCGTATCGTTCTAGCCTTCCACGTCTCTACAGGACCTTAAGCGCGAATTTGTCACGGAACTCATCTACCCAGCAGTCCAGGCAAACTGCATCTACGAGGTCAGGATTGTCATTCTAATGATCCCGATTAATTTGATCTGATCTGACCTAGAATGTGTACCTTCTGGGTACCTCTCTGGCGCGTCCGGTCATTGCTCGTGGGATGATTTCTGTGGCGTCCAAAGAGGGATGCGAGTGAGTACACAGCATCCCCTTATAGACACATTTCCTGACCCCCCTCCGTCCAGTTTTGTATCACATGGCTGCACCGGGAAAGGGAACGATCAAGTTCGCTTTGAGCTTGCTTTTTACGGTCTCAAACCGGACATCAAAGTTATTGCTCCATGGCGGATCCCCGGTCGGTGGATATATGCTGAGAAGGGACAATCCACTCACATTTGCCGTACACCAGAGTTCTATAATCGTTTCGCGGGCCGAAGCGCCTTACTGAAGTACGCTGCTGAAAAGAACATCCCAGTTGCACAAACTGCCGCAAAACCGTGGTCCACTGGTATGCACAAAAATTACTTTTTCCCCCGCCTCCACATGGGCTGAGCCATAATTAGATGAAAATCTGTTCCATATCTCATATGAGGCGGGTATTCTCGAGGATCCCAATACGACGCCTCCGGAGGATATGTGGAAGTTAACTACGTCACCGGACACTGCCCCACTGGAGCCGGAATACATTTCGATCGAGTTCACCGCCGGGCTTCCAACCAAAGTGGTCAATGGCGACAAAGTGTACACTGACGCTGTAGATATTTTCCTCGCGTTGAACGCGCTAGCACGCAAGCATGGTATTGGAAGGCTTGACATCGTGGAGAATCGATTCATTGGTGTTAAGTCCCGAGGCTGTTATGAATCCCCCGCGGCCACGATCCTTCGGGTCGCGCACCTAGACATAGAAGGTCTCACGCTGGATAGGAATGTGCGGGCTCTTAGGGATCAATTCGTTACCATCCACCTAAGCCAAATTTTGTATAATGGCTACTTCTTCAGTCCAGAACGAGAATTCATCACGTCTGCTATCCCAGCCAGCCAACGCACCGTGAATGGCACGGTCAGGTTGAAGCTATACAAGGGTAACGTTATTGTCCAAGGCCGGTTCTCGAACGAGGTGAGCATCATTTGATCTTGTGGCCGCACGCGAATCGCTTGTAGAGGCAGATTCGCCACCCAATGGCTCCTGTTACATACTTATCTTATTGCCGCATTTCTCCGCATCATAGGGCCTTTACGATGAGAGGGAATCTTCAATGGATGAACTAGGCGGCTTTGAGCCAACCGATACTACGGGTTTTATTCAAATTGAATCTATCCGCATCAAAAAGTATGCCCTCACTGCTTTGCTCTTTATGAAAAATGTCGCTCATTTGGTCTGCGTTTCCCTCATCCACTCCGCCACTGGGCTGCATAATGTCCTATTTGTTCCGTAGATGGGGTGAGGCGAACGTTCGAAAGGGCCAGGGAGGTGTCGAACCCAAAGATGTATATGGGTCGCGCGTGTAAGAGCCATTGTACGTCGAGTGTAAACAAATGGGCTTGGGAACTGCCTCTCCTTTGTACCAATAAATCGTGTACCGCTATCTTTGATTTTCACAAATGCACAACGTTTCGGGAAGGATGGCAGACTTGTCTGCATCTAGATCATATCACGAAGCGAAGAGGGGTAACATACGCGCATATACACAGTATATGGTGTGAGTTTCCCAAGTCTATTCAGAACCAGGGTAGTCAATTCTGTATTTCAAGAAAATATGGTGTATTGATCGGCGACCGTGAACAATGAATTGTATATATGCACTGGGCGGAGCCGCCCGGGACATGGGTATATGTAAAACAAGAAAGCATTTGAACTCTCAATGTTCGCAAAATGCAAGAATCAAGACCAAAGTATTAGTATAGTGACAGGAGCATGGGAGTCAAGAAAGCGGGTATGGAAAGCTGCACGAAACTAGTAGGGAAAGGAATTATGGCGGTGTACTTATGCAGGGTAGGAGACGAGGAAATTATACGAGGTAATGCAAAAAGAAACTAAAGGGGAAAGCGAAACGGATAGTCGGATTAGGTGCAGGTGGGCTCCATGAAATATGCGACAAGCGCTGCCAGATCTCCATTAGTTGCATCAGCGTACCTTAATGTGAAATGAAGAAACGGGTAATTAGTAATCGTATAGAATCAGACAAGGATGGCAGCATTGCCAGTTCGCCGTGCATATATGCATTATAGAGGTAGAATAAGGAAGCTGGCACCTACCCTTGTCGTCGAGTTCCATAGAATTTCAACGCGATAACGTTTCCGTTCCAAATATGTGTAGCTACAGAGGAGGGAAAGAGTGCGGCAACATGGACGATTAATGCCAGAAACGACGGCAGGCGATGAAACCGCATCACATACCCTGACCGCCAGTGAGCTTGATAATCGACCTGTTCGGCGGCGAGCCATCATTCAAGAAGTCGGCCCGATAGAAAACTTGCATCGGAAAGCGGAGAGGTGCACCGCCGACGCCACGAGTTACAATGACATTGCCGGGCTCCCGTTGGCCACCGACGTGTGGCATCGCAATTGGGGTCCATTTGCACGGGCCAGTTGCCTGGGGGCGTGCAAGGCAGTCGACTTTGATGAGCTGGGGACTGTCACTGCTGCAGGGGAAGAGGATCGCGGTGAACGATGCGGCGGTGCTAGCTTCCATGGTGGAAGGGTCTATTTGAAGAGGAATGGAGGGTTGATATGGCCGACATTCGTAACGATGGCTGTTCCAATCCTAAGCAAACGGGTCAGTGCATATTCACACATACACAAGAGGGAAGCTCACCCCTGTTAGATGCTCTGGGCTGCAGTACCAAGCAAGGTGACACCTGGAGCACCAGAGGGTAGTGGGTTCCCGGCAGACGTTGCAAGGGTGAGTGGCAGTGGTAGAGAGAGCCATGTATGTTGAACAGTGCGTGAAGGAGAGAGCTGATGAGGCCAGTAGGCGTCATAGCACGGCGCTTTTATACGCTAGATTGGCATACAGCTGACATGCGCCTCCGCTTCGACTGTATGGTTTGATAGTAATTCTATGCGGAGAATTCAGACGCTTCTACATAGCAACTGATCCGTTGAGCAGTTACTCGCCCCGAGACGCTGGGAATGAACGGGAGAAAATAATAGAGCTCAGATTCTGAAACCATAATTTCGGAAAAATGGGCAAGGATCTGGATCTGGGGCCCTTACGGCCATCTTGCATTTTATGATCCCTTTTACGATTGGATTAAATAATATGGATTTGCTGATGGGCCACTGAGTAAATATGGGAGACTAGCGCGCTTAACAAATATAGGTGACCGTGAGCACTATTGGAAATTCCCTGGGCATGGACGAAGCCGACTCAGTTGGCCACTCAACACTGAACTTCACACATCCCGAATTTTCTCGACTGGGCTATAGAAAACGTCATGGATGATTTCATGAATATTGATGAGGGTTAGTTTTGGTCGTCGACGACCCTTAGAGAGTCACTGAGCATCGTGTTGTTCGGCGCCTTGAAGGCAATGGAGCCATTCGCAAGAAAGGACGGCTACACAAAAGCACAGGTGTGAAGATCTGATGCCCGCTCTCTCCGTTTTGTTCGGTCTAAGCAATCAGCAGGCGGAAAAGGAGCCAGTGAAGTGGCAGAGCAGGATTATGAGACTCTGGAGAGTCAAGTGAAAGATGGAGATGGCAAGGCCGCCCGATGTGTGTCACCACGTCATGATGTCCTCATCTCTAATTCTGATTTTCCGATGTTTTTACTGTACACTGAACTCCCGGTCTAAAGCTGTAGAGGGGTGGATAGTCATGGTGACCAACGTTCATGAAGAAGCAACTGAAGAGGATCTGCACGACCGATTCTCAGACTATGGGGAAATTCTCAACTTGCACCTTAACCTTGACCGTCGCACGGGATACGTTAAAGTATGTTCCATGGATCCGAGCGTTTCACCGTTTTTTCACAATTTTCTCGCCTCCTTTCTTTGATTTCATGTTGCTCTGACAGGGGTATGCACTAGTGGAGTATGCAACTTATCCAGAAGCTAAACGAGCCGTTGACGAAGCGAACGGATCGACCCATTTGGAGCAAGTTTTGGAATGTGATTTTGCATTTGTAAGACCCCCTCCAACGGGGCCGAGGAAAAAAGCTGGCGGCAACAGGCAGGGGAGAGGGCGGAGCGCTAGTCCCGGTCGGCGATGACTTGAGGGTTTCATAGTGAGAAACACCGTCAGATCCTCCCACCGCGGTGCGCCCATTCATGTATCGTTTTTACGCAAATGTTCTACGCATTTTATTCATCTGTAATCTGTTGTTTTTTCCGTTGTTGGTATCAATCTTCTCATTGATACGAGGTGATGGAGACCGCTCAGTCCTTGTCTCGCTGATAAAGAATCATTGTGAATTGTAAGCGCTCATGTGGGTGTTTAGGACCCTGCTTCTCGTCAAATTAAGAGTTTCGAAGCTCAAAATAAAAGGTCGTGGCCCGTGCCTAGATGGTAATGATAGTGCGGGCGGCTCTTGGCCTCAGAACTTTATTACTACCCGCTTGATTCAGCCATAAATGTTCGTAGCGACGAACGCTTGCCAAACTACATTTTCGCCGCATGTCAACGGTGACCGCTCCCTTGTAACAGGTTTCTGGGCACCCATGCGCCTCCGACATGTTATATAAATTACAAGATGGGAAAATTGGACATACAATCATTGGGCATTTGAGCGATTAAGAAGCTGTCTGGGGATCCTGTCATCT
The DNA here is from genome assembly GCF_015039405.1 of Cantharellus anzutake. Classification (NCBI taxonomy): domain Eukaryota; kingdom Fungi; phylum Basidiomycota; class Agaricomycetes; order Cantharellales; family Hydnaceae; genus Cantharellus; species Cantharellus anzutake. Next base: position 478,916 of record NW_024066981.1, read on the forward strand.
GGAGTGGGAAATGTGCGGCCGAGAAGAGTAACAGAGTGTAATACTAAGCAAATCCTTCAGAGAAGGGCGTCATGGTATTATTAGCGGTGTCTTCTCTTCGCTGCACACGGTGAAGAGGAGACGAGTTGCTGGCAATTCATCGAGCAAGTTACTTACTCCGCGGCCTGCCAGAAAACAGTACTCTGATCGGAAAGCCGGAACTACCACGCCACCAAAACATCTACTTCTAAGAGCCACGCTTTGGATTCGAAGGGATATCAGCGAACTTTTGGGGTACAAAAGATGTGAGCTCTGGACGCGCATCAATGATCTAAACGTGTGTGAAACCCGCTTGTTTGGGTCACGTGCCCTGTCGATGAACAGTGACACGTGCAGTGGCGCAACCCCGAAAGTGCAATCTCGGATACAAACTTTGAGGCGGCACACACTTTTGAAACCCACCCGAATCCTACCTGATGCCCGCGAAGCACGAAAGAGAAGATTCCGTCGCTGATGAAGGAAGATCCGAACATGATAGCGCTGCTGAGGTCGAGGAGGTTGCTGGCGCGAGGTCCCGCAGCAGCACGAAAGGTCGCGCTTCGAATGTGAAGGACGCGTCTGACAATGGGAAGGACCGCGAAACAGGGTCGGACGAGGAAGACGAAGAGGATGAAGGCGAGGAAGAGTATGAAATCGAACGAATCATCAAGCACAAAATGGGTCACCTTCAATCGGTAAGAATTCGCAACTTCATCGCCCCGTTTTCTCCCATCAACCGGGATTGCCCTATGGCTGCGTCTTTGTTCCATCTCTAGGGCGTCTACGCGTATTTTGTCAGCTGGAAGGGCTACGGTGATGAAGAGAACTCGTGGGTTAACGAGACCGACGCCGAGTACGCGCCCTTCGTATTTTGCCACACGCTGCCATGAACGACTTAGCCTTTTTTTCTTCCTAGGGGAGCTAAGGAGCTCATCGACGAGTACTGGGATGCGCGAGGTGGGAGTGCAAAGAAAGGAAGGCAGAGCATCAGCGCCACAAAGCCGCGACGTTCAACAGGACGGAAGGATTCAGAGGTGGGACACGACGATTCTGACGTACCAAAGAAGGCTACCACACCTGCTACGAAACGAGGGCGTGCGTCTAAGGTGAAGTCCGCCAGTCCAGAACTCGTAGATGAGGAGATGGAGGATATCGAGGAACCGCCAAAGAAAAAGTCTAAGCCTCGTACCTCCACCACCACCACTGCCAGCGCAAAAAAAAAGAGACAAGTCTCTCCTGAGCTTGACACTGAGCAAGACACAACGCCTGTAAATGCTCTAGCAGAAAATGGCATGGAGGACGATACTGTCTACGATGCCGAGAAACAGTTCAAGAAAATGAAAGACTGGACGAGCGAAATCGAGCGAGTCACAACAGTAGAAAGGGATTCATCTGGACTACTGATTGTTTATTTCCAAGGGTGCGTCCAAAGATTCCTCTATCAAGGTACAAAAGAAAGCTAAACTGAGCTATATCCAGAGTTGATGGTCTCAGATACAAGGCCACGAGCCCCGTTTTCAGGACCAAATCATCAGGAAAGGTATGCACAGACCATAACTATCGTTGCATGTCTCATTAATAGAGTTGTTGCCTAGTTGCTCGACTTTTATGAATCCAATCTCAAATGGCGTCCTCAACAGCCTGATGAACTGGTTTGATCAATGATTTTCGGCTTCAACGCCCACGGTATCATGAACTTGTTTACTACATTTTCCTGTCACTTGCGTCACCGCGCCATCTCCCTTCCCTTATATAGTATTGACTTTGAACTGCTTGCATGTAGGGGAACATAAATCTGTTAGCATAATTTATATTTGTTCTTCCTTTGGCACACGTTTTGATCACGGAGTGGAAAACAGTTGGAGCTTGGCAACTCGTGCAGCGCCTACCGTCACTTTCATCAGTCCTAAACTTGCTCTGTGACATATTCGTAGGGGGAACTCTCAGAAGATGCCTGGTCGTTAGGACTTGATGTGGGCTCGGTGTCTTTCGGTGCACCACTAACAAACATCCCGAAGCCATCGTCACGGGCCTTTACAAGGGCCTTCTCGAAAACGGATACGATCTCAAGAAGCTCGTCTCGGAGCTTTTGGAGGACATCAGGAAGAGGATCCACTGGTGATTGCGGATGCTCTCCATCGAGGATGGCTTGGTATTGATTCTCATATTCCTTTGCATCTACGGTAATACAAACATCAGTTGAGGGGAATTTTGGGTGCGATGGGTCCACTCACATCGCTTGAGGTCATGATAGCGCTGCATCCCAGAGGAATGGGATTGTTCGTTAAGCCTCACTGTGTGACGTAGTGCTAGACCATTGCTCACCGTCCAATCATGAGTAGTTACATCCTCCAACCAAGCATAATCCATTCCCAAATCGGCCTGTGCATCCCCTGCCACGTCTTCTACTTTCCCTCCCTCCTTTTTCACCTCTCCTTGCGCCTCATTTCTCACTTCAGCCCACCACTCCGCAATCGCATCACTCAATCGTTTTGCGCCCTCGCCATATCTCTTCTCCACCTTCCTCACCACAGCATCGAATAACCCAATCTTCTCCGCACCATGATAGTGCCCGTTCATGAGCTTGTTCGCGTAAGCCCCAACTCCTTTAATGGCTTTGGAGCCTTCGGCCTTAAACACGGCGATTTGGACACCGATAGTGCCTTCTTCCGCCGAAGACAAACTGTTTACGGCCTTATGGCGTATAGAGGTGATGGACCCAATAAGATTTTCGATACCAACTTTGCCCGCTTGGTCGACTTTAGCCTCCCATTCAGTATGTCGTGCTTCTATTTTCTTGCGCTTCTCGTGAATCTCCTCAAGAGAGAGCCTTTGAGCATCCTCAACTGTGGCCGTTTCTTCGGAAGGTGGTTCCTCGCGGGGTGTGGGTTCCGGGGAGTCCGCCCTGAAAATATCATCGATGATGTCATCTATTTCGGGCTCTGGTTTAACTTCGGGTTCAGTGTGTGCTGGAGAAACTTGCGCAGGGTAAACAGGGGACAAAGTTTCGAAGGGCGAGCTTGTCATATCTTCAGTGCCTTCAGCAGATGTCGGAATTGGACTCGGGGTTTCAGCGATACTGTTCGCGATGAAGTCCGTGGGATCAAAAAAGACATCCTCAACGGAGTTGGTGGGGGGCTGGACCGTTTCCAAGATCATGTCTGGGGTTGAGGTCTTTGTCTCCACCACGGCTGCTGGTCCGGTGGAAGAAACAGTCGGCACAGGCGACGTTATTGACGAAGGGGTCGTGTTGCCACCTCTGCTGCCCAACTCATCGATTTTTGCCGAGATTTTCCGAATCTGCGGCTCGACGTAGGTTTTGTAGACTTGGTACACTGTAGGTCCAAAGCGCTGCTTTGCCCATAGTGGTATTCCATTCAGTTTCTCCAAAAGAACGCTCAAGTGTGGGCGAACAGCGTTCCAGGCCTTGATAAGATAAAACTGAACCTTGCGAATGTAGGGCTGTGCCCTGTACCATGACTGTTGCAGTGCAAACCGTGTGCGTTCAAAGTACGGAGAAGCCTTAGTCACGAAATGACGCCATCGGCTAATGCGTGGCTCGGCGTACTTCAAATACAACGGTCGGACCCGTGCATCGAATTGGAGTTGAGCCTTTCGAATATAGGGCTGTATGTGTGGGCCAACCTTCGTGTTAAAGAAATACTCAATTTTCACAACGATGGGACCGAGAACGCCCCTGAATTGGTTGAACGCTGGGGCAAAGAAGCGCGTGATCCGGTCACAGTGGGGTTCTAGTTTTTGGACGTATGGCTCCACGGAAGGATGAGAGATAACATATTGGATGGCCGGTGTCGAATGTGTCTTCACCGAGTCCCAATAGACGGAAGAGCGTATGCATATATTTGAGTCGGGTTTGCTGGGGCACACGATCGCAAGATAGCCGAGTGCGAAGATGAATGGCCAGAAAAGATGCCTTTTAAATCTTTTAAATGAAGTTTTCTGAGGGGATCGCTTCTGTACAAAGAAACGGTGGTTGGATAATACACACACACCCAGGTACAAGGCGACGTACTTTGAGTTTTGGTGAGCTATGAAGTTTGAGAGTCTTCGGAGATGGAGATGACGATGTCCGTATGTAAGTATCGCCTGTGAGAATGAAGTGTGTGCTGACGTAGGGGTACTCACTTCTGGGGAAGGTGACCCATTTCCCGTCGGAAGTGTGCCGCTGGGCTTTAGGGAAGATTTTGTCCGTCTTGAGGTTATATTACCGATGCTCGATGGCACAGGGGCTACCGTTGACATCGCTCAGAAAGGGGATGGATGTGGCCGCTGGTGATGAAGAGAACAAGATACTTGAGTAGGTTGTAATAGTGGGTATCAAAAGATGGGAGATGCAGTGTGGTTGTGGGATACCCCAATCGTGGTCACACTTATGTGCCCGGAGCGCTTCGCGACAATTGGCAACTCATCTAGAATTGTATTGCAGGCTTCTAAATGTCAAACCGCCCAATTTATTACATAGGGACGTCTCGACACGTGACTCTTCTCCTTTGGTGGAGAACCCCGTTGTTCCTCAAATCTCTAATGAAGGTCAAGCTGCTCTCATCGGACGGAGTACTTTTTGAAGTAGACGAGTCAACCGCCTCTAGATCGGGTGTTATTCGAACAGTCCTCGTGGGTCAGAGAATTTCCCGCAGATTGTTTGTTCAGCTTTGACCACTCAAATGTAGATGTCGGCAACAAGGACCCTATCCCGTTACTCAACGTCAAAAGCCACGTTTTAACCAAAGTAATTATACAGCTGCTTCTTGCTTTACCGTGCGTCTCTCGAACTCACCTTGACACCGAAAGGTACTTGAGTATTGCGAACATCACCGCAATGAACCTCTTCCTCCTCTCGATGTCGAATACAGCATTTCTCCCTCACTCGATATTATGCGCCGCAAGAACACGCATATTAGTGGCTGGGACCAACAATATATGAAATGCGAACAGGAACTCTTGTTCGAGGTCATCCAGGCTGCTAGCTACCTGGACATCCAGTCGCTCTTGTGTGTTCCGACCCTTAAACTAAGACGTTCTCATGCATTGTTAACCCTCATCTGATGCTAGAGATCTTGGGTGTAGGACCGTTGCCAATATGATGACAGGGTACGTCCTCCAACTCTTTGTGATGTGGCTTTCGTACGTGATTCACAGTCAGGCCTATACATAGGAAAAGCGTGGACGACATCCGTCAGTTATTCCACATCGAGAATGACTTCACCCCAGAAGAAGAGGTGTGTTGACAATCCCATCCCGTTCCTCCTGAAAGCTGCTGAATCGACCACACAAGCTTGCCATGCAAGTGGAACGGTCTGAATTAGAGTCTCTCTGCAATGTAGGTCCCTTTGGCCCGGCTCTTGACTGAACGTCACTCATGTTTATCACTCCAACCTCCCAGGTGCTCGGCTTCTCTCTAGACCCACCAGCTAACAAGCAAATCGGGAAAGGGAAAGCTATAAAATCCCGTCCCAACAACTCAAAAGCTCCTGCACCACCTGCCATCCAACAGCTAAGTTCCGCCGGAGTTCAATCGATGATCGAGAGTCGGTTGGGCACCGTTATGGAAGGGGAACAGGACACATATGCTGCGCTGCGAAAGATGGCAAAAAGAAGGATAAATGAACTTCAACAACAGCAGAGAGGAACACAACAGCGCGGATTCCGTTGACGGATCAGGATTTTTATCTAGCCTGCCTCCAATAGACCCCAATCTTCGGTGTCCAGTCTTCTCAAGAAGCATATCTTCCATTTCATCATGGGATCCGTTTCGTATCTTTATATCCATCCTTATGCCATACGGATTTGCACATCACCCGCTGACGATCCAAAACAAAATATCTTTTCCCTTCATACACACCTTTACTGAAGTTCTAAGTCCCAAACACGAAGGCCAATCCGACCGGATAATCACCCTCTTTCCTTCGTGTCAACGTTTAACCGTCCTTCTAATCCAGCGTCTAATAATGCACCCAACATGTTCGACTTCTCCGCCGCCTCTTGTATGTTCGAAAGCATCTTGATTTGGTGGTAAATCCGGTATGCCGCATCAACTGACATGATGAACGGTACAATTCCGAAGGGTGCATAATTTGCAAGGATGAACTGTCTAGTGTATAAGGAGAAATTATACCATCAATGGACAGTTTAACAATAATGAGGATATTTCTGGGCGTACTTTTGCCACGAGGTGAGTGTGGTGATGCCTTCTTTCGTGATATGGTTAATGTCAGTCGTGGGGATCGCCAAGATGTGGGCAAAGCATGGGATGAGAGTTGGGAAGGTGATAAGCCCATAAGTGAGGACGATGATCCAAGCATAGGATCTATCTAAAGAGCAATAATGTATCATTCGGCCTATGGTTTCCCGCAGCGAGAAAGGGGCGACAAACGCGAGACGTTGCTACTTACTTTTTACGAGTGCTAGAGCACCAAAGAAAGCTAAAGGAGTTTGCATGAACCTAATAAAAGATGCCGTTCCAGCATGTTCGAGGGGAAAGAAGAATATGCAGTACCCTTCAATCCATACCGCCATGGACTCAAACCAAACATAATGCAAGTTCTTCACTGGTGAATGAACACCAATCACTAACGGGTCCTGAGACAACGCTATATAATCTTTGGGCAATTGGCCGAGCCATGGAGGTACGACCTCCTTGGGATAGAAAGGTTGCATGTCGATGAAGATGATGATGAGGAAGTGCGTGAGCATAAAGACGGCGTAAAATAGCATGATGAACGAGGGAGCATCTGAAGTTCTTTGGACACTGCGGGAGGCCATGTCAACCTTGAGACACGATAATAGATGGGATGTTCGGATCCGCGGAAATTGACAGCGGGTCGTACAAGTTGATGCTGAGTATGGACGGTCCCGCAGGCCGTTCTCCAAATAGCATCAATTCAATGTAAATAAGCGCCTGCAGAGGAGCATCTTTTCTGGTAATTCCCGCTACTCTGTGGCGGGTTTTGTAAATTTTTCGACTTTGATTGAATGCGTTTGATGACAAGGTCCTCTATTATTGCCAATTCGGGATAACCCAGGGCCCTCCCAGTTATACTCTTATCTTCCCCCTGCATTCGTTCTACTTCTCGATCGTTACCTAGCAACTTGCCATCTCGTTCACGCAATGTTCAAAGAAATCCGCACACCGTCCGTTAAGGATTGCAAAAAGATCAGTGTTGTCGAGGCATTCCAAAGTAAGCACAAGCGCCGATGGTTATCCTTTGTGGCCGTCATTCACTTCACTTCAGCACAGAACTTTCGACCTCCGCAGAAGGGTCTTCCTCCGTGCACGCCGAAGTCAGTCCCACAATCTTCTCCCATCCACATCGGGATCCAGAAGGACATTTCTGTCACGCCATTCCCTCCCCCGCGACTCGAAAAGATACCTGGGCGACGTCAGCACTTTCGATCAACACGGAGCATCGGTGGAACGTGACCGATTCGAATTATCGTTTGTAAAAGGGGTGGCAGTCATTGGAATGGCCTCGATGCATTTGTGAGTTCCATTGCCAACTATTTCCTTCGTTGTCCGATCAGATGGAGGTCCTAACACCATTCTTCAGTTCTCGCGCACGAAACACAGTCTTGCAAGCGTTTCACCTTAGAAGATGTAGAGGGTCCCGCACCAATCCAGACAGCAGACCATAGCACAAACCCAGTCGTCGGATGAAATGGCATCCATTGATGCATCTAGAATCCCAGAGGAAGATGAAGCAGACGGAGTCATTGAGATACGGACGTGATCGAATCACTTTTTCGGGGATGAGTATCAATGATAGAAGCTACTGCCAAAACAGTTAGACTGTCAGAGTTTGAGCAGACGGATTCCATCGCATGGTACTCACTTCACAGCCCAGGCATCTTGCGATTTTCCTTTACCCTTGTCATCCTCATTGGGGGGAGAGCAATCCATCTTTGAGTCTTTGCCCGTAGAAAAGAATGGATCAGTGACGCACAGTTTGGTGAAGGTGTCTGCGTTTCTGTGGTCTTCATCTTCGTCTAGGATTGGGTGGGATTATAGGTGAGTCAATAGATTGTGTCTCATCCGGCGACTGGGTGGGTGTTCTTCTGCCATTGTCTGCTGTCTGGAACGCATTCCGTGTGTTGGTGCAAACATTGAAACGTGGTTTTCAGCAAGGGGAATCAGGAAGCGGTACGATATAAGGAGTTGGGAGGACCCTGGGTTATCTAGAATTGGCAATAATAGAGGACCTTGTCATCAAACGCATTCCGAAAAATTTATAAGACCCGCTACAGAGTAGCGGGAATTACTGCTCTCGCATTCCCACCGTATGTAATGATGTTCATGTGGTACAATCGATTGGCACGCAGTTATTGTGAGAACATATTCAGAACATCTCTAACGGCTGTTTCACCAACACCCCTTGGTGTACATACTGCAAGTAATCAAGAGTGATCAGTCAAAAGTGACTTATATGATCATTGTCATGTGAAGTACGCATAGAAGAACAAGAACAGAGAGGGGACTGCTGATCGGTAAGTGACAGCACAGTAAAGATGTGGTGGGAATCGAGACGAGTGTACGTTTGCCGAGTGTGGTTGGGTGAATGTCCACAGTACTCCGGGTATATGTTATATCAGTGAGATATCAGAAGGAGGCAACCTGGCTGGATGAGAAGAGTGGCGGGTTATGCCGCGTCAGGCGGGGCCCACCATTATACCTCCTTTGTGCCGCGAGATAATTCATCACACTCATAAGCATATTCCCATTCCCCTGCCACACGATACTCATCGAGGCAAGGATCTCAGCACACTCTCAAATGCACTGCGTGCGACGTTACCCAGACCCAGCGCCACTGCTTTCGCAGCCTTCTCCGCCGTTCCAACAGCCTCGACGCCAGTCGCCACCGCATTCCACTTCCCCGTCGACGGGTTCACATTCTCGGAGTCGTCGGCACCCGCAAAGCTCATCATCGTGCCTTTCACGCTGTGCAGTTCATTTAGGACTTCCACGCCGACAGAGCGGGCCCATACGCTCGGAGTATTCGTCATTGAATATATCTTGTGCAGCTTGTCCGTAGCGGAGAGAAGCATATGATTGGTGGCGTATCTTCCTTGGTGGTACGGTAGAAGTGATGTATAAGAACCTAAACGTTGTGAACCAGTTTGTCAGGCTTATTTCAGGAGATGTGCAACAGAGAACATTTCATTTACCGATATCACTGCCAATGCCCACAGCATCCTCCAGGACCTTAACGAGGCATTCTACATCACCTAAACCCATATTCAAACCCTGGCCAGCAAGAGGATGGATCGTGTGTGCAGCATCTCCCACAAGAGCAACACGGCACCCTTGTAAACCTTCGCCGATGTAGGTTGTAGCGTGCGATAGCCTAAGAGGGAAAGACGCTTGCGTTCCGGGCTGAGTGGAGTAAGCGAGTGGAGGATACAGCTCTGCATCTAACGGCGGGATGCCTGTGTGTCCTTGCTCATAACGCAATGAAGAGAGAGCAGATTCTGGTGATATTCCGTGAGATTTCTCCCTGAACGATATCTCGTTTCCCAGCTGCTCAGGAGTGATCGTCGTGGTTGGCGAGTTTGTTGCGAGATCTCTTGACATGCTCTCCAACAAAACGTTTCCGAGATACTCAATGGATACATGAGGCAGTCGGAAAGCGGCATTCACCATTTGGGAAAGAACTGCAGAGTGGGAAGTCTTGAGAGCGAGAGCAATCTCTGGAGTCGTCGACCAAACAAGGGATGAGATATTGTCAGTTAGCGGGAGAAATGCAATGGGCCCGGTGGGAAGATGTCGCTGATACGCAGTGGTATTCAAACCGTTTCGGGCTTCGGTGAATGGTGAAATGGGCTGAATGGGGTGATGCTGCAACGTGGCAACTACAGCATGGGTAGGGTATGCCCAGCCAAAGTTGGGTATTCCGGCGAACGACCGCACCGGAGAATTGAACCCGTCTGCGCCAACCTGAAATATGCGAAAACGATCAGCTGTACAGGTAAACAGGCGCAAGAAAGGGGATCGGTACAAGTAGTCGTGCCCGGATACTTCGCCCGTTGGACAATACGATGATAGGCCATCCTCCTCCATCCAACGCTGACGTTCCCATCTCTCGGACAATAGTGTTGACCTTAACATTGTCAAAAAGGCGAATGCTTGGGCCACTTAGCTCGTCTATTCGCCGAAGGAGGGCCCGTTGTAGGTTCAGGTTCTCTGTGAGGCGAGCCATCTCGGATCGCGAAATGGAAGATGCGGAGAAAGTGATGCGTGCATCGGAGATGCCATCCCAAACCTATCCCAACCTTTGAGGCAAATGCTCGAAAGATTAAGGTGTCAGCACATACATGCATGTCCCGGATTGGGGCAGTTCGTTCTACGTTCACATGTCGCCAAGCTTGATGCTCTAACAATAACAGACAATGGGCAGCGAAAACATAGGAAATATCTCAAACGCTTTACTCACTCTTCAAAAATGACGAAGACTCGTTCGTTATAGAACTCACTCTGTTTGAATATGTCGAAGGCAGCGGGTTCCACGTGCGAATTTTGTCCAGATTACTGGCTTCAATGAGTGCGACTGAAAGTCGATGAGATGTGATCGACGATGACCCTACATCAAATGGGCGCACAAATAAGTAAGGCAACCACTCTCGCCTGCCGACAGTACCTAACGAAGCGGCCAAAGCCAAACCAACGGGTCCACCCCCAACGATAACAACATCGTGATATTCATCATATGTCGACTGGTAGGACGCCTCGAATGAACTGGAATGCAAAAGTCGAGGAATTCTCAAGGGACAGCGAGTTCGTCCAAAAGTGCGAAGTGGTGGTAGCATAATGAATGTTTCCCACGATGGAATGTACAGCCACTTGCCGACCCGTTCCCAAATTGTTGCGATGACCAATGGATCTCATAACTCTCATAGCCCGGCAGGGGACAACACACCGCCTTCAGGTACTGTGATAGTGAGTTTATGGGATGTCATTTGAAATTTCCCTAATAGTCATGCGTGTTGACTAGGGTCCAGATGGCAAACCTTGTAGAGTGTGCACGGGGGCTGACTGGCGTTCATGGTCAAACCCCAGAAAGAACCCAGCAAGCTCGGGAAAACCACCATCCGATAAGCGAACAGTAGCAGCGAGCCTTGGGACAGCGGGCGCATTGGCTTCCCGCGGCGGTTCCTCTGATGAGGATAACCGACATGATTCGTGTCCCCCTGACACGGAAACATTGGGCAGAGCTACCTGGACATTCCTTCATACTGCCGCTGCATACTACCCGTCCGAGCCCAGCCCGGTCCAGAGGTCCCATATGCTATCCCTCCTCAAAGCTCTACCTCATACTTACCCATGTCCACATTGTGCCACTCACTTAGCTGAGAACATCCAGCAACATCCTCCCGAAAATCACGTTGGTAGCAAGGAGTCACTGGGTCTTTGGCTCTGCGCTAGACATAACGACGTCAATGTCAGACTGGGTAAGGAGGTTTTTGATTGCAGTAAAATAGACGAGAGATGGAGGGATGGGCCTGCTGATGGGAGCTGCGACTGACGTAGTATATTATACACTAGATGCATGATGTAATTCAACTAGGATGTATGTAAGAAACACACAACCTCGCAATGTCCCCCAATATCAAGAATAGGTAGTGACAAGTCCAGGATACCAGCTTCCGTCATCACAATCCTTCGAAAAATGAAAGATCCTGCGCCGAGAGACCTGTTTTTGAATCGACTACGCTGGATCGCTTCACTGGGAGTGGTTGCTGCGTAGGCGAAAATCCGAGTTTCTGTCCAGGTGTTGATGTTCGCGATGGAGGACCTATGGTTGGAGTCGTCCCTCTTGATGAAGATGAGCCTCCAAAAGCGCTCAAAAAGTCGAAGTTCAATGTTGAAGGAGCCTTCGAGGACGTTGACAACGAAAGGGGAGACTTCTGCATCGCAGACTGTATCTGTTTTGGGGGAGTCGATGATCTTGGTGGCACAATTCGTGCAGCAAGGGGAATACTCCGCATAGTGAGGCAGTGAGGCGTGTGATCTGAGGGGCTAGAAATGAAATCATCGAAGTCATCCTCAATTAGTGGTGTCTCCACGCGAACCGCTCTTTTAGTTGGACTAGCCAGAGAAAGGATTGGGTGATCCGGGGAAGCGTTTAATGGTGGGCGTTGAATAGGGGTGATAGTTCGAGGTGGAGCCGGCAGAGCAGGCGCCGTGCTAGTTGGCGAAGACGATTGTGCAGGCGGTGGTGTGGATTTGACAGAGCGCCTCAATGAGGGGGTCTTAGACTGAGGGCGGGGCAAACCTGTCATTGCTGGTTTGGGGGTTGGGGAGATAAGTGGTGGTTGGGAAGAAAAGGAATTGCGGGGTGACGACTGAGGTGATACGGGTGTGTGTGATGAAGCAATAGGGAGATCCCATATGTCTGTCGATGAAATTGATGATGTTCTTGACGGACGTGAAAATATGGCATCGGCCACCGCCCTCTGGCGATACAGCTCCTGTGAAGAGGGCAGGAATGATGTTGGCACGATTGGCTGCGGCTTTGTGCCTTGAGGCGGGTCTGGGATGCTCGGTTTCTCAAATATGGAATCATCAAATCCAGCCGTGTCGGATCCCTGAGTAGTCCCGTTCACTTCCTCAAGATAAGAAAGATCCGAATTCGACAGTGAGAGCGCTGCATTTTCACTAGCAGAGCTCCTACCTCGAGTGATCCGGTTCAGGAATCGTGAGACGACTGAATGAGTGGCGGGTCCCTCCACCGTGTGTTCATCATCCTCTACTGCAACAACTGACGTGTCGGCGTTTTTGAAGAGCGAGCGAATTGAATCCTTGGATTTGTGTGGAAGTTGATCGCTGTCGGCCTGGGGAAGGGCAGATGAAGTAACTTCAATCACGTCCTCTTTTGACTCAGATGGTTTTGACTGGGTTTCGAGGCTAGCTTGTGCTGGCTCATTAGAGACTGGCGAAAGAGCCGGGGGAGTCTTCGGGAATGCCTCGGTGCCTATAGAACTGGATGTCGAGGCCGTAGATGCAAGGGAGGCAGTTTTGCTGCTCAAGAATGACATGATGCTACTACGGATGGTCCTCTTCTCCCCATAATTTGGCTGCTCCTTTGGAGCGGTCGCACTGCCCATTTGACCTTCCTGGCGCGCAGCAGAGGAGCTCGGGACTGGGTTTGGGGGCCAGTCCCAGTCATCCGATTCTCTTTTTGGATCCTGCCTCACGGACTTTTCCCAAGAGGCAGAACCCTTGGAAATCTGCAGAAGGGAAAGCGGACTCCTGAGACTCAGCGGAAGATTTCTGGTTAACTTAAGGGCCTTTGCTTGGGATGCGTATAGCTTTGTCTGATGAAAATGAGGGAGACGCGGAAGCTGCATTTCGGAGGGAACAGTTTCCAATAGCCGAGCGCTACGATTCAGGGAAGTGAGAAGGGTTGATTGAGGGGCAGAACGGCACCGTACATTTTACCGTCTGGATCCATCGAAATTCTCCAGCTGCAGTCATCGCTAGACTGACCGTCTTTTGGAGATGGCCACACTTCGGATATGTTAGTCTGTATGCTGCTAATCCATTCGTCCAGGCGCTCCCTAGGCTAGGTTCTGGTAAGATGAGTCCTAAAGAGGTTCCAATTTAAGGGCACTTACGACAATGCTCTCTCTCTGTCTCTTCATCTCCAAAGCTACATCCCATTCGTCTTTGACTGATTCCTTCTCGTCACTTTGAGAAATTGGTGGTCCCCCAGACCAAGCAGATGACCAAGCTTGGTCGTCAACCATTTCAGCAGTTCTCCAGGCGTTGTCCACATCAATTTCCCCAAAACTCCCAGACTCGAAACCGCCGAAAGCATCGGGATTATCAGTACTAGGCGTGTCGTCCAGTTCAGCTTTCAGTGCAGGTTCTGACAGCTCTGAAGGGGTTTTTTCTTCCACGTTGATGGTCTCCACTGAAGATTCTGATTTCCAGTCGGGTCTATCTAAGTCATGAGTGCTGGGAGTGGTTTGGACATCCTTCTCAAGATTCTGTAGCTCAGCGTCTTCAGCTCTGGGGTCTGGAGATGATGACTGCCACGAAGGTTTCTCCGGTCGCTCACAACCCCATGCCGGAGTTTCTAGGAGTGCAGATGATGCCCAACCACCCATACCCTCATCTGCAATAGGCGACGGTTCCCAACTGGGCGATTCAAGCGATGACTGACCCGCATGCAAGTCAAGAACTGATGCAGTTAGGCCCCAATCAGATATAGCAGTTGACGGCTTCAAGTCATTCGTTATGACAATGTCCTGCTCGGCCCCAGACTCAGGCTCAGCAAAGGGATTGCGCCAAGGATCGTCATCCATGAACTAGCGAGACTGGTGGCAGTGTTCAAAATGGAATACCCCGAATTGGGAATTTTGCGGAGCAAGCGCCAATATTACTATGTACAGTGATCAAGTGAGAATGCACAATGAAGTGGACAGTCCCAGCTACTCGAGCATGACTTCAGAAACTCTATGAGCTTTTCTTATCCTGCTGTACTTCTTGCTTTGCACTAGCGTAATACTTTGACGTGTCAACCCCGTGATGAGGGTGGACAGCAAGATTAAACCTGGAAGTGGCAAATGTAAAAATAAACGGATGGCAGGACAATGTCTACAAACCAGGGAACAGCACCTGTGCATGGAGGGTGAATAATATTGACATTAGAAGGTGTTGGCAAGTCCTGCTAAAATGGACTTACCAAATTTCAGCTGAGAGAACACGGAGTTACGATAAGCAACGCCCTGAATAAAGGGCGTTTCATTGGTTTCGCCATAGAGCGGTTTACCTTCTCTTGCAAGTTTGCTCAATTCTGCGAAATCCATTTCCTGCTCCCGTTTGTTCTCTGTCCACCCCCAGAAGCGCACTAAATTCGTGTTGGAATAAGCAAACCGCCAGTTGTACAAACATGCAGAGCCACTGACATGTCGACCGTTGATACGCGAACAAGAATCCACCAACGAGACCGAGAAAACCTGTCAACCGTAAAGCTGGCTTTAAATGGGATCGCACGGCTTTAGTGGGATCGGCGAGTTCTTTTCGTAAAAGGATCGTATGAGGCTTCTTCCACGCCAAAGGCAGCGCAAATGTTCACTGCACCATAGGCATATAGAAGCGCGGGAGCAAGCACTCCTCCACCGGCTATGTACGCAGAATCGGACGGTCTCATATACCGAATTACACGTCCGGCATACGGATCGGCATCAATAAGCGGGTATGGCGTTGTTACCTCTCTCTTGACCATGGCAAGAACGACGGTGAGAACCGAATCACGTGCCAACGATCTGCAAGCGCCTACAGTTGTCTATTTGTCTATTCAACTTGAATGTTAGATTGACGACTATATAAGCTAAAGTACAAATCAGAAGGTCCAAAAAAATACCTGACGAAGATGGAGCAAACGCAATATAAATCCAATATGGATACCACCCCCGAGTCGACAGCTGACTCTAAACAACCTCCATTGGAACCTGGTCATAACCTTCCGTGCGCCTTCCGCCGGGCAACAACTGGCACACATGATTCCAGCCCCTTGCCAAGGCTTCACGCGCACTGTCCATCATTGTCTCGCCAGGGACGAAGGTGCCGGGCATTACACTGTTCTGAGGTCGTCTCCACCACCTCAAGGTAAGACTGCTCGTCACCACGCTAACGCTAGAGAACGCCATAGCAGCTGCAGCCGTCATGGGATGTAAATGCCAACCCCAAGGGAGGAATACTCCCATAGCCAGCGGTATCCCCAGAATGTTATATCCGCATGCCCAGACAAGATTTCGGCGAATGACTCGGAAGATGGATATGGATAGGTCGAAGGCGGCGACGACGTCGAGAAGATCAGATCGCATGAGAACAATATCCGCTGCCTCGATAGCCACGGACGTGCCACTCGAGAGTGCAATGCCTACATCGGCAGCGACCAGCGCTGGCGAGTCGTTGATACCATCACCCACCTACGGTGGTATGTTTAGGCATGAGCTGTGTTAACACGACAGGAACCCAACTTACCATCGCAACACCACCCTCTTTCATGTCAACCAAACCTTGGATAATCTTTGCCTTTCCCTTTGGACTCATTTTCGACCAGACATTGGAGTTTGATATCCCAACCTCCCGAGCGATAGTTTGAGCAGTTTCTTCCGAATCCCCGGTTATCATGTAAATGTCAATCCCCATTTCTTTCAAGCTCTTTATTGCCATTTTGGAAGATGGTTTGGCGGTGTCGGAGAGCGAGATAGCGAGAACAGCGACTGGGGATACCTTCAGATTCTGTGATATTGAAACGAACACGACTGTACGCCCCTTGCTGTTTTCGTGAGTTTGGAACAACTCCAGGTCGTGTGGAAGAGAGCCACGGCCACCAGATTGCATCACAAAATTGCTTGTCCCGATATAGACCTTGAAGGTGGGGTTAGGGGAAGATGATAGCTCTACCACTGCTTCTACCCCTTCTCCCGTGACGCTTTCAAACGAACTGACCGTGCCAGTAGGTGCAGAAGGTCCCAGGGATCGCAGAGCCTCCTTGCCATGAGCAGTTATGGCCAGCGCAAGCGGATGCTCCGAACGTGCTTCTACAGCCGAGACCAACGCCCACACGCCAGCTCTCATGACTTGGCTGTGTGCCGACGAGGCGAACAAATCAACACTTGTACGCATAGTTGGCAATTCTGGCTTCAATGAAGACGTGTCATCCGCCCAAGCCACTGAGACCACGTCCGGCTTGCCATTCGTAATCGTACCCGTTTTATCCAGAACAATTTTCCGGACGAAACGGCTCGCCTCGAGCGGTCGTCCGCCTTTAATCAGAATGCCGTGCCTCGCCCCAACACTGGTCCCTACCATGATAGCTGTAGGGGTGCTCAAGCCTAACGCGCATGGGCACGCAACCACAACGACCGAAATGCAAAGCTTGAGGCAAACAGCGAATTTGCTCGAGCCAGAATGGCTAAATACGGCAGGGAGTTTTTCGGTGTCAACGAAATGTGACAGAACCATCCAAACCGCGAAGGTGATCAAGGCTACGAAGAGGATAACCGGTACAAAGTATCCTGCTGCTCGATCCGCAAACGCCTGGATGGGTGCCTTTGACGTCTGGGCTTCCTCCACCAATTTGACTATTTGTGATAAGGCTGTGTCCTTCCCAGCACGGGTGACCCTCATGTCGAAGGCACCAAGCCCATTCACAGTTCCGCCGATGACAACATCGCCAACTTGCTTCATTACTGGAATAGGCTCTCCCGTAACTGCGCTTTCGTCTACAGACGAAGACCCTTTCACGACATTTCCATCCGCAGGAATTTTATTGCCAGGAACGATCTTGAGTACGTCACCGACTTGTACCAACTCTGTACCTATCCTTTTCTCTTGTGTACACTCCAAATCGGTGTAAATGGTCGCCATAGAAGGGGTAAGCTTCATCAAATCTGTCAACGCCGCCGAAGTCTTGCCTTTGGCCATATTTTCCATATATCGACCGAGTGATACGAACGTAATCAACATTGTCGAGGTATCGAAAAATGTTGCAGGCCGATAGTCAGGGTCCGCGTTGAATGGCGCAACGAAGAGGTTGATCGTCGAGTATGTGAAAGCTGCCATCGTGCCGGTGATGACTAATACATCCATGGTAGCTGACCCATGTCGGACCGATTTGTAAGCTGCTCGAAAAAATTTTGCTCCCACCCCAAATTGAACAGGTATAGTGAGGAAGAAGCATAAGACGTCGAAGAGGTATATGCCACGAAAGAGACGGACGCGGGACAGGGGCCGCAAGAAGCTAATCATGGGGATGACCATAGAGAGAAGAAAAACTGGGACTGCGAAGGTTGCACTAAGATAGAAACGACGTTGCCATGCCTGGATCTCCTTCGTCTTCATCAGACTCAGGATTTGAGTGTTATCGTCCTCATCAACAGCTAGAACCGCATCGTATCCTAGTTCCTCTATTCGGTATATAACATCACGAGGACCAATAATACCGCGGTCGAACTCGACTTTGCATGACTCGGTGCGAGGGAAACAACGATGGAAATGATGCCTGGAAGGAGGGAAATTTCTCTCTCGATAGTTGAGACGCAATTAGCGCATGTCATGCCGTATACGCGTAGGGTAGCACTTTCTTTACTTGAGTTGGGAACAGCTGAAGGTTCAAAACCAATGTCGGAAATCTCGCCCATAATCTTCTCCACCGTCCACTTGGCAGGATCATATTGCACCACAGCGCGCTCCGCAAGCAAGGCGACTCGAACAGAGACTATCCCGTCTTGTTTTCGAAGCATGCTCTCAATAGACTAACAGTAAAATCTCGTCATTAGTATGCAGTGACGTTCGATGTAAACCCCTTACCTCCACACATGCACCACATGTCATTCCTTCGACCCGTAGCTCGCATTTCGAATCTGGCGATAGCGAGTCTTGAAGTGGTTCATCCGGGAATAAATTTGGATTCAACTCGAGTCGCGGTTTAGAGGTGGGAACAAGGGAGGACAGGGTTCGTGACAAGGTGTCTGCGAGAGTGGCCATTGCGGTCGATATTTATATTATATCTAGGGGATATTATAGAGGCAAAGGGCGAGATGCCCTGTAGCTTAGAAGAGACGAAAGTGCGGAAGAGAGGGCCAAAGCTGCAAAACAATAAATCTATGAGAATTGCTTTGCAGGTGTTCCTCTCTGCAGCCCCACGATATCTGAGGGGCTTGTATTTAGAGGCTTAGAGATCAAAGAACGAGTGCCCGAGTAGCAGATAATGAGCCCGGCGAATCAGCGGTGGTGACGAGCAAGCCAGTGCAAGTTGAAGTCAGTGCTTAGTGAGATGTGAATTTGCATCCGAACGCCGGCGGCCGCTCGATCAGCCCCCACACAACCGCCACAAACGGTCAAACTCGCTCAGTATGTAATCGCAAGCAGGCAATTTTGCTTTACTTTCCCGTTCGGAATTGGACCAGGCACTTTATTGTTACGTAGCACTTCAGCGGGGACACACGAACGACGGGGGAAAGATCTCTGATAACATTGCAACCGCACAAGCGGCATATATAAGTAATATAAGTAGCTAAAGTAACAAGAAGATATCAGACAAAAGTGATAAGGAAATAAGATGTGAATTACTTAATAATAAGTGCTAGATGTTGAACATAATAGCGTAGCACATGACGAATGCAATATCAATGACTGATATGAGCATTGATATGCATCATCGTCAGGCTTGTTCATCGATGTAGTAGCACCCGTGGGTCTAGTGATACGTTCAGGAAAGGAAGTACTCAGTGCGGAGCCAACAGCAAAACACACAGAAGGTTTACTATGGTTAAATAATGATGGCCGACACGATCGAATAAGTACCTAAGCTAGTCTTCCGTAATGGCTTGTCAACGCCATGCCTGAGGCCCTTCTTTTCTTTCTGCAGCGGAGGCAGCGGTTCAGAAGAGGCCAGTGTGGTGTGCTTACTTTTACTGTATCCGAGAGTATTTGGAGTTATATGTCGGCGGCCCAAACTGACTCATGCAATTTCATACCGCCGCTTCGCGGTTGATCGCCCTGGTCCGTCCCCATTGTCGCCTATGGGCAATGGAGACAACACAACTTCCACCGAAAAGATTCAGGGACGAAACAGAGGTCTCAGGCGATGCTACCTCAAGTCCTAGTAAACGATCACGGGAAGAGCCACATGATACTCCTGAAGGATCGTCCAACACAGACGCGTGTGGTCCCATGCCAGCAGCTTCTCACACACCTGGTGGACCCCCTAATGGGAAGCAGAAAAGTAAAAAAGCAGACGTATGGGCCTTTGGCCGGAAGGGCAAACGAGATCGATGGCGGCAAGATGCCCAGGTACGAGCTGCCGCTGAATCGGGGATCGGATTCGATGGAGACCTGGGAAACGCACCAAGATCTGATCCCAATGAACTGAAGAAGGAACGTTTGCCAAAGAAGAAATGCGTGATGCTGATAGGTTTCTGCGGTGCTGGGTACAACGGAATGCAGATGTGGGTTACGAGAATTATATATCGCTGAGGAACACGTTGACATTTTGTACACTTATAGTCAAAACGACTGCGAAGGCGCAAAAACTATTGAAGGATCACTCTTTGAGGCTCTAGTTAAAGCTGGAGGAGTGAGCGAAGACAATTCAGACGATTCCACGAAGGTATGGACCGCCTCCCCCACATCAAGTTGCCTTATGAGATGCACATATAGTTTAGGTGGCCTTTGCCAGAGCTGCTCGTACGGATGCAGGCGTTCACGCTGCTTGCAACGCAATTTCTCTCAAATTGATTACACAGATCCCGTCGCTAGTAGAAGCAGGAGTAGAGCTGGTGTCTCACATCAATACCTTCTTGCCTCCTGAGATACGGGTGTGGGATATTGTTAGGACAAATAACAACTTCAAGTGGGTGGATTGCATCACATTACTGTGTCACCCCAATGACTGTTGACTTGCAGCGCCCGAATGTGAGACTCGCTTTCTCGTCAGGACACCTTAGCTCAAGCTCACCTTATTCACATGATTCGCCTCCAGATCATGCAATAGCCGTGTCTATGAATACCTCTTCCCATCGTACATGCTCATGCCGCCATTCCCTTCCAGCGCACTCGCCAAAACCGTCAATCGAGTAAACAAAGAGCTCACCTTGCCGCCATTGGAGCCTCCATGGGACCTGCCACTAGAACCGCCCGAGCACGAAATACTCGACGAGATACGAAGATCTTTTCGTGCCTCGATAGAGGACATCACGCGTGTCCGGTTACTCTTGAAAAAGTACGAAGGAACACACAACTTCCACAATTACACCATTGGAAGGGATTTTGTAGACAACAGCTCGAAGCGATATATGATCAACATCGATGTGTGTAGCAGGGCGAGTTCGTTGCAGATCCTAGATGACTAACACCATGTCTTGGCAACACTATGTAGGTTCGAGGACCCCGTGTGTACGATGGTCTGGAATGGATAAGCCTGAGGTTTCATGGACAAAGTTTCATGCTACACCAAGTGAGTGTAGCACTGATGCATCACAAGACCAGTGACTAATAAAGCCCATGGTAGATAGTCAGTTGATGTTGTTCTGGCTGGTCCATCCTTTTGGCCCTGACACATCGCTTTCTTGGAATGATAGCGCAAAATGGTTGGGCTCGTGATACTCGCAGCACGAACCCGAACATCACCAAACCTCATCGTCAAAGTGTGTCTCCCTTACTGATCCTGATCAGCCCCAATGGCGGAGCTGACCGTCCCCCAAAAGACGTTCGAACAAACTCGTATCCATGTCCCAAAAGCCCCGGCCCTTGGTCTATTGCTCGAACAACCCCAATTCGGGGTGTACAATAAAAAGGTCGAAGAATCCAATGAACACGTCAGAACATCGACATCGAAAACGGGATCAGAACAAGGACACAAGGGGAATCTATCCAGAAATGATATTATAAGAGACGTTATCGATTTAGAGAAGCACCGGGAAATCATCGATGAGTTTAAGGTCCGCATGATTTACTCGCGGATGAGGGAGGAAGACACCAAGTCGCACATGTGAGATTTCGGCTCCAAACCGCGTCTGCGTTCGATGGGGCTGACTTTGACCGATGCAGCTTTTCCCAATGGGTTTCTTTCATCGATTCGTACCCTGGACCCGACTTCGAATATCTCAATGCTGGGGGCGTTATTACGGAGGCAGCAATACAGAAAAAAGGTGTTCAGCGTGACACAGCATTCAAAGAGCCAGTGGAGTCCGGAGCGAATGACGTCGATGAGAATACTTTGGACTTGAAGTCGGCAGAAACAGATGGCTGAATCGTAGGGTATGAGGTTGCACAATAATGCTGTATTAGATACACTGTAAGGATATCAAAGACGATGGGCAGTTGACGTTTGTCTGTACGATGCGAGGACCGAGTAACGCTGGCTCTGAAGTGGAAGTCATAGCAGACTGATAATCATTCCAGTTTCTCGAGCTGCTCTAATCGTCCTAGTACCACCTCTTTGCTTGTTTCTTCGACCTCTCCTGCGAGAAAGACTTCATCGAGAATGGCATACACCTGAACTTTGTTGTCAGATGTGGTGGTCCCCATCTGAGACCCTCATACCTTATAAAAACTGAAGACAAGATCCAGCTCGCAAACGTTGGAGAAGAATGAATCTAGACGCGAACTCATTCATTGACTCTTCCCTGACAATCGATCCTGAACGCGTACCCAGTACTTCCACAAATAAATGTATTGCTTCAAGGTACGCCAGTTCGTTATCATTCGAGTCCACACAGACACAGAAGAAAAGCCCAGCATATCTTCTGTACACGATCTTGTAATTACGAAACTGCAATATTGTGAGCTGCTCTGTAGCGAGAATTTTGAACGCTGATGGACTTACTTCCACGAAGTTTGACTGATACTTTTGATCCCGAGGGGCAATTAAACGATGAACTTCCCCTCTTAATCGCACCTACGCATAAATAAGGGACAATTGCAACAAAAACAAAAGGGATCAACGAACCTTCTCGTCATCCTCGAATGGAACATACCATTTGGATAGCCGCGTTTTACCCTGGCGATTCTGGTGGGCAGGGTCAGCAGTATAATCATGTCAGCCAACGACAGGCGCTTGCCTGGACAAGAATGAATCTGATCATGGGAGGTGGGAAAAAACAGTCACATGCAATTTGGCCTTCGGTTCAATCAAGTACTGCCTTCCCTCGAGCGCTTAGGACGCGCTCGAGAAACTACGCCTCGGGATCCTATTCCTGTCATCATATGTCTTGCGTATAATTGCTTTGAAGCGCACGATTTCTACTAGCATAATTTTGTATCACAATCAACCTCGAACTATACCTTAATCGCGTGCAGAGCTCGCGTTCGTATGTCCATACCTAAAAATGTCGCCGACAAGATAAGGGAACAGGAACAGCAGGTATGGGAATCAACAAATGTCCCCCTTTTGCTAATGGCATGACTACAGATGTCTCTGCTCCGGACGGAACGCTCCATCTTGGAAGTGAAGGCGTCTCAATTTCATCATCGACTCCTTACAACACTCGATGCCCTTGATCAGCTCCAGCTATCTCATAATGCAGAGACTGCGCAATTGAAGCGATCTAATTACATGCTTGAACAGAAGGTCTTGCGTCTACAGGCTAGGCTGACGGAAGTGAAATCGGAGTACGATGATATGCGAGAGGCAGTGGAGAGCCTCATTGAGAAGGGTTAGTCTGCACGTTCAAGCCGGACTTCTAAGCCGGACTTATTGGCCCAGCAGTCTAACACCTACTTGATGCTGCTGTAGTGGAACTTGCGAACGGATTCCATTCTTTGTCCCACAGTGCCTTGCAGATCAGTTATCTGACGGGTAAGCTAAGCTGTTGTTTGCAGAGATGCAACTGAGAAATGAGTTGGTGTAGAGCCGTCAGAATCGTTACGCATCAATAATGAGGCTATTAATGGAATATCGCACGACCAGGTTGTTCATTCCCTCACTGATGCATTGGAGGAAGAAAAGAAATTGCGAACTAATATCCAAAATGTAACAAAGGCTCAGGTTCGTTTATATACTGACATTCTGCCAATCGTGGACACTCATCACACAGTATCGGGATAGATCGATACTCTTCGCGCCATGGTTGCCCGTAGGGACGCCGAATTGGAAGAGCTCATCCTCAACGGGTTCGGGCCAAGCAAGACCGGAGACTCGGGGGTTGAAGACTCTCGGGCATCTAACGGCGAGGCACTATCAATTCTCCCGCAAGCCAGTGACAGAAACCGAGCCCTTGAGAGAGAGATTGAGCTTCTCTGTCAAGAGGTAGGAGACCAATTTAAAGTAAGGAACGAGGATACGAAGGCTGAGTATTCCATAGTTAGATGCAGCTAAAGCTCGCAAATTGAGTCATGCACCACCCTCTGCTGAGGAAACCCCTCGATACCACTCCTCCCTCGAAACTCCGGAACTGGTGCCAACCGCCAGTGCCGCATCCGATGCTACTTTTCCTACTATGGCCACACGAGCTGAATCTCACATCATATCGAACCCAGCAACGCCTAAAATGCTGGACTCTCCTATTAAACTTCCTGAGCCTCTTCCATTTTTCTCCACCCCCGAATCCCAGAGACCCAGTCCAAAAACGGAGGCTAATACATCACGACCCCGCGTTTCTTCAGTGTTTCTCCCTGCAACACCTCCCACTGGAACGTGAGTATTCAGGATGTGAACTCGTACGCACGATCCGAGGTATTGAAGAACTTGCTAGGATGAGGAAACCAGGGTCTTCTACCCCGATGCGCCAGGTCCCTGGTGCGCTGTTGGATGTGAGGAGGCAGATTGAAGATCTTGGTCCGGACGTGAGGGATTTGACTACTGAGCAAGAACATCTTGGTGCCGCGTTAAGACTTAGCGTAGGTTCAGTCAATCATTTCCTTGGCCACCCTCGGCTAATCAATTGCTTGCACGAAGCACTTGACATCTCCCCGTCCCTCTCTCCAGGATATGGAATCTATTTGGCTTCTAGAGGAAGAATGCATAAGGTGGTTTCCGTCGCCCTTGCAATGATGGTGCGTGGCTAACTCCGCGATTGACAGACTCCGTGCCGCCGCTCTGGCGGCTGAAGAAAAGGCCGAAAGTGCCATTGCGCAGGCGATGGAGCTTCGTGCTGTGATTCGCAGTTTAGAGGATCAACTTCAGATGGCGTCTCCTCTCGCCGGCGCTGGGACTGAAGGCTCAACCGATACGTCTGACTATGATACGGAAGGGGAGACGCTCAATCCGAGCGAGATTTTATCCTCTGTTCTATACAGCGATAATGCGTCGGAAGCCACAAGTTATGGAGAGGGTGGTATTGCTAGAAGTGCTGCGTCAACACTGAGTACCTCCATGCTGGTCGCTGATAAGCGTACGCAAGCTTAACATTCGCTGATTAATACGCGACCAACTATTTCATCCTGCAGTAAAGGAGGGTATCGATGGCGCCCCAATCCAGTCACCAGGGCAGGAGCAACGGTGCCACTCATAGGGCTACCGCGGTTCACCGATATTACCACAGAACAACCCCTCCGAGATGACTCAAACATCGCTTAATGAGGGATGTCACAGTGTCTATTGACCCAGCTTTTCCCTGTCCGACGGTTTCTTATGTAAATGTACAAGCCTTCTCTTTTTGCCATTAGTATGGATACTGTATGTGTTGTTTGTGATTGTACGTGCCATTATTGTTCACTATGAAGAGATATACAACACATGTCGTCCAGCTTGTAACAAAACCCCAAAATCAGGAAGAAAAATCTCATGCCAATTAACTCCTCGCAACGTCTAAACTCCCCCACCATCCTATTGTAGACGTCGACGTTCACTGGGTCAGGATCGGCAACCCATTCCACGGCTAGCCCACCAGTTGTGTTCCTCATCTGTTCGAATGTCCATTCCTCCCTGTCGCCGGTGTGCTTCCTGACTGCTGGAGTGGTGTCTGTCGGCCTAAGCCCCGTGATGGAATTGCCAGCGTCGGTGTTGCTTGCCTTCCACCAGGCATACTTGGCAAGAATAGCACCACCTGCAGCGGCCGAGTTCCCAATTCCATGTGGCGCTACATACACTGGGAGTCCGAGTATGTCTGCGGCCATTGAGCGGATGACAGGATTCACGCTAGCGCCGCCTGTCAATATGCACCTTTCCAAAGACGACATACCGCCTTGAAGGATTCCCCCCATCCGATTTTTGATCGAAAGAAGCTGTGATTCTAGGACAGCTCGTGCATGGGCCGTCTCGGGAAACCTCGATGTTTCATCTGAACCCAGTTTCTGACCGTTAACGAAGAAATGGTCCCCGACCACACCATCCGGTATGATCTCTTTCAACGTGAAGTAGAAGCCCAAGCAACCTTCGTTACCGGTGGGCCGCGAAAGGATTTGTGCATTGAAAGCTTCCCACGATCCAGCGTACTTCTTCATAATCAGGTCTCGGGTGAGAGCACCGTTTTTAATGCACAGCATGATAATGCTACCCATCCCGATAGTAGGATGAGCAAGTATATGAGATGTTGTCGTACACGCGGGGGCCGGCGAGTTCTGAGAAGGGGCGGGCACGGAAATGAGAAGTGTAGTGGACGTCCCTAACGATAGTATGGCGTCTCCGGGGCTTGAGTGTGTTACAATGGTTGCTGGATTATCCCCCGTGAAAGGGGAAACTATACAATCTGTTTAAAAGTTAAATCAATCCACTGTCGTAACGGGTATGGGGTGGAGAGAAGGGCCACCTGGATGAAACCCATATCGTTTGACCCACCAAACGCCGATCTTGCCAATGATGGTGCCACCTAAAAGGGGTTCCTCGCCGAGTTTCTCTCGTAATGAAGGTCCACCGCATAGCTGCAAAAGACTCTCTTCCCATCTTCTGGTCGTTACGTTCATCAGATTCATTCCACTTGCGTCTGCGACCTCGAGTGGGGAGAATTGACAGAGGAACAGGGTTGCAAGGAAGGATGAGACAAGAGATATCCTCGCTGTAGCTTCGTAGATCTTTGGGGTACGTCGACAAACCTTGAGGAATCAGTCAGCGTTACTGTAGCTTTTGGCGCCAGAAGGGGATGCTTGCTTTGAGGATCTGGCTACCTGTAAAACGTTCATATGCTCTACTTCCCGTTAAGTCAGAGAGCATTTGGGGGCCGCCTGCAGCAGCCTCAATAATGTCGCACTCCTCACGAGTGGAGGAATCTTGCCAAATTGGCGCTCGAGTTTGAGAAAAGGCTTCGGGAATGAGTTGTAAGCGCAAAGGGAGGTATGGGTCGAGATTGGCGAGTCGCCCCGCAGCAGTGTGCGACCAGTACACGCTTCCATGTTGCTTAACGCCAGCGTGTTTGAGATCATTGTCTCGTTGTTCGATCACGCCTGAACAAACCCACCTGCGCGTCACCTGAAACACCTACGATCGAGTTCAGTTGCACACCAGCATCCTTCAGGCTGTCCATTGCAAGTTCAAGTGCTTCGATCCAGAGCGCAACGGGGCAGGTGATGACGCCCTCTTCTGTCCCACTGATAGCGCCATTGACGGTTCCGTACTGGGGAAGATCCTCGTCAAAATTGACGGTCCTTTCGCACACCACAATGTCCTGTTGATTGGTTACGACAGCCTTCAAACTCTGAGTTGAGAGGTCAAGGCCAAGAAACAAAGTCATTCCGTAGACAGTCATAAAAAATGAAGCACCTCAATCGAGTGATGGTCTACATGTATGCAAGCAAGCAGGCGGAACGGCGGCGTAATATAATCTCCTCATTTAGCAGGTCTTGCAAGACCTTATTTAACACAACGGATAACTAACCCCCGTCCACAGGCCCACCCGCAATGTCATGCCTCGAGCTGGGGAACGATCAAAATTGGCACAGTTGAGTATTTGTGCGGTGCTTGATCGGGCTGCTTGGTGTTACACACGAATGCACTCACTTTGCATGAGAATGATAGATGCTTGTTGACGAGCACATGATATCATCAATGAAAGTGACTGACTGGGGTACAATGAAAATAAGGTCCAAAATGAATTGCTAGATGTATGGAATGAGCCACCGAAAAATAATATACTTGTCACGGGCTCATGAATTATATGTCTGACTTGTCTGACTTGATCGACATACTCAGGTCCGGATTCAAATTTTGTATTACAAATGTAGAAGTCACGCTCTGCTTTCAATACAAAAGTCACATGTTACACGGGATAAACGACCCAACCCAACCCAACCCTTATATATTACTTCGCATGCAACAAAAGTATTGGGTGTTGTGGTCCAGGTGGTAGAGTGCTGATTTGTGGTTTCTATTTTGAAGGCATGGGTTCGACTCCCACTGTGTACATCTTTTTATTGTGTTCCAAGCTGGGCCTGAATACTTATATGAAGGCATGGATTCGGTTCTATTTTTTCCTAATTTACTGGCATTGTGCATAAAAAATTTCCACTGCAACCACATGGGAATGCAAAAACAAAAACAAAACAAAAAAAAACAAGATTTACCCCTAGTGGGAATCGAACCCATAGCTTCAAAATGAAAACTACATGCTGACACTCCACCACCTAGACCGCAACACCCGACGCTTTTGTTGCATGCGAAGTAATATATAAGTAGTTAATCCCAACACAGGCTTGGGTGCCGACTTCATAGCAAAGTAACTGTCTGGGAACCTCCAGACTTGTTTTCTCAGACTTCGGCAAATGCCTAAGCGTGTTGCCACTCCCAGAATGGAGTAGGTGATCGGACTTGGGTTTATCCCCGTGTAACATGTGATCCTTTGTATTGAAAGCAGAACGTGACTTCGACATTCGTAATATAAAATTTGAACCCGGACCTAAGTATGTCGATCAAGTCAGACAAGTCAGACATATAATTCATGAACCCGTGACAAGTATATTATTTTTCGGTGGCTCATTCCATATAGATGTGATTCCGAGCTCGAAGTTCAGTAGCAGCCTTTGACAGATCCACTGACTGTCCTAGCCGCCTGAAGTACTCGGGCGGCTTCATGAATCTTTGCATTGTAAGCTCGGTCCTGTTCTTCCTGAACACCTGTGCCGCGCTTTCAACGACGCCGCAATGACTCCTTATCTTCCCGGACGCCCTCTCTCCCGTGAAGGTACTGTGATCCATTGCAGTCGGGTACTCACTCGATACAACTATGCCAGTGGTATGCGGAAGATTGCTGTCGCAGCGAACCAAAGACCTTGCAAGGGCTGTTCAGCAAGTTCGTCAGAAGGAACAAAAAAGCGCTTGCTGATCATAGACCGTGCCACGTTCGTGATACACTATTTTCATCACGAAATCCTCAACGAGATCTAAAGGCGACAGAAACTATCTATTTTTCGACTGGCTTCTGACGCAACGAATTAACTTGTAGCTCGTGCCGAACATCTGTCTCCCTGGGACCACGCACCACTGAGCCGCAGCTTTCCTCCCTGCTTTACGTAAAAGCGCTCGGACTCATCACTCTCAACAGAATTGGATCGTGACACCCGAATATTTTCGGTGGCTGGCTTTCGAGTAATTCGGGCGGTGATCGAGCCGTTGCGCGATTCCCCTTCAATTTGGCTGGAAGTGCCGAAGCCGGAAGCCGGGGTACGTTAACATGATCAAGTTCAAGTTGCAGAATTAATGTCAAGATCCGCAAGCATGCGCCGATTGGCATGTTGCAGGTGGCCTCCTTCAACCCAACGCCAGGAACCTCACGTTACATTCGAGCTGCCGGGCGGATGAACGTTACAGCCAGCGATGACGCTGTGACTTCGCTTGAACAAATTTCCAGGCTAGGGTTCTTGCGATACTGCACCACTCTTGGGCCAATGAGCTAATAAGTGTGTGGGATTAGCAGGAGGACACCTGACATGATCACCAAAGTACATGCATCCCAAAAGAACTCACGCGAGTTGATATCGGACGCGAAACAGCCCGAGAAGCGAATATTGATCTCGGGTACAATCAGTCAGCGGGTTTGTAAATAAAGCTAGCTTCCAGGAATTGGAACGCCAACGCAAAGGTCCCCCTTCTCTCCTACAGTCGCCATTACAGCACACCTTCATCGTCGGAGCGATTCACGAACGCCCAGGCTGAGGACTGCGCAAAATCAAAGTTGTATTAAACAGATCATTACCTCTTTGACATATACAAACATAACCCGAATCAACGCTCACACTCCAACGCTCCGAGATCGGAAGCGCCTTGGTGCAAGGCTTTGACGTGTTACAAGAGGATGAAGCATAAGTTGACTGGAAGGGAGGAGATTGTCTCTCGATATATTGGCTGCGCTGCCGGAGTGGGTGAACTTCCACTTCGCGGTCAGCGCCAGGTTTGCGCGCTCATAAGTTCCTCCTCGTGGGAAGGTGCGAACCTATCGCGCCAAGGGTGTTTGGTGTGTGACCGTGAACGGCCGGAATGTACTCATCATCCTGGCCGGTGCAACCCAATACTGTTATTCAAGAGATTCATGCAACAATACTAGGTAAACTCACAAGGATCTGAGTACGCGGAAGCGAAGGAAGAGACGATGGCAGTGGTATGGGTGGCGGCGGCGGCGGCGGCGGAATGGGGAAAGGCTGAGGTCTTATCCACAGCATAGAGTGGGTGGGTGGGTAGGATTGGAAAGGGACCGCACACATCGTTGGGGAACCAACGCAACATCCCAGCGGCTGATTGACATTGTGCCTCACTGGTGGTGGGTACATCTCAATGGCGTCCCTGACTGCCTCCCTGGAATGGAGGCCCATGGGATGCCGTCTGCGGGTGACCGTGAACGCCGGTCCTTTCACCCCCTCCGAACTACCTTGCTCTCCCGCCTCAAGTTCCTGAACCTGGTTTGACGATGAAAAAATTAGTGGTTTTCAGGTTCTCCAGGTCGAACATGGAGGCGTTACTCACCATAGCATGCACGTTGGAGCTCCAGAACAGAGGATACGGCCCATAGCTCCGTATCAACCTGTCCATGATCTCAGGACTTAGGTTAATACAGAGCCCTATGAGCTTTTTCTGCCTCCTTTTTTCGCCCGGCTTTAGCTGCTCTATGGGGACCCATTTGGGCTTGAGCATTATGGAAGATTCCATGGGGCGTAGCTACAGCTCGAGAGCAGCTGAGAACGCCTTCTCAGTCGCTCGTTTGCCCCTGGGCGTATTTCGCGGGCGTCGGATGGAAAGAGCCGTCAGAAATAAGTGCGGAAACAATGTTCGACGCTGGAAGCGTAAACAACAGGTCGGCACCTTCCTTACCAAGCCCCTCCCTTCTCTGTCTGCAATTTCGACTGCCATGTTACGCTATAGTTTTCACTGGCGTAACGGTACAGTGTTATCTGGGGCCTAGCTGCCTGGAAGGGCTAGCCAAGCCTGAGGAAATTTGGTGTCAAGCTTGCAGCTCAACGTGTTTATGTTCTGAACTTGGCCGAGGCGACTGGGTCTGTTCTCCCCAGGAATGCTGACTTAATGATTTGAAGCAAAGAATGGCCAATGACGCAAGTGGTGCCACATACTCCACAGTCTGAACACTTGGGGATACAGATCAGTTCCGGCGGCCAACGAGTAGCGTTGATGGGAGTGAACATCCTCATTGTCCTTGAAGATTGTTTATTTCCCTTCCCTTCGCCACAGATTTCTGGATTGCTACAGGGTTCTTTTCCCCTTCCCTTCGGGTCGATTCCGATCAAACCGACGGATTGCACATAACTTCACCCTAGCCTGGACGCGGGCTCCTTGGGATGGGTCTATGGCTTTACGTTTTGGTGCTTTGGAAACCGAGTGGAAGATCGCCGAGATACCTGAAACTTCCTACGTGTTTCTAGTCTCCCCCGGATGCCTTCAAGTTAATGCAGCATTGAACATACCATGATCTATCGTAGTCGGACACTGCACCTGATCTTGACCTTCGCTGTTCAGCAAGGGTTCGTCAGAAACAAGTTGCTTGTTTTCTTGTCTGATGGTAGGCGCTCGAGGTTCTCGCGGGGATCATCTTTCTATATATATACCATTCTTGGAAAGAGGAACAGAGGGTCGAGGTAGAAATCCTCAACCAATGAAATCCTGTCGAGAATCAGCAATCATACTGTACCCATGACTGCGTGAAATTAGTGTTATCTTGGGAATTTGCAAGAGCGTCTGCCAAAGCGATTCAGAGCCTATTACATGAGGCTGGATCCGAGTCCTGGTTATTCACCTGCAACGGCAGAATGCCTTAATCTTTTTTCTTCGGGGACTTTTCGCTCCCGTCCGTTTCCCATCCAGAGCTAAACGTACAAGTACGCGTGCCCGTTCTTCAACCCGACGGGGGGCACAACCGGTCCAAAATAACGTATAACACCCATTGATCCTTTCCCCCCCCATTATACGTCTCTCTTATTGCTCCCTCGATCCCTTCACTTCCAACTCCGGCGCCATCGTTTACAAATCGACACCAACACATCTCATTCGATCACGGTCGTCGGACACGCGAAATAGTTATGCCGGCTTGGATCATCGATCTTCCTTCTCTGCCAAACGATAAGCGTCTCTCAGTTCCACCATGAACTCCAACTCCAACACCTCAATGCTCTTTCCACATCCCCCCCCTCATTTCACCTCTCACTGTTCGCTTCGCTCGTCGTTGTACCAGGTACGTCTTGGGAACAGTTACTTCTGCTCTTCTCGCCTGATGGAGGATCCAAACTCCCTAATGGTAATGCTTTTAGTTTCACACCTTCAGTTGGCATTTTGGTGCTGGCGATTCGGATGAGATTATCATTTCATTGCCGAGCTCAAGTAACGGGTTGAGTTTCCCAACACCCTTTGGGTTTCGCCTTTATACTCGCAAAACCTTTAACATACACCAGATAACTAACCCCCGTCCATAAGAGCTGCTTACAATGCCATGGTCTAGGCTAAGGAATGATCAAGAGCGGAGCTTTTGCAGGGGATTGTTGCACAGTTGAGCAGTATATATGCGATGTCAATCGCGCTGCTTGGTGTTATGTTATACATGCACAAATCCACTTTGCATGGGAATGAGGAATATGTTGCGATTTAATGGAGTGCAGATGTTTGTGACGCGACATCGAGACGAGTACACGATATCATCAATAAAAGGAGGGCAACGGAAATAAGGGTACAATGGAAGTACTGTTGTCTAACATTATGTGATGCAGTAATCGGTGTAAGCGTGAAGCATGATGGCGTCTATGAGTATGAAGGGGGACCTAAAGTGCATCGCTGTTTATGTAGTACTATCTAGATAGTCGGGAGTTTCACGAACCTGTGTCCAAGCCCGATCTGCTTAGGACAGCTTGCAGCAAAATCTTTTCTTCGTCGTTGAGAGAATCAACGACATTTATCAATCCGGTTACGGTCGCCTTTCGGTTATCGGAGGTAAGAAGGTCTCTGATTTGCTGAGCAATAGCGGCGCTGCGCAACTCCACAAGCGTAGGCTCGATCCTGATTGTTTCGAGGGCGTCGGCTACGGCACGATGATCCTTAGTGTTGAGGGTAGGAGGGAGGAGGGTAAAGAGAATCTTGTCAGCTTCATCTCGGGTGGTCGCAGGTGAAGCGCCAATGATTTGGTTGATAAAGTTTAGACGAAGCAACTTGGCTCGCAGTGCCCAATAGAAGTACCGGCGGGCATTCGTCCAAACTGTTGGTTTCGCGCACCCCTTGGCCTCCATGCGTCCCGCACGACTAGGAACTGTGTCAAGCGGAAGCCATCTCGAAAGGTTGCTGAACTTACTCGTGAAGGTCAGCGTACAGGAGGGCGAGCTGCTGGAATGTTGGCTGCAGGTGCTTCTCGCGTGCCGCAAGCTTCTCGGCAGCCTGAGCGCGTTCCTGCTCTGATAGAGCAGCATCCTTGCTTGCCTTCTTGAATGCGGAGTAGTCTGGGTCAAGGCGGTCCATTAGAGCAAGAATCTTGTCACGACGGACTTCATAGTTGTCAGCATCGATGATCAACCCTATAAGCCGATGTGCTTACTCTTAATTTCGACAACTCCCTCAGGTTCTGGTACCA
The DNA here is from genome assembly GCF_015039405.1 of Cantharellus anzutake. Lineage (NCBI taxonomy): Eukaryota > Fungi > Basidiomycota > Agaricomycetes > Cantharellales > Hydnaceae > Cantharellus > Cantharellus anzutake. The sequence goes on from NW_024066981.1 coordinate 512,387, forward strand.
AAATGTCAAGAAAATGATAACAAGCCCACTCAATCGCTGAGTACGCACCGAGAACGCCAGCACGAGATTCAACATCCGCGTACATTTCCATGTGGTCGGGGTTAATTGATGGATCTAGGACAACCCACGCTCCTCCTCGCTGCGCGGAATGAGTCACAGTGAACGGAATAATCGGATAGAGAACTCACCAATTCTCCATTCGGCATGATGTAAACGTAAACAGGTTGTCTGTAGCTTGAAAGCCCATCGACAATCTATTTCAAGTGTAAGCTACTATCAATGTAAATGTGGAATTTCTCCTACCTTCGACCCTTGCTTCAAAACTTCATCATACTTCGGAAGCAGGTGGGTAAGGTGGCAACATTGAACGAATGCAGTAGTGAGGGCGTACCATATCTTGCTGGCCTCCGGAGAATCCACGCCAGTTGGCAAAGATAATCAGGGGAAGACCTTCTCGTTGGAAGTCGAAGATAGCTTGAGCGGTTTTATACGCCGAGTTAGGGTACCATACTTGACCTGCCTCCATGATGCGCTGCTCGAAGGATGCAGGGTTGGCAGGGTCAGCGGGAATAACCTTCTCAATGGTGCGGGCTACAAAGACGAGATTAGGTCAGGCTTGACTGTGTGACGAATACTCACTTTCCACAGCGATGGCACCAACAGGAATGCCGCCTAACCGTGCTCGTCCGACAACCTATGATCATAGAATGAAACTGAAGTTGTTACGGGAATGGTGGGTTCCACATACCACAGTCTGGGCCCACCCACCAAGAGTCTCCTGGAAGGAGTTCGCGTCGAAAAACCCGGAGAGGAATTGACCTGTCGTTTCATCTTGTTTACCAGCGAGGAACCATCGAGGGTCGTAAGGAGCCTTAGGAGGATAGTACGAAATATCACGGTCCCAACCGTCGATGGGCGAGGTAATTGGGAGACGGCCGCCTTTGACATCAGGGACGTAGCCTAGCCACATCAGTATCTTTGTCGTTCCATCAAGATCACTTGATGCAACCAAATGAGAAACCCCATTCTTATACATAATCTGGGTTCCGCCCAACTGGAGGTTAGACGTGTAGACTTCGCGGCCGAGAACTTTGTTGAGGGCCGGAGCACCTGTGAGGATGATAGGCTGCCCTTCAACCTGAATGGATCGGTGACCAAGACGGACGAGGTACGCGCCAATGCCGACGGAACGTGCGGTAACAAGAGTAATGGTGAAGATGTCATCGTAAGCACGGGACGTCTCCCCGGCAATTAAGCCTGAGCCACGCAATGATTCGACACCAAGGCCGTCTTGTTTGCCAATGATATCGGTAATTTTGTGGCGAATCTCTCCCTCCTCTTCGATTTCTGTGCTACGAACACTGCCAGAGTACTTCTCGTTCAATTTCTCATTGGCTTCGGGTGTAAGGTAGATGTACTTGATGCCTTTTTCAGGATGACCTGGGACATTCCAGGCAACGGAAAAGAGACCTAGAGTCTCTTCGGCAATGCCAATCCGGGCCCCTGAGTTTGCGGACAAGTAGACGCGAGGAAGCCCATGAGCGCGGGCATAAAGAGTTGCTTTGTGGAAGAACGCATCCTCTGCAGGTCCAAAGGAGCCAATCCTGTGCGTAATATCATTTGCGATTACCACCACCCGTCGCCCGCGAGGATATTCCGGTGTGAGGAGGGTAAATACCCATGCTACCATGCCAATAGTATTATTACCGGCAGGCCGATCAACTTCCTGAAGCTCGTCATTCTCATCAGGGACAAGTTCCCGCGACTCCAGGACGCCCTTAGGCACAATAACCGACGGGTCTCGCTGCTTAAGATCAGACCATATGTTGTAGAGTGATTTCTGGAATAAGTCGGGGAAATCGTATACGTAGGTGGTGCCAACAAGGTGTGCCTGATAGCGTTTCGGCTGCAGAGACTCCTTCGTGGGGAAAGGTTGATGTACAGGTTGAAGATGCATGGGTCCTTTATCCCCGATCGACTTAAGAATCGTCTGGCCACGCTCCGTCGTGATCTCCTGGTATCCGTGGTACTTGATAATGAAACCTGAGACGTTCTCGATAACAGCTCGGATGGGAGTGGCGATCCCGTCAGAGTCTTCAAGCACAATGCGAATTTCGGCACCGTTGACATGTAGACGCCAGAGGCGCTTGCCGTGTCGGTCGATAAATCCAGCAATAGCCTGGAGTACTTCTTCATAAGAAACCTGGAGATTGTACACGAAGTTGAGGGCGATGTGGTTGCAGTCGGTGTTACGGTGTTGGGCGGTGACGATCTCGAGAGCATCGAGAATCGACCCAACCAAGCGATCTGTTTCAGAAACGAGGTATTCGGCGGTACTCATTGTCCCGCGAAGGCGTCCTGGACGAACTAGTGCGCGAACAAAGAACCGACTGTCGAACTGATTCTCTCGTGCTACAGCGTGGTAGATATGGATTTGTCGATTCTCGACGAAACACGGAGTAAGTTTGTAATTTGAGAGACGACCAAGCTCCAATTGATAGGCTAAGGCAGGTTCGATATTTCGGATAGATTCCTCTTCGCCCCATCCCGACTCCATCTTACGAACAGTGTAGTACCATGGGTACTGCCCACGGCGACAGAGCATGAAAGTGACACGGCGAACACCACGGGCGTCGAGCTGCTTCTCGTGCGCCCGGACAAGCCGCAGGACAGTTTCCCTCCACTGACTATTATCTTGATCATCTTCTGGCTCAAAGATACGAAGAGGTATGTAGACAACGTTGGGCGCTTGAGCATCACTGCCGTGGCGTTGCCTGAACTCGTCAATGGAAAACGGGGGAAGGAGGTGGATAATGTTGAAGAAGCCATCCCTGAGTGCCTTGGCATTAGGGAACGCTGAAATAACTCCGGTTCGAATAGGTTCAATGGAACTCTTGGGGATCATGTAGGTGAGATCACTGACGGAACCCGCTCGTTGCTTCTCCCTACGTATGACGTGAGTACTTAAATCTGAATGTCAATGCTCCTTACGCACGCAAAAGGACTAGTCTTTGGAGTGATGGCTGGCGTAACCGGAGGAGAATTACTTTGGCCAAGTTTGAATCGCCAAGTAATCGCGCTTGGTGCCTCATCTTCACCATCTCCTTCCTCGTAGTCCAAAGAAAGAAGCGTGTATGCTCGATACGCTCGCCTCACATAGACTTCATACGCGGCTAAAGGCAGAGTGAGCCAAACTCAATCAGATCAAAGGGCAACAACACTCACCCAGCTCAACGGAAGGGTCAGGGTGCTTGAAAAAAGTAGGAAGAACATCGTAGACGATCCAGCGAGAGTCACTGAGCTCCTTCAGGACTTCAGCGGATGGTTGTCTGTATGACTGCATTTAGACCACTGCGGCATTTGCAGAAAGTAATCACACCGACCTGATGCCACTGGCGCTCGGCTCACCATAAACAGTTCCTGAAACAGACGCCTTAAGGACTTGCTCCATCTGTGTAGTACGTTCTTCGTATGAAGGAAGTTGTGCAGCGATAAGGACCTCGCGAGCTTTCAACGAGACGGCGGTTGTTGATCTGAGATAGTCGAGTCAGTAAATCGCTGCACTCACTAAAACTTTACGCACCTGCTGTCTAGCGACGCAAGATCCCGAATAATTTCGACGAGGCGGGGTTCAAGGGTAGTGGCTGAGGACCCGCCGGACTTGACGATCTCGAGCAGCGGCAGAATGAGCTTGTTCTTGCTTTGAGCCTTCATATGACTCAAAACCAACGCCGCAACACGCCCAAGATCGTTTTTGTGCTCTTCACGTAGCCTCAAAACGCGTTCTTCGATGCTTCCACCCTCGCCGAAAAGAATCTCCGTATCCCGATAGCGGGCTAAGAGATCGGCAATAGTGGCCCATTTGGCCACCTTTGTGCCGTTCTTATATTTATCCACGACCTCGATCAAGCTTCCAAGCTGCGTACGGAAAGTTGTACGATCTTGAGGTTTGACATTTTCAGTTAGGAACGAGTCGATGAATTTGCGAATGCGGAGGGCAGGGAAATCGGCCGACTTGGCTTGGGTAGTCTCGATCACACCCCTGATGTTTTCTTCAAGTTTCGCGGGAATGCGTCCCGAAAGCGTGGCAAGGATAGAAAACGCTTGTGAGAATGGTAAGGTAGGATCGTCCAGAGTGGACGTCAACTCCTTGAGTGTGGATGACATGACGGCAGAATTGTCAAATCCATCTAGGATATTGCTGAGGATTTCAATGTCGCGATCGTACCGTTGGTGAATTTTAGAGCCAGTGACGCTAGGGGTTCCTGTCGCTGGAAGTTGCCCCTCATAAGGCTTAGCATGTTTGACGCGACCGGGGTCATCCAACGTAAGGATTCCGAGGATGTCGCCTGGGGCTAGCGATGCACCTGGCTGCTTGACGAACTGAGCGATACCGTCTTCCGTCGCAATCAGGGGCATATACATTTTCATCACCTTGAAATATTTTAGGATTTGAGACAAAATGTTCGACATCAACCGAACTTACCTCGATGTCCGCATATGGCTCGCCTGCATTGATGTGATCCCCGCTGTCAATCAAGAAACGAACTAGCTTCCCTGGACTGGGACTCCGAAGTTGGGTTGGATCATTTTCCTGCTCGATGAGACACGTTTTCGAGTCGACTAAAAGTCGAGTGGCGCCGACCTCCTCCCTCCAGTAAACGGAGTGACTCTTTCCATCGAGAAGAACGAGGAGACCATCACCGGCAATGGGACGAGCGCCGACTTCCGTCCTGCCACCGTTGAGGTAGAGTGTCCAAGATGTAAGGGAGGAGCGGTTAGCTGTGAAAGAATAACGTTGTCCTTCGTAGATAAATTCGACCATAGCGACAGTTTTGATGGTGTCGCGGGGCGGTACCTGACCTTTCTCCAAGATGCGTTTGTATTCGTCCCAGCTCGCCTCCGAAGCGACATGTGCCTTGGTCACAGCACCGCAGATGACTGCGAGGGTCGATTCTGGACGTTCGGCCGTGACTTTGTCCTGAATGAGGGTATCTAGCCATCCGGTCGTTATCGTGTTGTCCTCGAAGGCTTGAGTTTCCAGGAGTTTGATCTGGTACTCGACAGTATGTCTGAAATCTCCACGAATATTCAAGTCCTTCAACGCCACTACCATGTTCTTACGAGCCTCATTTCGGTCAGCGCCATAGGCAAAGACATGACCAAACTGAGAGTCAGCGAACTCATGTAGACCTCCAGCAGCTCCGACTGAGAAATAGCCCCAGACGTTGGTATTCGAGCGGAAATTCAGTTCCTGAAGTCCTCCACTGGACGGCTTGAAGCCGGCGTCAGGATTTTCGGCTGTGATGCGAACGGCAACGACGTGTCCCTTTGGTTGTGGCTTTCGCTGCAGCTGATACGACTCGGGCTTGGAGAACTCGAAGTCGATCTCAGACGATCCCTGGTGAGCGACACCGTAGAGGTGACGGATATCTTTGATGCGGTGAAGGGGTAGACCCATAGCAATCTGTAACTGGGCAGCGGGAAGGTTGACACCACTGACCATCTCAGTGGTGGGATGTTCGACCTGAAGTCGCGGATTTAGCTCAAGGAAGTAAAACAAGTCCTCCGCCGGACTGTAGAGATCTGAGAACCGACCCGTTACTACACGATACAAAAGAGATCTCATGCTGTGAACTTACATTCAACCGTCCCAGCACTAACATAGCCTACGAGCTTGGCAAGACGGACGGCCGCCTTCTCCATCTCCTCAAATCGGTGCGGTTTTGCAATTGTCACAGGTGCTTCTTCAATAATTTTCTGATGGCGACGTTGAACGGAGCAATCACGCCCAAAGATCGAGATGCCATTGCCATATTGATCAGCCAATAGCTGCACCTCGAGATGCCGAGCGGTGCCGGCGAGCTTCATAATGAAAACAGGGGAACCTGCATGAATAATTTCGTCAGATTTACCGGCGCTCAAATTCAATCCATCCCTTCAACGTACCTGGGACTTCACCGCATACTGCGGAATATGCGATCTGGAATCCTTGCGCACTTTCAACCTTACGGATCCCCTTCCCTCCTCCACCTTCCGACGCCTTAATCATAACAGGAAAACCAATCTTGTTGGCACGGTCGAGTCCTTCCTCCCACGAAGTGACACAGGCCCTTGCGTATGCCTCGTCAGGCACCGTGACGTATCCTTGAGAAGACATGACAGTATCGGCAATTCCTGTGCCAGACCACGCCATCGTGGGCACTTTGGCATGCTGAGCAACGATGGTAGAGGAAATTTTGTCGCCTAATGATCTCATAGCAGACCCAGGAGGCCCAATAAAAACAATCTTATGTTTCGATGCAGCCAAGGATTCGGGAAGACGAGGATTCTCGGAGGCATGACCCCAACCAGCCCATACTGCATGCACTCCGGCGCGTTCAGCAACATCAACAATTAAGTCGACATTAGCATAGTTATTGTTATTGGTCCCACCGGGGACCTCGATGTAGCGATCCGCCATGCGAATATAATCTGCATTAACTTTAAGGTCTTCAGGAGTCGCCATGACCGTAAACTCGATGGCGCGTTCAGAGCCGAAGGTTTCGTAGCTCCATTGGCGAACAGATCTAATTTCCTTAACTGCTGCGATACCTGCAATCAAAGGATGAATGAGCCATTAATTGACTAAAACGCACAGACTGACCATTGTTTGCAATAAGGACCTGCGGGATGAAGCCAATCAACGCATCACTCAGTGAATCGACGGAATCAAGATTCATGTTACCTTCGAAATTACAGTGTGACCTCCGTGAGATGCGACAAAATCTTTCACCTGGCCCGGCGGGGCTCTATCAACGGAATTACCACCTGTAGCAAAATATTTATCAGGGAGTGGAGGAAGTGGCATAATGAAGCCCACCAATGAAATGTGCAACTTTTGCGTGCTCCTCGGACATGACGGTCACTTTTGAGGAGAGCAACAAGTTCAACGACTTGGGGAGAGAAAAGAGTTGGTAGCCACGAGCAGGCTCCGCAACTTATAGCCCTTCACGAAATCGTTGGGGATGCACGTGATGTGAATCAAAAACCGAATTTTAATAGAATGAATTCAGTTGATGTCACAACAATTTTGCAAACGAGCTCCCACAGAATAAACATCCCAACGCCGCTTTCACGACATCACCAGCTATCCAAGACAGCCCGATCACCCCATCCGTGTCAGGGCTTGGCGATATTACTTTTTGGAGGCACCCAACACACGTCTGTGGCATCTCAAGCAGTTCCAATGTTACGGAACACCGTTCTACTCATTCAATCGTGTTCCGGAAGGTCGAAGTCAAAGCATCGAGATTATGAGAATGTTCAGCACGTGATCTTCAAATGAATTAGACTTACCCCAAACATGTCCGGTTGCGCAAACAGCCGAAGAATAGTCTGTGAATTTAACCCCAGCCTGACAAACACGGCAAGTCTCACGGAGATCGAATTCGAACAAAGCCACCGATTCGTTGTCTACAGCGAGTCCGAATTTCTCTGTCGCGCGCTGGGCTAATTGGACACATGCCGCGTCTCCACTCCTTAACCCCACCAATGTGACGCGCTTAAGAAATGCACCATCCTTATCTGGGAACGGGGCGTCATTGGCCTGGCTCAAATTTGTGTGGAAAATTGACCTCACCTTGTATATGAGGTATAAAAGCGAGTATTTGGAGGAGAACTATGGCTGTATTTTGTGTTCGAAGGATGGAATGAAGCTGAGATTCCACATCAGAAAAGCGTTTCGCTGTTTCCTTATCCAGGCTTGCCAATGAAATCTTTCACCGTGCCTTAGAATCAAGTCGTCGAGATTAGGTCATTAACTCACGGAACAATATCGGGATATGAAAAACTTGAGCCGATTACGGAGTACGGCAGCGGAGTCGTATAGGGACTTCCGCGTCGCATCAAGAAATCGGCTTCTGGTGACATCGACCAAGTCATCCGGTGAATGAGAAATGTCTCTCTGTTCATCCAGGGGATTCACTAGCGAAACTCCAGGAGATAACAAAGCCAGAAGTGGTGCAACAATTGACGACACGAGAGCTGGTGATCGTAGATGGAGGAGTACTCCAGATAGTTGATGATTCGGCAGAGCGTCGTAAGCTGGGAAAATAACTGGTGTGAGACAAAGGACACCCTGATGAAGAAGCATCCTTACGAGTTGGCGGGTGATCCAAGCAGCGACTTATCTCGGCAATGACAAGTTCACCAAGATTTTCGTCGCACCAGAGCTGTTGACAAACGATCATACTTCGCAACAGCGCATCGGGAGTGTAAGCGTATAAGTCAGGCCGTTTCGCCCTAGGATAGTTCAAAAAGCAGGAACAAGAAAGGCGCATGTTTGACGTACTCATGCACCCATACCACTGAACCAAATGACCCAAGAGGAGCAACGCCAAAAAGTTGCATGACCTCCTTTCGGTGGGGTTTTTCTTCCCCGCCTCGTTCAGCTTCAACGAACACTTCCCGAGCAATTCGGGTCAATGAAAATGTTTCGATTTCTCCATCATATAGACCTGATACCGTTGGATTCTCAGATACGTTGCGGATTGTCTGGAATGATCCATCCTGCAAAATGATCAATAGCATATCGTGATGTTCGTAGTAGTGTAGTCCTGAGCGAATCACGTTAAACGGACTACCAATAATCCTAAAAATGGCTTACCAGAAACGGGAGATGCATTTGAAGCCCCAGGAATAGAAGCAACCAAGGATAGTGGCATTGAGACAGCAATAAGCCCGCCGTCGCTATGACGTGCAAAATGCACCGTTCCAGGTCTCGTGTAAACCAGCATCTATAAGAACGTTCGGGAGAAGGCCCCACAAGCGGCACTGATAAGTACCTGAGCACTACCGATGATTCTTGTCCACTTGAGCGAAGTGACTGTCCGTGTGTCATTGTCCATGACATAGGTCCACGAACCACTGTCAATATTCATCGACACTATCCCATTCTCCATGCTGCACACAAAGGCGACACAAAGGGGGATATGACGAGAAGTGAGAATCGCCAAGGTTCCTTCACTGGACAATGTGTTCAGCCATGTACCTGCATCATAACCCGTCGAGCGTACCACGTCCTTCTTCGCTGTAGGACCAGTCTGACCATGCCAACTTTAATATCCACTCTTCGGAGAACTGATGGAAGCCAAAAAAGTGCAATCCTTTGGTGTCCTGCCTATGAAAGTCATCAGTGAATGAGAACCCTAAGGCCGGTAAGTAGAGGCAGAATGTTCCCAACCTTAAAAATATGACATGCCCAAGGCGATTTCCAAGGGAAAGGACGGAGATGTGCTTCAAATGATCCCCCAAACCAACTCTCAAGTGTGACGACCAGGCCACACCTCACAGTGCAATATGGAATTGTGTATTTTCGTGTAAAAGACTTCGACTCACAATTGATTTGGCAGAACAAAACCCGCTTTTGTTCGACGTCAGGCGTATCATCAGGAAAGACCGAACATGCCAAATCCCTGAGCAGCTCCGTTAAGTCCTGAATCTTGGATGAAATTTCAATAGGCATCCAGCGTGCCATAGATCAGCCATGCCTTGCTCCATTCTCCGTGCAAATAATTGTTATTTGGCGTCCATATCCCAAGTTCATGATTGCTACTCAATGTTGCTAGCGCGCATCTATATGGCCCTTGAACATGTAATATGCTGAATTTAAAGGTTTAAGATACCCATGAGTTGAGATATTCGGTGGCGACCAGGCGGCGTCCCGCCATGTGAAGCTCGTAGTGCCAATGGAGTTTGTAGAGGGATCTAAAAAGCAACGATTGTAACGTAGAGCAGAGTTGGATGCAGAGACCTGGCGCACGCATAGAAAAGCTCGCCCAGCGATGCGTTTCCGACATGTCAAGTTCTATCACAGTTCGGAACCACCTAAGATGGGGCTCCGTGTCTCGAATCAGTATTCCTGGGGGCTGGCCAATGAACGATGAGTCAATGTCAAAATTGACTCCCAGGGCCGGCGTCTTACTCATTACGGTCAGCTCAAGGATGACTTACGATCGTTAAATCATCGTCCTTACGAACCAGAATATATATCACACTGCGCATCATAATCAAAAGCTGTCCCGCGCAGGACCACTGTAGCAGTTGGGGAGATGCATGGGAAGCGGCAGTCCCAACGCTCACCGTTGTGAACGTTGGAGGAGGCATACGTTCAAGTCGGGATGAGGCGTGGGAAACTTTCCTCGATCGGTGAGTGTTTCTGAGTCTGTCGCCATCCATCGTTCGTGCTTTATTAGAGGGTGTTCATGCCACACCATTTCCGTCCCGTCTACTGGTTGCGGTGGTTAAGGGTGTTGGCACTCTGCCATGCCAGAGGCATCTTTCCATCCTTCAAGTGGAAGTACTCGAGTGTGAACCGTCAAATGACAAGGTCGCAAGTACTAATTGCGAATGAATTCTATCGAAAGTGATCTGGATGATGATCCCGAAAACTCGTTTATGCCACCTTTTCAGACTCTATCATGTTATGCCATACAGTCGTTTGTCATCTTTCAGGTCTATGTACATTTATTCTGGTTTTCGAATCCTGGCAATCGAACGTGCACCGCCTGTCAAAGATCTGGTGCACTAGCACAGTGAGTAACATGAGATAACATGCACACTTGCCATTGGTTGGAGATCAGTGTAAGGCGCATCGACGGTAGCGATGGACTCAGTGTGGCCTCGCAAGCAACAATCTATATATTCAAAAAAGAAAGCTACCTCACCAGTCGTAATCCCGACTCTAAAACGTTGCACTATAGGAAAATAACTTTCAAGGGTCGGATTTGTGGCAAGGACTTGATGGGCGCCGGGCACGGAGATCAATGCTGAGTTAAAATCTTTCCACTATGATATTTCTTCCCCACTGGGTACTTGAGAGATTTTATATATGCTCTCCAGCCTAACTAACCTCCCATGCTGACCTTGCGGCATACATGACACACGCAAAACTCGACAGGTTTGAGGCACCGAAGCTCCGACGGCAAGCACCGATCGTTTCCTTGGAATAGCTCATTCTGAGCGAGAGAGTGAACGTCGATCCTTCGAAACACGCCATCGAACGCGTCAAAAACTCCAGAATGTCCGAGTAAGTCTTTTCACTTACCAAATAACTAATGCTCACGCGTTGTGGAGAATATACCCTACTGTCCAGGACAATGAACCCATCGCTATTGAGTCTGCTACCGAACTGGCTAAGCGAGCCTATGCGCTTGGAAAGCTGGAGGCAGCAGTATCATACTATGCCATGGCCCTTGAGCTGATGTGCGCGAGACTGCCTCTCAAATCTTGTGGCTCCTGAGATTGTCTCATTGTTTTCTGGCCCTTTGAACAGGACTGAGAAGCACGGCGAGAACTCTCCTGAATCTGCCGATCTTCTCTTTGCATACGGAAAAACGCTGCTAGAAAATGCTGTTTCCCAGTCCGCCGTTCTCGCTCAAGAGAAGGAGGCTAATGGAGAGGATGGTTAGCGAAAATGCACGTAGTGGCTTCTATTTCGTGAATTTACTCCTATTTCAGAGGAAGGCGAGGTGGTAAAGGAGAAGGCATCACGATTCCATTTCGGCGGCGACGAGGAAGAAGACGGGGAGAAGGTTCTGGATTTAAGAAATGATTTATCCGAAGACGAGTCGGAGGGGGAACAAGAGGAAGATAAGAACGATTCCCCAGAGGACGATTTCAATGCTGCATGGGAGGTCCTAGATCTGGCTCGTGCTTTCTACCAGAAGAAGGACGATGAAGAGTCCAGACTCAAGCTTGCAGACTGCTATGTTGCGTTGGGGGATGTTTCGCTTGAGACAGGTCAGTGAGGGTTCGTAGACCAGGAATTGACTGATCATTCATTTTTAATCCTTACAGAGAAATTCGAACAAGCCATCTCTGATTACACTTCTGCCTTGAACCTCAAGACCGAGCTACTGCCCTTACACCATCGTCAGATAGCTGAAGCGCATTGGAAGCTCAGCATGGTCCTTGATCTTACCTCTGGGCGACTAGGTGATGCCGTCGAGCACGTCGAAAAAGCGATAGCCAGTGTAGTTTCCCGTCTTCGAGTTCTCCGGGATGGCGTGCAAGGGGAACTACCTGAACCAGCTCGCGCCGACCCGAAGGGGAAGGGGAAGGCCACCGTTGTCGGCATTCAAATTGGGGATCCTATTGCCTCGCTGACTAAGGAGCAGATGGAGAAAGAAATCAGCGAGTTTGAGGAGTTGAAAGGAGAGCTTCAGCTCAAGGTTTGTGCTCAATGAACTCAATTTCTGGGTTTATTGACGAGAAGGCTCCTAGCTTGATGACCTCAGGATGGCTCCAGAGAAAGCCGAAGAGATGAGCGCCCCTGCATTAGCTGCTGCACAACTAACTAAAGAACTTGGTGGACCATCGGGTACATCATTAACTAATGCGCAGATCAACGACCTGACAGGTATGGTGAAAAAGAAGAAAAAGGTGCCAGATGTAGCCCCAGGACCAGACGACTCCTCTTCTTCGGGAAAACGCAAAGCAGAGGAAACTCCGGCTTCGGGGAATCTTCCAGATAAGAAACATAAACTTAATGACGGTAGAACATAATGGCGCAGTCCATCTTGGGACTTTATTTTTGTTATCCTTCATGTTTTATGCCTTCCAGTTTCCCCCACTTTCCTGGATTCACTCCTTTCTTCCTTAGCCGGCAGACTGCTGAATTATGTCAAAGCCAACCGAGGGGTTGGATCACCAATTTAATCGCCCAGCGCTTGGCTCAAAACATTCGATCTGTCACGTGGTGGTCAGTTATCATTCAACCTGAATCATTCGATAATTGGGATCCACTTGAAAATTTCGCTAATCCCGTCCTTCCTTCACTTGGACAACGTCTGTTCATTGGACTATCGTGCTAGACGTACCTACCTTACGGTGGTATCACCCGCTGATTTCAATTAACGTAACATCATGAAGATCTCAGCTAAAATTTCTGAAGCGGAGAAGGAAAAACGTGTGTGGTGGTCGTTCGAGTATTTTCCTCCTAGAACTGCTCAGGTTTGTCGTCATTGTTACCTACTTTGTGACGGCGTTTGATCGTAATCCTCAGGGCTTGCAAAACTTATTGGATCGCATTGAGCGCATGAGGGGATGGGGCCCTGAGTTCATAGACATCACATGGTGAGTCATTCTCGAAACATGATATTTTAGGCTACCTGTAAGCTCGATTTTAGGAATGCTGGTGGACGCACATCAGACTTGTCATCGGAACTTGTTCGGACTTGTCAGAGTTTAATTGGCATTGAGACTTGCATGCATCTTACCTGTACCAACATGCCTGAGGAGAAGGTTGATATAGCATTGAAAGAAGCCAAGGCCCATGGATGCCGTAATATACTCGCTCTGCGCGGCGACCCACCAGCAGGCCAAGATCACTGGTCGTCCGTCGAAGGAGGATTTGAACATGGTATAGATCTTGTTCGCCACATTCGCACGCAATACGGCGACTACTTCGACGTTGCCGTCCCCGGATTTCCTCAACAAATCACACTACCCCCCGAAGAATTCGCTCAGGAACTCAAATGGCTGAAGGAGAAGATTGATGCTGGGGTTAATCTCATCTTCACCCAAATGTTCTATGATGTCGATATCTTCATTAGATGGGTAAAGGCTGTCCGCGACGCGGGCATCACCATCCCTATCATCCCCGGAATTAACCCGATCCAAACTTGGAACGGTTTCCTCCGTGCCACTCAGCTGGCGCAAACCATCATTCCTCAATCCTACCTCAACGTGTTGGAGCCAATTAAAAACGACGACGAACGAGTGCGAGCAGAGGGGATAAAGTTGGTTTCTAGATTGTGTCGTGACATTCTGTCTGCCAATATCGGTATCTCTGGCTTGCACTTCTATACCATGAACCTTGAAAGGGGCACAAAGATGTTGCTTCAAGAACTGGAGCTTGTTCCTAGGGTGGAAGTCATCAGACCGTTGCCCTGGCGTCAGGTGAGCACGATGCACATGGGTGCCATGAATCTTTTTGACACGACTATTACCCTATTAGTCTCTCACCCCTTCTAGACGAACCGAAACTATCCGTCCTATTTTCTGGGCGAATCGGACCCAGTCGTACTTGTCACGAACAGAAAATTGGGATGAGTACCCGAATGGCCGTTTTGGGGATGCACGCAGTCCGGCGTTCGGCGAACTTGACGGATACGGCGTATGGATAAAGCAGACGGTGGGCACCTCCATTCCCACCTTCAGGTTCTGTTATTGAATAGCCCCTAGAAAGACCAAGCCGCTGAGATCTGGGGACATCCTGTCTCAATCGCTGAAATCAACGATTTATTTGCCAAATTCTGTATCGGAGAGGTCAAAGCTCTTCCATGGTCTGATCAGCCACCATCTGCTGAAACCAGAGTCATCGCGTCGCAGCTTGCACGAGTCAACACTTTGGGTTACCTCACAATCAACTCCCAGCCGGCAGTGAATGGTGTACACAGTGGCGACCCAGTGCATGGGTGGGGTCCCACTAACGGATATGTCTACCAGAAGGTAGTGCTCGCGCTCCTCTTTAGGTTCATCCCAACTCAATAGTTCTTGAAGGCGTACCTTGAATTTTTCGTATCTCCATCTCAGCTCAATACTTTGATATCGCGTATCTCACGAGAGCCTTTGATGACCTACTACGCCATCAACAACCAAGGCGACCTGAGAACGAACAACCACTCAGATGGCCCGAATGCGGTGACATGGGGTGTTTTCCCTGGGAAGGAAATCCTTCAACCCACAATTGTTGAAGCTGTGTCATTCATGGCTTGGAAGGTGAGAAGATTGTCGGATGCGGTTCAGTGTTTAATCCTCCTCTAGGATGAAGCTTTTGAGCTCGGCCGACAATGGTCGCGACTTTATGAACCTGACTCACCCACCCATAAACTTATCAGCGAAATAATGGACACCTATTTCCTAGTGAACGTTGTTCATAACGACTTCAAGGACACTAACCTTATCTTTGAACCGTTCTTGATGGACGAGAAGCTCGCAAAGGTTGACTGTGATGTGATTCCGAATGGCGGTACAACGAATCATCTAGACATTTCAAAACCAAGCGGTTTGGACAAAATTATCAATGATGTTGCTCGTGGACTAGTTTTATCTTAAAGACATTGCCGTTGCATTCGGCTCGGAACATTTCGATGGATTTGCGTCTCTTGCCAGCTCCATGGTTCAACATCCATAGAGCATGCTTTACTTATCAGCTTCACCTATTCTTCCATACACCTCACTCCGTTTTCCATTCATATGCACGATACACCCATGTTAGGCACCTTAAGAGTGCGCCTGCTCAACGCAGTCCATACCGAAGCTGTTGTTCATCTATTGACTTTCTGTACCTTTCAAATGCGCATCTACGTGTCTTTATCCTCGATACATTTTTGTCTTAATAATCACAATCGGCCCAAATACGATGGCGCTTAGCAATATTATGAGTACTTTTTGGGAAAGTATTTTCTGCAACAGAGTTTTGCACAGGCACGTGAATCCGACTTCATAACTCTACCCAATCGCGCCCGATGTCTGCAGCGTACGGATTTCATGAGTCTTCTTGTCGTTAAGAACCGCTGAAACACTGAAATTAGAGTCGACTCCAATCCACCAAAACAGTCATGGGCGGACGAAGTTGAAGATTTTGGTATGTTCGTAGTCATTCGCGGTTTGTGTCCTTACGCTTCGCTCTAGACGATCTCAAGCCATTGGATACCATCGATGCGAATGGAATACGAACGATCGTGGAATATGTTACTAATGAGGCTGGGAAAAAAGTTAAAGTGCGCTGGTTTCCCTTTACCGGCCACCGACAAACGTATTCACGTACTGTCATATTCAAAGGTCACTCGAAAAATCAGGCGAACGCTCCAAACATCCTTGGTAGATCACGTAGTTGCGGAGCGAAAACAGTGGGCGAAGTTCGGTGAAGACAAAGGCAGGAAGGCAGGACTTGACAAGGCCACCACCACTGTAGCGGAACGTGTCGAGCTCAAGCTTAGTGCCGGGAACAAAGCCGCAGAGCAGGAGCCTGATGAAGAAGCTAATATCAAGAAGCAACTTAGCGGAAAGAAGATTATGTGCCGTTTGTGCCAGGGAGCCCACTTTACCTCAAAATGTCCGCACAAGGATGTCCTTGCACCATTAGGGGGCGATGCTGGTGAGTGCTCCAAGCCTAAAGGTCCTGCCGATTTTGTTATCGACCACTATTTTAGCTGATTTAGGTACCGGGCATGACGATGATAGCCCCGCCGACGCAGGGCGCGCTGCTCCTGCTTCCAGTGGTAAATACATCCCGCCATCGATGCGCGCCGGTGCCGGCCGCGGTGCAGGCGAGACAATGAATCGAAGCAGCCGCGATGACCTTCCAACTTTGCGAGTGACAAATGTGTCGGAGGATGCAGCGGAAGACGACTTGCGAGAGTTGTTCTCAACATTCGGGCGTGTTGCCCGCGTGTTCATCGGAAGGGATCGTGACACTGGTATTGGCAAAGGATTTGCTTTTGTCAGTTTTGAGGATCGTGCACATGCTCAAAAGGCGCTGGAAAAGATGAATGGATACGGTAAGCCTTTGCCGTTCGGTTCATCGTAACACTCCTGAAACTTTGCGTCCAGGTTATGATTCTCTTATTTTGTCAGTTCAATGGTCACGTAAGTCGAACCGGTATTTCGTGTTTGTAACTAGCTCATTTACATTCGTGAATGTAGAGCCCAGAGAGTCTCGACCTGGCCCTTAGTTCATACTGGTCGCAGGATGTCATGGATCCATGTTGTACTAGCTGCTTCGCCTCTTTGATTCGAATCTAACGCATTGAATTTCTTCACGCCATCGCGAAACAACTCGGACATTTCAAAGGACTGTTGGTTCTCCCCATCGATCCCCAGGCGAGGCTGCAACTGACGCTATGTACACATCACTCGGCTTGCATATGTCAAAGTCGTTATTAGGAAGTGAAGAAGCGTGGCGTATGGGTGTCAGTGACTCCGGAATGTCTCCGAATTCCGAATTCATCTAGGCTATGACTTTTCAGAAATAATTGGAAGCATGGCAGGGGCCGGCTTTAGCTAACCCCCCGAAACGTTCCAGCCCCAACGAGGCAGCTGGACTAACTTTCAGCAGAGTTTTGGCTGGGATTGATGTCGTCCCTCGCAACCTAACTGCCTCTAATGACTACTATATTAGCGCCGCCGCGCCGTTAAGCTTGAATGAGTTGAGCTCCGTTTTGGGGACCTTATGAATTGGCGCGCAGTCCAGCATTGTGAGCGCTTGGGTCAGATGAGCATGTTGCATTTTTCCTCTAGAGCGCATGACTGACGCACAGTATGTTTACTGAAAACTATCTTGCTAAAGGTGATCGTGAGTTGGGACTAGTACGTCGTTTGCAACTTCTATGGCTTTATGCTCGTGCTGAGTCTCATCTTGCATCCGTACTTGGGATATTGGACGTTTCAATAACTGGTCGCACACATACCACATCCCAAGAGGTTACTGACATGGAATTTCTATCGGTGGTTTCGGTAGTGGCGGAAACGGCTTTATAGACGAAACGGTAATGGTGCAGCATGAAGACCCTCCAATAAGCACGAACGATGGATGGCAATAGACCTAGAAACACCTGTCCAAGAATATGCTAGAGCATCTAGTACGTTTCAATTGCAGAAGTCCGGGAATGAGCTATCTCGACTTGTGGACCTTTCTCAAGAACTCGATCACTCGTCTGTAGGCCTGCGAATATGAAGTGTGCATGAGAGGTGTAACAAGGCCAATCAGGACATACCTCGGTCCTGCGCGCATCTTCCCAAGTGCCGTCTATCGCTGTCTTGTCCCAGGCGTGGCCAACATCAGGAATTTGATCTGCGAAATCGTGGGCTAGTTTATTTCGGTCAACCTTGAAGAGAATCGGCGACAACTCACGTTCCTCGAGATAAATGCCAGCATCTGACTCTTTGATCCCAACGGCGATTAATTCGCCCCCCAGCTTGATGTTGTCCAACTCCCCTGTAACTATGCAGATTTTCTTCGGGAAGTCTCGGGGATCGTCGCAGAGGGGGGAAATCCGAGGGTCTGAGCGGTGGTATGGGGGCTGGACACTATTGGTACTAGTGAGTAATAAAGATACCTGCGGGAAACGAAGACGGTTGCTACATTGCTGCATTGAATACTTCTAGGACAAAGGAAGAAAGAACTGGAGCAGTTGATCCCTTGCGTGGCTAGGAATCAACATTCAGTGAACCCGAAGGAGCAGAGGACTCTGGAATAAGGGGCCCTGCCTTGAGTGGGGGGCCAGGGGGCCTCGAAAAGTCCCCCGGAGGATACATAAGGACCAGAGCTTTTGGCTTCCCCTTGACATTAGGGGAGGTGCAAGAAGTCGTAGTAGCAAGAGCAGCGCCCGCAGAAAAGCCGCTCATTGTGAAGTTGGAGAGATCATAATCTGCACATTCTTTAAAGACGTGATCGACGACGTCGACAGCATCGTTATAAGCATGTGGAAAGGGGTTTTCTGGTGCTGCTCGAGTATTAGGACCAATGTTTCCGATATGCAGGTGCAGAATACATATCATACCTTTGGCATAATCACAATCCAGCACGTAGGTGCCGAGCTCGTTCGAAAGGAGTTCACAGAAATCTGCATCGATTCCGAAACCCTGGAGAACGAACCCGCCACCGTGGAAGTTAATGTGCACAGGTCGGGGACCTTTGGCTGCGAACTCCTCAGGGGGTTCCCAAACGCGTATCTGCAAGTGTACAGAAGGATAACAGATCACACGGATCGTCTGCAGGTTTCAACGAATCTGTGCGGAATTCCAACCTTTATCAAGCGCGAGCTTTTGGTTGAAGGAATTGCATACTCCCTCGTATATTTATGATACGAGCGCTCCCATGCGAGTTCACGCCCAAGAATGTATCTTCTGAAGGTTGTATGCCAGGCGACACCAACACGGAAAATAACCGCCAAAATCTTCACCTGCAGATAACACAAATGATACGAAGCACGTTGCAGAAGAGAAGGGCTGGGAGGGAGTTTCGGGATGGCCAAACGGCCATTCCACTCAATAGCCATGATGAGTGCTGAAGTTATGGGACATTTTGGCAATCGGGGGTTGCCAAACCGTCAGGGTAAACAATTTAATTACATAAAGGTGCCTAGGCATGTGACCAAACCGCGCGAACCTCCAGGCAGCCTCAGACAACCACATACGAGAAGCTCATGAGACGCCCCAAGGAAATCGCTAGACTCGCGAAATTTTTGAAAGCTTCCCGTGCAGCGGATAAGCACTCGTGACAAACTTGCACCAGGTTGACGCATGAAGAATGTTGGACCGGGAGAAACCAGGCCGCAACGTACGCACTAGAGTAGAGCCGCAACGAGGGATTGAGGATTTTTCAATCCCATTACATACATATGTTGTTGCGGCAGCCCGGTGCCACGCAAGGGGGCGTGGCCGCAGGCAAAGCGCTGCCGAGTGGCGAACCCTTCGTCGCACAAAGCGTCAGAGGCGCTAGTTTCACGTTCACCGTTTCCTTTCGTTGTCGTCTTTGCTATACAGTTAGATAGGCTGTAAGTAGGGCAAGGATTACCTGTGTGCGATGGCCCAGCAACGCTTGACATCCGCTCTAACGCTCCCGTTCGTCTGGGTCTTCCCTGAGATGCTTAACAACATATACATACAGACACCCAACCCCAATGTTATCACAATCCCACACGCCAGAGACACCCATGATGCCCTCAAGTTGTATGGCACATTGCATGTCACGGTGTGCTAAATGGGATAGCCACACTGCTGCGTGATAATGAGACCGCAGGGTAATACTTATTTAACCACACGACAATGGCACTTCAATGTCTGACCATGTAGTTGCTCAAACAATTACCTGAGCTGGGGAGATTCCAAGAAAGCTCTAAGAATAGTATGGCGGGATCGGCCTCCGAAGGCATTAAAGTGCTTGAGTGAACAATGGCATGGATGACATGGAGAAGTACAGAATATTAAATGGTACAGAAATATTAGTACGGAAATGGATATACAGTGCAACCGAAAGCAAACGGATAGCTGAGACTAGTTTACCAGCCAGCCCCGATAAGAGAGCATGCAGACCTCTACGCCTGCTCATAGCTAAACATGTAAGGAACTGTGTCATCAGCAGCTGAGAGCTTGATTTGGCCTGGGTACTCCTTCTCCGCTAAGTGTAAGATCTCCTCGGCTATGTTTGAGCTGTCTCGCCAGGTCTCATCGTTCAGTTGAACTCTGAAGGGGGTCGCGTTACCCTTCTCGTCCTTCAGGTCAACTCTCGCCTTCATTAATGAACGAATCATGTCACAGAACTTTCCGGGCTGATTCGCACATGCTGTATCCAGGAAGTAGACAAACTTGAGGCTCGGTAAGCGGAGTGGACCATGGAGGTTTGAAGAAGATTCGATGAGGAAGGAGAGCACACCGCCAATAGACGAACCCACCCCACAACCGAACTGTTCGACAGTAGGGTGAGCGTGGAGGAAGCGCATAGCGGTGGTAGGAGAAAAGGCATGCGACGAGATCCAAGCTGACCGAAGCTGTGGGAAACGCAGTCTGTCACCCAAGCCTTGCTCAGCCCAATGCGAATTCGGTGAGCGAGCGATGATGGATAGACTATAAAGACGTGGGAAATCCATGTGCCATAGGATACTCCGTTGTTCGTCACTGTTGTCAGGGATGTCTATGTCCAGGACCTCCAAACTATCTGAACGGAACTTGGGCATCTGAGTCCCACTCTCCACAAGGTCATCTTCGCCTAAGTATTGCACCCAACGCAACCGCTTCAGGTTAGGACAGCGAGCAACGAGGCGAACCACGTCAGCGGAAGGGCGTCCTGCGAGATTGTCAAGGTCCAGGTGTGTTATTTTGGCTAAGACGGCTTCATCCCAATCAACAACGTAACGCTGCCCGTTAAACTCAAGTCGGTAATGGGGTGGTGCGAAGTCGTCTATTTCGAAAAGCTTGACACGCGGCGGCCCTTCGTCACCGGCTTCGTCGTCGTCCTCCACATCTTCACTCCTTCCATTCATCCATGTAAGCTGTCTAAGGTACGGCATGGGGGTTTTTAACGGAAACAGGGATTTGGCTCCGCTTGGCTCGTTCGTCCGGACAATGAGTTTATGCACCCGGGCGAAGTACGGTGCAAGAGCGGTAGTCCATTGGTTAATGTGTTCGGAACTCCATTGTATGAAATCGTTCTCCAGGACGATCGTCAGACGTAAGGGTGCCTGTTTGGCTCGATCCAAGTAAGTATACATCATAGGGTCATAGGACCCTGCTTTGATGGTAGTTCGGGTCCATAGGAAAGGTGCGTTGATGGCTACTTCGCGCCAATGATGACACGTCGACGTGATGGTTGATAAGAAAATATATTCGTCCTCGGCTTCGATACAACTTTCTGCTCCATGACGGAAAATATCCGCCAGTAGGCCATCGGGAAGGCGGCATAGTGTGGAGGACATGTTGACGACCTTATTTAGGCCACACGTAGCCAGAGATAGCTCATGCTGTACTGCCTTGAGTGTGCGTTCAATCGCAGCAACTTCGGCGCTTAGAGCATATACTTGCGCGTCCCACTTGCCCCGCGTAGTCTGACTACAATCGGAAGTAAACGTAACGGCGCTGAGATAATTCCAGAAGTGGCTTACTCTGCAGTTTCGATGGCCAGGTTCAGCGTCCCTTTCACTGCGTCGCTCAGAGCGTTGCGAGCACGAAGTGCGGATCGCAACCTTTCCCTGACCCTATCGGTGTATAACAACTGATCAGTATAGGACTATTACTATGTGGAGAAGGCTTTCGCCCACGTTGCAGCGTCCTCCATCGCAGGGGAGCTTGACATTTAGTATTGATCTTGTTCACAGTCCTTTGCGTGACTCGTGGGGCTGAGGCTCATTCATTCAATATATAAGGAATGCAATAGCGCCTGAGCGCAGGTGCTTACATACCATGACCAATCACAGTTGCTAAAACCCACCTTCCACTGATCTTCGGAGCATGTACGAAACAGATGAACGTTAATAAATTAACACACCGACGTCTCGTTGATGGCGGTCATGAAAAACTCATATTTTAAACGCCTGCACTGTGATTCAACATAAACTAAACATGGTCGTAAAAAGTGCGAAATGCGCAGGGCGCAAATGGAGAGTCAGACAATCCAACTGCTCATTGTTGAGCACCCTCAGCGATTAGCATGATATCACTGTCACCAGGATCAGTCACTGTGATAACACTGATAGATACAGAATATCAGAACATGGCCAACACTTCCAAATGACGGTGTGCTCACCCAATGCGGAACATCTTCCCGGCAGCGGTCCCAAGTGCCAAGTTTGTCCCATTGTAATGGTGGACCACTGTCTTCGACAACATGGCATAGTACTCGAGCTCAGACTTGCGGAGTGGTGGGCAGTTGGAGGCAATCATGACGAGTTTCGCTGACGGTATGAAACATTGAAACGACAATTTACGGTCCATGGTAGAAGAAAAGGTATCAGCATAGGGGACCTTCTCAGCCTCATGCTCCAGTCCCCGGAGGCAGAAAACGATATAACTCGCCTTGCCCACTGCGCATCTGTTTCAAGGCCGTCTTGTACCCGAAGGTGAATTTTCCTGACCGAATCACTAAGCCGAGACGAGCCCCGAAGGTTTCGTGGGCCTTTCCAGACTTCTTTCTTGCCATTTCTAAACACGAATCAGCGTAAAAATATTACGGTGTACTCGTAAAAGGAGGAAGCTTACCTGGTGTAGATGCTTGCTGAAGTGCTGAGAAGTTGGAAAGAAAGTTGAGCTATACAGATTTCGCGGCTGGCTCCGGCATTACGGTCACATGTCACCAATCGTGAGATGAATCGCAAGAAGACTAGTTTCTTCGCTCAGGCAAGGCTCGCCAGTGTCTTTCGGATCTATAAGCTTGAATATGTGTTCTAGATAACAAAATTAGAGGGATTGTGAGCGTAAGTATACTTACTTAGATCCGATGTCTCATGTTCAACACCGCCGCCCTCCGCAACCGTTTGTGGTATGGCCGATGGGGCGTACTGTTTGGAATCGAATCCAAGTCATGATGCCGCTCCGGCAACATGTTTCACGTACGGTACAGATGCGCAGCATCTCACACTTATTCCGACACCGAGTAGCCTCTTGTGAAAGTCTGGGTCCACGAGGCCTGAGCACAATATCAGTGTCATTAGATATCGCGCTCTCAGCCCACATATCACGCATATACATTTACAATGTGTGGCGCAAGATGAAGAGCAGAAAGGCAATCCCCGGCTCACGCATTGTCAACTGGCCTACTTCGACACCCTATATTCCATTCTTAACATAGCCTTATCATAGTATAAGTACCTTGTATTCACAGCTAATGATAACGTCGATCCCGTCCCTCATCTGAAACATCCCCCGAGTCTCATCCTTAATCCCTCATTATGTCGCGAGTACAACCGCCGAGCGCTTCGCCCAGATCGGGCCAGGCATAACAACACGTACAACCGCCCCTCTCACGCGATTGCTACATCGCACTAGAAATGGCTGGTGCGCAGCCTTGGCCTTGTGTGGGAAAACGAGGATCAATTTTAGGAGGAAAAAAAGGCTTTGGCAGATTGTGAGGTTTGAAAAGCAAGGTAACCCATGGGGGGATAATGGACTGGGGCCCGCCCTGAGCGCCAAGACGCATTTGACTCCCTGTTAGGCGTGCCGGAGTAGGGTGTGCTTTCACTATCTGACAGCATCCCCC
Source organism: Cantharellus anzutake (assembly GCF_015039405.1). NCBI lineage: Eukaryota > Fungi > Basidiomycota > Agaricomycetes > Cantharellales > Hydnaceae > Cantharellus > Cantharellus anzutake. The sequence continues at coordinate 536,124 of NW_024066981.1, forward strand.
AATCATTCGGTCCCGTATTTCTTGGGGGCGATCTTTAAACAAGTTCGTTGAAAGTCGAGCAACTTGGCTAGGAGCTAAATTGATATCGTTCCTGGAAGCAGCACGACGCCGCTTCGCACTCATTGGGTTTCAAACTCTGATGGATGGGAAACTGAATCTCTGAACTTTAGAAGGCGGCGCCAGAGATCATTTAATTGATGGAAGAAAAATTGGCTCCAGCGAATAGTGCTAGTTCCCCTGCACGGTGGAGTTGAGTGCCATCACCCACGCACAAAGTGCTCACCAGGAGGTGCCAAGGTTGCTTCGAAAGCTGTCTGTTTGGATAAGTTCCTTGAGTCTCTTGAATCGTGGGAGTAGCAAGTGATGAAGCAACGCGCAACCTGTGGATTTTATAACAGTTATTGTGGCCCAACATCGCCATGTGTAAGCCTCCCCAAAATAGGTAATCAATTGAAATTCATTACCGGACGTTCAGGACTCGCGACTTTGGCCTTGCTCTATATCAATGTAACGCAAGCGCAGGCTCTGCAGGTGGGGGCTGTTCACCTGCTGAATATTAGCGCTGAATCAGTTGGCTGCAGCTGAGCTTCCCTCCAGGTCGACACCAGATATGCGAGTCGAAGAAGGGTTTCAACCCGTAAGTTCCATCATTCAACGACGCAACGACGCAAACCCACCTTGGCTGTAGCCATCATATGTTTTACCACATCCGTACAGCGAAGACACTGTACTTCCTTCGTTGCTGAAGCGTTTGGCTCCTGAACCGTAAGCGGTTTTTTCCGAATGATGGGGAGTAATCTAGGGCCTATAGTTATCCCTTAAAGGTTGAGGAGTAATATCGAAAGGGATCTCATCCGCTGGGGCGAAGATATTCGGGGTCGTGAGTGGGATCCAGCTTCTATGCATTCGGAAGGATCCCAAGCCTGACTGGTTGTCGATCTTGGCAGCCATACAGAAGATCGGTGCACTCGTTGATCAGCCTCATACCCAACCTTGGGTCCGGCAGTACGACAACTATGGAAAGCGTATTGACGAGCTTTTCACTTCAGAAGGGTGGAGGATCATCAAGGCGATCGCATTCAAGGAGGGTCTCGTGTCCATTGCATATGACCGTGCAAAGTACGCCGAATGGGCCAGAGTGTACAGTTTTCTCAAGATCGCTGTCGGTTCTCCCGATTTAAGGATGGTATGTCTGATCTTTCGATCTTATCCCTTATTGATACGTAATTGATGAAGATTATGTGTCCATTCTCCATGACGGATGGATGCGCTCGAGGTAAGCTTCCCTGACCGCATGCAGCATGTTATTGGGCGCCGTTCTGATGCCGAGTTTCCCCGCAGTCATCGAACTCTACGGGACAGCTCAGATGAAATCAGAGATATTACCACGTCTTCTCTCGTATGTCCCCAGCACACTGGCGATTCATCCGTTTGCCGATGAGCGACCAATCTAGGCGGGATCCATCGGTTGGTTTCACATCAGGCCAGTGGATGACTGAACGACCCGGAGGCTCTGATCTCTCACAAATTGAGAGTACTGCATCCCGGACGCAAGAGCACGGGTTTGGAAGCGAACTGTGGCGCATCAATGGCTTCAAGTGGTTTTCATCTGCGACAGATGGTGATATTTCCCTCGCTCTTGCTAGAACCGGCGAGTGATTCGGGATTTGCAGCTTAAAGATTACTCACTTATTATTCTCTTGTTAGGATGCATATCGCAAGGCTCAAGATCATTATCTCTGTTCTTAGTCCCCGTCAGGGTGCCACTTATCCCTGGTCCTCCTGTAGGCTCGATTGCACTGGGAATCAATGCGCGAACCATCCCTCAGCTGCAGCCTGTGGATACCAAGCTGAATGGGATCCGCATCCATAGGCTCAAGAACAAGATAGGAACCCAGCCCGTCCCCACAGCAGAACTTGAGCTGCATAATACGCAAGGATATCTTGTAGGGCCGCTCAATCAGGGCATTAAAAGCGTGATTCCTGTCCTCACCATCACACGTCTTCACTCTGCCATCATGTCCATCTCATGTCTAGGACGATCACTTCAGATCGCCAAAGCTTATGCCAACGTTCGAGTGATCACCAATTCGAACGCTGAAAGCGGAGGGACGTTATTGCGTAAACTTCCCTTGCACACCTATACACTTGCCAAAGCGTCTGTTCTCTACAGAGCTCTTACCCATATGGTGTTTGGAGCGGTAGTATTGCTGGGGCGATCCGAGAACGGCAACGCCTCCGTAGAAGAATTCGCACGGTTGAGATTGCTCATTCCTGTAGCCAAAGGTTTTGCTTCGAGCTTCGCAGTCAGCGGGATGGAGGAGTGTATGGCTTCCATGGGCAGTCAGGGATACATGGAAGAAACAGGTATTGGAAGGTCTGTTGCCGTTGTGCTATTTCAAACTGGAACCCAATGACGAGTATTATCCCATCTAGGATGATACGTGACTCCCTGGTAGAGAAAATCTGGGAAGGAACTGCGAACGTGCTTGCCCTTGATGTCCTGAGGGCGTGTAAGGACGCGGTAGCTCTCGATTCTTTTTACGCAGTGAGCTCAGCTTGATTTTTATTTTTTATTTGCTGTATCGGAACTCACTGGCAGTGTCTTTCTTTTCCAAAGTGGGGCAATGGGCTAGTCGAAAGAGCATCATGCCTAGAAGCTTTTAAAACTGTGGAGTTTCAACTTGACGCGTTGTCGGCATCGCTACGCCTTGTCGCGCAGCTCCGCACGCTACTTGTTGGAAATGAGTCTCTCGATCCAATTTTTCCACGCCCGTTCTTCTACTTTATCGGCGAGGCTGCATGTGGGCTCTATCTCCTCGAACACGCGCTCTGGTCGGCTTTCCAGATTGACATCGCTGAGGCAGATGCCAGGATCGACATCGAGGCTTTCGCGCAGTGGACAAATGAAGGGCCATCTGTGAATGGTACTAATGGGGGTGGAGTGAGGAAAGCACAGGAAGAGGTCGAACGCGTGCTGGCCAATGGGAGAAAGGTTCAGTCGGCGTGCGAGATGCTAACTTACGGAGTCCGCCAGCCTGCAAAGTTGTAAGCCACCCTCATGGACAATCAGCAGTTTAGATGAATTTGTGGCCACAAGGGCTTTCGATCCCTTGATTACATTGGCTCAATACAGGTGCACAAATCAGAACAGTATTCCAAAGTTGAATGGAGGAATCAAAGTTTGCTCGTGTTGTATCTTCGACCAGCCGACATGGACGTTGAAGTCGAACGCGGTTCTTTGGACCCTCCATTCGTGATTTGCAATTGGTTCTTGATCTCCTTTTCTTCCGCCTTCTCCCCCGCAAAAAATGTCCTGGAGAAGTGGGTATCGACAAATTCCTCTACTTTGTGGATCTTGATGGAGCGCTCAGAGCTGAGGGCGTCAAGTTCGTACCGACAATGGTGGAACAGTACATATTCTTGAAGGAATGGCGTCCCAAAGCGCGAAGTTGCGCGGCCAACAACCTAGGTCGGGATACTAAGTTCATGTCTCGGCAGTCGGTGAAGATCAAGCACACATGCGTAACGACACATCCATTGCACTCATAGATTTTCAAGACTTCAGCCTGTTGTCCAAAGTAGGGTTAGCATCGCCATGACGTGCCGGCTGAGGGAAATGCGAATGAAGTTCACCCTTAAGTCTGGCAGCAGATATTTTATATATCGATTGTGCTTTTGCCACACCTTCAACGATTTAGGCGGAATACCGGCCGATGCGGGGAAATACGAGTATTCAAAGTCCCCAAGTGAGGTCGCAAGATTGTACATCCGCTCCAAATCCCAGTTCTCATACGCGGCAAGCCAAACTCGAACATGGGAGATGCACTCCACCGAGGTAGGACAGGTAGCCTCATTAGATGGCGATGGCACGGCGTGAGCCTGACCACTTGCTGAGTGTCTGTGAGGTGAGGATCGAGGGGAATGATGACGCACAGGCATAGGGATTATATTATGGGTCAAGATGGTGGAGTGAAATCTCAGTTATGCAGACACGCAAAGGTAGCTAGGGGTGATATGGAAATAAAGCTCTGGGTTGGGTGCAGCTTTTTTAGAGGGAGCAAGAAGCGTTACAGCAGTTGTGTCCATGCATGGCTTGATTGGACACGGGATGTGGCTGCAACATCATGAAACACGATCAGCCCTCAGAGGTGGCGCATATGCACCGCGATGGTCACACCAATGCTCTTCGTGAGCAGAGTCCATGATCACATGCACAAAGACTTGCCAATTGCTCTAGTTTAGGCAACGAGGAAGCCATCCATTCGTTTGTGAAGGGCATGATTACGTCGCCACCCAGATCTATCAGCAGTCATCGACCAGATTAGTTGTGAGTGTTTGGGGGCCTTCGTTGAGGGCAATGCTCATTCGTTAGCAGCTGGTACTGCATGAATTTGAGCCGAGTTGCGGCTTTCCCCTGGCCCGGGGTCAAGTTGACTTTCTGAACACTCAGCGGTAGGGGAGAAACGAACCCCAGAGGCCCGATCACCCGATGTGGGGTGCGTATATTCGCAAGGTGCAAATACCATATGTATGTACAACGCCATAGCTGAGATTAAAGGACAATTCAGCATCGGGAGGCGAGATGCGTTGAACCAGGACCTGAAATGGAAGTTAAGGCTTGCCCAAATGATTCTTGCAGGCACCCGACGAAGATGCGGAAGCTGGACGCAAGTCCCTGGTCCCCACCGGCTGCTGGTCCCTGTTCTGTCCACGGTCCGCAATTCACCGTTTCTCCGCTGCAAAAAAAGCGCTGTTAAAGCTCGTGCCGACGAATTCTTCCACCTCGTGGACCTTGACGCTCCTCTCGTTGCTATAGGTGTTATACTCGTACCGACAGTGGATGAACAGCACGTATTCCTGAAGGAATGGTTTCCCTGAGCGTGAAGTTGCGCGACCAACAATCTAGGTGGGAATTAAAGTTCGTGTCTCAAAATTCGATAACGATAAGCGCACATGGGCAACAACACATCCATTACTCTCATGGATGTCCGACACTTCAGTCTAAAGCACGTAAGCATCGTCCAGGTTGGAGGTAAAAATGCGGGTTGTGCTCACCGTCAAGTCTGGTATCAAGTTTTTGATGGACCGGTTGTATCTTTGCCACTCCTTCATCGATTTAGGTGGAATACCCGCCGATGCAGGAAGATACGAGTATTCAAAGTCTTGGAGTGAGGTTGTAAGGTTGTAAATCCGTTCCAAATCCCAGTTCTCATATGCTGCAATCCAAGCTCGAGCATGGGCGATATTCTCTGCTCGGGTGGGATGGGTGGGCCCACTAGACGATGACCGGGCTTGGGCCTAGCTATTCGGTGAGTTCTTGTGATGTGAGCTGAGAAAAATGATGACGGGTGGCGCACAGACATAAGAATGACAGTCAAGATTGTTCACTAAAGTGGCAGAGACGAGGCCCCTGCTCTAGACACAGCCTATATAGAGGAAATGAAAAAATCATCACAGTGTGAATGCACAGGAAGGAGGCACGAAGTCGAAAAGCGCGTCACAGGTACCATCAGGCACAAGCGAGAAGATCGGAATTAGACGAAGGCGGTGAGTGTTTTTCGCCTCTAGGCCCATATACAGGATATCTACAGGCACAAGAGTTGTTGATTAGTCCTTCGAGTAATGTAAAAGTAGCCAGGTCGGGACATTCCAAATGGTCTTTTTACTGATGAAGGCCATCGGCAGGGAGAACCGAACCAGACATGGATATGTGATCCCAGACTTCCTCAGTTCACGGTGAATGCTGATCGGCCGCGGGGCCATTACCATACACGGACTAGAGTCCGAGCCGAGATGCCACCTCTCCTGGGCCTGGGTCCAAGCACCTCCTGAGCACTCGGCAAGCGATATGGCTGGCGGGGATGTATCATTTGGGCAATCGACGTTGAACGACGTTACCCAGTAAATTCGCATTCAACACGATACTCGACAACAATCAGTTTGTTCTCCAACTTCGTTGGAACAGCAGCACACATGACCTATTCTGGAGCATTCGCGGCTTGGCAAATTTCAGCAAATGATCGTGGGAACCATGCTTCAATGGTTTGAAAAACGAGTTCGACTTAGAACCAAGGCATGACATACTCCCATAATAGCTCTAATATTTGCTCTAGAGCTGATGGGGGTTTTCATGAGGCAAATATTGCGCTGTAAATGTGCGCGATGCCGTGATAGGCAAATCAGGACAGTATTTAAAGGAAAAAGTGTTGAGTGAAGGTTCGGAATGAAATCAGAGTTTGCTCCTCACGTTGTACCCTCAATCCTACAACACGGGCGTCGAGGCCGAAGGCAGATCTTCAATGCCCTTTCCTTTCGTGATTCACGATTGGCCCTCGATTCTTTCTTTTATTTTGCCTTTTCCAAGTCTAAGAGGGGTAAGTATCGACAAATTCTTCTACTTCAACGTAGACATCTTCGTACCAACAGTGGATGAATATCACTGTACATGTTCTTGGAGTAATGGTGCCCCCCAAGGGTGAAGTTACGTGGCCAACGATCTAGGCTGGGATATTGAGTCCACCGGTTGACGATCGATGAGGACCAGTACTTTGGCTTGTTGTTTTAAGTATTAGGACAACCTCGCCGTGACGTGCGGGTCGGGAGTAAGGTACGAGTTGCCTTCACGCTGAAGTCTGGTGGCAGATAGTACCTTTGCTGCATTTAGGCGTAATGTCGGCCGATATGGGTAGTTATGAGGTTGTAAATCCGCTCCAAATCCCTGCATGTGTGCGGCAATCTAAGCCCAAGCATGGGAGATGTACTCCACGGAAACAGATAGCCTAGTGAGATGGTGACACGACGTGAGTCTGACCACCCGCTGAGTGCTTGTGGGGTGGGGTAAGAAAACGCGCAGAGGCATAGGGATTATGGTCAAGATAGTGGGTGAAATCCCGGTTATGCAGATATGCAAGGGGAGCAATGAGAGCTCTGGGTCTAGGCGCAGCATTACAGCGGTTGGGTCCGGGGAAGGCTTGGTTGGACGACCACATGCACACCCAGGATTGCGGCTGAAAGAAACATCACAAATATGTACCGATGCTCTTCGTGAACGATCCCTCTAGAGTCCATGACCACATGCACAAGACTTGCTAATCACATTGGTCTGTTTCAGGTAATAAAAAATCATGTGCCCAGTGGCATTGGATTGTGAAGCCCATAAGTTCGGCGCAGGCATCGGCAGTTTTCGGTGAGGGTGGCGCAGTGCTAACTAACTGGCTCCATTAGCTTTGAGTCAGGAGGTACAGATGCAGGGCAGTATTCGGCGCAGTGTGTCCGGAATGATGTACACTTTGGACAACGCTCGCATAGCCAAGTACGTATGCTGTAGATAAAGGAGTATCCCTCGAAACACACATCAACCTGCAGTGCATGCAGACGGCGTTTCATATTCTATCCCTACCCACACGCGACAAATCCCGCTTGGTCTCGTTGCGAGGGACTTCGATATCTCAAAGCTGGCCGCATCTCCGACCCCGAACTGGTGGGATCGAGCAGCTGATGAAATGATCCACCCGGAGAATCTCAAAGTCACCAGGGAGCTAGAGGAGATAGAAGCGGTCTACAATGGCGATACCGAAGACCACTAGCCTGAAGGACTCAAGCGCAGGGGCGTCAGGTTGGGGTGTGCACGAACATGTGAAAATATAAATCCAAGCAGAGCAGTCATTGCATCAGAGCCCGATTGATGGCTCAGTTGAGAGCATTGCTATCAGCATGCACTAGCTAGTACTTGTGGAACAGGGGTAAAATGTTGAACAAGCGGCACTTGACAAACATGAGTAAACAAACAAAAACATCTCAACACTCGACATGAGCGCATAAGTGTGTTATCGACCCAGAAACATGCATCTTCAGCACTGAATATGTCCAGGATTTTTGCTCGAGAATGTCGAATATTTTGCGCATTTCGCCAGCACGTGAAATCCGGGAAGTATTGTCCGACCGTCCAAAGTCTCGCATCCGAGCTCGGATATCACCTCGAGATATTTTGCCTCAAAACGCAGTGAATAGCTTCTTCAACCAGCTTCCGGATCGATGAAGCTGCGCGCTCGTTCGTTCCCTTCATCCGACGATGCTGAGCATCTCGCTGAGGCCTACCCTGCTCATAACAACGCCGATCGCGTGTCCATTTGGACCGGTTGCCTAGGAATCATGTACTCATAGTAGTACTCTGTCGCGTTCATTCTCTGCCTTGTCATGCGAGTAAAATTGTGATCAGTCTCATTTCTTTAATTAATTTGCTCACATCGCCGCCTGCAAGCCTTGTGGTTTCGGCCTCATGTAGCCCGGCCAAAAAGCCTCAGCATGCACGACGTTATCTCACCTAGCTGTTCGTGATATTCCCTTCCTGACTCACACCATGATATGTCATGAGGGGTGCAGTGGCTATTACATACTGAATCCATTACCATGGATTCTATGCTTTAAATATGCAATGTATACAGCAGTCACCATTCATCGAAGCGTGGTTCGTTGTCTTCCTAATACTGCGATTTCAGATGATTTCTACTTCAGACTCGCCCCAGCTGAACTGCGTGATCTCAGTAGTATTGATGAGGGTCTCGTAGGTAGACGTACAACGCGCCAAGTCACCCACCTTCAAGACGACTCGTCTGCATCATCTCATTCCACTGGTGCCAATTATCCCTCCCCTATTCCAACCAGCCTTGAAAATAGTTGTTCTCCCCTCCGAACCGGAGGCCCTCACTCGTCCCCTTTCACACCACGACGTGTGTATACGTAGTGTTCATTGGGTCCTCCACTCCCACAAATGAATGGATGTTCAACAACACTCGACTGCTAAGCGAGTGCTCGTTTTCATGAACTGTTCATGGCGGCGTTTAAAACTCCTCCTCCCTCCGCAGCGGACGAGCACTTGGTGCAATGTGGATTCTACAATTTTCGCTCACCTTGTAGCTCATTCTCAAGCTTCAAAAGTGTCTAATCGGCAATCCATGCATAGCTTTAGGCAGGGTACCAGCCTCTCTGTGTGCGGAAACGGGTGCAAAATCGGGCAATAAATATGTACAATGAGAAGGCTGCCTTAGCGTTAGAAGGCGATAAGCATTGGACGAAGACTCAGAATTGCAAGTCAAAGCTTGCTCAAATCATGCTTGCGGTCACCCGGCGCAGATGCGGAAGCCGGACGCAAGACGTTTCCGGACCCCTTCCCGTCCAATTTACCCTTGGTTTTCTCCTTTTCTGCTGCGAAAAACGTGCTGGAAACGCGGGTATCGATGAATTCTTCTACCTTGTGGACCTTGATGCTGCTTTCGTTGCGAGAGGTGTCATATTCGTACCGACAGTGGATGAACAACACATATTCTTGAAGGAATGGTGCCCCCGAGCGTGAAGTTGCGCGGCCAACAAGCTGTGTGGAGATTTTTGAGTTCGTGTCTCGACATTGGATGATGATCAAAGCGTACATGCGCAACAACACATCCGTTGCACTCATAAATGTCCAACACCTCAAGCTATCGTCCAAAGTATGTGTCGTGGACGTCGAGTGAAGATGCAAGTTTGCGCTTACCTTCAAGTCTGGTATCATCTTTTTCATGGTTCGATTGTAGCTTTGCCACTCCTTCGTCGACTTGGGCGGAATACCGGCTGATGCAGGGAGATACGAGTATGTAAGGTCTTTGAGTGAGGTTGTAAGATTGTACATCAGTTCCAGATCCCAGTTCTCGTATGCCACAATCCAAGCTCGAGCATGGGCGATACCCTCCGTTCGGGTGGGACGGATAGGCCCGCTAAGGGATGATAGGATTTGGGCCTAGCCATTCGTTGAGTCCTTGTAGTGTAAGCTAAGAAAATAATGACGGGTGGCGCACAAGCATATGATGGTAGTCAAGATTGTAGAGCAGGGTATTACATGCAGGTCGGTCCAGGCACGGCTTATATAGAGGAAATGGGAATCATTAACGCCCAACTTGAAGGACTGTGGTTTACCACACGGAACCAGTGAGTAGATCACATGAACCACCACACGAGCACTCAGAGGACTCCAGGAATCAGAAGAGCAAGAGGTGCGCTCTTGGGGACCGGATCCGACTCCCCGAGTGATTTAGATGCACAAGACTTGCCGGTTTATGGAAATGAAAAAGCAGTCAGATTGGGACGCTTATAAATTTCACTGGAAGAAGTTAGCACTCTGCGGTGCAATAATGAAATGTTGATCTATCGCGCCACCATTATTTCATCGAGAAGAAGTTAGCAATTTACGATTCATGCATGGCAGTGCAATATGAAAATGCTGATCTGTCGCGTCACCAAGATTACCTTGCGTGGATTAGAGTTGGAGCCGAGTTGCGCTCCTCTTAGCCCCGGGGGGTGCGGTCTCCGAGATTTCAACCAGCTGACGAGGGATGCATTGTTTTGGTAGTTCACGATGTGCATGAAGATCTAATGAGCGTGATAGTCTGGCTCCTTACCTGCACTGCAGGTCACTTTGGCTTCACTCTGGCTTCACTCTCACCCTCATAATTACGTAAAATGTGACACTTTTGCTTACGTGTTGTTTTCCGCATTGGGGTTGGGGCTGCCTATTCAGTATGCACATATTGATAGTATCAATATTGAGCTCCATCGCTCAATCCTGTTCAATCATTTGACCCATTCTCTTTTCGTGCCTTCATTATTGCAAGGTCCAACTTGGATGAATGGTCAAGAGGGTCATGTGACCGTACCTAGTTTATTTGCTGCTATTTTTGGAAGATCACATGACTTCATGCACATTCAGACGCGCCGATTTTTCGAAGCCGTATGTTGTGGCGACCTCGTGTCTGCATTGAATGGTGGTGTTCCAGAGATATTCAATGGTCTGACACTGAGCTCAATAGTCCGTAAACATGTATGTTCCATCCAGAGTAGCTTGCCACCCATCCACCTTTTGCTTTACGCCCCCTTTCTGTTTTGTACTTGGTCGATTTCGGAATTGTCGATGATTGCATTCCATCCAGTTGTCCCTGTCGAAATCGTTCCAACTTTGTGAGCACACAGCAAGGTGGGTATTTCATGCATTTCTTGCACTGACCCCCCATCGTTTGCTCCCGGGGATCGGCCCATACTTATACGTATTATTTCCCTTTTTTTTCAACTTCTCGCTTGCATCTCCGGACGGGCATTCCGTTGTATGGTTTGTAAATACTTCGTATCATAAGTCTGGCACTTAACAAATCGTTTTCATGTCTCTATTGCATCCTTTGTACCGCACTTGAAGTATGGTTGAAGACGTCAAGTGTCTACAATACAACCGACTCTGGTGCTGGAAAGCAGTGCAGGTTACTAGCGCATGTGTAAACACGCGCTCCAGTAGGTGGAATGTCGGTCCGTTTTAAAGTCCCAAAATAAGGTTGTACTGAGATTGTAAATCTGCTCCAAATATTGGTCCCCCTATGCGGCAATCCAAGCCCGAGCATGGGAGATGCACTCTACCGAGATGGGGACAAATAGCCCCGCACGGTAGGTGATGACACGAGATAAGCCCGAGCATTTAATTACGGAGCATGGGGTGGGCCAGAAAATGGCGCGTGCTGGCATAGGGATTATGGTTAAAGTGGCAGAGTAGAATCCCAGTGACGTATTACGCAGACACGCAGAGAGACAGAGACGTCAAGATACAGTTAATCATCTGGGCTTAGGCGCAGCTCATATAGAGGAAATAAAATCATTACAGCAATTAACCGCGCGCCCAAGAGGGGGGTTGATTCGACAGCCACATGCACAGCGCTGCCAAGATGCAGCTTCAACATCGGTAATGTTTTCCTTCTGCGACCGTCCATCAGCGGCATGCATACGCCGTGGCGGTCGCCAATGCCCTTCGCGAGTACGTGATCGCCTGAATTCATGACCACATGGACAAGACTTGACATCTCGGAGAACTTGGAAAAAGTATGTACCTAGTAACATTGGATTGGGCAACCTTCCTGGCGGTATCAGCAGCCATTAATTGACGAGGACTAAATCAAGTATGAGACTGTATGAGACTAATGGCGGTGCAATGCTATTATGCAATTGGTAGGTGGTGCCCCATTATCATGCGTGGATTTTCAAGTCAAAAGCCGAGTTGCGGCTTCCCCTTCCAAATCGCCTCTTTTGAACACTCAGGAGAAAGTTGAATCTTTGAAATTCAGTGGGATGGATCAGCAAGGGAAATAATTGGGTGATAAAAATGTACAATGATAGGTCCGAGAAGGTCGATCCATCATTTGGAAGGTGAGGTGCATCGGATCGAAACTCGGAATGGAAGTTAAAGTTTGCTCAAATCATGCTTGTAGTCACCCGACGCATGCACGGAAGTCGGGGGCGAGTCTCTGGTCACCTTTCCTGATTTACCCTTAATCTTCTTTTTCTCTGCTGCGAAAAACGTGCTGGAAAAGCGGGTATCGATGAATTCCTCTACCTTGTGGACCTTGATGCTGCTTTCGTTGCTAGAGGTGTCATATTCATACCGGCAGTGGATGAAGAACACATATTCTTGAAGGAATGGTGCCCCCGAGCGTGAAGTTGCGCGGCCAACAAGCTGTGTGGAGATTTCTAAGTTCGTGTCTCAACATTGGATAATGATTAAACGTACGCGCGCAACAACACACCCGTTACACTCATAGATATCCAGCACTTCAAACTATTGTCCAAAGTATGTTAACACTATGTCGTGACGTTGGGTCAACATCCACGTCACGCTTACTTTAAAGTCTGGTATTATCTCTTTCACAGATCGATGATACCTCTGCCACTCCTTCATCGACTTGGGGAGGATACCGGCCGACGCAGGGAGGTACGAGTATGTAAGGTCTTCGAGTGAAGTTGTAAGATTGTACATCCGTTCCAGATCCCAGTTCTCATATGCCGCAATCCAGGCCCGAGCATGAGTAATGCTCTCTGCTCGGGTAGGACAGATAGGGCCACTAGATGATGACAGGACTTGGACCTAGGCATTCGCTGAGTCCTTGTGCCGTGAGCTAAGAAAATGATGATGGGTGACGCACAGGCATTAGGAATGGTAGTCAAGACTGTGAAATGAGGTCCACTTGTAGTTCGACACGCGGGGACGGGTTGGAAGCGGAGCTCTTGCTCTGGGCGCAGCTTATATAGAGGCAATAGAAAATCATCACAGTCTTAATGCCCAAGAAGGGCTTGGTTTGACAAACGGAGTCGAGGAATGGATCACACGAGTCACACGAGGCCTCAGGGAATCGAAGTGCTTTTCGCCTTTAGGAACATACACGCGGTCACCAACGCCCTTCGTGAGTGATCTGCATGCACAAGGCTTGCCAGTTTGCCTTTCAGGAAATGAAAAAGCAGCCAGATGGGGACATCCTAAATAGTCTTGTTGCTTATGAATTTGATCGGCAGAAGGAACAGAAGGTAGTCGTGAGTGATTCGGGCCTTCCTCAATTCATGGCGGTGCAATGATAGAATGCTGATCTATTGCCGGCTTGCACCACTATTACCTTGCATGGACCAGAACTGGAGCCGAGCTACGATCTCCGCTTAGCCTGAGATCAAGCTGCTTCCTAAGCACCCGGGGGCGGGCAAGCCGGGCCTTTGTTATTCAACGAGCTGACGGGGGATGTATTATTTTCGTAGTCCACGTAGTGCTCCATAGTACATGAAGATCTAAGAAGTAGTGAGAGTGAGATCGTCCGGAGTATGTAGAGGTAAGGGACACGCGAGCAATGAACTATAAGTATGATCGACCTCCCCGTCTTGCCATCTGAGTTAGAAATGCATTGAGCGACGCTACCCAGTAAGCTCATACTCAACGACACGCTCACTTCAATAATTTTCCATCCCCCTGTTAGTTCGTCCTCCAGTTCGCTCTCCAGCCTCGTTATAATAGCGGCGTACATTACTTGCTCAACTTTGTCTGGGGCACCCACCACGACTTCCCGGCTTAATGAATTTCGGAACACCAAAACTTCTTGGGTACTGAATGAGACAACGAAGACTGGGACGTCGTTTTCCAGCAGCTTCCCTTGGCTAACCTAAGGAGGCATCACACGCGGTAAGCTCAGTCCAATCCCATGTGCCAGTATCATGGCAGACTTACGTCTACATTCCGTATGTCGAGGACCTGACTTTCTGGAACAAGTCCCTGTTTAAGATACACCTCCATAGTAGCCCAGAGAACGTTGAATGTCTATGGGAGGCCAGCCTTAAGTCCATACTCGAAACAAGAAGACCAAAGCATCTGCTCACCGCTTCCGAGCACCATGCTGACAATGCCTCCTTATCCGCACTTATGTACGCATCCACTACTTCTGGTATTATGAATTCCCGTAGCTCTCTACCAAAGGACTCGACATTGAAATTGGGATCCATAGCCTTCATCAGACGTGTGACCTGGGCTGTTTCGTTTTCATCGAACCATCGACCAATCGTACTGGTGACGGACCGCATCCCTGCTACGAGTGGGTCTTCCGACTCGACATATGCACGCCGTAAGTCAGCCAATCGCCGAAAGACAGGGTTCGTCTCTTTCAGACGTTCCCATTTCTCCCTCTTTGCGTTATCCTTGTGCAGAACTATATTAGACCCGGCTCTAAAAAGGCGAGAATCGTGGGTTTGGGGGTCAAGCTCAAAGGAAGAAATCATTATAGCAAGGAAAGCCTGAACACGTACTCTGAATTCTCAGTTGTGCGCGGCCGTGGTGATAACGTGCCAGAACGCCCAGCCCTTTCTAATCTCCGCTTCCGACGCAATCTTCGCACTTCCTTCGTCTCGTAGCCAGCATGTTTAGAGCTACCACTATCATCTAATGCATCAATAACAGTTTCTGCAAGGGCTTTGTATGCCGCAGTATTCCGAATGGGTTCTGTCCCGCTAACAATAGTTGAAGAAACCGCATTTGATGCTCTCGAAATCTACGCAGAACGAGATGATACAATAATATGGCACTCAAAGTACTCAGCACACATAAATAAGTACTGACTGCACGCATAATGTCGCTCTCCTCCATGGTTTTAAGGGCCTCCGAGACCGCATCCCCGACTTTAACTCCACTCGCTCTTAGCTGCTCAGCGGCGACCCGCAGCCGAGGATTTTCTTTGATCGAGGCAGTAAGCTAATTATGCAATATCGCAGACATAGCCATTAATAGGGGGGGACCTCATCGACTAAGCCCACGCCGAGAGAACACTCACTCTAGCACGTTCGTACATGTCTTTGGCCCGCTTCATGGCCTCAGAATCCTGCATTTTAGTAACATCGCCCTGGAGCTTTAACACATTTTCCTCAAGTTGCCTATTCTTCCTGATTTCCTCCTGCAACACCTCAACGAATGTTTTGAATGGAGACTTAGGCAACTCATCGTAACGACGCGCGGATGTGTGGAAAGACGATGAGGAAGAGAGGGGGGCTAATGTTCTTGGGAGTAAATTAAGGGAATAAGTGCGCGTAGAATACCTTCTTGGCACTCCCCTCGAAGCTGCACGGAAAGCTGTATAGAACATCTTCCCAGAGAGGTGAAGGGGTTAGCAAATTTTTGGTTGCACAAGGTCACGTGTGTGGGAATTTCCAGACTGAACGTCCAGTTTGGACTTCGACAGGCAAAGTTGAAAGTGGCCCAGAGTGTATTTGGCAAAGCGCAGCAAGCCACGCGTGACCCGTTATCCCTACGTCTGCATACAGAGTTGAAAAAAATAACAACGTACAAACATAGGTAGAGACAGGTACAAAGTACGGAGCAACGCGAGTATCAAAATACAACAAGTGAAAAGGAAACATAGAGACAAGTACAAAGTACAGAAAGCAATTCAACCGAGAGAAAAACAGACTTAAATAAAAATGAAAAAATGACAAGGTGGAGAGAGGGGAGGTGATGGGAAGTGCAAAAACGAGATTACTGAGATTACTGAGCAGGCATGGACGATTTTGGGAGTCGAGAGAGGGGCAGCGGCAGAGGCGGCGGCGATGGTGCACAAGTAAGAGTTTGGAGGAGAAGCAGTAAGCGGCCTTACTCACCGAGAGAGGCACGAGTCCAGGTGATACAGAGGGAGTGAAGAGAAAAGATGCAAGCGCCCTTTATGGACTAATCGTGAACACTCTTGCGGTGAGGGCTGATGTGGTCTGTTCCGCGCATCCGCGCCAGAACACCGCTGAGGTAAGAAACCTAGATCGATTGAGTGGCTAGGTTGCACGGCAACTCGTGAATGGTCAGAGCGGCAAAAGGGAGTGGGCAGTGCTGAGACAGGTGCGGCAGTGTATGATCAAGCAGGAGCAACCTCAGCTAGGCAGGACCCAGCCTCTATATTAGAACCTCAGCGTTAGCTGGGTTGGGTCTGACCGTAGCCCCGTGATTAGTCCCGTGAAATGAGAACATTATGTAAACCATAATCAAACAAGGGAACACAGCCACAACCACACCATCACCTTCTATTCCAATAGAGGCTGGTAACCTGCCTACGATGTGGGGTGGATGTTATGCGAGTTTTCAACTCATTGCTCCACTTTAAAATCACGCGTTGTCCTGAAATTTGACTCTGAGTCGTTCGATCATTCTATCCTTTCCCGATGCCACAGCGACCTGAGGTCGATGACGCATCGGAGGATGCTTTGTTGCAAGAAGCAGAAGTAGCCAAGCTAGACAGTGAGTTGTGCAGCTGGAAGGCATAGTCTCAAGTGCTCACAATAGACTCAGCCAATCTCAGCTTCTCGAAAGTGAATTACGGTCAAATGGCACCTCACGTCAATCTGGACCCCAGGCAGGGGCTGGAAGACGCACCGTCCTTCGACCTTTACCGATCGCGGATCCCTATGACTCTCTTTCGGGACATTATTGCTGGCATTGACAAAACGTTTCTTCGTTATGGCCCTATGACAGCTCATCAAAACGAAGAGACGAGATCACAGTTTCTTTCACCGGTGATGAGCAGTAATCCCGTACCTGAACGGCCGCTGACGATACCATAGATCTTCGATTGCCTCGTGCCACTTTTCGGATCACACATACGTGCCACGCCGGAAGCGCGAAGATGGACGACCAAAGGGAGAGTCGAATACCAATTCATCATCCTTGGCACCATTACCGTCCTTTTCGTCGAGTATATGAAAGTCGTGGGGGGTGCCACTGAGCACCTCAACGCGGTCGCGCAGCTGATTGCCGAATGTGACGGTGAATCATTCTCCGACGCCGACGGAAAAGCCATCTGATCGTCTTTCTTTCTTGCTGTAGCTGGCGATTTTGCTAATCAGCGTACCAACTTACACGTCCCTGTCTATGGCATCTTGTATGACGGGAATGCATTCGAATTCTTCTTGTTCTCTCGCAACACCAAATCTCCCAGTCAACCGTCATTCTTCTGTGGCTTACTCGAAGACCCGACTGGGTCGGAAATAAGAATGCCATTGGCACTACTTACTGGGAAATCTAGTGCCCTAGGCTTCATGAGGGACCTTCGTCTCATTTGCGAAATCATTTTTGATCTTCTCCTCAAGTCATATATCGAATGTTTGACACAGTACTCCAATGTTTCACAGAAGGGCTCAAAATCGGGATCGAAGTGGCCCAGCTTGGACGGTTGGGATGCAGCTATCAAGAGTGCGAAGGAGACTCTTGACATATGTCGGCAAGCAGATCAACATCGTGCAGCAGGCGAATGGGAAGCATCCAACGCGAAAGCGGAGTGTGGCATGCAAATGCTAGGAGGAAGGTGAGTGCAAAGATCACCCCTGGTGCTTCAGCTCACTCGGTTCAAGTGTAATTGCGGTACCAAGAGTCAGGCTGAGGAGCGTTCTCGACGATTTTACGGAGTGTGCAGCGATGGTCAATCGGTTTTAGAAGTACTTTACCTTGCTTGCAAGTCACCTTCGTGTCCACCATTCCTGGGAACCTTTAGTTTCCCAATGATAACATTGTCTGAAATTTCAAGCAACCCGGGTTAAAATACACTTAGGTGGCGATGGTGGTGGTAACGCCGAAGATACAGTGACAGATGAGCAGAGAACAAAGTCACGTTACAAAGGGAAGGAAGGAAGGGCTACAAGGGCTCGCACCGAAGACGGGGTCGGTGTGTTCGGCGCTCAAATCGTGATTCGGATCACTCGTGTGTCATGATTAACGTTCTCCGACATATCACTTTAAGTAATTGCAACAAAAGGACAAGGCTCTCTCTGTTGAGGTAGCATCACATCTTTTGCATTTTTTCCTTCGAGTTCAAGCTGGTATTTTGATCATTCACGTACTAGTTACAAAACACAACCCTCTGACTGGTGCTGCAGTTGCGCATTTGTTACCCGAGATGACTAGGCTCGCTGTCAGCCCCCAGATCAAGCTCTACCTGCTCCTCCCAATAACCCTCAACTGCTTCGGATTCCATTCCCACTGAATGGCTTCGCCAATACCTTTCATCGCCTCCAAAAGCTTCACGTCCTCCTCACTCATAGTCTTGAACTCCTCCGCATCCACCCAAACTCCACCATCTAGACCTTTCCCGGAAGTCGATGCGATGGAGACAGAGGTAGTACCAGCCAGCTTAGGAAGAGGAGGGAACAAAACTTCGGTGACGTTGCACACTTTCCCATTTTGGGGTAATTTACCCTCC
This sequence comes from Cantharellus anzutake, assembly GCF_015039405.1. NCBI lineage: Eukaryota > Fungi > Basidiomycota > Agaricomycetes > Cantharellales > Hydnaceae > Cantharellus > Cantharellus anzutake. The sequence goes on from NW_024066981.1 coordinate 554,669, forward strand.
AAGAAATATTCGCGCACAATCTTCCCCGTGCAAAGCGAGACTTGAGCAAGAGAACAGTGCTAGAAGATATATATATATGTCTGAGCTTTCTTGGCACGGCGGAAACCGAGTGTGAGCGCTACATACCCCAGATCCATCTTGAATGATCAGCCTCGAATCATTCCTCAACAACTCATTCACAACTTTCGCATTCTTCAATGGCGTAATGGGCTGGTATCAAACGTTAATGTATCAGCTTCTTCTTTTCTCAATTTTTCGAAAAGGGCGGAGTGGAACTCACATCAGCTGTATTTCCGACAATCAATATCGGACCCGCCAACCTCTTATCCCAAGGTCCAACCCACCTTTCTGGAGGGTTCAACCTCCAATGGAAGCAAGCCGGACTTGAGACCGTGGCTGCAAAGGTTTTGCTTGTCTCACTATACGCCTTCTCCACCTCATCCACAAGTTCCTTCACAATCTCTTCCATAAACCCTTCTTCCCCATCCTTTCCCTCCCCTTCGCTTCCTTGGTCTCGACGACGACGAGCTTCGTCAAGAAGGCGATGGACAGGTGGTCCATCCGCACACAGGACGCCTTGCAAGATCGGACTGAAACTATCAGGAGGAGCGGTCGGATCTAGTGTTGGAGATTGAGACTCCAATATAGGTGCTCCGTTCCCTTCTAGAGTAGCTGCTAGTTTCTCTGCCAAGTCGGGCCAACTCCGTGGTCTGTACATCGCTTCAAAAATTTCATCTATTGCGAAGTTACGACAAGAGTGATATGAGAGCGAGGCGAGAGAATGGAATCGTCAATTGAGCTAACGCTCTACACTCACCTCGAATATGGCCTGAACGGAGTAAACCAGGATTCTTAGCGTGAGGAACAGGTAGAGGACCATAGTATATATCCTTAAACAGCCCCAAAATTTTCTTCTCAAGTTTAGCGGCGCTCTTCGTCGAGTTGGTTGCTAAAACACAACGTTCCGGACCAGCCTGTACGAATAAACACAGAGGGAAAAATGGTACCAGGTCAGTAGAAGGTTGCTTTCAATTGAACTTACGTCAATACATTTCTGGAAAAAGTCGTTGAGCGCCTTGTCCGTATCCACCAAATCAACTATTCACCCCCCCCCCCAAAAAAAAAAAGAAAACAGAAAAATCAGCAACCCCATCACGCTACCATCACCCGGGAGAAGTCCAGAGGGAGACCAGAGGGGTAAGGAAAAGGGAAAGATCTTACTGGATGCAAACTTATACTCCGGAACCTCCGCCCAAACGACAGGATCCACCACTCCATCTATCCAAACCCTTCCAACCCTTTCAGGGAACATCCCCACGAACACAGCGCCTATCTCAGTTCCATACGAAAACCCAGCGTAATTGACCGGTGAAGAAGGTCCTTCTATGAGTGAGGATAGATGTTCGAGGTCTCGAACGACTGAGGCGGTTCCGTAATGGGAGAAGAGATCGAAGCCCGATTCGTATTCTGGGGAAGGGAGGGTGTTGATGTTGCAGAGAGAGGCATAGAGTGAGGTTTGAGCCCACAATTCCCTGAATTGATGTTTGAGGATAGAGATGTCTTCACTCGGAAGGGGGTCTGCAGCCTCGGCGGTGAGGTTATTGAACTCGAGGGGGCGGGAGAACTGAAGGTTGTAGATATCTTGGGCTTGTTTGGAAGTGTGGCAAAGGGCGTTGGGTCTACGTTGACATTCCGCCGCCGCCGCCACAGGGAAGTGTGTAGCGAAGGGAAAGACGTGTAATTTAGCGAAAGATAATAATACATAAGGCATAAGGCATAAGTGGACTCACAGTGACCCATTGACACCTCTTTAGAACGTGTACGAAAGAGAAAAGACGGCGTTGGTTATCGAATGCAATCAGGGGGGTTAATTTGGTACCAAATCAAGAGCCCAACTTACCGAGGATCCCACGAGACCTAGGTCATTGTTATCAACCCCGATATGCACCGGTGAATTCAGTACAGGGACAAAGGCGAAGCGAGCGTACAAGATGGGACGGCAAATTATCCAAAAGTAAGCTTAATTTGGTGAATTGGGAGAGCTGGTGATACGGACGTACGATATCATATGCCCCATCGAGCATTTGAGAAAGTTGAGGCCCTGCACGGTAGAGGAAAGACAGACCGCTCCCCCCGGGACCACCTATAATCGAAAGCAGAAGAATGTTCAGAAAGATGCGAATGAAGTGGTGTTCAAAAGGGATTGTAGCATTGTGCAGGAACGGAGATAGTTGTGGTAAGATTTATGTTAGAGCGACTCAGGGATATCCTCTGATAGCATCAAGACATGATTTGAAAGCCACACCGGCCATCGAGGAGAAGACACGTTAGCGAACGCCAGAAGTCGTATCAATATCACGCTACTCACTACCTGGGTTAACAAATACTGATCCCATCCTCTTTGGATTTACCGATAGATACCTCCCAATCGCTAACTCGACCTTCCTTCCATCCGATTCATTGAGGTAATTGAGCGGGACTTTGATTCGACCACATTCGAATCGAGTGTTGGAAGGATCGCAAAGGTGCCAGTCTATGGGGCCTTTAGGGAGCGTTGGCGCTAAAAGTGGGAAGGGGTGTGAATAAACAGGATGGAAGTGTTGAAGATGGGAAAGACGCGAGGCAGGGTGAGGGTGAGGATCGGGACAAGAATCAGGAGCGTGGCAGCGGGGACTTTGCTGCGACGGTGTTTGGGCGCAGGGACCGAGGCAGGGAGTAGATATCCTTTCTCCATCGCCTACAGTAAATCGTTCTGTGTCCGTGTCTGAGGAAGAGGTGGCGAAGCGTGTGAAGTCAGAATTAATAAATTGTGTCGGTTGTCGAGTTAAAAATCAATATGAAATGAATTGACTCATCTTGACCAGCCATGTGATGCTTGGTGTTTGATGCCCAAAAACCCTGTGATCTTGCGAGGAAATGCGAGGAACTCATGATACTGTCGACATGACTGGTCGTGTGCGTGAAATAGAATGTTGATGTTCACATAATCAAGTGAATGGATTGCCGGATTAGATTCTTTTTCAGCAAGGATGGAGCAAAAGCATCCCTTGTCAGTGGACCGCAATAGTCATGGAATCCATCAAAAAGGCGGCAAATGAATGATGATTGGCCTATCTGGTCATTTATTGTGTGTCATGATTAGCTCTCCCACTTTAAGAGGACAAGGCTCTCTTTGTTGAGGTAGCATCACATCTGTCCTTTGAGTTCAAGCTGGTATTTTGATCATTCACGTATTAGTTACACATCACAACCCTCTAACTGGTGCTGCAGTTGCACATTTGTTACCCGAGATGACTAGGCTCGCTGTTAGACCAAGCTCTACCTGCTCCCCCCAATAACCCTCAACTGCTTCGGATTCCATTCCCACTGAATGGCTTCGCCAATCCCTTTCATCGCCTCCAAAAGCTTCACGTCCTCCTCACTCATAGTCTTGAACTCCTCTGCATCCACCCATACTCCACCATCAAGATCTTCCCCGGAAGTCGATGTGATGGAGACAGAGGTAGTACCAGCCAGCTTAGGAAGAGGAGGGAACAAAATTTCTGTGACATTGCACACTTTCCCATTTTGGGGTAATTTACCCTCCAAGAAATATTCACGCACGATCTTCCCCGTGCAAAGCGAGACTTGAGCAAGAGAACAGTGCTAGAAGATATATATGTTTGAGCTTTCTTGGCGCGGCGGAAACCGAGTGAGCGCTACATACCCCAGACCCATCTTGAATGATCAGCCTCGAATCATTCCTCAACAACTCATTCACAACTTTCGCATTCTTCAATGGCGTAATGGGCTGGTATCAAACGTTAATGAATCAATCAGTATCAGCCTTTTCTTTTCTCAATTTTTCACAAAGGGCGGAGAGGAACTCACATCAGCTGTATTCCCAACAATCAATATCGGACCTGCCAACCTCTTATCCCAAGGTCCAACCCACCTTTCTGGAGGGTTCAACCTCCAATGGAAGCAAGCCGGACTCGAGACCGTGGTTGCAAAAGTCTTGCTTGTCTCACTATACGCCTTCTCCACCTCATCCACAAGTTCCTTCACAATCTCTTCCATAAACTCTTCTTCCCCATCCTTCCCCTCCCCTTCGCTTCCTTGGTCTCGACGACGACGAGCTTCATCAAGAAGACGATGGACAGGTGGTCCATCCGCACACCGGACGCCTTGTAAGATCGGAAAGAAACTATCAGGAGGAGCCGTCGGATCCAGTGTTGGAGATTGAGACTCCAATATAGGTGCTCCGTTCCCTTCTAGAGTAGCTGCTAGTTTCTCTGCCAAGTCGGGCCAACTCCGCGGTCTGTACATTGCTTCGAAAATCGCATCTATTGCGAAGTTGCGACAAGAGCAAAGTGAAGGAATGGAATCGTCAACTTATAAAGAAATTTTCAACATTGAGCTAACGCTCTACACTCACCTCGAATATGACCCGAACGGAGTAAACCAGGATTCTTAGCGTGAGGAACAGGTAGAGGACCATGGTATATATCCTTAATCAGCCCCAAAATCTTCTTCTCAAGTTTAGCGGCGCTCTTCGTCGAGTTGGTTGCCAAAGCACAACGTTCCAGACCAGCCTGTTGAAATAAACACAAAGTAAAAAATAGTACCAGGTCAGTAAAAGGTTGTGTTCAATTGAACTTACGTCAATACATTTCTGGAAAAAGTCGTTGAGCGCCTTATCCGTATCCACCAAATAAGCTATTCACCCCCCAAAAAAATAAATAAATAAAAACAGACAAATCAGCAACTCCATCACGCTACCATCACCCGGGTGAAGCCCAGAAGGCTGGAGGGAGACTAGAGGGGCAAGGGAAAAGAAACGAAGATCTTACTTGATGCAGACTTATACTCCGGAACCTCCGCCCAAACGACAGGATCCACCACCCCATCTATCCAAACTCTTCCAACCCTTTCAGGGAACATCCCCACGAACACAGCACCTATTTCAGTTCCATATGAAAACCCAGCATAATTGACTGGCGAAGAAGGTCCTTCTATGAGTGAGGATAGATGTTCGAGGTCTCGAACGACTGAGGCAGTTCCGTAATGGGAGAAGAGATCGAAGCCCGATTCGTATTCTGGGGAAGGGAGAGTGTTGATGTTGCAGAGAGAGGCATAGAGTGAGGTTTGAGCCCACAATTCCCTGAATTGATGTTTGAGGATAGAGATGTCTTCACTCGGAAGGGGGTCTGAAGCTTCGGCGGTGAGGTTATTGAACTCGAGGGGGCGGGAGAACTGAAGGTTGTAGATATCTTGGGCTTTTTTGGAAGTGTGGCAAAGGGCATTGGGTCTATGTTGACATTCCGCCCCCGCCGCCACGGGGAGGAAGCGTGTAGCGAAGGGAAAGACGTGCAATTTAGCAAAATGTAATCCATGCGGCATAGGTGAACTCACAGTGATCCATTGACACCTCTTTGGAACGCATACAGAGAGGAAAGATGGAAGATCAATTTGGCACCAAATCAAGAAGCCAACTTACCGAGGATCCCACGAGACCTAGGTCATTGTTATCAATCCCGATATGCACCGGTGAATTCAGTACAGGGATAAAGGCGAAGCGAGCGTACAAGATGGGACGGCAAATTATCCAAAAGTCTGTTTAATTTGGTGACTTGGGAGAGCTGGTGATACAGACGTACGATATCATATGCCCCATCGAGCATTTGAGAAAGTTGAGGCCCTGCACGGTAGAGGAAAGACAGACCGCTCCCCCCGGGACCACCTACAATCGAAAGCAGAGGAATGTTCAGAAAGATGCGAATGAAACGGCGTTCAGGAGGGATTGTGGCATTGTACAGGAACGGAGATAGTTGTGGTAAGATTTATGTTGGAGCCGCTCAGGGATATTCTCTGATAGCATCAAGACATGATTTGAAAGCCACGCCGGCCATCAAGGGGAAGACACGTTAGCGAACGCCAGAAGTGGATCAACGTCACGCTACTCACTACCTGGATTAATAAATACTGATCCCATCCTCTTTGGATTTACCGATAGATACCTCCCAACTGCTAACTCGACCTTCCTTTCATCCGATTTATTGAGGTAATTGAGCGGGACTTTGATTCGACCACATTCGAATCGAGTGTTGGACGGCTCGCAAAGGTGCCAGTCTATGGGGCCTTTAGGTGGAGTTGGCGCTAAAAGTGGGAAGGTAGTGTGGATAAACGGGATGGAAGTATCGAAGAAGGTGGAAAAGACGCGAGGCAGGGTGAGGGCGAGGATCGGGATAAGAAGGATGAAAGTCAAGAGCGCAGCGGGGATCTTGCTGCGACGGTGTTTGGGCGCAGAGTCCGAGGCAGGGAGTAGATATCCTTTCTCCATCGCTTACAGTAACTCGTTCTGTGTCTGTATCTGGGGAAGAGATTCCCTGGGGGTGGCGTGCGAAGTCAATTAATAAATTGCGTCAAGTTTAAAGTTAATATGAAATGAATTGACTCATCTTGACAAGTCATGTGATGCTTTGTGTTTGATTCTCTGGACGGGAAAGTAAAATTCCCCCAAAAACTCTATGCCAGAAAATGATCTTGCCGAGGAAATGCGATGAACGATGCCAACAATGATGCTGTGGTCGCGCCCGCGAAATAGAATGTTCAACACAATCAACTGAATGGATTACCGGATTAGATTTATTTTCAGCAAACCCGCACAAGGGATGTCAGAGAAGAAGCATCCCTTGTCAGCGGCCTCTTATACCGGCAAAGGGCGTGACAAACTTTCTTCTTCCTAACCGTCTCTGTCCTTGTTGTTAAACATCCACCCAGAAACATGCGGTCCCTTATTCTTCTGCTCGCATCATGGGCCTTCACTCTCATTACCTCGACACCTTCCACTCCTTTTCATAACCTAGGTTTACCCTACTCTGAACTTCACGGGCGCGAAATGCACGAACGCCTAGACACCTACACCAAAAACACCTTCTTATCCACCCCCAAAGTCAAACGGACGAATAATGTCACGGATGCTCAGCTGGATGCGTGCCCTGGTTATGATGCCGTGAATATAAAGATGAACGAATGGAGTCTTGAGGCTGACTTGAAGATTCGGGATGGAAATGGATGTGGTGTTTACGGACCTGATTTGAAGGAGTTGAAGTTGAAGGTCACGTATGAAACGGGTGAGTATTACTTTTTTTCGCTTTTGATCGTTTGGTTGGGTTCGGCTCCGCACTGCTCTGAGGTGTCGGACGAGCAAAGCTTCGCGCGTTTCACGAATATGTTTTTCATTGATTCATTTACGCTTTCATTTATGTTCCCCTCCTCGCCTATTATTTTCCCGACATGTTGGATTTTCTCAATTCTGAATTACTCAACCTAAAACTTAGAATCCCGAATCCACCTCCAGATTCACGACCCTTCTAACACCCGCTACACTGTCCCAACATCTGTCCTCCCCCGTCCACCTTCTCACAACTTCCCCTCGTCAAAAGCATCCATTCAATTTAAATACACTACTGCTCCTTTTACATTCTCCATCGTACGTTCCGAGGCTGGTGGTGGCAATGAGGAAGTATTGTTCGGAACGAGTCAAGAGCATCCGCTCATTTTTGAAGAGCAGTATTTAAGGTTGAAGACAACGTGAGTTGCACAGTTGCATTCTAGTTCAATATATGCCGCCGCGCACGACTCTTCCGCACTGCTTGTTGAGAGTGACAAGCAATTGTGATGTCGGCGGTGCCTGTGTTTAATCGGGCAACGTGAATTTCACATGCTGCTTTTTCATCTTACAACTTACTTACAAAGTCTCTTTTCTGCTGATTCTTAATTCCCGCGCCATGGTGGTGTTTTTCGGACGCGTCACGTCGCATCACACCTGCTTCACCTCACGTCACACCGCATTCTAACATTATTCATCTCCTTGAACTGGTTGCCTCGCCTTGGAGGGGTTCGATTCCGGTCCGGGTCTCGATATGACAGTGCCCTACCTGCTGACGCAAATATCTATGGACTGGGCGAACACACGGAGACCTTCCGACTTCCTAATCAGAACTTTACTCGAACATTATGGGCTCGAGATGCGTAGTATGTTCCTCTTTCTCCCCATAAACCAATCACTGTCCCCCACTCACTCGCGCCATGATAGCTCTGTACCTGCAGGGACGAACCTCTACGGCGCCCATCCCATCTACTTTGAACATCGCTTTTCAACCCGACACTCACATGCAACACACGGAGTCTTCCTCCTCAACTCCAACGGGATGGACATTAAAATCGATCAAGATCTTGCCATCAACAGAACGAGTTTGGAATATAATGTAATTGGAGGAATTTTCGATTTTTATTTTTTGGCGGGACCGGAGCCTAGGGATGTCGCGAGACAGTATTCGGAAGTTGTGGGGAGACCGGCGGAGGTGGCGTACTGGACGTTTGGTTTGCACCAATGTCGGTATGGGTACACGGGTGAGCGTCTTCTTCTCGTTCCTTCTGGCCCCTTTCTGTCAGATGTCTAACGTTATGATGGGTAGATTATGTGGACGTTATGGAGGTCGTGCAGAATTATTCGAGAGCTGGTATTCCACTTGAAGTAAGCAAGTCCATTCCTTGTCTATTTCCCACAATTCAACGGTGCACTATCTGGGTTATAGACCATGTGGACTGACATTGACTATATGTATGAGCGCCGAACGTTCACGGTCGACCCTCAGTACTTCCCTCTCAAAAAGATGCAAGAATTCGTTAGGTAAATTTTCGATACTCAATTTCTGGCCTTTGTCGCTCATTCCCAGCTGCTCTTCGTCCCCCTGCTCGCTGTTCTCTCACATCAAGGGCCCTACACTCCCGGAACCAACACTACGTAATGATGGTTGACCCAGCAGTAGCATATCAACCAAATGTATCTTACGAAACATTCGACCGCGGAGCCCAACTCGACGTCTTCCTCCTGCAACCCAATGGAAATGGATCATTCTACTACGGAGTCGTCTGGCCCGGAGTGGTCGTCTACCCAGATTGGTTCCATCCTTCCGCGTTGACTTATTGGATTGGGGAATTCGAAAGGTTTTTCGACAAAGAGAAAGGGATCGATATTGACGGGGTATGGATCGACATGAACGAACCGTCGAATTTTTGTGGGTATCCTTGCGTGGATCCTTTTGGGCTGGCTGCCGAGCTAGGGTTGCCTCCTAAGAGGGACACCCCACCTCCGCCTTCGGATGTTCCGATTATTTTGAGCAGGAGGTGGAGCGTCGGGGCGGGTACTAGTTCTGGGCGGTATACTGGATTGGAGCCTCGAGCAGTAGGAGTTCAGACGAAGAATAATGAAAGTGAATGGGATTTGTTGGAGCCTCCTTATTCGATTCAGACCGCGTCGGACGGGTTGAGTGATAGGACCGCTTATACGAATATTGTTCATTATGATGGGACTACAGAGTATGACGCTCGTGAGTTCATCTCTTGCTCTTCCCTCTGAATTGGTGCATTGAGACATGTCCATTCTGTGCTCCTTGACATAGATAACGTGTATGGAACGATGATGTCCGTAAAAACACACGAAGCCATGCTCGCTCGCAGACCAGGCCTTCGTACCCTCGTCATAACTCGCTCAACTTTTGCCGGTGCGGGCGCAAAAGTTGGGAAATGGCTAGGTGACAACATCTCCACGTGGCATCATTATCAAAATTCCATCGCAGGCATGTTAGGCTTCGCATCGATCTACCAAGTTCCCATGGTTGGAGCGGACATATGTGGATTTGGTGGTAATACCACGGAGATCTTATGTGCACGATGGGCGATGCTGGGAGCTTTTGGACCTTTCTATAGGAATCATAACGCCATCGAAGAAATACCCCAGGAATTTTATCGATGGCCGCTAGTCACTCAAGCTGCGAAGAACGCGATCGATATGAGATATAGGTTGTTAGATTATATCTATACAGCATTTCATCGTGCTTCTGTTGATGGATCTCCCGTATTGAACCCGATGTTCTTCAATTATCCATCTGATCCGAATACGTTCCGGATCGATTCGCAATTCTTCTTTGGAGATTCGGTGTTGGTTTCACCCGTGATCGTGGAGAACGCGACGGATGTGACGATCTACCTCCCAGGGAATTCGCCGTTTTATGATTTCTTGACTTATACACCCCTGATTGGGAACGCCGGATCGATGATTCATCTGACGAACGTCAGTTATACGTCCATTCCAGTTCATATCAAGGGTGGAACCATCCTCCCTTTACGCCTATCCTCAGCGAACACCACATCTGAAGTCCGAACGAAAGATTTCGAACTGGTGGTCGCCCCTTCGTCACTTCGCTTCCGACATGGGAAGGCCACGGGGTCGTTGTACATCGACGATGGCGTCAGCATCAAACAAACTAGAACGACCGAACTTTTCTTTTCGTACAAGAAGGGTGAACTCGTTGGAAAAGGGAAAGCTTTGACGCCTCATGGGACGAAAGTTGTCAAAGTGGCTCTTATCTCGTTCTTGGGCATCGACAAGGCTCCGAGGGACGTGAGGGTCAATGGGAGGAAGGTGCATAGTGAAGACGTAACCTATGATCAAGTGAACAAGGTTGTGAGGGTGAAGGTGTCAATTCCCCTTGGCCATTTCACTGTCAACCTGCACTAGTGGGTCGATGGTACAAGGGACTTCGGTGATCTATCGGTGTTTACAGCAGGGGCAGAAAACGTGGACAACGCACATCCAGACGTTTACGTCGTGAATGCATACATGTTGGACATGCGACCCGAACCATACATCTAAATTAGGATATATAATGTAGACCATCCCAGCCACAATAACTACATAACTCGATTTATATACATGCACCGATCGACGAGGGGATGATAATCCCCAAGTGAACATCTGCACGAGAGAAAATATTCAACTAATTATCATAAATTGTTAGTACTATGCATGGTCCATATATTTGCTAGTTAGCCAGCCATCCAAGATCATTTATTACATCAGCCATCGTGGCCAAGAAGCTCCAGAGCCTGTATCAAGAAATCAGCAGAAGAACCATCAGTGGCCAAAACCTCCATTCTTTCGAATTTCTTATAAAATTTATCGAGATATTCGGTTGCACCTGAAAGGTGAGCAACACGGCAGCAGAGTGCATGCACTTGGAGGTAGCGACGATCTGGACGAGGGTGTGTGGTTCCGTCAGCCACTCGTTCATCGCGGAATGCGACTTTCTTCCGCATTCCAGCTAACCGCCACTGATCTGTGGAACAAACTTTGTAATGGTGAACAGAGTCTTCGTCCTATCAGGAAGATTTGTCAGTGAAAACCCAGAGTGCTGGAGAATAGGGTTTAAGGAGCGTGCCTTCTCGTTTTCGTCAGCCTCAAACCAGAGTTTAAGAGAGTTAAATTGGCCAGCAGCCCTATCACACATCGTAATGATATTGGAAAGACGATTGATCTTGTGGCCATCCAGTTCCTTGTCAATATTGAGGCCATGAATTCGCTTCATAGCATTCAAAAAACCCGTAGCGTGCGAGCTCTGACAAACGTAAGAAAATAAGATATGAACAATACGTGATCTCTCACCTCACGATCAACATCCCTTCGGGACCAAGATGGGAAGATATGAACAGCCTGAGTATGGTCTGGAGCGATAACGGAATTAGGATCTAGCCGTATGGTCTTGCTTCGTATCAACCCCGCGTCCAATGCACCCGTTAGAACACATTTATGCCCGTCACGAACGAGCGCCTCGTTACATAACAGTCATTGTCGTACCATTGAATTTACGGAGCGTCAAGGACATACCTTCATTCGATAATCTCCGAATTTTGACGCTTCGGCTTCGCGTCGCATGTCTTCGGAGGAAGACCTGGATGGGTGGCCAGAATCCACGCTTTGTCCTACCCGGTGTCTGACTATGGAAGGGTGAAATCAGATCGGAATGGCTGAATCGCACTTCGACGCGTCGCCCGTACTAACAACAGATGATCAAGTGCTTTCGATAGAAAAGCGCCAATCCGCGCAGCGACTCGATATCATCACACCGATTGATCTCCTTAGCAAGCTGAGTACCACCTCTCCCATGGCTAGCCTCTTGGAGCAGATACCCCAATAGGCGCGCGCAAACGAGATCTTCTTCGGTTGCACATTCGTCCTGGTAATCTCGAGCACGCTCCCAAGCCTCGTTCAGGTGTTCAAACTCCGGTCCAGCAGACGACCAAGGATTTTTACCCAAATTTTGAGTCCGTGGGAGAGTCGCCATTGGGATCCCCTCCCCTATGGAGGACTATTTGACGTGGCAGGGGCGGTGGTGGTTCAGATTTATGAGATGTGGTGGCAGTACACCGTGACACACATGATAAGGTTGCTGGTGTGAGACTTCTGTGATGAAGTCCTCACATTGGTATCTTCTGGGTGGGTTGCCGGGGTAACGTGAATGGTGGTAGTGACATGCCCACTACCTGACGGTTTAGACGTGGCAGGGGCGAGGAACATGAAACGAATCATGGTCAGGTGATACTGTCGAAATTGCAGCTGCTCACGTAAGCGACCTTTCGATGATCGAAGTGCAGAATCCTGCCACAACAGTTCCAAACCCATCATCGATACCTTCCAACGCCCCGGAACATTGCCCAGTAGGTATAGTTTTTTTTGGTGCTATGGTATATGATTTCGACGTCTTGCAGGGTGTAGAAAGCGAGCAGGCGGGAAAAGCTGATGCTTGTGCCGGTTGCGCTAATCAAGAAATATGCGCTTCTAATAAACCAAAGGGGCCTGATCCCGCATTACCTCTCATTAGGGACAGGATGGCCTCGGTGAAGCGGAAGATTCTCGTCCTCAGTGGGAAGGGTGGCGTCGGAAAGAGTACCTTCACTGCACAACTGGGTTGGGCATTCGCTGCTGACGAAGAGACACAGGCACGTATTATCTCGGGGAGTAGACGCTATTACAACAACGCTGACGTGTTTCTACGCAAGACCGGAATAATGGACGTCGATATCTGTGGTCCCTCGATCCCTACTATTCTTGGCCTGACAAATGAAGAGGTCCATGCCTCCGCATCAGGGTGGTCACCCGTATACGTCCAGGACAATCTCTGCGCCATGTCCGTAGGATTTATGCTTCCTTCGTCCTCCGATGCCATCATGTGGCGTGGCCCGAAGAAAAATGGCTTAATAAGCCAGTTCCTCAAAGACGTAGATTGGGGCGCGCTCGACTACCTCGTTATAGATACTCCCCCTGGCACTTCCGATGAACACCTAAGCGTGGTCCAGTATCTGAAAGAATCTGGTATTGATGGCGCTGTCCTTATCACCACTCCGCAAGAAGTGGCCCTGCAAGACGTCCGCAGGGAGATCGACTTTTGTCGCAAGGTTGGGGTTCGAATTATAGGCCTTGTCGAGAACATGTCTGGATTCGTTTGTCCCGCGTGCAAGAACACTTCACAAATATTCAAGCCTTCCAACGGTGGTGCACGTCGTTTGGCCCAGGAGACCGGGGTCGAATTCTTGGGGAGCGTCCCGTTAGACCCTCGGATCGGCAAAAGTGCCGACTATGGTGTGAGCTTCATGGATGAATATCCTGAATCCCCAGCTACTGCAGCTTACCTTGATATCATCGACCGTGGGTCATATTCTTACCCGCGACAGCGTTTAGCTAATTCGATTACGCCTTTAGGCATATCTGTTATTTTAGACAAAACCCTCGCATAGTACTTAGATCCCCATTAACCACGGATCCCGTTATTGGGACCTTACCATCCGATAGACTTGTTCATTATTGACTTCATGTATTGAACTCCGACCCTTAATAGTCATAAACTTGTTGTACCAAATCAAAATAGCATATAATTCCTCTACATCGGTTGTCTGTGCAAGTGTGTGGCAATGCGGAGGGAAATTAAGAAGGACATCTCAGTACGAGATTCTAAAAGATCGTGATGGCATTGACAGTCGCAGGGGGCGAGAATGAGCAGCGTAAAATCCAGGTGTTAGAGGATCAGATGGACCTGCCAGTCAATTGGCATTCGGCCATGTGGTAGGGACAGTACTTGGTGGCGCATCAGCAGCCACCGCACTGGGCTCTATCGGAGGCTGTTCCCCAGGCTTGATATCCGTAACACTTACAGTTCGGTTGATGGTTGTAGTTGAAAGCTGCCTCAACAGTTGGGGCCCCAGCATGTCACCATCAATGGACACAGCTCGTGAACGAGCCGGTACAAAATAGGAACATCCTTCCGTATCGAGTGCGTTAGCCGTGGTGCTGGGTGTGATACCAGCCGTATAAGCGCGGTCAGTGACGGGAGAGCTAACATCGGCAAAATCACGACGGTCATTCGATAAGAGACTCGTGCGGCGCGCATAGGATCGGTAAGGATCCATGAACTTCGATATCTCCTGAACGGAAGGCATTTCCCCTGCAACGTCCTCTTTGGCATCTTCGGACGGTGTAGTGGGAAAGGGGACTGAGGCAGTCGCTTGACTCTCCAAAGCAGCCTTTGATGGTACGAACGTCTCCCCTAGGTAAGTGGGGGTCGTGATCATGGTAGGGGCCAATGGAGGAACCTGTGGGCTTTCGAGGCCAATGCTTCGGACTTCTCTTCGAAACTCCTGGACCTCCTTCCATATTTCAGCCCTAAATTGATCTATGGTCTCCACCCGTTCAATCTCACGCCACTTGCCGAATTTTTCTGGATTCTCCGGCTCATCATCGAGGTCATGGTATGCGGCGAGGAAAGGATGTTCCAAGGCTTGGTTGACGGTTAGACGTTGTGATGGATCGAATGTGAGCAATTTTGAGAGAAGGTCGACAGCTGAAGGCCCAATTATCTCGAGTTTGGTAACGAGATAGGCTAAGTAAATTCTTACCATCAGGGTCGGAATTGGGGAATATTTCCGACCACGGCTTCAACTTTTTGAAAGGTAAATTTCGTATGTAGGCCCGTGCCTGGCATTAACATGAGGCTGGAATCAATTCCAGAGAAGAAGAGCCGCACTTTTTCACTTCCAATCCTTTGTATTGTCACATCTGAAGGAGTCCCAAGGAGTCCCAGAATTAGGTTCAACTGGTCCACATAGCTGAGAAGAAGGAAATGGGCAGGTAAGCATGGATCCGGAAGGGAATAACATTGATGCTCACTCCTTGCCCTTGAAAATAGGCTTACCGCCCATGAGCTCTCCTAATATACACCCTATTGACCACATATCGACTGGGAACACGGTAAGCTATTATGAATAAAATGAGGTTCGTAGACATTACTTGCTTGCAGCGTTGTATCTTTTGAATGATAGCAAGATTTCCGGGGCTGGTGTCCAGAGCCATTAGAATAAAAACTCGCCACACAACTCGCCACACACCTCGATACCATCGAGTAGCAACGTACTCTGTCAGATCGGACCGCTCATTCTCCTGCAACTTGGTGTTATAACCCCGGCTTAGACCCAAATCACATATTTTCAACTCGCAGTCACTGTTGACGAGCACTGTGGGAGAGTCGGCGAGAGTATCCCATTGAACAATGGTGACACGCACAGTTCCCGGGCTTAAGATCTCGGTGTATCACATCAGCAGAATGTATGAACTTAACCCCCCGAAGTATCTGATACGTGAAATAGCGAATATGCGCGTCAGTTAATGTTTGCCCGCTACGGATAATTTGGTAAAGGTCCGCTAGGGTGCAATAAGCACTCATGGTGATTTGTGATCCTCAACGATGAGCTTACCTTCCATGGGCTCCATGAAAAGATAGCTAAACACCAAAACATGAGCATGGACATGGACGATAATAAAATGAACCATGCATGCATTTCATTGAAGTCTGGCCCAACCACATCCATATCGATGAGACCAGTTATCTAAGATCATGACGGTTAATGTCCATGGTAACCCAGCTCGGTAGGCACGAACTCACATTGTCATGATTATTAAAGTGCCGTAGTAATGTAATCTCTCTAAGGGCGCGCTTGGACAGTTGGACCTTGTCAAAGGCACGCGTGATGAGTTTAATGGCAATGGTTTCTCCGGTTATTTCGTCCTGAACCGAGCTTCACGGGACTCGTGAGGACGAAGGTGGGGATGCAAATATCGGGAGGGCTCACACCACGACGCCGTATGCCCCAGAGCCCAGCTCTCGGACAAACTTCCATCGCTTCTCTACGCAAAATTCGTGGCCAAACGCAGTAAAGGCATGGTAGCCACTAGGGCATGAGAAATACGAGTAAGCACATAACCCTTTCACATGGCCCGCGTTCGGAGGAAAATACGCACAGCCTAATTGGCCGACTGTTGCTCGATCGGGTTCTCTTCTGCCCCGCACGGCCCTTTGGTCGGCCTCTGGACTCTCCTGAACTACTTGATGCGTACGTTGCAGCATCGCGCGGCACAGCTTGCTTATCATTATTCGCAGAGCCCATGGCAGGAGTCGATCCAGAAGATTGATGCATTGGACCCACCACTCTACCACACTTATATGGTCGCGGGGTGTATTAAATGAGGTGCGGTGACAACCAGGCTTAAGACTGTAGTAAACAAGGTAAGGGGCTGCTACTAAGCAGTGGGTGAGGCTGACGTCTGATCTACTCGTGGTAATACGACTGGAGACGCAGATGGCGGTCCGATCCACGAGTCCCGGGGACATTTAATCTCACACATGATCACTCCAGTTGGAATTATCGTTGAATTGGATACACCGAATAGTCCAAGTACTATAGCAGGTATGACCACCATTATTACCACAAAACAGGAAAGGAAAGCAATGCGCAAGAGCAGACAATGATGTGGGCTCGTCTGGGCAGTTGGTCAGGCTGATGGAGAGGCAAGTTGTGCAGGCGCAACATTTGCTGGCATTGAACCGGTCCCGGGAGTCGAACTTTCGTCCCCACCTAATACATCCAATATTTTTGACTTTGTCCCGCCAGCTTTTTTGATAATGTGGTCGCGCAAACCAGAGCGTAACACGGGGTGCTTTTCAGCCACCTCCGCAAGCTGTTCTCGCGGTAATTGTTGAAGGGCTCCATATGAAGCAGGAGCGATTATTCTAGCACACCTCATGAAGCCATCCCACAGTTGTGGAACGGTCCATATTTTCTTGAGGATAAGACGGGACATAAGGGTTCTTGCAACAAAAGGCACCAATGACTTATAGGTCTTCACGGCTATTATCACCTGTGAAATTGGTTCGATCCAACATTTTCCAACTGAACCTTCTGAGGAAACGCACCGTTCGCATGAACAACACAGGTAGAGTCGGTTTGTCCACGATTTGTTGCATCCCGACGGCAAATACTTCCGAAGGGAATAACTCAGTGAGACCAAAACAAATGTCGATCCCTTGAGATATACATGAATCAACGTAATCCGGGGACGATGACGATGCCAGATACCTTCAATTGCCGACCTTGTGTTGACGCCTTTGTCGGTTTCGTGCAGAAACATTAATAGCTCCACAGGCTTCAACAACTCGCTTTCCCTTTCTCTCGGCTCGTTCGTCGATGCAGTGCCAAAACCCTGAGACGGTGGTTCCACGATGGTTAAAAACACCGACCGAACCATATCTCTCTCCTCAGGCTTGCCAGTAAGCAGGTTCACAATTCTAGGGAGTTGCTTTTCAATCTCTGCTCTATCGAGTTCCCCGATGATTGGAATGAGAAAACGAGCATCAAGGTCCCGCTCGGAGATGAGACTCTTGACGAGTGCAACAAGGGGGGGGCTGGGCCGACCGTGTTCGGTAAGAATTCTCAGCACGCGGAGCGCAAGCGACTCCGCACCGGGGGAGAATGTGCGTAAGACTGTCAATAATTTGCCATGTGATGACCCCAATAATCGGATGAGAGGGGTGAGAAGATCCTGAACGGCTCCTTGAACTGAGTCTTCCATTTTGTTGTATGCTAAGAAAATCCTATAATCCAATGAGCGCTGGAGCCTTATCATTGCGACACGGAAGACGCTAACTCATCAAGGAGGTCTGGAACTTTCACGGAGAGTGCAAACAGTAATTGCACGTGCTGAAGCACTTGCGCGGACTCTGCTGGTGTGGTGAGCGTGCCAGGCAAGTAGGGGGTTGTGACAGACATGTCCAACTCTGGATCGGGCCTCTCCTCCCCATCCTCAAGGGGCGATGATGGAGGCACCTCTCTCCCTGTATCCGACTCCTGTGGAGTGCTTTGGACTATTACTCCATTAGCTTTAGATTTTGTCCGTGTTTCTAGTCGTCTCAATAATCTAATAGCAAATTTTTGGACAAGCTTGTCCAGCGGTTTCACATCCGGGACCCATTTTTTGACTGTGTTTATTGCCACAATGCGCGTTTTCGTGTCTAAAAGGAGATCAAGCCCCCGTTTTTCCGAAAATTTCCAACAACGAACCTGGGTGTGTTGTCAGCTGGAGCAGAATGTTGAGCGCATTGCTTCGCATTGGGGGTTTTAAGAGCGCAAGGTCCCGTAACGTATTGAAGCTTGGTGCAGCCCTTAAACCTTCGGTTATTCTCGTCGCCCACTGTTCCAGTGAATCAAAACTCACGTTGAAGGATCAGTGGCTAGATCGGCTAGGTACTGAAGAACACGCTGAGGGAGGTGGGGAAGATCAAGCAAAAACTTGGTCAGCACTCGATCCGTCGCTTCGATGTGTGGTATATATAGCTCGAGCAAGTGTAGAAGCCAGAATTCGTATGTTGATCGCTGACATCGTCAGTCGGCAGGGGCTCGAAGTCTGACAAACGCCGATAACAAACCTCAGATTTCTCGCCGCCGCGTACGTCTTCATTATACCACTCCTCATTGAGCCAGATCGTAGCAATTCGCGTCCTGACGGTGAGCTGGAGTCAAAGCACTAGCTTGTAATCTTGGAATGCGCCTACCTTGAAGCAAAATCCTCCATAATGTAATTACAAATCATTTGGCGCAGACCGTCGTTTCGCCCTCCGGCCGATAAAGCTGGCTCAGTTTTGCCGACTGTAGTGTCCTGCTCCTCTTTCGCATCCTGTCCATGTGTACCTGGATCCCCCGTTGCTAGGGTGCTGACAGAACTTCGTTGACCACGCGTAACGGTTCGCACGAACAGCAAAATCCACATCTCGTGCGATGGTATTGGTTTCAATAACTCATCGTTGTTCGCCCCTAGTTCTGGCATCGGGGCAGAATCGGCATCATGAGGGACTGCAATGAGATTCATATGCACTCGCTCCAACTGTTTTGTACCAGTCTTTGAAATGCGAACCATCGCAGAGCGTATGAAGGATTCTGCCTGTGCGATATCAAGTTCTTGGGGCGGTGGTAGGTCGAATGTGGTGCTCTGCAGCTGAAGGGCGAGCTCGTCGGCCTCGGCGGAATCGTCAATGGTTTCGGCTGCCTGCGATGCCTCTGCTGACTGGGTTGAAAGGACACGATCAGCTATTCTATCAGGAGATCAAGGACTACCTGAACCTACGTCAAGTTCGCGATTGAGTTTTTCAGGCTCATACTCCATCTCCTCATCATCCAGGTCGGGCTTCTGTGGTGCCTCCTGGGTAGATGGTTCTGGTGTAGCCGTAGCTGTGCGACTGGACTCGGCTTTCAAGGTGCGTAGATTCTAAAACTCGCATCATAAGCATCATGTACGACAAGACTTTCCATGAATCCTACATCAATTGCGGTATTAATGTCGTGAACGGAGAAGTGCTGAAGGTTTGCCACAATCAAATCTGTAACCAGTTCGGCAGATAAGTCCTGAAAATTGAAATTGGCTAGTGCAGAAACTGCAGAGGATGTGTCAGGGTCGCTGGGTTCCAGCTTTGCGCGCTTTGGGTCCGAAGACGCGAGAGGCGTTGATGCAGCCCTTTTCATTCGTTCACGTTCTGCTTCTGCTGCAGCTGTTCGACGGGCATGCTCGGCGCGAATTATTTGCTTGATCCGCTCAGAGATTTGCTCCAAAGCCCTTGCAATATCCATGGTAAAGGCCTGACCAACACCTGACCTGCGAAACAACTTCTCAGAGATTTCAACTCGACGGTGAAGTCGCCGCGGAGCGCATACTTTAATAGATAATTGAGCAGAATAAATATAGACTTCTCCGCACTCCGGATCCTGAGAGTGGATTGACCAGCTAACTTAGCGGGACTCCATTTGGAGGTAGCCTCAATGATAAACTGGAGAAGTTGTGGACGGGCCTTCGCGAGTGTGCCGAAGGAATTGATGACGGCAGACACTGAGTCGGAGTCCCTGTATTGGTGGTAAACAGAACGTGATTGGGAAAACTACCTGACATCACATACGAAGAACTGTAAAGAATTGTCGTAACGAGCGTGAGTAATTGAGTTCCCTCGGCTTCAAGGGCAGTAGCATTAATGAATAGGTGATCTGAGGGGATGAGGGAAACGTTTGGGTCCGCTTTGTTTTGCAACTGGCACGAGAGCGAGAAACATCAGATTGAGATGGAATAGCATGATGGTCGGTCCCTGATAGGCTTACTCGAGGGTCGCTAACGCCTCGTGTCTGGACCAAGATTACGCGTTGAGCGAACTTCAATGCCGCTAGACGGACTCCCACTGGAGCTGGGGGAGAGGATTCGAGAAACTCTACAATGCGACCCTTAGCGATGGAAAGAACATCCCATGGTTGTCGGTTAGCACGGTTGATACACCTAGACAGGGGAAACACAATCAAAATTGGGGTGTCGATTAAACGCGTCACCAACTCTAGACTTACAAATAACGGAAGAGCAATGGGTATAGTTGGGCATAGCATTGTATAATACGTTTCAATATTTGAGTAGTTGTCGATGTTGCTAGTATGGATGCGCAAGTGTCAGCGCATTGAAGTGCCACTGCAAACACGTTAGACCTTCGGGCTTGCGCCTCTGATAATGAACTCATACATTGTGTACGAATTTCCAAACTTAGGCGATTTGAGGAAATAGAAAAATGAAACAAATCGATTGTCCATCTCTTGAACACTGTGTCTCGCATGCTCACAGCGGTCTGCAGAAGGGTGGGACATAGTGTTTTTAGGGCCTCTAGATCGCTCTCAAGTAATACACGGAGTCCTTTCAGCGCCTGCGTTTGCTCCGAAGAATCTGCAGGACATTGAAGGGCATAGATGAGCGCAGCCGAGGGGTCTATTGACGCCATCAGTGGCCAAAGTTATACAACACTTTGTGTCTGCTTTTCAGCTTTCCTGCGCGTCAAAGTGATGAAGCCCGTTTATTTGGAGTTGTTGACATCGACACCTCATTCATTCATTGGACGGCCACAAATCCATCGAACAGCCTGCAGAGCGGCACAGACGCGAGAACATCCTCCAGACCCCTGACGCATGGGTCCTCACTCGTCTACATCATTTGACCTGCATTATTCGTCCCGTGCTGCCATGCCCTCTCACCTGTATATACTCTATCTCCTCGTGCTTTGGCAATTTTAATCGTCTACAAGCCGCTGTGCTCCACCGTCTCAAACCGTACCGCCATGTCGAACTTGACAATTTTCATACCCAGCCCCAAACGCAGCTGTCTTGGGTATCCTAAGCACATGCGGGACGGAGATCGTCGATGCACACGGAAATAAAGTTGTCTTTGAATGGGCTGGTCTCGCTGGGCACTTTAACATGGAAAACTGTGAGGAGAACCTCGGGGCTCTCTCTGAGCCCTGCTCGCTGCCAAATGAAGTCATACGCAGTGACTTGTGGCCCCGAAGCAGTCCACCCTGATACCAGCGGCGGTAGGTCTCAGAATACCCTGCAGTGGTCATGAACAAGAAATGAGATGGGCGGTTCAGAAGGTACTTGGGGAGGCGCGTGACTAAATCTTCTATCATTTCACGGACTCGGATCGGAGCACAAATCCGACTATTTTTTTCACAAGGTATGCGGGCAAGTCCTCATTGCAGCAAGTTTTCTCATCTGTGTCTCGAATACTTTTCCGATGATAAGGACACTGAATTTCTGGAGTTAAATTGTTTGAGGTAAGTCCAGCAACAGAGGGCCAACAGAATACCTTTCAACTACCAACACTTTGAAGACGACATGAATCCAGGTGCTTATGACGAGCGCAGCTTCCTCTGGCTTGGTCGAATCATTAATAAGAGTAATGGTCCAGGAGCATATCTTCCCTAGTGTGCACGTCTTGGTATCTACACCATTTCAGATATACATGCCGTTCCTGGTGCGTTGGGTTATCTCGTGCTCCACAAATACTGAACACATCTCAACCCAGAACCCATTCGTTTACGGGAAGCCTTGGCTGCCCATAAACGTAATACGCGGGTAGCGAGCTACAACGCGCTCAATAAACCTGAAGACGAGTATCACTATCTTACTGAATGGGTCGAGAAAGCCATCCGAGGGGCAGATCCTGATCATATTTTGTTTTTGGACGGAAACATGGTTTGTATTGAACTGTTTTGGACTTCCATTCGCTAATATTCCTGGCACGCGGCCATCGCCCTTGACGCTGAAGTCATATTCAATATGTTTTCTCTCAGTTTTAAGAGCCCTCTGCCTAACTCTGCCTACGCGATTCAATGTACGGATTTCCATGGAATGAACAGCACTCGGTAAGACCGTGGCCTTGCGGGATGTTGGGGTCTTGGCGCAACGTGTCATCAGGGTTTGGAACGACAGTCGCAGTGTATGCGGGAGCAATATGACCGTAAAGTCGAATATCATCGCAAAGTGAACGTACCAATCTGGAATGGAGAGTTTGGTCTTGTGCGCTGGCTCCTTTCGTTCAAACCCCTAGCCGTCTCACCAAGTCATTCTTTTAGCTATATTCGCCCCCTTACCATGGGGACGCTGGCAAGAAACCAATCTACGGCGGTATCACCTTGTCAAAGACCAGCTCCCCATCTATGAGCAGGAAGGGATAGATCACGCTGGCTTTTCAAAGACATTCACAGTTCCCCCCACTACACCCCTGCATCTTTCCTGACCATGTTCACCGCAAGTCTTTCGTGGTCCGACCATGGATGAGTTGGATTTGCCTTAGCCGCATCATTCAAATTGAGAACTGTGTCCAACGGCAAGAACTGAACCAGATTTTGAAAGCGCATTTGGGGAAAGAATGGTGGTGACCATGGGACCTAATCTCTAGCTACTAAGTCATGCATTGATCCTATCTGTACAATAACTATCCAAGTCCAAGACTCTGAGGCGTATGGTAGCTCAATAATGAATTGGGATTGATATTGATTTGCATTATGTCTATGAGGCCTTGATGCCATGGCCCCCTGGAAAGGATAAGGGCATCCTTGTGATAGAAGAGGGATACTGTACGAAGTTGCAAATAAGGAGAGGGTGCATTAAAAAGAGTATGGATGTGGAAGGTGGAAATAGGGAAATGGGCAGTGATTGGAGAGCAAGCCGATGGCACAAGGGCGCGGGCAGAGATCTCAAATGTCCCTAATTTTTCCAGCAAGATGAGGTGGTACACTCTTCTGCAATGACAATGCATTTCGTTCGGCAGTTGCGGTCAAGTGCTTCTGCCCAAACCTAGTGCCAATGCGCGCCGGCGGGCCAGGATCCCGGGAATCAAACCCATCCCTGCGAGTCCGCGACCACGTTGGGTCCTCTTTTTTGGCCCTCAGCTTGAACTGACCACGACCGCTCCATCTGGGAGTATCTGGGCTCCCGCTCCCGCGGGATTGGAGACCGCGGGAATCGGAGGACCTATTGAACGCATTGGTGCGCGCATCCGACAAACCGAGCCGGTTGAGAAAAGCAGTAGAAACGAAGGGTGGCTTTAGGAGGCGCATAGCCCCAGTGGCCCAAAGCTTGACACCTTCGACGACGGCATTTTTGTTGATCCGTAGTTCGTGATTTTTGGGGATGTAATACCCCAACATAGAAGCGAATGTCTCCCGTACCATTTCTACATCTACCCGCGATAGAGCCTCGTCAACCGTCTGCTTCATTCCTGCGGTAATTCGCTCTGCTACATTCGGGGGAAATACAACAGAGGAATACGCCGACCTGAAATTGGTACCACCACGAATTAATTTAAATTTCTCATCAAGTTTGCGTTCAGGTTGAACAGGATTGGCATCATGCGCTTGGGCCAGTTGAAGGAGCTCTCCTTCAAGCTCCTTAATAGTGACATTCTTCAAAGGGATGTCCTGGAGTTGCCACGTAAGAAAGCCAGCTTCCCAAGGGAGGGCAACAATATCTGCACGTCCGCCAACAGACCCCCCACGACCTGTCCGTCCCACGCGATGAATATATTGTTCAGTGGACCCAGGTGTTCCCATTTGAATGACTCGAGTGACACCAGGATAGTCAATACCGCGCGCCGAGACATCGGAAGTTACCAATACTGTGGCGCCAGACATATCTTTGCGGAAATAACTAGAAGTTGATATTCGTGAGTTCATGTCCTTCCTCGAGTGGATCTCGTAGATTTTGGTGTTAGCGGCAGGTAATGAGCCTTTTCCAACCTCGCGAAGCAAGGAAGCAAAAAGCTGGGCCATCCTGGTAGTATTCAGGAATACCATAACTTTGGATTTGCCAGGATTAGTTAGCTGATCGTGAGCGATAAGGCGGAGAAGATGAGGAATCTGGTGCTCGGGGCCGGGAAGGATGGTGTTGTGCTGAGGGATATGTGCGTGTACCGGCGATTCATTCTTCGGCACTGTGTCAATGAAAGTATGATCCTCTTTCAAAAACTGGCGAGCGACTTGACGGACAGCAGTAGATATCGTTGCACTGAACATAAAAGTCTGCCTCTCAGGAGGAGGTGGGAAGAATCCGAGGATAGCATCCAGATCAGATCGGAATCCCATGTCAAGAAGAGTGTCTGCCTCATCAAGGATCAACTACCAGTGGTGATTAATCACAACTCGGAAGGTTAGGTTTCATTGCGCTGCATACCTGAGAAGACTTCTTGATGCCGTTGGCAACATCGGGTTCATTCTCCAAAAGGTCCCGTAACCTCCCAGGAGTAGCAACAACGATGTCCCTTCGTCCTTTCATCCAATCCCTCATCTGTTGCTTCCTGCCCATACCTCCAACAAAGAGGCGGACTTCAAATCCACCATGATGATGGGACAAGCGAATAGCTTCGTTAGCAATCTGAGTTGCCAACTCTCGCGTAGGACTGATAATTACTGTCCCAACATTCTGGTGGACGAAACCCCTTTTGATACGACCTTCCATATGCTTATCACCAGCCTTTCCGGCGTCAACGAGGGCTTGCTTCGCATAAGCATCAATTGACGCAATACGAGCTTCAATGGCAGGTACCAAGAACGCCAGTGTTTTCCCTGTCCCAGTCTTAGACTTGCACAGCACGTCCAGCCGTAATTTGTTCTCGTCATCAGCATCAGGGTCGCTTAGAATGTATGGACGTGCCAATTCAGGAAGCAACGATAGGACTGCGTGCTGGACAGGTGTCATATGTGTATGATAGAATGGTTTGATGGTGATAGCTTTGAAGGTATCATAGGAAATTCGGTCTTTCAGACTGGAAAATGGGACGTGGTTCGCTTCATCCGGGCCCTGAATAGGACCAGGCGCATCTGCCCTGGGATCGGGGTTTTCTCGGCGCTTGATAGGTGACATCCTTTTCTGCAGAGTAGAGCCAAGTTGGACTGGGGGACTCTCAAATGGGTCTACGATAGGAGGCGAATAAGAGGGACCAGTAGCTTCTGAGGCTTCTGGGACATGGGGGACAAGTTGGAATTTTGCCTATTCAAAGTGACTTCACAAGTCCTAAGTGTGGCAGGCAAAAAAATGATTATGCAGACAGACCAGATCCCAGCCTTGAAAGAGTCACTGTCCGTAATGGTGCCCTCATCACGCCCCGAAGGGCTGAAAGGGTGCGCATATTTCTCGTTGAGACCAGCCACGGGCGTCGAATACGACTGTTTGAGTGGGAGAATTGTTGTGGCCCCAATGTCCGTGGGAACTTGGCGGAGTGATATCTGGAAAGAACGTGACTCGCTCGGCCAACGACGAAACTGACAGTTCACTGCAATGGTGAGCGTACGCGTACTGTGGTCCAATGAAAGTGGCTGAAGAAATCGGCAGGCTTCATCTCAATCACAAGGGATACAAACCCTACTTGAAGCCGAGAAAGAGGCTGCCAACATCGTTCAGGAGGCGCGTAAATGTGGGTATGGGTCAAACCCGGCGTCGTTCATCGTGATAATATTTCTACATTATTACAGATAGAGTGCAGCGCTTGAGGGATGCTCGATCAGAAGCGCAAAAGGAAATTGATGAGTACAGACAATCAAAGGAGGCTGAATTCGCAAGCATCGAGAGTGGAGTTCGTCACCTAGTTCCATTATTGCACGCCTCTCTGACCTATTTTCATTCGGATGGTTCAGAAACAATCCTTGATTGATGGTGCACAATTGCAAGCTGACAAAGAAACTGAAGCTAAACTTGCTATCGTAAAGGAGTCGTTTGCGAAGAATCGGGAAGCTGTCGTGCAGAAGCTCCTCGATCGGGTTATCCTTGTAGAGCCTAAACTGCATCGTAATCTCAGGAAAGAGCAATAATCGATTGTGCATCCACTCTCCCATACCAAAAGTCCCTCATAATTTCACCGCTCAAAAGGCGCCCACTTTACATTGGGTTAATCCAGCATGGAGAATATTCAACCTCAACAAGCACCCAGATATGAATCAATTCGGGTGGTAGAGAATGAAATCTTGTATTAAGTCGCGTGCATAAGCTGTGAAGGTCGAGCATGGCATATGAACATAAAGCCGAACTTCAATAAGCCCCAGAAGTACACAATTCTTTTACTTGAGAGGAATGCTAAGGATTCATCAATATTGTAAATAAAATACTCATAAATCAGGCGAAGGAAAACGCACAATCGTGACGAGTGGGTGGCACCAATACCGGGGCGACCGTGCTTAACAGGCTTATATGAGATGGAGAATTCGCCAAGGTAATGCCCAGTCATCTCAGGCTTGATCTCAACCGCGTTGAAAACCTTTTGCACAGTTAAAATCACATTAGCATCGACACTGTGCACGAAGATACACAAAAGCCAAACAGACCTTCCCATTGTAAATGCCAATGACCGACCCAATCATCTCTGGGACAATGATCATGTCACGGAGGTGAGTCTTCACAACGGCAGGCTTCTCATTTGGAGGGGCTTCCTTCTTTGCCTTTCTAAGCTTCTTAATGAGACTCATTGGTTTGCGCTTCAAACCGCGCTGGAACCGTCTGCGTGCACGAGCGTGAACGAGCTTCACAAGCTACAATTGATGAGAACAAGAGGTTTATCAGAGCTCAGTAAAAATTATAAAAGAAAGCTACGGACATCCTCATTCTTCATATCAAGAAGTTTATCAAGTTCAACGCCACGGTATGAGTAGGTACGGAACGTCCTCTTCTTCTTCAGTTCCGCCGCCTGGGTAGGGTCGCTGATGACATCCTTATCAGCCTATCATAGGAAAGGGTCATAACCACCGCATCACTGTGAGTAAATGACGAGGCGACTCTTTCTGGGTAAAGTAGGTGCTGGCTGGCTCACCATGGTTTTCTGCTTTGTTGACACTGGCGAAACTTTGAAGTTATCGAATTACCTCACGTGGGCCGTGCGGATGCAAATAAGCTAGTGAACTGTGCAGTTCAAGTCCAAGTTCACGCTCAAACCAAAACCTCTGCGGATAGCTCGCTGGTCTTCCCTCTGGGATTAAACGTAAGTACAGGTTAGGAAGCGTTAGTTCCTGCTGTATTCAGCGAGTGTTCGAGGACAGTGATTTGCGACATCTGTCACCAAAGCCTCAAGCACTCTACGCCTTTTTTTTAAAGTTTGCAAACGGTGAGCGCAAAGTTAGCCGTGCCCTACTGCTTTTAACTTAAAATTAACAACATTTTCAGATGCGTTACATTGCTGCTTATCTTCTTCTTCAAACCGGTGGGAATGCTAGCCCCACCGCAGCCGACATCACCAAACTTCTCAACACTGTTGGGATTGAAGTTGACTCTGAGAGGCTCGACAAGTTCTTGTCTGAGGTTAATGGAAAGAGCATCGATGAGCTGATTGCTGAGGGATCCTCCAAATTGTCCTCAGTACGTGGATATTTCCTTATTGATTCTGTGCAAACATCATGACTCATCGTCCACTAGGTTCCATCTGGAGGCGCAGGCGGTGCCACTGCTGCTGCATCCGCTTCTGGCGGAGCAGCCGCTGCAGCCGAGGCTCCTAAGGAGGAGGAGAAGCAGGAAGAGAAGGTTCGTGATAATTTTCAATGAGTTGGTACTCCTGTGAATGCAGCTGACGGTGAATTGGTTTTAAGGAGGAGTCAGATGAGGACATGGGCTTCGGTTTGTTCGACTGAAGATGTTGTGCCTGCGTTTGCACGCTTTCGATGTTCATTCATCAGTGATTACTCATGGAATGATCAGACCATGACTGGGTTATTATTCAGCAATGTGATGGGCAAAAGTGAGAATGTGTGAGCCAATCAAGACTGCTTTCCTGAGATGCACGCACATCTTGATTTCCCCTGAATGACGATCTGTGAGATTGCAGTTTGGTTGTGCGAACGTGTGAACTTCAACCATCCCCCGAGGTGGTAATTTCGCTGATATGCCGCTGATGCCGATTCAATGACGGAAACTGTGTCCCTGCTATTCGTTTTCAGAGAAACATGGTTTTGGGCAAAGGGGTTCGCAAAACCAACTATTTACCATGTATATTCATTTTTATTATTATTTTGATTGATGTCAATAATTCTTTGAGATTCCGATAATCTCAATTCAATCACCTTCGACTATCTAGGGAAAAAAAAAATCAGATCAACTCGTGTTGCGGAAGGGGAACCTTTAGCGCTAGCCTGGATGTTGCGTTTTCTCCGTCATAATCGTGTTGTTCGTGTGTCAAGTGCGGCTCTGGCCTCACCTTTGCTCTTCTTCTTTGCTTTATCGGATATACAGTCCATTTTTGAATACCAGGTCCCAGAAATCCAACAATCACGGCCACTCCGGCGGCATCTGGCTTATAGATTCCATAAACAACTCATCCCTCTGTTCCTCTCCCTTCTCTGCCTCTCATCTCTCCATCTCCAGAATTAATGATGACTTCTCGTACTCCGCCGGATTGGGACCCCAACAATCCTCCTCCACCCGAGGAGTGGACCCAGCGTCCCACAAAACGCAAACGACTGCTCAAAGGTGCCGTTTTTCGGGTATTTCACGATTCTGTCTCATGCTGACCCCGTCTTTTAGCATGCTCACAGGTATCGTCTTTCCTAAACACCCCCACTCTTTCCCCTGTTAACGCCTGTTCTTGAACAGTGCCACAAGTCCAAACGTAGATGTGACGGCTTTGGTGTGTGGTGTACAGCTCTAAGGTGTGAGTGGGATGAGGCTCTAATCCTTTGATTTAGGTCCCTGCCAGAATTGGTATGAGCACGTCCGATAGCACACAAGAGATTGTGTATTTTACATTTTATACCACCAGCGAATTCGCAGGCAAGCAATGCGTGTACCTTGACACATCTGGGAGAGAGATCAGCCCCCCTCATGGCAGACATCCCATCACCGAAAGACTACCATCGAGTCTGCCGTCCTCTTCACATCCTATGGAATCCACCCGACGGGGACCCTCTGGATCGATTGCAGCTAATATCGTACTTAGCCCTCCCGAGTCCCTCAACAGTGCCACGCCTTCCACTTGGAGTGACTCCAGCGTGACCTCCCTCAGGGCCCCAATTGACCGAAGGTTTGTCGTCCCGTGAGAATCGTAACTATCCCGATGCTGACGAGTCAACTTTAGTGCCTCTCTTGTTACACGTGAAGATTTGGGTATCGACGCTGTGCTCTGTCGGGATCTTGTCAATAGTTCGTATATGTATTGTCCTGACATTGCTAAACCTCCATCCTAAACTTGGCGCTCTTCGAATGCCCACAGTATTCTTCTCAAAAGGTTTCCCTTACAACAACATTTTCCACCGGCCATCCTTTCTCAATGATCTCGCCAATGGACTCATCCCGCATTACCTTCTTCACGCAATCTTTGCTTTGGCGGCGCCTCTCTCCAACTCGCCAACGATTCGCAGACCTCCCGGCCTTTCCCCGTACGATGAACCTCCTCCCCCCTGGAAGCTAGGCGATAGGTTTGCTCAAGCTTCACTTAACGCCTTGCGCAGTATTTCCAGGGCGGAAGACGGGGAGATCAGGGCGGAGGACCACCCAGGACACGAGCTTGAGCTCGCCCAGACGCTTCTCTGTCTATCCCTCAACGAGTCCACGGTTCGGAGGAAAAACAAGTTACCACACCATCACGAAATCTTGCACTCCTCACTGCGCATATTGATTGATCTCGAAGCGCATGACTGGGGCTTGGGTGAGGAAGAACCCACTGCTACGGGGTACGGACAAAGCCTTCCGGGTCACCTCGGTTCAAGCTCTCGCCGTAATACTTCTTGGTCGTCATCTTCACCAACTGGGACATATGCGTCTGATGATGCTCATCGCGAAAAAAAGAAACAAAGATACATATGGAGTCGAAGAGAAGCCTATCGTCGAACTCTCTGGGTATCGCAGTTCGCCCACATGCTCGCGACCGCCATTTGTGTCCTTCCAATGTGCTTTCGAGACCTGGATGTACGCCTGCCGTTGCCAGTAAACGATGGGGCCTTCGATTTGATGGAACCTGAAGATACCATTCCTGGTAAGCAGCCTCATTACATTGATTTCTGGAACGGAGTTTCCTCTTTCACTTGTCCCTCATCACCCTCATTTAGAATATTTAACACTCCCAGCACCCAATCACTTGGCCGACACGCAACGAATGTACATTTCAGAGTTGGGGCACCTAATTCGTGTAGCCGCCGTTTACGCACGAGTCATTGGTTTTGTAGCGTGTATCCGTGATGCACGGCAGAAGGCATTCGATGCGGGCGAAGACTATGGCTCTTGCTCCTTCCGCGATACCTTCCTGTTCTGCAGGGACCACCTTGAGGTTTGTTGCCTCCTTCCGCCGATAAACTGTCGCTCATTTCGTCGCCCCTTGGTTTAGAGATGGCGGCGCTCGTTGCCTAATGAGTTACAATTCAATGAAGCAAATATCATTATACAGCTGTCGAATTTTGATTCTGGTATCAGCCATTCGGGATTTTTGTATGCCTTCATGCATGCTCTAGCGCAATGCGCCATACTTTCATTATACGCCGTAAGTGCTTCATGCTCGACCTACATCTCCTGTTTTTTTGACGCCCATTCGAACCAAAATCTGCTCATCTCAGGCTCTCGAAGTGAACCTGGATTATGATGCTGTGGAGGAGTTTGCACCTCTTCGTCGCAGGGCTCACGACACCTTATTGAATATTCTGGAACGCCTAGGCCCGCGTGGTCGATTCTCAATTTGCCTGGCCTCATTGCTGGTTGTAGGTCACTTCTCCATCGTCACACCCGTCACCTGCACTGAGACTCGTACTTTCGTTTAGCACGTGGGAGGCCATGGTCTCCCTCTCGATGAGCTTTCAGTTATGCGAGCTATCAACGATCCGAGAGCACGTCCACTTCTTGAGGAGTACGAAATGAACTGGGGTGTTGCACCGTATGACCTTTTGAACACCCAATTTCGGACCAAATGGATAAAACCGGTTCTATCCATCAACGCCTACAGCAGCCCCGACAGCGTGAACGGCCCACCTCTAAGTGGATCTGTGTCCCCCACAGCCCTTACTACAAATGGCTTGACTCAGCACGGATGCTTTTCGTCATGCGATGAGAATAAGCACGTCGCGTGCCGAACGCGCTTCACGAGGCGAAAGGTTCGATATGTTTCATTGGAAAATGGCCAACGCCCGACGGGACCCCAATTCTTCCTTCCTTCGTATGAGCCAGAACTGACTCTACCTGGAAATGCCGCCTCCGCCCCGCGCGGCTCTCGTCCCAGCGACACCTTCTCGAACCTGACTTTGCCGCCAATCCGGAATGCATCAAGCGCTAATATCACCCCTGCGCCACCGCCCTCCACCCTGCACGAGCCTTTCCGTCAACTACACCCCCTTCCCGTACCCGGCCCGACACTTCCAATTAGCACTCCCCGGCCATTTGACAATTCGACAAGAGATTTTCGACCGCCAAATCACACGCTTCCTTCACTTGTTCGGCCCGTGCCCACGTCAGAGCCATTCCCGAGCTCTGGCACGTCTCCAGTAGCTCACCAAGGGCCCAATCTAGGTCATGCGTACGAGCATCCACATCAACAGCGTCAACCATCTGGCCCACCCAGGATGCCGTGGCCAGGTGCACCGTCAAGCGGTTCATCTGCAGCAAGTTCTTCAGCAACTCGGGCTCGAGCTCCATCTTCATTCGATGATCGGCACTTTCAGGGACGGGGGTGAAAGTCAATTTTTGTGAGAATGGACCTGCCTCGCGCCTGGTTACCCGCTCTTACCCTATCATTTTCCCATGATAAGAAACAAAACAAAACAATCCAAAAAAAAAAAACTAAGCTATTATGTTAAAGTTTCAGCGGTTCTTGATTTTATCTTTGCCGCGGCAGGTTCTGTCTCTGATTGTCAGGCACACGCGAGCCTTCTTGTTTCGTCATGGTCAGCCGCGGAAGCCAATCCCGCGGAAACGGGAACGGTAAAGCCTACGGCTGGAAGATAATGGATTTCTTGTTTTAATTTTTTCATTCCTTCTTGATCTCGGTAAATTCTCCGCGAGGGTCCAAAAAATGCACTTCCCCATTCGGTCACGAAAATCATTCGATATTGCAAAAAAAGTTCGATTAACTCGCCAAACTCTCACTTAGTTATATGCGCGTGGCAGCCCCCATCAATCGCTGCCACCGAACGAGCTTCCCCTTCATCCAATGTCCTCTCGCTTCCGCCTTTCTATCTGTTGGCCGTAGCGTGTTACTCCCGCAAAAACATTCCCCTACACAACACAACTGCAGTTACCCTTTTTGTATCTTTGTTGACAAATCCCCGTTCTAGCCTTCACACCTGATGCGTGCTTCCCTTGCATGATGCTTCCCCGCCTCGCTTTGTATGAGATGGGTAAAGTCGTTACCCTTCCTTTCCCCTCCTGCCGCTTAGTGGAAGAAGAGTTCCCGTCACGTTTCCATCCCTATGGTTCGCTTAGGAACAAAATTCTGTTCTGGGTTTTACATGCTCGCGCCCCGCTGAATGGGAACTTCCTTACCAATCAAACCCTTTCGTTCTCCTCCTGCGGCCCACACACACACACACATATCGGGCTCTTGGTCATAACCCTTTCAAATATATCCACATCGTGCCCCTTCTAGGCTATGCTCGTTATTATTCCTGTCCTACAGACATTACATTGCGCAGTACCGCACGTATGTACTTGCGTAACAGCCCATTTTAATGGATACGCCCCTTCCCAACTATGATACATGTATGATATACGTTATTTTAAGTAACATCATCCCCTTGCAGCAGCCTTGCTGCATAGGTTGCATGGGGTGCTTCGATCGATCCTATATATCTTCCATGATCTCTATGCTTGCAAGGCTGCCAGATCGAGCGCTCGCGAGTAAGACCTGATTTTGCATGCATGGCAGCATGTGTGGAGTGCGCATGTGAGACTGAAACGCGTATGTAGGGCTTTGGGTATCATGAGCGGATCGATTATAGGTAGTAGTATAGTAATGGTACTACTGGCAGCCACCATCATCGATATATACCGAATGCGTGGATTGAATTGTATTTTCTGGCCTTAGCTACTATACATGTCCACGTACATTGTGCATGCAACCCGCAACACCCGCAATCCGCAAACCCCTCAACCGCACCCGCATCATATGCGCGGCCCCCCACGCAGAACCGGGCCCGGTTAGGGGTCCAAACGTACCTGCGTACGTATTATTCGTTGCACGAATCATGATTACTACCTGATGTACGGCGTAGTGGCCGGCCCTAACGTACCCTAGCTATATAGGCGCCCTTGAGGTGTAGTATATGTCTATTCTGTCTCAGACAGGGCCGCGCGCGGCAGAACTTTCCAGGGATATATGTTGATGTGGGTAGAACACCGCGCAAGATCGTACTCGCTAGCACTAGTGTATGTATATATATATATATACAGCGGCACTCATCCGGCCGCACCGGGTCATATATACATAGCTGATGCTTCATGCATGCAGGTTGCGCATGTTATGCATAATATGCATGGGAAGCCCGATATATGGAGAAACCGCGGTAAAAGCATATCAATTTTATAAGTGCAGCCAGATATTTGCCTCAGTATATACTATGTGGCTCTGTGGGTAGGTGTACAGTGCATGATTGATTTAGGCAAGGACCCCGGCCAGCCTCTATGGCTTTGAAATATTATATGGAGTCTGGATTTGGGTACGAGCCGAACACATATACTATAGGGTATACATCGATGGCACGCGATGGGTTGCGCAACCTGGCCATGACATGATGCAGTGCATGGTAGTGTGAATCGAAAATATTTGTGTCGTTCCAATGCAAACCGATCCCAAGTGCGTTGAGGACCAAAGTGGTACTTGTACTTTCAACTGAGAACAAGGTAGTCAGTCATTCATGCAAGGAAGACCAAAGGAAATTGGAAAGAGAACACACACGGCAAACGCCATGCATAAGCACATCACCATAATTGGAGAAGGAGTTGTTGGACGACTTAGTTATGGGCTGCCGTGCTGCCGTACATGCAGCAGGCATACACACACGTACACACACGGTACGTACGTTTATCCGCCCTATACTAATTTGCGCAATTGCACTTGCACTTGCATTGTATATTGCAAATTTTGCCGTTCCGTTCTCTTTCTTTTTGCTTCTCTTGTTCCACTGGGTCGCTGTTCGGTGGCCGGCCGGCTTAGCAATATATATATATATATCTTGTCCCGAAAACCAACAATTGACACAAATTTAGACAACAACGTTGCAGCTACGTAGCACTATAGTAGTTATTCTTGTCTTGCGTGGACACAAGTAGCTAGTTGCTATATATGTGCGCTCGTTGGGTCACGCGCGCTATGTATGGCATGAACATAACTAGGGAAAAACGTAGGGGGGGGTGGGAGGAGCGGAAAAAGAAACATGGTTTCGCGCGATCGGATTCTGCCAAGCTAGCCAAGAGAGCGGAATGGCCAATCGTATTATTTATTTATTCATTTATTTAAATCTCCCCCTTTTTGTCACATATATTAGCTCATTGCCCTGCATACATACAATCTGTCAGTTGAGCCGTATTATACGCCCCCTCTGTGGCTGTGATTTCTATTGAAAATGAAGCAAAAAAAACGGTGCACCTCAAGTGTTGAAAATGCTTCATTGATGGGTGGAAATCACTGGAAAATGGAAAACAAATCGATAACATAGACAGGGCCACCCTATGAGGTGGAGGAGAAATTTTGTCCGCAAGCATCAATTCATTCGGAAGTTACCGCAGCCTAGCGAAGTGAGCACTTCAAGATGACCATGGATTGGATGATGATAAAGGTCCCTAATCTACTATGGTTTCGTGGTTGGAATCGGGTCAAAGGTGTTCATAGAATGATTACCTGCCTGAAGACAACTACAGTATCGCACATGGAGGTAGGCAGGTGACCAGCCTCTCTTTAGACGCAAATGAATAATCAGATAGTTACATTGCTGTTGGGCCACACACCAACATAAATAAATGGCAGTGGTCGGGGAGGAAGCTTGAGCACTGTGTTTGGAGCGTCAAAGTACTCACGGTGCACGAGGGGTGAAGGTCCGTCCACGTACCTCTATGCATGGTGGCGTGTATACAACCGTAACCGGCCGAATACCGCTTTCAACTCGGCTTTCAGGGAGTTCAGCCTCTGAAGAAGGGAAGGAAGATGCTAAGGGGATGGCCGCGTGCACATTAAAGGCCTTTTTTTTTTTTGGAACTTATGGCATGCATATGGCATGTGATGTGTAGTTGTGTGTGATATGCATGCATGCAAGTTCATGGTGGAGGCGGCGTGAATGTAGAAAAAAAGATGACGCCACAATCGATATCGGGATCGATGGGGGGGACAACGTGGACGAAATCAAAAATCAAATCAAAAATCAAATAAATAGAATAACAGATATCGCGCAACGCGCACGCAGCAGCATTTCAACATGCATGATGAAGTCTCGCTCACTTTGGCATCCAGCCTTGACAATCTCTCAGGGGGGGGAGTGGGTCTCTCTTTGATTACAACTCAAATTATCCTTATAAAGACCGTCTTTCCATCAACTCTTTGCATGGGTCTGGAATCAATTGGAGATCTACAATATCAGATATGCACTAAGTAATCTCCAGGTTCCCTCTCACATGCACACACGGCCGCCGGCTGGCTCGTGCTGTTTACACTACTACTACTACGCTATATTGTACTACTTGGCTAGCATGCACTAGTCTTTTTCTGATGCAAATGCCGCAAACTGCGTGACCCCGGCAAGAGATATCAAATTACCACACTGATTAGAGATAAAGTTTTCCTCCCCCAAAAGAAAAACCATTCATTCATTCATTCTGTCATCCAATCAATCAATCAAATTAAGATTCAACCAAATCACAACTTCCAGGCCAAAAAACAAAAAACACACACCCCTCTTCCGAGTTGTGGTTTACATTGCCTTATCAGCTGTTTTCTCGATCCCCCACATCGCAATTATGTGATGTGCCCTTCAATTCACACTTCTTGGCATCTTATTAAGTATGTATATAGTGTATAGTTGCGTTTTGCACAATCTCGCGCGACACGCAACGGAGAGAGGATTATAGGATGTTTGATACATTAGAAAGACGGAAAAAAAAGGGGGGGGGGAGAGGGGGGTAAACAAGAACTGGAGTTGTCCGAATGGTATATGTATACTGTATGTGTATGCAATGGAGAAATGACGAGATGAACTATGAAATGTGTGTATGAATCATCAGGGGAGAACATTATAATCTAATGCAAAGCAACCACGCGGCCAAACGATCGAAAAAAAAAGGGGGGGGCAGTTTGCGGATGACGCAAGCTTAGTTCAGAAGATCTCGATATGGTTCCCCCCCAACCCCACACCCCCAAGGGGCGCAACAGGGTCCCCCCCCCCTTCATCACATGTCCAAAGTGGCGGGTAAACAGTTTTAGCGAGAGATTGAACCGATCATGAACGGGATTAGGTAAGGCAGGTCGGCGAGGAAACGTGCGTGATGACCTGGTGAGAGAAAAGCCTAGAACCCTCCCCTTCCTCCTCCCCATTTGTACAGGCGCGAACGTGTTTTTTTAAACTTGCCGCAATTTGCTGCATGTAGTATGCAGTTCAATGATCAAATGATCAACCCATCACGCATCATGCCACCGTTGGCGAATACTTGCTCTTCGCCCTAAGCACGGGCCCATACTTGATGAACAACACAGGAACGGGAACGAACAACAACGAAATACAACCCAACAGCGTGGACGTCCATCTCGGATGAAGCTTCTCGAGCATCTGTCGTGCGAACAATGGGAAGCTTGCACCGAAGAGCGATCGACAAACGGTGTTGGCTGCCAGCGCCGATGCGGAAACGGCCAGGTACGTATCGAAGATGTAGTTGAATAGTGAAAGCTGTAATTAAAAACATTTTGGAAACCGTTAGC
The DNA here is from genome assembly GCF_015039405.1 of Cantharellus anzutake. NCBI lineage: Eukaryota > Fungi > Basidiomycota > Agaricomycetes > Cantharellales > Hydnaceae > Cantharellus > Cantharellus anzutake. The sequence goes on from NW_024066981.1 coordinate 592,083, forward strand.
CGTCAAAAGCGCCGATAGAAAGTAATTTTTTGACTTACGAAGATGAGTGTTATCGAAATGCCGAACAGTCCGCCAGCAAGCATAGGTGACCAATAACTAAAAGACGGATAACTCGTCCACCCAAACCAAAAGAATCCAACGGTGAAAAGAACACCCCCCACGACCGCCATCGGAAGTCGTTCTTCAGGTGGAACAGGTTTTGGTGCGCACACCTCTCTCCTAACGGCGTAACGTGGGTTGACCCAGAAAACGTATTGCAACACAGCGAGGAGGCAGCCGACGAAGAGTGGGAGGAACATGAGTCCGGAGATACCGGCGTTGAAACCGTGTCCTTCCCGGCCGAAAACGACGGGGTACTCTTCGAAAAAGAGGTACTGGAAAGATGGGGATGGGGTCAAAGTTCACGTTTACATATGTAAGATGGAAGGAAGGAAGGAAGGAAGGAAAAAAAAAAAAACACACCAAACATCCATATACGAAGCTCATGTCCAACGTGATAGCCAACAACATGGGTTCGCGAAACAGTACCTTCCACGGCTTGGCAAGAATGTTCTTCGCACGCTCACCAAAGGTGATCTTGCGATCGTTTGGCGCCATCCAACGCTCATCGCCCGTCTCCATGCGTCTACGAGCGGCCTTGCGCTGAAGGATGACAGGATGGTACGTTTCATCGAGGGTAAAGATGACCAAGATGGTGAGAACTCCAGCGAAGATCGTACATGTCCAGAAAACCATCTGTAGTTAATACAAAAAAAAAAAATGAGGTTATGTAAAAGAAACGATCACACATGAAGAATTACGGCTTACCTCCAGCTTGCTCCCGATACAGCGATAAATCCACCAATAGCAGGTCCAAGTGCAGGTCCAGCAAACGGTCCGACGACAAACAACGAAAGGGCATTACCCCTAGTCACAGGATCCCAAATATCACCGATCAGAGCACCCGAAAGGGTCAACGGCGAAGCCGCAAAGCAACCACTCAAAAATCGAAACACAAGAATCGAAACCGTATCGTTCGAAAGAGCACATCCAACTTGAAACCAGTGTAAACGATGAAAGAAATGACGAGCATCGGACGGCGACCGTACACTTCCGATAATGGACCCCAGAGAGAGGACCTACGCAATAACCAGCGACGAAAAGAGAGATGGTTAACGTTCCGACTTCTTGAGTGGAAAATCCGAGTGTCTTTTCCATTTGAGGGATGATCCCGCTAGGTGAGGATGACGCAAAAGTGGCGTTCCATACGAGAATGGAACTCAGAATCGTCAAGTACCACCGCTTGGGTCGAGACCAGTTCTACCAGATTAGGTTGTGGTTGTTATTGTTGTAGTAGTGAGTTACATTGGGGGTGTGTGAAGAAGGAAAAACGTACTAGTGGATTCTCTGGATCATTTGGTCCATCCCAACCGACGAGGAACGAATCCCCCGAGTTCACTTCAAGAGGTGTTGTCACCCTTGGTTGAGGGTCAACGGGTATCGTCTTCTCGGAAGGCGGCGGCGGCGGCGGCTTTACTAAAGCCTTATCATCAATATCACCATCATCGCTGTTATTCTGCTTTCGTCAGGGTCAGGTAGTACGTGAGAGCTGTGTCCAGTGGACGATGATATCGAGTTGGTCGCCGTTAATGGTATATCCTGAAACGAAGCGAGTTCTTCGTCATGTAACTTTCTAGTACGGCCTATGATTAAGGAAGCCATTTTTTTCTCTCCTTTCATGCGGCGGCTTGAGTGGCGGACTCGGCGAGGAAAAGGAAGAAAATGAGAAAGAAAGCTAGAACTACTAGGGCGCTGTCGCAGTTGTGCCTTGGGGGGTTAGGCTGAAGCAGTCTCTATAGATATACCTGGGGAGGGGGAGGGGGTCGATTCGGAAACCGTCTGGCATACATATATGTTGGAGGGCTTGATCAATCTTAGGGAAATGATAGGCCTTGTCGCCTTAGTAAAAAAACCGAACGCGAAAGACGGCGGCCACCGCAAAAGCGTGTTAGCTACATAGGAACAAATGGCGGATTACGTGTATAACGGAAAGGACAAATGATTACGACAAGTTTCGTTGGTAATATTTCAAGGCTAGCTTTTTCCATGCTTAGTTGAGGGAGATTTAATTAAGCTCGTCCCTTGAAAACCGGGCAAGAAGGGTGGCGTGGCGCGGTTGGAAAGAGAGATGAGGCCGAGCGCTACGGTTGCATGCTAGTTGGGGCCCGCTTCTGTGTTCCCCCCCCCCTTAGGAGCCATCATCTTTTGTTCGTCAAGTCGGCCTTGGCTGACGTGCCGAGGAAGAGCCGCTGAACCTTTGACAAAGTCACAATGACGGGGGTTCTCCCGATGACGAACATGTGACTTCATTCGGTTCAACGGCTTGTCGGCTAGTTAATGAATTGTATTAAAAACCACAACGCGCGCTTGTGATACATATATAGAGGCTGAAGCTTCGACTTGCATCGTGTGGGATCATTATTCGCTGCTTTGTTTGGGTCATGGAGGAGTTGAAAGTGCACTTTTAATACCCCGTTGCTCTCAATGACCCGTCAGTTGTACATGTGTTCGCGGTCGGATGCGGTCTTTATCACTTCATGATCCCGAAAGCCGCAAGCTTCAGGCGGCGCCAGAGTTTGCATGCAATATTGGTTATCCGTGTACGTACGTCTCCAACCAGCCTATAAGTAAATTAAACCGTGAACTCGTTTCGTGCACATGCTCATACACAGTTTTCTTTTTCTTTTGGGTGGTGGTGCATCACATGGGGCTTCATAGATTTTCCGTTGTACTGGATGACCTCTTTTTGGAAGAATATTAATCTTAATTTCCGCCGGCCGGTTGTCGAGCGAGCCGGAATGCCGGCGTCGAGAGCTTTTTTTTTTTGGTCATGCAAGGAACCGGCAAGGCTAAAACGGTTCTTGCAATGGCCACTATGTAGTGCCGATATATATCGCGCGCAAGTCGACACCCCTATCCATCCATCCACCCCCCGGTCTATATAATCTCGGACGATTTGTTGTACAATTACGGTCTTGATGACTGTGTAGCTATTGGCCATTGTCGGCGCTAAATTTCGCTTGATTAATTATCAATCGGAATTGTTGTCATCAACTCTTTACATCATGTTCCCGCCTGCCGAGCTCCAACCGGCCCAACCCCGATCTCCTTTCACCACGATAACGTCTAGTGCAAGTATGCGCGCTTTTCGTTTATGTTGGATACATACGATCCAATGCAATGCACCCTTCCCCCAGTATCTGTCTCCTCACACTTTCACACCACCGAGAACCCCCCCCCCCGACCGTACAAGATGGCCAGTTGAGAGACGTGTCATGGGTAGTACCCAGTTAGTGCTACTAATGCGCACCGGGCCGCACAGTCCCTCCAGCCTCAATTCGATTCCTTGAATTCTGGGGCGGTTGCGTGTAGCTGGCAAGAGTTGATCGGCCTGACCCTTCAGTCAACAGGCGAGAGGACTACCGACTCCCTACCAATCAGTAACCCCCCAGAGAGCCCAGAGAGGGGAGTGACATGGACACTACACCCCACGCGTACCCAAACGCAACTTAAAACCAGACATTACAACCCAGAGGACCCCATCAGCTTGAGCACATCAACCAGAAAACTCCACCTTGTATTGAGGAACCCCTCATGTACAGCGTATGTACTTCTCATTACCCCCGCGGCCTCGTTGTCACGTAGTAATGCGGCTATCCCGGCTCTTTACACCGTAGCGTACATGAGGGGGATCGTCATTACAACGAAGAAGTTTTTGGTTGGTGTATGTGAAATCCCCTGGTTGGGTGGAGTCGGGTCGCCTCATGTACAGCCAGATGTAATTAGTCGGGCTAGCCGCACTGCCACCCGCAGGGTAACACTACCAACACTCTCAGTACGAGGTACCCACTGACTCCCGGCCTGCGCAAAGGCTAAGACGAGAATAACAAGGGGAGAATTAGGGGGCTCAAAACCCCCGTACACACAATCATCTCGTCATGTTATCTACACAGATCACGCAAGATGGCCTTCGGCCAACTTGATTTTAAAGGGGAAGGTTGGGGGGGGGGGGGCGTAAGGCAGTTTCCATACCCTCACCCATCCTAAAAAGAAAAGGGTTGGCGAGGCTCATGTTGGATATAAACAGGTTAGCGCGGGGGCCCTCCTGCCATGCATGATCCACAGCAAGGACGGCAACAGGTCTCTGCATTATCAACGTTCAATTCATTTGGAAGGCCCGAGCGTCTCCGAGGAGCAAGATACCAGAACGTACTGGGAACGAACTTGGTCGCCGTAGAGAGAGGTTGACCCCACTGGAAAGTTTCTCTTCCCCCCCCCCCCCTAAATCCACGGTTTTGAAGAAATTATAAGGGGGGGCACCAACCAGTGTCCCCTTCATGTGCGCTTACGCCGTACAGATGGGATAGCCGCACTGACCTGTACATCACACGAGGCTGCGGGGCATACAGAATCATCAATCATCATCTCAGTAGAAGTTGACACTGGTGAGGAACAGTAAGCAGTGGCATCCGGGCACTCTCAAAGAAAACGTGGGGAAACCCTCCTCAGATGAGGACATGAAAACCAAGATACCCGTTTCAGAGGGCTCAAGATGTCCCCCCCCCCCCCATGCTGACAAAATATTGTTACAGTGAGCGCATTGACGTTCAAGCGCTATACGTTGCACGTCAAATTTAGGGCCAGTCCCACAGAACCATTGGGCCCTTCCAAATTTCCACGGTTTTGGTAGAGAGACCCCACCTGGAATCTCTTCCGTTAAAATCAGAATTTTTTGAAAAACGGCCATGTATGATCAGAGTTTGTGATGATGATGATGAATCTATCTTGTACGTTACCCCGCGGCCTCGTGATGGACGTGACAGTGAGGCCCGTCGATACACCATGAGGAGATTCTCTATACATGAAGGGGGTTGCTGGTTGATATCGTCGGGTTGTTGTTGTTGTTGTTGTACTCTATTTTGTTACCCCGCGGCCGCGTTTGTACGTGGCAGTGCGGCTAGCCCGGTTATTTACATCTGACTGTACACAACTTCGACCATCTCGCCACGTGACACCATCTCGAAAAGAGAGGGAAAACGTCTAGTGAGATCGAAAAACAACAATACCACCCCCCATTCCCCCCAAACCGCTTCCCCTTCCCACGCACGATCTCCTAACCATGGATGATCAAGAAAAGTTTGACACAGGAGGGAAAGCAGGGCTCCAAAAGCCAGCTAACCCTGCTAACTTGAGACAGTCTAGCACGAAGCGAGATATGTACAACACGAACTCGAGCACGCCGCTCCAGCCGCACCAATTGCCACGTCGTGGTACCAAAACTACAGCAAGAGGACAAACAGGCTCAGCCAACAGTAGCCCCTGGGGCGAAGCGGCAGCGACTAGTACCCCAGAAATGCAACTACTCCGCGACAAATTCGCTGAACACCCTTATCCGATTGCGCCAGTCTCCGATCAACTGGATGTTACCAGCATCCCGATGTCATGGCCCAGCACCCCAGACATGGAACGACACGCTGTACCAATGGAAGACAGCACACACACCACAGATCCTCAACACTCCTCAGAAGCCGAACACCAAGAACGGTCCGACTCGGAGAACGAAGAGATGTGGATGGAAGACCCGACCCCCGAGGATGAGGAACACGACAGGAACTGGAAGCTTTTGGAAGATGCGTCCACGAGTATGAACGAGGTTACGGAGAGACTATCACTTGTCGGCCTTGCAGGCCTGTGGGAACAACTCCTCCCGACATACTCCCATTGGTTCGCAGGACTGCCCAAAGCCACATACAAAAGCCATGGTGAGAAGATGGTGGGAAAAGACCTAGAAAGCCGTCTGGCGGAGGCAGAAGCTAATGTCTCCAACCTCGCTTCAACTAACGCTTACCTATCCAATCGCTTGAAATCCTTAGAATCCAAGGTGTCCACGGCCCAAACCCAACCTCTGCCAGAGAGGGACCCGGATACCGTAGCGAAACCAATGGTGGCCCCGACCGAGTCTTGGGCGAGCGTAGCAGCAAAGAATCCACCGAAACCGCAACCCAGACAGGCAACAGCAAAGAAACAGACAGTGAAACCGCCAGACCAAGCCCACGAAACAGCCACACAGGGAACGGAACACAAACAGACGGCAGACCCCCACTGCCTAATCATCCGCATCAACCCTCCCCTGCAACCAGACCAACGCCCAAATGGCATCGAGATCCGTAAGAAGATCAATGACATGCTAGAGAAAAAGAATCTCCCGCACTACCTCAGGGTGATGGCAGTGGGATACTCGGTAGCAGGGAACATCAAGGTTACGACGGCCCCAACCTGCAAGGCGTCCGACCTACAGGACTACGGGAACGACATTGCGGCCACCATCACAGACAACGAGGTTCTCTCAACCCTACCAGACATGGAACACTACCGCGTGAAAATCAATAAAATACCCACCCACTGCGGCAATGACCCACTCCCGATCAACATGATCCATGAAGAGCTAATGACGTACTGCCCACCTTACGGGGAACTGAAGCAGTGGTGCCCACCCAAATGGCTGGGCTCAGATGCCACCATTTACGCTAAGAATTTTGCGTCCATTGTACTGGACTTGACTAACAAAAAAGACAGAGATACACTCTTCCAACTCAGGACAGTGTACTTATTTAACTACAGATGCACCATTACACCGTATGAAGATCGTGCTCAAGTCTTCGCATGCAGCAAATGCGGCATGTACTCCCACCGCACGGCCAACTGCGCACAGCCACGGTGCTTAAAGTGCGGGGCAAAGGACCACAACACTGATGACCACCAAGCAGATGTGCAACCTCGCTGCATAAATTGCAAAGAGGCACACGTAAGCACCTTCAAAGAATGCAAGATAAGGAGAAACAAAATGGGCCTCAAACCCATCCCGAAGAAGACCGCGCAGCCACCTAGCAACCCCCAGCCACAAACTGCACAGCCGAAGGCTGGCAACAAAAAGAGAAACAAAGGCAAAGGGAAGGAAGAGGCAACCAATCAATCAGAGGTAGCAAGCGTAGACATCGGCCTATCGGGCGACGATGTAAGCCGCATCCTAGAACAGAACCGGTCTCCGGAAGCCCAAAGGGCATCCACTGCTAAGCTTGTCCACACACGGTCAAAGACAAAAATTGTCAAACAGACCAATCAACCCAACCTGTCAACCGCGGAAAGCGGGGAAAAAATGGACATTGAAATGACAAGCCCTCACCTCACCTCCCCCCAATGAAGTGCACACCCAAAATAGCAGCCCAACTCTCGATATGCAGCTTGAACGTGAATCGGTCCAATGCGGCGACACAAGCGGCAATGCATATCATTTCCAAACGAAAGAACCCAAAGCCAGACATATTACTCATACAAGAACCGTGGTGGGAGAAGATCAACAGCACATACGCATCAGCCACCCTAAAGGGGTGGCAAGCAATCCTCCCCAAACTACCTATCGCTGAAGGCGAACGACCAAGATGCATGGCCTACACCCGCCAGAATGCACAAATAGAGCTGACACTAAGGAACGACTTAGCATCAGATCTAGACTTCATGATCTTGGAAGTCAAAAGAGAAGGAGCGGAACACGCACCGATCAGACTAATTAATATCTATAATCAGAAAACCCTCACCGACCCCCAAAGCAGGGAATACACAGCGGACAGACTGGTTAACACCAGGCTGGATGTGGATGTCCCAACGGTCATAACAGGCGACTGGAACATGCGACATCCAACCTGGGATGATCAGGTCGAAGCCCCGTGCAACCGCACAACAGAGACTCTAGAATGGCTCGAAGGGAAAACATTTTCCATCTGTAACGAACCCTTCGTCCCAACCCGGGAGGACAACATGGGACACTCATCAGTTATTGACTTAACCTTTGCCAATGCAGCAGCACTCGGAGCAGGCGTCC